>NW_024467122.1:40370245-41044412 GCF_017591425.1 Ochotona curzoniae
TCGGAGAAGCAGAAACACCTCTTTAGGAGTCCCATTAAGGTCTGCTATTATATGTCAGACTTTTAGCTTTGTTTTTAAGTTTTTACTGAAACCTTGACACATTACACACACTCACATGTCCAGAGACTAATAAACTCCTTGATATCTAACTTTCAGCTTCAGTGATTCTCTCTCTCTCTCTCTCTCTCTCTCTCTATATATATATATATATATAGGGATTTATTTATTTTTATTGGAAAGGTAGATTTACAGAGAGAGAGGGACAGAGAAGCATCTTCCATTGCTGGTTCACTCCCCAAATGGCTGTAACAGTCAGAACTGAGCTATTCTGAAGTCAGGAGCAAGGAGCTTTCTCCGGGTCTCCCAAGTGGGTGCAAGGGTCCCAAGGCCTCAGGCCATCCTCCACTACTTTCCCAGGCTGTAAAAGGGGCAGCTGGAAGGAAAGTGGAGCAGCCAGGACATGTCCCATTGCCCATATGGGATCCTGATGCTTTGCAAGGGGAGGATGAGCCAATTGAGCTATTGCTGCAAGAGTTTTCTTAAGAGGTACCTGGCAGGAGAGCTCATTCCTTCATTTCACTAACAAGTATTTGAGTGCCTACTACAAGCTAGAGACAGAAGGGTAGGAGTGTTCAGGTGGACAAGCACCTCCCTCCCAGAGTCCTAAATGCTAGTGGGGAAGAGAGCCAGATTATCATGCAAGTGGAGTGATTTGATTGTGAGGCTAAAGGAAGTGAACTGTTGCGATAGAAAATGAAGTGGGAGGGGGCTACTTAAAGTGAAGAGGAGCAGTCTCAGGGCCAGTGAGACTTAGGTGGAGGCGAGTGAGCCAGGTCACATGGGACAGGCAGGAGGAGTGTGTCTGGACAGTTCTTTAACCCTGACTGCCATATGGCTGAGCAGTAGAGTCTCTGCATGGGGGAAACGGTGACCTCAGTGGAGGACCAGCAACATCAAATATCTACCATGGGAGTGGTCAGGGCTCTCTGTGTTGCCCTTTTAGCTTAATCCCAAGGACGGTTCCACACAGTCAACAAGAGGAAAGGAACATCGAGACAGAACCCCGAGTCACCGGCCTTGAGAACCCAGGCCAGGTCCTGCCCCTTTGGTGGCTGCACGAAGGCAGTGAGTGTGAGTGTGTGTGTGAGTGTGAGAGGGTCTGAGTCTAGCTCAGATCAGGGCCCATAGGATCACTGTGATCCTACACAGGCCACTTCACCTGCTTTCTAATTTGTAAGAAGAGGAGCAAATTCTCTGCCTCCTGCTTGGGTTTATTGTGAAGCTCAAAGGAGATAATATCTGCCTTGGTGTTGTGCAGACACAGGAAATTGGGAATCACGCCTTCGGATAAGGAGTCTCCGCACCTGTGTCCTTTGGTGAAGCCCTGGAATCACTTGGGTCAGCAGTAGGAAGGGCCGACCTCCTCCCTCTTCCCCCAGACACTGATAAAAATAGGGTCTTGCAGTCTCTGCTGGAAAGAATCTTCTTTTAAGGCTAACCTAGTTTCCTCCCATCAAGGCGGGAAGCATGAAACGAAGACCAGTCGCTCACCACTATCTACACCACATTCTTTCATCTACTTAAATTCTCTTAAGTCCTGCCAGCCTTGTCTTTTTGTATTTATATGATCTTCCTCTAGTATCACCCCCCTCATTTTTTCCTTCATTGCTAAATTGTGTGTGGGTGGTTTAGGGGAAATGTGGAGTGGTGCTCTCCCATGCTCCTCAGTGGGATTTTAGGGAGGCCTTGAGAATGCCCAAGGGCCTCTTTTGACTCGGAACAAGCCCCCATGGCCAAAGCAGGCAGTCACCCAGAGCCCCTTGGATCAAAGGCAGTGTGACCCTTTGGCTGGAGAAGAGATGGCTGCTCAGAGAACTTACTGGCTGGAAGGGATCTGGCTCCACGTTTCAGATTTTGTGTCCATCCAGAGGCTCTGACCCCGGGGTAGGGGTGGGGGTAGGATCTTGTTGCAAGGGCAAGGAAGCCCCTGTGGGTGAGAGGCAGGGTAAGTATGAGATTGTTCAGGAGTGATGCAATGAGAAACTGGGGAGGCCCGTGGAGCCCTGGGATCAGGAGTGCTGTGCCCATCAGTGCCCACTTGTCCTGTAATTCTTCTCCCTCTCCCCCGACCCAACAAGCTTTGCCGGAAGTCCGAAGCAGGAAGCACATTAAGATGGTGTCACAAGAAGCTCCCAGGACCATTGTGAGGGAGAGAAGGGTACTCCTGCACAGTGGGAAACACTGGGGCCCAGGAAGCCTGAGTGAAGCAGGGCCCCACTTTGGTCTCAGTGTGGTGGGCAGGGGGAGGGAGCCCAGTTCATCTGACAGCTGGGGTCAGTTGGGATCATGGCGCATCTGTCCATCTGTGTGGGCTGAGCCATTGCTGCTTCGTGTTTGCCTTGGAATTCCGGTGTCCCAAGCATTTTTTCACTTGTGATCTCTCCCAAACCCTTCAACACTGACGAAGAGGAGGACAGGTCTTTCTGTCTCCTTATGCATAATAAAAATTGAAGACTCAGTAAAGCTAAAAGCCCTGAGAGAAGACTAGTGGGGGGTGGTAGAACTTGTAGCTACATGGATGACTTTGTTGATTCCTCTGTTTGAGGACTTGCCCTGGTAGTAAAATTGCCACAGCTGTGGCCATCGTCACACCTATATGCTCTGGTGTGGGCACAGGTCTGTGCATCTATGTCCATGTGTTCACTGGACTGTCAGAATGCCTGTATGTGCGTGTTTGTTCTTCAGTGAGCTATAAAAGGCATTGATCTGCAGCAGGCACTTAGAGCTGAAGTTAGGCTGCTGCTTGGGCACCTCCACCCGTATCAGAGCTCCTGGGTTTGTGTCCTGGTTTTGCTCCTGAATCCAGCATTCCTGTTAATATTGCCCTGGGAGACATCATCTGATGGCTCAAGGACTTGCGAGACTTGGAATGAGTTCCAGGCTCCCAGCCTCAGCCTGGCCCAACCTTGGCTGTTGGTATTGGGGTGGGCTGGGCGTGGGGGGCGTCTGATATGGGGAGGAATGAACTGCATGCAAGAGATCTCTGTCTCTCTGTGTTCATCAATGAAACACATCAAAAACTTAAAACTCCCACCCTAATCTTAGGTGTGTGGTGTAATGTGTTCTGACAGATGGGGCCACACCCTGGTTAAGATGCAGGCGAGTTCTGATTCTCTCACTGGCCAGCCCCTCTGTCTGTCCTTGAACTTCCTTGCTGTAGCCTGGCAGTGCAGGCACATGGCATGTGTCCTCTGTGACATGGGGCCTCAGTTCTTGAACTACTCCCTAAGAGAGGGTTCTTACTGGGGCCTGAGGCCAGGGAAGCCATAGGCTCAGGATCAGTCTAGGCTCCCACATTCTGAACAAAAACTCCCTGCTGACTCAGCGGGGCAGTTTCCCTTGGGCCCCTGGCTGTCTGGGCTCTCTTTAGGGCTTCATGTAGGGGTGCGCCTGGTGAACTCTAGCAGGCAGTGAGTGCCCCCTGCTGCCTGCCAGATAGGATCCCGTGCCCAAACCTCCCCTGGGGATGAGTCAAGATCACACAGGTCTGAAGGCCAGGACACTGACTGGCACAAGGTGGGGACTTGCGAAAAGAAAGCCATCTTCCTGCCCCTCCCTGCCTTTTTCCTTCCTCTCTGACCTGTCCAAAAAAAGTTTTTTTTCTAAGAGGTTTTTCCTCCCCAGACTGAATAGACAGTGAGAGATGTTTTTTTGGTGGAGCGCTGCTGCCTCCAGGTGGATGGCCAGGGACATGACTACCTAGCGGGCTGTCCAACACTGCCTGCTCCAGGTCTCCGGTTCTGTGGCCTTTCTCCTGCAGCGTCCTGGGCTCCTGGTGCCTGAGAGACAGATGTCCGGCAGGAGTGCCACCCAGTTTTCAGTTGGAGTCTGGAGTAGGGGAGTTGGGGAGTAAATGGGAATGGAAAACTACCTTGGAGAACCAGCCCTGACTGCATAAGCCCCTCACATTCCTTCCTCCCTCTGGGAAAGGCCAGGCTGGACAAGGCCTTGAGGGTTGGTCCTGTGCTAAGAGTTCAATCAGCTGAGAGCCAGATTTGATCAGGAACTTCATTTGCGCTGGGGGGTGGGGATGAGAGTGGGGGTGACAGAAGATTGGGTGAGGGAGGCTTCTGGTGGGGGAAGGGTGCAGACATCACTTCCCCAGCCTGCTGCTGGGTCTGCAGCTGGCTCTGTGGCCTCATTGTTGCACCTGTGGTTGGGTGGCGGTGTAACGGCAGGGCCTGCCTCCCCTGGGCACGTGGCCAGGGGCGATGTTATCTCTGTGGCAGTATTTTTACCTCTTCTTTCCAGAGGATGTGGCTTCTGTGGGAGAGCTTCAAAGGCTGCCCCTCCTGGCAGCCCTGACATCATGGAAATGGGAGGGGTCCGCCCCAGCCCCCAAACACCTGCAGGGAAGTGGGAGACTTTTTCCACTTCCTGTGCTACTTCTGGTGACTGACTCAGTGTCTGACCTTTTGATTAATTTCAAAAGACAGTTCTGTGTGTGACGCTTAAAGGCAAAACTCATGCGTGAGTGTGTGTCTGTGGGAAAGTAGGCTGGGACCCCCTCCTCCACCTTTCCTCCCCATCAGGTGTGGGGGAGGTGCAAAGATAGGGCGCTGGCAATCTGAAGGCATTAATGAGATGACAGGTCTGGGTATCTATGTGGCTTGCTCCCACTCTGCTCACAAGTCCTTCTCCCCACACTTTGCTCGAGGAGCACTTAGGATGGGCCACGTGGAGCAGCTGAGGTATCCATTGGCTCTGAGCCATTGGTATGGCTGTGCAAGGCTGGAGCTCAGCGTCCTGACTGCCCTGTGTGTGTGCTTGCCCAGAGTAACTGTGCCTCTGGCTTTGTTGGACAGATGAGGGCCTGCCTGGGCACTGTCCTGGCTAGGGAGTCACCATGTAGGTTTTGCTCTTGCTATTGGTTCTTGACAAGGAAGTTATTCCGAGATCCTGGTTGAATTGTGACATAGTAGGCTTCCCTGTCCACCTCCTCTATGACCCCCACCCTGTACTTTCCTTTCTTTTTTACTTTCCACCCCTAAACTCAGCTCACTCCCCAATGCTAATGGCACCAAGCTATCCATTTGTCCATCTGAAGACACAGCATTAGCTGCTGGGGGACATACCAGTGAATAAGGCATAAAGATCCCAAGGTCAAGTGGGCTTCCTGCAGAGGTGTCACCTGATTGTAGGGGGTCTTAGAGATTTCCATGTGACTCCAGGATCCTGCAGCTTCTGTGTGTTCAGCTGCCCCTTCTGCCTGCTCTGTGACGTGGAAGGCAGGTCTTGGAGTGATGTTTCAGACAATCTTGGAGCTGTGGTCAAATGAGGCTTTTTAGTTCATTCTTCTGCCTCCAAGGCCAGCCGGCACTTACGCCTATGGGACAGAGCACCTGTTCAGAGAACTCTGTTCTGCACTTGGTCTTGGCAACACGTTCTTGCTGACTCATCAGTCTTCCTGCTTAGAGCAGGGTCCAGGCTAGCTGTTCAGGGTGGGACTCTCCATGAACCTGACCGAGTTTCCTCTGCTGTCTCTTCCGTCTGTGACAAGTGGGGCCCAGATCCTTGCTTACTGCTGGCTCCTCTACATGGGGCCTGCTGCCCTGACCTTCCTGGTGGGCACAGGAACTCCTCTCCTGGGCCTCCCCCAGGCCCCTTGACATCATAAGTAGGACCTGGAGCCAGACATGGCCCCAGAGCATTTAGAGAGGGGAGGGCTCTGCCTTTGCTCCTGACACTTGCTCATCAGTCACCCACTTGCTCCTGGTCTAACCCTTCTGACCTCAGCCCTTAGTGGCTTCAGGTTTTCTTTCAGCTTCCTGCAGAAGGGAAGGCTAGGCAGCACCTAGCTGTTCTCTGCTTCCTGCAGAGAGTGATGGACAAGACCCACCCTGCTCCATCAAAGCCGCAGGTTTCCTCTGGGGACTGAGCAGTGTCTGGTTGCTGGAGGCGATTTCTCAAGGAGTGTAGCTGACCCTGCTCCCTCCATAGTCCCTGTGTGACCAGGCCTTGTCATCCTCTGCCTCAACTTGGGCCAGGTCTAAAGAAGGAGGCCTCAGCCTGTGCGAAGGCGAGAGTGGATCCCCAGTCCCTGTTGCACCACTTGGCATAGGTCCTTGGGTAGTTTGGGGGTGGGGGTTTGGTGTCTGCTGGGATCTGCTACCCAGGGCCCTGGCTGGCATGGCTTCACAGGCTCTCTGAGCATAGTGGCAGGAGGTGTCTTTAACTTTTCACTGCCCTCCAGGCTCCTGCCCCCTGCCCTTAACCCTCTCTCCCACCATCGCATTCAACCTGGAAATCCCTGTGGTCAGCTCACAGATCAGCTGCCATCCTGGCCACCACCCTGACCACTCCCCTCCCAACTCATCCCCAACTTCCCTCACCAGTGTCAGCTTTATTCAGAGCAAAGTGAGTTACCGCTGTAGGGGGAAAATGAGATAAACCAATTTGCCCTGAGTTTTTAATGCTTGATATCGGCTTGCTCTATTAACCCTCCCAAGGGCATTTTCATTTACTACAGGGGAGAGAATGCCTTAATGGAAGATACTGCTGGTGGTGAAATCGCTGGTATTGTGTCAGAGGGATGGAGAGGCAGTTTGGAGCTAGGACTCACTGGCGTTCCTTGCAGGTGGCAAAGGCACATTTGGGAAGGTGGCATCTGTCTGCCCGTGCAGGAGAGTGACCTTTAGTGGGATCACCTCTGAGACTTCCCCTTTAATGACCTTTAAAAGGCTTGTGTTCAGGCTGGAGATGAGGTGGTTTAGAAAGAACTGGTTATTCTGTGACGACCCTTGGTAGGGCTGACCGGGGATTAGGACCCTGGCTCTTAGTTTGACACGGATCACAGAGTCAGTGATACACAGAGCTGGGAGTATCCTCTGTAGCTAGTATTTCATAGGTGGCGACCCTGTCCCTCCTGAAGGGGAAAGCCATGCTTTGGGTCATCTATTCAGTATGCTGACACTATCTGCAGGGCAGGCCTGGACCGTAGTGGGAAAGATTTGCACATTTCAGGCTGGTGTGGTAAGAACACACAGGTACATTGTGCAGGTATTTGGAGATGGGACTCTTCCCATCGCAGGGAATTAGGAGCCCCTGGCTTTGGATCTTGGCAGTGGTAGCTGTTAGGAGGCTGGCTGGTTGGTCTCTGAGTGTGTTCCTGTGAGTATCCACGGCCCTGGTGGTCGCAGGAGTCACAGGACAGTGAGTCATGTGCTCTCGAATCTCCTCTTGTCCCCAGGTGAGAGCATCTGCTCTCCCTGGATTTCCTTCGTCTTTTCTTTTTTAAAAAGCTTTACTCATTTATCTGAAGGGCAGAGTTACAGATTGGGGGAAGGAAAGAGAAGCAGAGACAGAGAAAGAAGAGAAAAAGATTCCCTGGTTTATTCCCCAAATGCCCCAATGGTAGGAGCTGAGCTGATCTAAGGCCAGGAGCTTCTTCTAGGTCTCCCATATGAGTGCCAGTGGCCCAAGCACATGGCTGTCCTTCACTGCTTTCCCAGGCTCATTAGCAGGGAGCTGGAGCATTAGTGGAACAGCTGGGACTCAAGCCAGTGCCCATATGGGATGCTGGCACTGCAGGCAGTGGATTTACCTGCTGTACCATGGTGCTGCTCCCACCCTTGTTCTTGTGTCCAGGTTGGTGGGAGAGTAAAATCTTGCTGGGGCCACAACCTCCTCCTGGCATGCTCTGGGCACCTCAATGGACTGGGCGTGGGGCTGGGACCTGGACAGCAGAGTGGTGGATTGTCCCTGCTACACAGTTGTAGGGCCATGCAGGGTTTAGACAGAAACCCAGTCCTGGAGGGCAGGAGAGAGTGGGTTGGCCTTTTTTGGGGACTTGCTGGGTGATTCTTGTCTGCCAGATTTCGGCTGCTGGTCACCATAATCCACATGGATCAGTTTCCCACCATGGGTGGCTCTGTGGTGTGGCATGGAAACAGAAAAGTTTTATGAGAGTTTTTCTGGTCTGCAGCCAGTTATTCTAGGAAGAAGTTGACTTGAGTGGCTTGTGATAAGTTGGTTTCCCTGGGCAGCGTGATGGACAAAAGCCTCAGTTACCCTCTGCCCAGCCCGAGGATGGCAACCAGAGACCCTCAAACCCACCCAGTTAAACAGCAGCACAACCTTTGATCTTCGCAGTCACCTTTAATGATGAAATAGGCATGGAGTCACAATATGGCTCAGATATACAGCAAGGCCAGGTCTAGAGAGTAAGCCTACTCCCCTACCACCCCCAGATAAAAGCAGAATATTCCTCTTTTTTTTTTTTTAAAGAACACTATTTTAAAAAATACAAACATTCTTCAGGAGCTATAGCTCAAAAGAGTCCATGGGGTGTTGTGGGTATGTCCCCATCATGGGGAGGGAGGGCTGGGGACAGAAGGGTCAGGCTCTGGGGGATGGGGACAGAGCCTGTGAGAGGCTGCCACTTGCTGTGAGCATCAGGCAGTGGCAAGCAGCAGAAGGAGGGCAGAGGGGCGCAGGGTAGCAGCAGTGCTGGGCAGCTTGTCCACAGTCTTCATCGCAGATCTGGTTGGATCCAGCCAGTGGCACTGGCAGTTTGGGCCAGGGTGGTTGTAGGAGTCTTCTTCTCCCTGGGCAGGGTTTGGGTGAACACCCCCTGACCTCCAGATTGAAGGGAGAGACAAGTGGCGATGAGGAGGGAGCAAGACTCTCGCAATCTTGCCAATCTGGGAGGAGGAAAAACAGAAGTCAGACTGGAGGACTCGGACTCGGAAGTTCTGCAGGGATGCGAAAGTGGTAGCTTTGTGGCCCTGAGGCTCTGGGTGATGGTGGGGAATGGTGTGCATGAGTTAGCAAGAGGGCCAGGGAAGCTGGATGAGGTAGGCGATGGGGACAGGATTAGTACAATAATCTGTGGAGTACAATAATGTCTTCTCCCTTGTTGAGCTGGCAGAGGATGTGAGGCAGGGATGGGGGAGGCACTCTGACGTACACAGGGGCACCCAAGGGCATGTGGAATGTAGGGCCTGGTCTCGTGTTTCTCTGTTCTCCCACTCACTGGCCATGGGGAACCTTGAGGTTCTCTGACCTCGGCTTCTCCATTTCTAGGAGGAGGTAATGACAAGTGCTCTTCACACTTTGTGGGAGAAAGAACTTGGCCCAGGAGGCTGCCATGAGCGTGTTTCATGCTACACACATGGCAGGCTGTTGTGACTCATGAGTGGATTGTGTCCCAGGGAGAAATGGCAGATCCAGGGGACTTCATGGCGAGACCCTGAGTGGAAGGCAGCTCTCAAAACTTGGGCACCAACCTCCCACTCCCAGGTTATCCGCCTAACCCCTCACTCACCTTAGCTGGACCACAGGCGCAGGGTCATGAGCAGGTTAAATCCAACCACCTTTAGAAGGAGGACGCGCAGCCCAATCACCGACAGGTTTTGAAAGTTCAGGTTCATGTCTGTAAAATCAAGGGGCCGTAGTGGTTACAGGAGGAATCAGAGGGAGCATGCTGGAGGTTTGCCTGGCTCCACCTGACACCGCATGATTTTCCCCAATGCAGAGCTGGGCCCTTGGGGGTGGGCTTGAGCCCATGTGCAGGTTCCTTGCAAGCATCCTTTGTGTACTGTCCTAGGATCCACCAAGAGGCTGCCTGCACTGGGCCTTTATTTTAATGGCTGAGCCTCTCTGGGCATGAGGGCGGGCTAGGTGTTCAAAAGTGAAACTCACAGTTCCCAGGGCCTGGGCCCCTTGGGCAGAATCTAGGGGCTGGGATGACTCAGTAGGGATGGCTCCAATGGAAACTGCTCCGGACTCAGGGTAGGTGGCGAGGAGTGGAGGGGATCATGCCTACAGCAGACATGACCATCTGCTGCCACTCAGGATGGAAGATAGAGGCCCTGGCTATGCAGGGATGCATGCAGGGGACCCGGGGAGTTCAGAGACCATTGCCAGCTGGGCCACCCCGCAGCTCCCTGAGGCTTTTCTCGCAGATGGGCTATGAAGTCACTAGAGACCCACCCTCAAAGTACTTGGGAAGGAAAAGAAAAGACCCCCTCCCCCCAGCAGCAGCTCTGAGCAGGTCTTGAACTGCTGTTCTTGCTTCTCACACTTTTCTTTGAAGATCCACTAATCCTCCCTGCCAACCTCCATCACCTTCCAAACCCAGTGCCAAGCTGGGCTGTACCCTGCTCACCTGTCTCAAAGCTTTGCTCCACCAACTTGGCATCACAAAGTACATCTACAAGGAGAGAAACAAGGATGTTTATTTTCTCAGTATCTGGAGCAAGCTGCTGACCCAGACCTCCCAGCTGTTGGCAGGTGAACATCCATAGCCTTTCCATGTTCCCTTGTGGGGAGACTTGGATGCAGCTTAGGGTGTCTGCTGGAGAGGGCAGCTGACTCTGGGAGGACCAGCACTCCAGGTTCCAGGCACTGTTCCATTTACTCAGCAGGCAGTGGTTGTGCAAAGCATGTGTTCCATAACCCACCCAGGCCATAGGGACCCATCTCACAGATGCTGGTCAATGGGAAGTTAGGGGCAAACAGCATCCAGTGAAGGCAGGCAGGGGGCAACTTAAAGGAATGCCTCCTTCTGTCACCTTCTCCTTTGCTTTGCATCTAAGACTTTCCGTGGTGTGTCACCATGGGCTACACTGTTCCCCTGTGAAAGGTGGGGTTAGGGTGGAAGGGGGGCTTTCCTGATGGCTGATGAGACTGGGGCAGCCCATTTGAGCAAATCTGAGCTCCAGGCAGAACCAGCCTTTTCCAGTTGCCAGCTTGCCATGCCTTGAAGCTGTACTCACCGGAGGAAGCTAAAAGGCTGGAGTTGTTGAAGACATCTAAACAGGAAAGGTTGCCTTTGGTACTCCAGGCCAGGACACCATTGCTCTTGTGATCCATGGACCTCATGTCCAGCACGGTTTCCCCTGAGATGAACGTATCACCTCCTGTATTTTCTGGCAGAGTGGTTTTAGACTCATAGTCAGTGAACAGGCAGGCGGAGAGGTTGTTGGACTTAGAGCTCAGCTGGAAGATGACAGGCTCGGGGTCCTTGATATCTGTGGGCCAAAAGGACTGGGGTTAATACTGTGTTTCTCTTTGCCTCTGTGCCTTAACCCAGGCCACCATCCAAATACAAGGGATGGACAAGAGTAGGGACTCTGTGGGGTCAGCAAGTCATATTCTCAGTGTCGCATGAGAGATATTGTAATATTTTAGAACCTGGGTGGCCAACATGATGGGCTGGGGGCCCAGGGACAGGCACATGCCTCGGGTTCTGTCCATACCATTGAGGGCGACCAGAAAGACAGAGCTAACTAATGCTGCTCGTTTCTCTCCGTATGGATAAGAGGAAGTTCAAACCTCAGCAAGCCTGCTCAGCAAACAGCTTTGGCAGGAGAGCGGGAAGAGAGGAAAAATGCTCAGCAAAGCAAACCAGAAACCAACAGGCATTTGCCCGACTTCACCCCAACTTTGGTAGGGATTGGGGCTTTATGCTATGGGCACATTAAGTTGCAAAACTGATTGCAACATCGGGAGATATCCCCTTCATTGGTAAATGTTTTGGGCTGCAAATTAAAACACCTGCCTCCAAGCCTTGGCCCTACACTCTCCTGGTTTGAAAGCCTAGGAGTGAGCCAGCTTCTTCAGTCTCAGGCATTTCACCTGTCAAAATGGAAAAGCTGCCTTGTGCAGTTTCCTCAACAGCAATTCTAAGAAACCAATGTTTCTCCATATAAGATCACATTTAGGGTTAGGCGTTCAGTATCAGTGGTTTAGATGCCTGCTAGGATGCTGACATCCCACACTGGAGTACCAGGGTTCAATCCTCTGCTCTGATTCCTAAATTTAGCTCCCTGCTGATGTGGACCTCAGGAGCAGGGAGAATGGCTCCAGGAATTGGGACCTAGATTGAATTACTGGTTCCTGGCTTCAGAGGTCCATTCTGCGTCTCTGGGATGAGTTAACCTGTGGATGGGGAACTCTCTGCCTGCCTCTCAAATAATAAATCAATGAATAATTTAAACACTAAAATATTTAGTAAACGGCAAAGTTTCCTGCCAGCAGTGGTAGCTGGAGCTGCTGGTACTGCTCAGGCACTGCCAGGGAAGCTGCTCCTGAGCAGCACAGTCTGAATCTATTTCTCTCTCCAGGAAGCAGGCTCTGGTCCCTCAGTGCCGAGGCGTGTTTTTACCGTGAGTCTCATTGTTTATTCTTTCCCAACCTCAGCTTTCAGAGGAGGAAGCAAGGTTTGCCAGGAGGATTAACACATTGGGGCCACCCAGAGAGTTTCCAGCAGGGCTGGGATTAGAATTTCCTGCCCCTGTGGTTCTCTCTCCCTAGCTCCTTGCTGTGCACATACGATTTCTCAGACCCCATGGATGTGGCCTGCTGGCTGAGGCAGCTGGGGTGGCCTTGGCAAAGCAGATGCTCCACTGAATCCCAAACCAAAGAAATCAGTTCTTGGCACAGCTCAGGGATGCTGAGTCAATGCAGGGCTGCCTGCAGTGTTGACCGTCCCAGAGCAGGGCTGGGCTCCATGGTTGGATGGGAGGGACATGCAAAGCTCTGGCCTCCAGAGAGTCTACTTACTCCTTTCTAGCTTTCAAACACAACCCTCTTTTACTGGGAACAGGAGACAGGAAGTCATTAGTTTCCCTCCCATAATCCTGGATTTGGCAGTCCATAGTGGGGTCTTGGGCAGGGGGATGTGAAAGAGCATGGGAATACTGAATGTGGCCTTGTAGGGAAGGCACAGGATCAGGTGCCACCAAGTATAGTCTGACCTCAGGAGGGAACCAGAAGTACATCTTTGGATCCTGATTAAACACTAGCTGCAATCCTTGAGGCCTAATGATGCTGATCTGGAGAAGGGTAAGATCACTAATTCTGTGGCTTCTAGCTACATGTGATTATGCAGATCAAAATTAACCACTATAAAGCAAAATAAAATTCAATTGAAAAACAAAACCTTCCACTCTGTCTGTCTCTGTGATTTTGACTTTTGAATCAATTAAAAATAAGGGTGTGGGGCAGTGTTTCGGCACTGTGGGTTGAGTTGCTACTTGCCATCCTCTCTGAGTGCTAGTTCAAGTTCTGGTTGCTCCACTCCCAGGTCCCTGCTAATACACCTGGGAAGGCAGTGGAAGATGCGCCAAGTGCTTGGGCTCCTGCTACCCATGTGGGAGAGCCAGATGAGATTCCAGGCTCATGGCTTTGAATCGTCTCAGTCCTGGATGTTGCAGCCATTTGGGCGAGCGAACCAGCAGATTAAAAAAAAAAAAGTCTCTCTCTGTTTCTGCTTGCCTCTCTTTACCTCTGCTTTTCAAATTAAGAAATCTTTAAAAAATAAAAATAATGCAACCTCACTGTAGGTGCTCAATAGCTACATGTACCTAGTGCTTACTTTCCTGGAAGAAGGAGACTGACAAAACATTTCCATCATCACAGAAAGTTCTATTGGACAGGGCTGGTCTAGAAGGAGCCATGTCATAGCACATGAGATTTTGAGGAATGGCAATGGGGCTAGGCATGAGGCTTACAACCATCCTCAAGTCTATGAGGGGCTCCTGCAGAGAGCCAGCTGGCTATTGCTCGCCTTTGCTAATGACAGATCAAGAGGAAACAGCACTAACATGGAGTCATAAAAACTGAGGTGCATTTAGCTTCTCTCAATCCTGCTTCCCCACCCACAGTTTTGCTCTTGTTTCTACTGTCCAGCTTCCTGCTTCATTTATTATTTTTAGAGAAAAAGATAAAGCCACACTGGAGGTATTTGGTATTTTTAGTCCCCTTTTACTTTCATCCCTATTTATCTCCAGCTGCTTTTAATTTGGAGGTCGTTAGGGTCCATATGTGAGAACCTCATGGGGAGAGACATTTTACTCTATCTGAGCAAGAAAAACGTACCCTTATCTCTGATGATGTCAGAAAGCAGCCTTGGCAAGATCAGATCAATTTTTCAAGGTGGAAGTTCAGCTATTTTAGATCCTAGTCTGTCATTAATTCAAAGATAACTGCAAAGCACGTGTCTAAATTCCACAGTACTTTTTTAATTGGAGAGGGATGGAGAGAGAGAGATTGAGACTAAGAGATAGAGAACAAGAGAGAGTTCCTATCTGCTGGCTTACTCCCTAAATGCTCACATTGGGCTTGGGACAGAAGTTGGGAGCAGGAGCCCAGTCCAGGTCTTTTCTGTGGGTGGAAGGGACCCAGTCACTGGAGCCATTACCGACTGCCTCTCAGGGTCTGTACTGGCAGGAAGTTGGAGTCCAGAGTTGAGTTAGTTATCAAACTTGGGACCTCAAACAATGGGACCCAGGCTTTTTAACAGCTTGGCTAAATGCCTGCCCTGCTCTAGTGCTTTGCCTGACCAGGGCACGGTGTGATTGAAAACCACTGCTGAACCTGTGCTCTGCAGTTACGAACAGGGAGCCTGCACAGACCCGGGAGCACAGGGAGGCCCTGGTAAGCATCAGGAAACCGGGAGTGTGGGCAGACTTACTGGGAATAATGGAAACCGTCGTGCCTTTGCCAAATTGCAAGTGTGAGGCAACTCCTTCGTACCACTGCCAGTGGCTCCATTACAGTAACCTTTAGGGCCCTCCTCCTCCAAGAAGAGGGCAGGCCCTCTATGAGTCCACGGAGGAAAGGGAGGGAGGACTGCATGTCCTGGGCCATCCACAGACAGAACTCATTCTTCTCACCTTCGCTTCCGGTCTACATTTTCAAATAGGGTTCCCAACCTTCCAGGGACTGGTGCTGTCCCTGCTTTCTGCATTCTTTTGAAGGCTGTAGTGTTTCTTTTCCTCAATGCCCAAGAATACTTTTTTTTTTTTTTTTGGCTTGGCTCACTCATCATATGTTTACTTAGGCCAAAAGGCATGTGATCTGTTAATTTCTAAGAGCCAGTCTTTTTCCATATTGGCTTCCCTGCTTGAGTGCCTCTTCGTTCTTTGCTCATACTGATTTTTGCCTTCCTTTGGGGCCCGATAAGTCCTTTCTGTCATGTAAAATTTCTCTATCCAGGCTAACATTCTAGATAGAACCCCATCCCTCCGAATCTGTATCGTGCCCATTGATATCAACTGGTTATTATGAAACTAGTCTCCAGGTTGCTAAATTTACAAACTTTGACTAGTTTTTATTTGGGGACAGGTCAAGCATCTATCTTAGACTTCATAGGCTGTCTACCATTTTCTAGAGTGATGGCCCCATAAAAAGCATTAAAAACATCCACTGAACAATTAAAGTCCAATCTTAATGTGTTTGACCTAGAGAAACACAGATACTGAAGATTAATCGTGATGCTTTTCTCCTTCCCAGACCTCTGTAAGACAATTACTTACAACATCCCCAGTTGGCCTCACTACAGTAATAAATGATAACCTCCAGAGTTGAGATTAGTGACAATGGCCCCTGGAGTTGCAAATGGGAGCCCCTCCTGGGATGACTTACCAGTTATTATGGACACCTGGGTCCCTTTCCCAAACATGAGTTTACCAGTCATTCCTCCATATTCACACCACAAGTGGCATCATTACAGAAACTCTTGGGACCCTGTACAGCATAAACAGGAGCACTGATCTTCCATAGAGTGGAAGAATCTCAATTCTAAGGATTAGACCTTTTGATATTTTATGCTGAGAGAGAGAGAGTGAGAGAGAAGCTCTGCTGTTTTCCCAGGTGCACTAACATGGGAAGAGGAGTATCAGATGGGACTCTGATACAGAATGCTAGTGTCCCAAGCAGCTGCACCACAACACCAACCCTTTTTACAGAGATTTTTTTTGAAAAACAGTTTTTAATTTTGGCAAATTACAACTTATCTTTTTTCTTTTATTGTCTGTTCTTTAAATTTACTTAAAAATTTTAGTTTAGAAGCAGAGAGACATATGAAACAACAAAGAGATAAAGAGAGAGAACTCCCATACACTGGGTTCCTTTTCTGAATGCCTGAAATTGGCCGCTGACTGGAGCTGGAGCCCAGAGTCTAGAATGGGTGGTACAGGCTCATTTCTTCCATTGCCACTGTCTCCCATGGTCTTCATTTACAAGAATCTAGAGTCAAGAGTCAGGTATTGAACCCAGGCACTCTGATGTAGGTTGTGGGCATCCTAATCAGAATCTTAGCCAGTGAATGAAATCTTGATTGCTATATTAAGATTTTATCCTTGTGGGTTGACATGACCTAGTGGGTAAAGCTGCTCCCTGTGACACAGGTAGCCAATATGGGTGCCAGTTTGAGGCTTGGCTAATCCACTTCTACCCCAGCTTCCTGCCAATGTACCAGGGAAAGCAGCAGAAGATGGCCCAAGTTCTTGGGCCTCTCACCCTGCATGGGAAACCCAGATGGAGCTCTGGCTTCTGGCTGTGGCTTAGCCCAGTCCTGGCTGTTGTAGCTATTTGGTGAATGAGCCAGCAGATGAACAATCGCTCTTTCTCCTCCTCTCTCACTGTCTGTATCTCTGCCTTTCAAGTAAATAAATAAATCTTAAAAAAATTTTTTTTTGTCTTTGGTATACTGTCTTTTCTCTCCTGCCCCATTCTGCTGCCATTCCCTGAGCTGAGGCTATGACTTCACGTTATTTCAATAAACAGAAAATTCAGTAGAGAGGAAGAAAACTTTGCTTAGGGAAACAGAATTCTGACTCCTTTTGTGGAAGGTTTAAGACTGCTTGCCCATGATTGTCAAGGTCCCAGCCTAAGAGGCAATGTTCTCAGACCCCGGAATGCACTTAGGAAGACTTTCTGGGATGAATGAAAAGAGGCATTTGGGATCCTACAGAAGAGGCTAAAAAACCAGGATTCAAGTCAGCATGGTAGGCAAAGAAACAGCTGTCAATTATACTCTTGCCCCATTCCACTTACTTGGTTGGATGCTCAGTCTGGTCCCTGTTCCAAAGACCAGTGTGAAACCTTGCTGTATCCCCACTGCAGACAAGGCCTTTGACATAACCTTCCTGATGTTCAATTACTGGAATCTTCTGGTATCTCCAAGTATCCTGCTAAAATCCCTGCCGAGTCTATTCTTCTTAGATCTCACATGGCCCAAGAGCATGGTTGCCCTTTCCTTTCCCAAAGCATGTGAAGTTGACCATAGCAAAGCCTTGATAACACTATCTGAGAAAAGTTATGCCCTTTGCTGATCACTGGTTATGTGCTAGGTATCCTCTCTCATCATGATAAGGCAGTTACTGTTTTTTGGATGTTGAGAGAATGGAGGCCTGATTCAGCCAGCTGATGAAGGTAGAGCCAGAGCTTTGCTGAAGCTTGCCATCCTCCCTAACACTGCTGCCTCCAGATGTGGCATTCTTGCCATTCAGGTGGGGTATAAGTCACTTTCACCCTTGGAAGAGTACATAATTCTCCTGAAGCTTGGAGAGGATTGCATGAGCAGATATGCTCATAACATGTTCATCAGCCTGTCCAGAGAATTTAGCTACCTGCTGCAATAGGAGAGTGTGCATTTCTTGTTAATTTGTCTCTTTCCCCCAAGGGCACTTAGCTAATTTACTGAATGTTCAGATTATCTGGTACTGACATCATTGGCTTAGCTTGAAAGCGAGTATCTGGAGCTCTGTATGTCTCTGCTAATTATTCTGCTCAGATTTTCATTTACTCAGTTGGCATTAGGTACTTCTGTCTTTAATATGAGAAATGGGAATGTTTTAAGTCACCATGAGAACTTACAGAAACAGAGAGTGAGTGCTTTCTCTGTTCACCACTTTGCTGTATTATCACCGCCTGTTTTCTCATAGACAAGTCAGAGTTCTCTCTTTGCTCTATTCATTTGCAGTTATACTCACGTGGGTACACGACCAGCCTGGTCCCTGATCCAAAGGTCAGCTTATTGTAGCTACCAGATAGCACACAATGGGGGAATCCTTTACAAGAACTCTAGCCTGAGAAGAATGAGCTTGACTGGGGCCCTGCCCTTCCTGTCTCCCTGTTTTCCAGGCTCCTCCAAGTCAACCTTTCTTTGACAAGACAGAAGCTTCTTGCAAGCGCCATTCTTCAGCTTTTTGTGTAATTGTTCCAGCCTGGGGCTGGTCAGGCCTTCTTGGAGGGTAGATGTCTATTTTGGGTTCCACAACTAGAAGGAAAGAGGGAAAATCAGAAGAGAAGAGCCAGAGATCAATTGCAAAATGGATCTTGAAGGAAGCAAGCATAGTATTGGCAATAGGCAGAAGCTTTGGGAAGGGCTCAGCGATGAACTGAGGCCAATGAAAGGCTCTCCTTCTAGAAAGTGGTTTCTGTTATTCCTGGAAGACAGGGAACAGAGACACTAAAATCCCATAGGACATTCATAGAAAGAACCCAGGAGAGGGGAAGAGTCAGGATCCAAGAATTTCCATTTCTGGAGGTTTCTAGGATTAGGGCTGACCTCCAGATAAGCATGGGGCAGAAAATCTCCAAAACGCAAGAATGGTTAAGATAAGTACAGAGTGAATATTCACATAGGGACCCTGGTCCTTTTAAAGTTCTCTGCAAAAACAGAATTCTAAGAGCACATGGAAATGTCTGTGGATTTCAAAATATTATGTACCAGAATAAACTTACTTTCACATCCCATGAATCTTTTAAACTATACTTGCATATTCTTTAAAATTGCTTTCTCTGTTTCAAGCATTTACAATTCCATTCTAAATGTTAGCCTAATTTTATACATTAAGTTTTCTGTGCTCTGAATCTGTTCTCTTACCCATTCTACCAACACAATTAGGGACCTCATTGATGCTGATAATTTCTGATCATCAATGAAATGGTGTCATTTTATCTGAGCAATTGCTCACACCTAGGCAAGCTGTGCAGGAAATGTCCCTGCCACGAACAGCATCAGCTCCAGCGCAGATCTGGAGGAAATTCACATGGAGGGTCTACACTACTCCAACAGTGGAGACTCTAACTGCTAGGGAAAAACGGTCAACTTCAAAGCCTTATTCCAACTGCACGAGCTTTTGGTCCTCCCTTCCCTCTTTCCCCACACCTGGGAGCTGTGGATTTCAAAGACGATTCTGGTCCTAATGGAGAAAGTTTCCTTAGAGCATCTATTTCCTGAGTGGTTCTCAAGTGGAGACTTCAGCTATCACCGAAGTGCTTTGCTTTCTTTTGCTAAAACCCATTTGTGCTGCTTCTCTGCCACCGATGTTGTGATCCTTACTCCTCTAAACTCTGGATGTTGAGCACCGTGATGGGTTTTAGGCATTCTAAGTTTAGCCTGAAACCATCCTCTGGCAAGGAAGAGGCTTTGCCAAAGCTCATCAATGGTCAGAGAAGCACAGAGGAGCTTTCCCTGGGGGAAATGGGCTTCTTTCCATCCACAAACACTCTGTTGGATTGTCTAATCTCCCCGTTTGGTGGCCTAATAACTCTTTGTTGGAAAATACTTGCTTATGTCCAAACCAGTATGTCGTAAGAAGCAATGACTCCTTCCTGCTTAGACCAGCTTTGACTTTCTAGCCCAAAGGCGATCTATCTTTGGTGACAATCTTGTGTCAGGCTGAGCTGCAGAGAAGAGAGATGAGAGGAGAGGGGAGAAGGGGTGTTGCCCTCACGGAGCTTATGGCACAATGGAGAATACACATTAGTACCAGGCAGCTAGGATAGGTCTTTCTCTACACTCTCTTTGCAACTTGAATGTACCTGTACTATATCACGGGGGACCCTAGGCATTAAGTGTCTGTTTACATTCTGAGATCCTGGATGGCAGAAAATCTGCATTTTCCTCCCCCCCTTTCTTCCTCTCCTTTCATTTCCCTTCCTTACACCTAGGATAGTGCTTGGAATATAAAAGTTGCTCAATAAATATTTATTGAATGCATAAGGTCTCCAAACACTTTAATTCATTTTCCATGCGGTCCTGTTTCTCTCCCTTCCTTTATTTGAACTATTTCATTTCTCATTTAACTTCTGAATGTTCTATTTTCTCAACTTGCTATTGTGTTTATAGCATTATTTAGGCTCTCCGTTCCTCCCGCATCTCTCAATCGGACAAGGAGGTTTACGAGAATGTGTCCCCAGTGTCTTGGGGAAGTTTAATTTAACACCTTTCATGGAAACTAACTGGTAGCCAAAATAAATCTTTGGGCATAATCAGTCACAGTTGCTTTTCTGATAATGATCTAGAAACAGCAAAAGAGCCTGTCTCTGTAGTGATGAAAAGGCCAATTCCCACTGGCAATTACCACCATTATAAAATAAACTACTATTAAACCAGCGACTGGGAATTCAAATTTCAGAACACACAAGCCTCATGAAGACACATGAAGAATTAGTTCAGGAAGTAACAATCCATCATGGAAGAGAGTAGAATAACGACTCTGGGTCTTTGGCAGAGCCACTGGTCATGCACTTACTTGGGTGGATTTGGAGTCTTGTTCCACTCCCGAAAGTGAGTACTCTGCCATCCATTCCCACACCCTGGTACGCTGCAGTACAAATACTGCCCTGCCTGTGCCATCTGGGAGAGCTACCCGTGCCCACTCACAGCCTTCTCTCTGGGGAAACAAAGCCCTTTAACAGCCTCAAAACCTCACTCTGATGATAAATCTTCCTCTCTAATGTGACTTCATGCCCGATAAACAGTCTCCCCAAGTTCTGACTCCCTTTTCTGCCATACCTGCATGCTGTCACCCTAGTTCACCGACTTTACCTAGCTCTTCAGAAATGCCGAGTCACTCTCATGGTCATTATGGTGAAGAGGCTTAGGAGAGGCTAGCTGAGGACCAAATGGTAGCCTGGAGGTTGTGGAATCTTCCTTCACTGAGTGCAGGAAGGATGAAAGGCAGCGTGGTGACAGGGTCAACATCAGACCCCAAAATCCAATAGACTTGGGGTAAACTCTGGCTCTGGCACATTCAGCTGGCTGATTTAGGGTTCAGTTACATCTCCAAGCCTTTATTTCCCCAGATGTAAAACAGGCAATCCATCATCAGGATGGATTTGAGCATTGAAGGAGAACGGCTGTGAAAGCTGGAATATGGTCACTGATGCATGTCAGACACCTAGCAGAGAATAACCATTGATAGGATGGTGCCTAGCAGTACTTTTCCCCAGGAGGGGAAGGGATGAGATTTCCTGTCCATTCCTGTTCCATTTCCAGCAACCCAGCATGCCCAGCAACTTGCCAGGATGTCCTAGGAGGAGCTAGACCATGGGGAGGTAGAGGAAGGGCCTCAGTCCTGGGGCAAGGGACAGGGCAGACCTGTTAGCTACCAAGATGAAACTTGTACTCAGACACCTAACCAAGTGGAAAGTCTCTTCTCCAAACCCTGAGGTAAGTCCTCTGAAGACTTCATGCAGATCCCTGGCATGGCATTGCCTTGATCACTGCATTAGACCTGGGATGCTGCGGGCTGCTCCCAGTCAACAAGGACTTCTGCAAGAATAGGGCGGACCACAGCACTGACCCCCTCTGGTGCGATAACCTGCCTGATTATAGTCTGTCTACAAAACTTTCCTCTGTCACATTTCTATACCTGCTCCTAACCAAAAGGCTGGGAGGTGATCTTCATCATTTCTGTTAATACTCACATGGGTGAACAACAAGATCTGTCCCTCTTCCAAACGTGAGTGTGTAGCTTCCTCCGACACACAGTGAGGAAAGCCTTTGATAAAACCCACCTCATGTGACCTCTGTCTACCAATTGTTCCAGCAGCGTAGGGTAACCATCCAGGAAGATGCTTGACCAACTGGCCAGGGCTGTGGGGAAACTCCTACTGGTGTCTCAGGACAGGGAAGGGATCCAGGGATTGAGGGGTTAGAGAATCCCTCAGTCCCCAGTGACCCTAAGACAAAGCCACTTTCCTGCAATAGAGAAGGGGGAAGCAACCTGCTACCCCCACTCCTGCCAGACACTGTGAGGGGCTGATTCAATTATTCTTACCAGTTGCGAGGGGCTTCTGAGAGTGCCTGGGGGTTGGGGGCGGGGAGCAGTGGGGTTTGATGATTTGCAGAGGCCATTCTGATATAATTTCCTCAACCTTCTTCCTGTTTTTCCTTTCTCACTACTCTTTGAGGTTTCCCATTCCCAGCCTTCTTCCTCCAGGAGGTCCAGGGGACGGGGGAAGATCATTTCTGCTTATCCTTGTCCTCGGCAAGACTCCAAGTAGGATTTAGGCTCTTCCTGTGGTCTATGCTTTTATCCTTCCCTCTTCATCACCTGGCAGTAGGCCAGGGCACCCTAAGCCCCTTTGATTCCTGTGTCTCTAATATCCTTGGTGCAGCCAGGGCCCTGCTGCTGTATAACCCCAAGACCACAGAGCACAAAGTCGCAACAATTTCCCTAACATTTCTGAGAGAGAAAGATGAGAGGAAACGAAGACCATACTGCTAGCTTCAGAGGTATGAAAGCCGAGGCTCTCAGAAGCCATGGCCTGGGCCATTGTTCTGAGCTGAGGTAGGACTCAGTCCTCAGTTCCCTGGTCTTTGTGCTGGGCTGACACAGGTGACCTTACATGGGGGACTCAGAAACAGGCAAAAAAGAGCTAACTGTGTACATCTGCTGAGCTCGAGTGGGAGTGAAGGCCTGGGCTGAAGTCCTGCCCCTCACCCCCTCACTGACTGTCATCCCGAACAGATGCTTAGACTCCAAGCCCCAGGCTTCCCCTGAGGCTTGAACAAAGACGTCCTCACGGGTCCCTTCCAACCCTCACTCTGAGATCATTTTTTTTTTCTATTATAAACTTAGCTGCAGGATAGTTTCCCATAGAGATGGGAATGTGCTCAGTGGAGATGCCAGAAGAGGAGAAGGATGGAAAAAATAGGGGGTAGGCAGAGATTTGAGACCATTGATTTAGCAAGAGCCCAAGGCATGGCATTTGTGAATGACACCATATCTTCCACTCCTGTGGGAAGATAAAAAATTGGCCCAGGCCCATGCTAGAGAAGGGCTAGGTAGCACAGAAGGGGGGCATTCATATAGCAGAAGCCCAGCTCACTTACTTGGTATGACCACCAGTTGGGTCCCCTTCCCAAAAGTAAGGCTGGTGGCTGCGTTGTAACACTGTGAATCAGGGCACTACAAAAACATCCCAGCTCTGTCTACTTTTTTGTGGGATACACATGAAGGGTACCTCAAAAGTTCATTAAAAAATGGAATTAAAAGATAAGTTTATGCTGTTGCAAAAAAGTCAGAATGCATGCATGGTTTTTCTCAGTGTGTCTTTCCATGGATTCTTTGAAGACCCCTCATCTGCTTGATTTCAAAAACTTTTTTCCAACCAAATAAACTTGTCTTTTAGTCCCATTTACCATGAACTTTTTGAAGTACCCTGGTCCTATTCTCAGTAGCTTCAGAAGTTCCTGAAACCAAGAAAATCTAAAGTTTTCCCTGTAGTGGGTGATAGGAGGACTTAGAAGAGTCCCCTTAAAGGGTGTAAATAGCAGCAGGCCCCCACTGCTACCCACTGGCAGGCATTTTCCCCATCACAGCTACCAACAATCATAGCCTCTAGCATTTTCTCCCAGAGTCTTTATAAAACCCTATGAAAAACACAGCCTCCTACACAGACTGAGTGGGTGTAGTTCCCCTCCTTAACTATGGTGCCTGAGAAGGAAACTACGTTTTCTTGAGGGACATCTGCAGAAATATATTTTTCACTTTATCAGAGAGAGTAGGAGCAAGAGCATTTTCAGTGTACTGTGCAGGAGCTCATGCTAAGAAACCCCAGTCTGACTTCAAACCTCCTTGTCTGCCCTGGGCTCAGCAGGAGGCTGTCTGACTCAGCCCTGTTTCTGCCCTCACCTTGCTCAGGGATGCTAACTGCCAGTGGGGGCCTTTTGTCCTAAAGAGAGTCAGAGATCTCAGCCCAGTCCTGTAGCAATCGTGATGGTTCTCTGCTGAAAAAGGAGAAGCATCCATTGTCATGCCTGCCAGCAAAGTGCACATGATTGAGTGCATGCGTGCACACACACACACTTTGGTATATTTCACATGCAGACTTTTACTTGACTCTTCATTATGACTGTTTTGTCTCTGATAAGGCTGGGAGTTCTGGAAGCCATGAGCTATATATTCAGCCTCTCCATATTCTTTGTTTCTTTTTTTTTTTTAAGCCAATGCTGGTCCCTGGTTGGCTCATGAAACTCAATAAACATCTACTGAACTGAATTGACTTTAACTTGTTTAATTGCTGGGACAAGAAGACCAGTTTTGGGAGAAGTGAAAAGTTAAGAACACTCCTTTTGCAAACTGCAAAATCTAAATGCTTAGGTGAGGGGAAAAAAAACAAAGGAGAGTTTTCATGGGAGCTAGTCAGGAAGCAGCATAAAAACCAAATTAACCTGATGTTCCTATTGCCCCCTCAGCAGAGAGGTGAGAACCAAATAAACAAAAGAGAAACGTGATTCTGAAATGTGTTTTGTGAAAAAACAAACCTTTTTGCTTTTGATATTATGACAGTGACAGCCCATAAAGGGTGAAAAGAAGAATATGGCAGAAAATGTCAAGTCCAAGTTAACAGCATTGTTATGATCAGTAAAAAAAAATAGTAATAATAATTTTTATAGACCAGAGTAATGGCTGTAAAAATAAATGAGTAAGCACAAATCCAATGCTAGGAACAGTGATATATATTCTCAGGAATCTGACTTACTTGGGTTGACTGAAAGCTGAGTGCCTGTTCCAAATACGAGTTTCTGAAAGCCTGTATTCACACTCTGACATAACTCTATACAAAATGTGACTGGGACACAGTGTGGGGTTCCTAAGCTACAGACCTCATCCATTGCTTCACTCTCCAAATGCCTGCAATAGTCAGGGCTGAGCCAGGTCAAAACCAGGAACCCAAAATTCCATCCAGGTCTCCCATGTGGGTGGTAGGGACCCAACTACTTGAGTTACCATCCATTGTCTCTCAGGGTGCCCAGTAGGAGGAGGAGGGATCAGATGTGGAGTAGCTGAGACTCAAACCGGGCACTACAAGACGGGATGCAGACACCCCAAGTGGTGACTTAGATGCCTACTTCTTTAAGACCACTGGAAGATGACAAGAAACAAGGCAGAATCTAGTAGGAGAGTCTATTTCATGTCCAGTGAGTTTCATTAAAAAAATCACCAATACTCATGTTGACAAAGTCAGTCACATCCTCAAAATTACAGAGTTCCAGGTCCAGATAGGATCAAGGGGGAGTTTCATGCATTATTTACTGAGTGTTCATTCTATGTTAATTTCAAGAATAGCACTCACAGATTCAGGTACTGTACAGTGCAACTAGGTTATTGTCAATTTATTGCATTTATATGGCAGACAGAATTCTGACTCCCTCCTTTCCCCCACCAAAAGAAATAAAAGCCAAAGAAAGCAAAAAGGATAAAAGAAAGGAAATCAATGAACACAGATGTCCCTCAACTGAAAAATAAGTACACTTATTTCATAGAACTTACTTGCTTCAACTAATAGTCTTGTTCCTGTCCCAAAGACAAGTTTGGAGGTTGCAGTATTTCCCACAGTGATTTGCACTGTGGCAAAATGGGCAATTTCATTTGCTTTTCATTTTACAACCACTGCTGAAAGTAGGTTCAGGGAACCTATAATAAAGGGGCAGTAATAAGGAGCACCTTTTTATACTCCTTTAGGTAAGCCCATTTTTTTTTTCTGACCATCAACATGTCTTTATGCCTCATGTCTGTGCAAGGTTAGACCTGGAATTGGCCCCGGGACCAGGATCATAGGTTCTGGTTTCAGCCCTCATTCCCACTGACTTTATATCAATTTAGGTGACCCCTCTGTGTCTTTATTTCCTTATCAGAGAAACAAAGAGGCCCGAACCAGGTGAGTTCCATGATCCAGCAAGGCCCCAAGTACCCCCACATCATCTGTTTTCTGTAACTCATAAGTAGTGAGGCTACAGAGTCATTGCACTAGTCTGCTTGGTAGGGGGCAAACAGTGAGGGAAAGGGGGCAGACAGCAGGACCGTGGCTGCTGCCAGTTCCTCTCCCTCCTTTCCCCAATGGGGCAAATGCTCCCAGCAGTCCTGTGGTTTTTGCTTAGTCATCAAAAAAGGAAGGGAAGTCTTTAGACATTTTAGACATTCACATCAAGGTTTGCTGAGGCTCCATCACCCATGGCAATATCTGAGGATAGAAACGGCAAGCTCCATGTGCATCCCTGGTCACTGCTACTGGCATCGTCCTTCACCTCTAAGAAAATCTTTGCACAGGATCTGTGACATCATGTAGTGGGAAGAGCAGTTCTCAAGTATCCAGCAAATCAATCTAGGTATCAGTTTAGGTGCTTCTGCACATTAGCTTTGGGATTTTGCACTATTACTTTTCTGAGCCTTAGTTTTTCTATAAAACAGGGGTACCACCTCCAGTACCTCTTACAGTTTTTTTGGGGGGGTGTTAAACAGTACTCTATGTCATTCATCTAGCATCATACCCAAACAACCATGGGTGCTTAGAAGGGGGCTAGTCCCCAGTGTCTTAGATGAGTGATCAGAGCCTTAGGGTCAGAGAATTTATTTATGAAAAGTATTCATACAAGTGCCTTCCTTGAGTCATATAGATGCTAGGCTGGTGTAGAATAAGATCTCAGAATTGCACATTCTGAGCATTTTGACCTCCTCAGCTCCTGGAGGAGTTTGAGGTGTAAAGCAAGGCAATGGCTCATTCAATACTGCATAGGCGGTTGGGGGCTCAGATCACATCTAGTCCTCTGGATGGAAACCAAAAGCCCTTAGCTGCTTCCTCTGCACATCACTGACTCTTCTGGGACAACGTTTGGTGAAAAGGGACACTTAATCTCTGGAGTGAATTGGGCTTGGCTTATTTTGGGCATTTATAAAACGGCCTTGAGGATCCTCCCCTGACTGCTCCTCGCACTTGGTGACTGTGGAAGTGGAAAGGGCCTATTACATCATGATCCCGCAATTTTCTACTCTTCTAGCTCTCCCCCTACATCTGGCTCCATTTATCGCAGTTCTAGCGTCAAAATGGAAACATTGGGCAGAATGTCTGTCAGCCTCTCATCTTGGGAAAACTGTTAAAGGTTTGGTAGATCCTACCCAAAGAAAACAGACTCAGATAGACTGAGAACTTCCACTAACTTATCTGGAGGTCACAATGCTTAAAACTTTAGCACTAGGTTAAATTAGTTAAAATCAGACAGTTACACAAACAACATTGTATTTTCCCTGGTCACTCTCACCAGGACACATTTATTAGTTATGATAGAATCTTACACTTACTTGGTTCTACTTTAAGCAGGGTCCCTGATCCAAAGGTGAGCTTGTTTGTTCCTCCCATGGTTCCCACAGTGTTTGATACCTTACAGAAAATGGCCTTCTGCCAGCCCTTATTCCCTACTCCATTGAGTAAGAAAACACCATTGACTTAATACAGCTTTTGACTCTAATGAGTGAGAAAGAACTCTGGATTTAATATAGCTATTTGGCTAATTCTTATAACACACACACACACACACACAAACTCTTTTTTCTACCTTGAATGTGATACATACACAGACTACTGTTGCTAAGTGCCAGAGGGGCCACACAGATTTATTTCTCCATTAATAGATGAGAAAATTGAGGATTGGAGGGCAGAGACCTGCTAGGTCACATTGACCACTTGGTGGCAAAGACTACTAGCCCATGGAGCTGTTTGATTCTCATTCTGGATTTCCCCCTCTCTCAAATAAGCTTAAATCAACTGCATCCTTTGCTTCATTTTCTTCTTTCCTTAGGCCCAGAAATGTGATTTCTTTGGGTATTTAATTTCAATTAAACAAGCATTTATTGAGCACTTACTTTGTTAGAAGGACAGTATTAGATACTTGGTGAAATAGACAAGAGCATGTGCTCGCAAGCGGCTTCAATAGGAGGATGTTCTCAGTAATAAATGAACTGTGTAGTGGCATGTGTCAGGGACTGCCTAAAATTCCACAGCTAACTTTGGGATACAGAGGGTAAGAGGCATGTGGAAGATGCCTGGGGGAGAGACCATAATCTAGGCTTCAGACAGGAAGTGAGGCTATTTCTGAAGGTATGACAAGGTTTCTAATTGTCCAGTGTTGAGTTTCCATTCCATTTCGACCCAGTGAATCAGTTCCACAGTTAGAGCCAATTCTTCTGTTTACTATTTTCACTTTTAAACAAGGAGCCCATTAAATTCTTAGAATGGCAACCAATAAAAATGATGCAACTCATTTTTATGAGTTAAAACTTGAAAACACAGTAAGTACAGTAGAAGCCTTAAACCAGATAAGCGGAAGACAAAGGAGGTTAGAATTTACCTGGAGAGACCAGCAGCACAGTCCCCTTTCCAAAGGTGACTTTGTTGTATCCTGAATCCACACTGTAGCTAACCTCTATACAAAAACGGTTGTAGCACTGGGCTTTTCAACCTATGATCTACTTGGGCAGAGGGAAAGAAAACCAGCATTTATGGAGACCCTATTATGTGCAATGTGGACCAGAATCCATATACATTACATCTTCTTCTTCAGGCTATAATTGGATTGTGAGCTTAGATTTTATGATCCTTGTCTTACAAATGAGGAGCAGGTGATCTGAGGCTACACAAGTTAGGCCAGCACTGCTGACAAAGACACAAATATCCTGGATCTACAAGACATTTTAATAGAGGACAGATAAATCTATGAGAGAAGAATCCTCAGGTTTACTCCTTCTATGGTGGGATTGTGACTCTACTGGGAATAGTTTTGCTAGAATCAGGTATTAGAACTCTTGTAACAGAGATGCTAGGAAATTCCAGCTTATTCTCACAGGGTGATCATTTCCTGAGACATGAGAACATTTCACTCTCATTCTCTCTGTCATTCTCCTGATACTCCACTCACCAGGTCTGACCAGCAGTTTGGTTCCATTCCCAAAGGTCCATTTGTAGTCGTACCACAGTGTTTCTTAGTAAGACAAAAACAGCCACAAACCCACACATCCTTCTCATGCTTGAGACCTAGAGCTACAACCCTTTCACTAGCAAAGCAATCTATACTTTAATTTTCTTTTTACATTCTACCTAACATACAGGGCATTTGACTCAAATTTGTGCAACATTAAAATTAAGTGTATCCATATCTCTGGGTCTATCACTATCATGATTTTCAACTCTATTTACCTAAGGCACTATCTAGCTCTCCCTTCATTTCCATGATATTTATCAGTTTTGAGGTTCCTATCATAGTGTTTGTCCTAATTTTAGCTTCTGTCAATTGGAAACATCATGGCATAGCATGTGGATCATTACGAGTGGCAGCTCCCAGACCCGCCCTGCCCCCCATGGCAACTCTTTTTGTGAACTCTGAAACTTATTGTTCACTCGGTTCTGTTCTGTCCTCAAAGCCAAGCATTCCTCTGGTTAAAGCACACACATTCTGCTTCAAATTTACTGAAAACAAGCAAACGGAAACACTTGTCCTCTCTTTAGTTTCTGTCCTTTGCAAATCTACAGTGCTCCATGAGCCTCAGGGAACAGTACTTTAGCTCTCTTTCCTCCTGAGAAAGAACACAAATTGGAATGGTACAATATTATTGAAATGTTAAGAGATGAATGAAGGACCTTATCCAGTTCCTTTAAGTATCCTGAAAATGACCAGAAAACAGAAGGTCTATTATATTCCATTATGTGTTCCAAATGTTAGAATCTAAGAGATGACTATGCAAGGAAGAAGAAATAGGTAGGAAGCTGAACTCACTTGGGATGACTTGGAGCTTTGTTCCTGTCCCAAAGGTAAGTTTCTGGTTATTCCCATAATTCACACTGCAATTCAGACCTTTACAAAATGGCTCCTCTTGCTGTGCGATTTCTATCTGGGTAGCATTCAAGTCACTATCCTTCAGTGGAAGACAAGGCGCTTTCTGTCAGTGCTATGGCTGCGGATTCTCACAAAAACAGCCCTTTGACTAAGACCCTACAAGGTGCTTTCATGTTGAGCGAATTACACAATGATTCCAATTGTTCCCTTTCCCCCAAAGAATGATACCGTCTAATTCAGCTCTTTTGGTTCTATAAACTAGTAATAACATTTCACATGTGAACTTAAGAATTTGAAGCATGCTTGTAGATAGTCTAACCTGTTTTATCTTTGACATAAGGTATGAACTGACAGTAAATGTTGTCACATGAAAGATAAAGACACTTGGGCTGAGATGCACTAATCAAGCCAGATGTACAAGAACCACAAGAGTTTTGCCAGACTTTCTGCCTTTTGCTTTAGGATCAACTCTCTGGGCTGCTTCCGTCTGTTATTTTGAGTTCATTTATTTAAGGTTTTTTTTCCCCCCCTCCACAGCTAGCTTCTTTATTCTCTGTACCATTATTTGAGTATTTCTTTCTACATCAGGATGCACTTAAATCTGCAGAAACCATTAGTTTCTTGACACTTGGGTCTTACAAAATCTGCAGTAAGTTCAGTGGGGCTCAGTAGCCACATTAAAGCCTCCTACTTCAGTGACATATTTCCTACTTAGTAGGTTTTACTGATAATCTTGTCCCACTCTCCGAGATGAATTTGTTATAAATCACAGCACTGTGCTGCCTGACAAAAACGCCTGAGCTACGTTGATAATAGATTAATGTGATTAGTATGCCTTTATCCTCCCTCCTGGGAGCTCCAGCTGGGATTCCCCCCTTTTTGATTGCTGGAATCAAGACTAAGCCTTGGCATTAAGCCTGCAAAAGTCTCCTTTTGGGGTACAATTGTATGGTACAACAGATAGAGCAGAAAGCTCGAGAAGAGGCCAGGTAGTGTTCCCCAGGCAACCCTGAAACTTATTCCTTTCAAAAAGATTTGCAAAGTTTCACCAAGCAATCTTATTTTAGCAGTCAAATGATATCAATGTGCATTCCCATTTTTATTCCATGCATCAAAACCTGTACACACTCATATCTACTAGCAGTTTGTGAACTCTTCATATTCCTATAAGTAATTTTTCTTTTTATCACTTACATTTATTCTAAAAAATGTTATGAGCATGGAGCAGGACATGGATAAATGGAGTATTAAGAGAAGACCATTCAATTTTTTTTCATTTTATTTTCATGGTTTTCCTTTTAAGCTCCAATACTCTTGATTTAAAGAACAGGGAGACAGTTAGTCACCTGTGCAGGGTAGAGCTACAGCCTAAATACAAACATGATGGTCATTAATGACTAAATACTTACTGGAGCGCACGGATATGGTGGTTCCCTTCCCAAAGATCAGTGCATTTCCTCCCTGGTAGGCACAGTGAAATGAGGCCTTGCAAATACTTTATATGCTTGCTGATTCAAGCCCACTTTGTGCAAGGATCCAACTACAAACAAAGGAAACTTTGCCACCGGCCAGGGTCAGTCTTTACCGTTGGCCAGGGTCTTGGTGGTTTCCAGCTTGAGTCTGCAGGAGCCAAACTATAACTGCATGAGAAGGAGGGGCAGCTACCCTCTGGTCCTTGACTGACTTGGCAAGGATTTGCTGAACACCTTTGATGTGCAGGGCCACATAATGGGCACTGGGGAAATAGCCACCCAACACTGTCCCTGTTCTTATGACACTTACAAACAATAAATGAATATATGGACATTATGAGGTTAAGAGATGCAAATGTGTACCTTCGAATCAGGTTGGGTAACACGATAGAGAACAACCAGGTGGCAGCTGAATTTGGTGGCTTCTTGGCACTGACTGGACCAGTAAGGACTCTGGGAGGGGGTGATGTCTGAAATGAAGGCTAGACATGTAGGAGCTAATGGTCATCCCATTGACAGGTAAACAAACTGAGGGCAGAGAGACGAAAGCTTGTCTCCAAATCATACGATGCAATAAGAATGGACACCTAGAGTGTGCCTTTTCAGAGGTAAATTCCATCATGTAAAATCCCGCATAGAAAACAATAGGTTTTTCTCGAGTGACCTTGGGATATCATCTGGAAGCTGCATCACTGGTCACTGAAGGCATCAGGGTTGTGGGAGGGTGCCAAGAGAAAGGAGTTTGCCTCTCAGAATAGCTGGCTCTGACAGAGCTGGCCACTGAGCTAAGGAGTCGGTTTCCATTTTGCTTCTCAATGCAGCTTTCAAACAATGAAAACTTAGCTGGAAGCATGAGTGTTCCAAGTTAGGATAGGAAAGATATGGAAAGCACTCTGCTTCCTGTGAAATCTGGATAAATTGAGGACATTTGGCAATCTGCTTATATTTCCAAAACAGTTCGTTTCTCTCCAGAACAAAGGCAATTCACAATTCATGCAGATACTCACTAACAGCGACCTTCAAGATGGTTCCTCTTCCGAAAATCAGGTTCTGGGCACCTGAAAACCCCACAGTGATCTCTGCCATCACAAAAACCAGATCGTGCCTCACTACCAGCACAGGTGTCTCCTGCTTGGTGGGAGCCTAATGTGAAGCATGCATTTTGGTATGCTACAGACACACCTTTATTTCATACACTCATTGGGAACCAGCAGCCACATCAAATCAAATCATCTTAGGCTTTTTTTTAAAAAAGTCTCCAGGATGGTCTTGGTTACCAATCCCCATATATTTTGTTCTCACAGAGGCCCATCTTGTGTCCAGATCCAACTCTTTCCCTGCCTCAGCTAATGTCTCCCAAACTTGTTCAGCTTTGAGTTTACCACAAGTTGGAATTTTACATAAAATCTAACTTTAAGACTAATCTGACTATCCGTGCTTTTAAGAGATTTATCATAGTACTCATATGAGTCTCACAATTTCTCAAGGTAGGAAGAGCTGGGATACTAATCCCCCATGTTATAGACAAACTGAGGTTTAGCAAGCTCAAGGAAACTTTTCTGGGACACTTTGTGAGTAGCTGAGTTGGAGTCCCCACAGTCTTTTGGCTCCTTGTTGAATGCCTAAATGATTTATTTAAACATGTCCATACATTGATCATACCAGCTTGTCTTTCTCTCTTTTGTTTTCCTCCCCTGATGAAACAGACAATATCACCAACAAAAACCTACTCTCTCCACCCAAAAGACACCGATCCCCTCCAGCTCCATTCCTTTTTAGAGCAAGGTCTTTTGAATCTGCACTTTCTGTGAGCTGAGAGATAAGAGTTACCAATATTTCTGTTACAATAATTGGGAAAAATGAGGGCAAGAGATAAATCAGAACGATGGTTATAGGGGCTGCAGCCTCATAGAGGCAGCAACATATTGAACCTTAGAAAACGTGATCCTTGCTTTGTTATTGTGTGTGTTCAAATCATTTAACTGCTCTGAATACAGACCATCACCCTTCTCCTTCGCATCCTGGGACAATCAGATAAGGGATGTGAAAAAACAAGGAAAGTAGTTTTAACTGTTTTCCTTCTCTTAAGAAAACAGGTCCTAGAGACCATCCAGAAAACAATATCCTTTATCCGAATGGAATTTGTACACACATCTGTGCTTCTGCGTATGTGTAATACTAAACATTTTTGAGGGCAAGCTTGAGACAGATTAATCTGTGCCGGCATAGCCCACTCCATTGAAAATTGATGACAAGGCTCCTGTTTCAGTATTGGAAACAAAATTGTGATTCAAGCCCTCATACTCACTCGGCTTAACTTGCACTCTGGTTCCTCTTCCAAAAATGAGCTTGCCTCCTGTACCCGAGGCCACACTGTGATTTGAGGCCTAGCAAAAACCACAGGGACCAGGGGAGTCACACACAGTAGATACTTGAGAAAAGACATTTTCTGAGGCCTTGGGAAAGTGGAGGGGCTGTGATGTTCAGCATTATCTATGACCTAGCACTGTGTGCATTTTACAGAGTCTGGTTGTTCACACACAGATACATATTGTTAATTTTTCTGCACTGGTTGTTTGGACTTGGCTTCGTGAATAAGCGCAATAGCCTCCTACCTACAACCTTTATCAGGGGCCTGTTTGTTTTTACCCCACAAAAAGAACCTGAAAATAGAAAGCATTATAAGTTCTGGGAGCTATTAGGGCTGAGTCACTCATACAATGAGAATGGAAATGTTGAATGAACACACTCATATTCACACATTGCTTAATAATAACTGGGTCTCTCCATTCAACTAAATGTCCAGGGAATGACCTTGAGATAGGACCCATATGTTTAGTCCTGAGTCCACCTGGGTACTCTGAGCTTTTCTAACAGCTGTGCACTGTGGACCCCTTTTATTTTGTTTGGTCCAAGTTTCAGATTGAGACTTCCTTCAGCTAACTTTAGAGTCTGACATTGGTAAAGCTAGCTACCGAAGGGGTAAGCAGGCTTCTCAGGGGGAAAGTTTATAGAGTATGATAAAGAGGTCATTGTCAATAAGAAAGATGTGGAGTGGTCACTGGAGCCTCTGGCATGGAGATGGCCAACAATCACAGTCCCCAGGAAAAGAAAATCTTTTTAAGTCTGCTCTCCACTTTGGCTTGCCTGACCTGGGCGAAGGGCCACAGCCTGCCCCAAGTGTTGCATAAGGACCTGAATAGGTGCTGTGGAATCTCTTACACATTCTAGTGGGATTATCATGTCTTTGGCAAAATCTCCTCACAAATTCTAGGATTCCTAAAAGGGACACTAGACTATCTGAATCTTTGCCTTTCCTCTGCTCTGCCATCTCTATCTCTTTAGGAACAGGGGCTCCTACAGGAGAGGATTACACATATTCTCCACATTTCAGAGTTAAAGGAATCCCTTCATCTCCCTTTCAATTTCTTCACATTAATGTTTCCAACTCACCAGGCCAGACAGTTAGCTGAGTTCCTTTTCCAAAGTACAGTCTCCCCTGATTGGCGCCTCTGTCGACACAGTGCTGGACCCCTTTACATGAACCTGGCTGTAGCACTTCCCACCTCCTTCCCTCCATTTCTTCAGAGTATAGGGTTGAGAATTCACCTCCACCGTCCTGAAGTGGCGGCGGGCTTTTTGCTTGTGCAGTAGGTGCTCAGAGGCTGTATCTCAAGGGACAGATAATCTGTGGTAACAATAGTCTTTCTACCTTCAGCGTCCTCTCCCATCAGAAAGCAATTACACATCCTTTGAGAGCGTTTAAATTGGAAGGACTCTCACTCCCCAACCCTATTTCCCAGTATAAAAGACTGCTCACTTACTTGGCTCGACATTATGTTTGGATCTCTCTTCAAAGCTGCACTGGTGAAAATTTTGATGGGTCAGATCTGCCCCTCTGCCAAATCATCACATCCCCCTCTCCCTCCATTCATTCTGTGTCTCTCCTAGGCATTTCCTTTAGCTCTTTCTTTTTTTCTTTACTGATAACTCCTGTTATTTTTTCCATTGATTGCAATGGGAAATCAAAATCCACCATTTCCTAGGTGCAAAAAAATCTCCTGTAGTCTTGAGCTCATGAATAATCTGATGACCTATTTTTTTGGCTATCAAAATAAGATGAAGAAACAGCTCTGAGCTCTGAGCTCACCTGTTCATCCTCCAGGCTTGAGTCATGGATGTTAGCACTTAGAGTTGAAAGGCAGCCCAGGGGTGATTCAGCCCAGTTCCTCAAATGGCACAGAAATCCCTTCCACAATATCCGGATCGACTTTAGGGATCAAGTATGCAGATCCCCAAGGAGTAAGAGCCCCACACTTCACAAAACAACTTTTCTCCCGCAGGGCAGTTCCATTTGTTTAAAAGGGTCTTCTAGGGGGTCTGGGACACATCTTCTTTCATCTGTGCATTTTGCTTTTGCCTTTTACACTAACTCCTGTCCTCATCTACATAGCAGTTCTACAAATATTTGAGAAGAATTAACTGTCTTCTTAATATGGCCCAGGAACACCCCATCCTCACTTTGAAAAAGAGACCTTAGATAACTGGAGATTGCTAAGTAAGTACCCCTCACTTCTACCCATCTTCCTGGGGCTAAGTATTCCTCCAGCCCCCTTCCTGGAGCTGGGAACTCAATCCAGGTCTCCCATTTGTATGGCAGGAACCCAGTTTACTTGAATAATCACAATTGGAGGTGGATAGCATACTCAGGCCCTCTGATATGGATGTGGGCATCTTAACTGCTGTGCCAAATGCCCACCCCAATTATCTCAGTAGATAATACCCTCAGTAGATGTCTCTGTGAAGGCATGCCCGAGGGGGACAGCCATTTAGGAGCAGGAGAGGCAGTAAGAGAGACAAATGAGGTAGCAAGGCTACTGTTCAAAGGCAAATTGGAAAATTTTGTTGACTTCAGTTGCTGTTCATTGCTCATAAGGGTACCTATTCTTTTGCTCCAAATCATTTTGGACTTTTCCTTCTTACTTACTTGCTCTTACAGTTACTGTGGTTCCTGCTCCGAAACTGAGCTTGTAGTTATCATAACCACAGTGCTAGAGCATCCTACACAAACCTTGTCAAGACCCTGGTTAGAAAATGAACCAAGTGGGTGATGGGGGTTGGGGAGGTGGGCAGCAGACATAGCTGTTTAGATACTACTTGGAATGTTTGCATAGCTTATCAGAGTGGTTCAAATCCTAGAGCCTCTATTTCCAATCCAGTTTCCTGCTAAAGTGAGCCATGAAAGAGCAGATGATGACTCAAGTACTTGGATTCTTGCTACTAACAGGGGAGACCTGGAGTTCTATGCACCCTGCTTTGGCCTGATCCAGCCTCTGACTGTTCTGGGCATATGAGGAGTGAAACAGCAGATCTTTCAAATAAACTAAAAAATGCTTGACTTAATACAAAAATACACAAAATTTTCATTTAACATGGCTCCTTTCTGAAATTCTAGACTTGTAGAAACACTTTAAGTGATAACCAAATACTCTGTTATCTAGTCAAAGTAGTAATGGTTAAGATTTGGGAATTTTCTCTGTATAGGAATATCTTGAGAGCATAGTTGACAGCTTCAGAATATTTATAGAATTATAAGATTTGTTTACTATATTATATCTTTGTTCAAGGACTGTTATGAGGTAAGGACCCAAAAACATAAAACAGAAGAATTCAAAACAAATACAGTCTGATACGAATTTAGCAACTTTTCTTGTAGGCAGTTATAACTTACTTGGTTTTACAATTAGTTTGGTCCCAGATCCGAAGTAAATGTTAAAGTTCTGCACCATGCTTACTGCCATTACAAAAAGTCCCCTGGAACTTCCTAAAAGGGAGCTGTTTTATTCAGTGATGAGTAACCAAGTTAGGCCAAGATCAACCCAACCCTCCTATTCTTTGCTATTCCTGGGAAAATTGGAGAACCATGGTGAAGAATGAGCTGGGAAGACACATTCATTATGAGAGACAGGCAAGATAAGGGCAACTGATTTTCTTCAGTGGTCTTATCGATTTCTTTTCTTTAGTTTTCTGCTTGGGTTCTTTCTTGTGTCCTCTGCACTACAAACACACAATATTTGAAATGAGGACACCGCAAGTAAATAATGCCCTTTACCTTTTTCTTTCCCTAATTATAAATGAGAATTGCCCTCAGATGGACTTGTCTGTGAGGAAAGCCTCTATTCTTCTTTTAGTTCCAGGGCTCTCTGGAAACTTCTCTTCCGGACCCTGTATCTGGATCTGGTTGTGCTTGGCGACTAGACCCAAGCTTCTCTTAATGGCATCTTGAGCCATGCCAGCAAACTAGCTGCATTGTATGTGCCTGAACTAATACCATCCCTTCATCCTTTGCATTAAAGGAGCTACATTATGTAACTAAATGTACTTTAACAACCACATTGCTATTACCCCCTTCTGGCCCCCACAGCAAAACTGTGCATTTTTTTGTTTTGTTTATAGTTCCTTCAAGGAAGAAAAAAAAAAAGAATAATAAGATGAAAAAAGGCTGCAGTATTGGTTATCGTTTGCAAGCCTAGATGAAACATTATTTATGGGCAAAATATTTTGCTGACAATTTCAAGAGAAAGGAAACCTCAGTGCCAACAGTTAGACACCCACACAGTTTGAATTGAAATAGAGCTCAACAAATGAGTACAGTTATGAGAGATAAAGTAGAGGTGACTTCAGTCTAAGCTAAGCAATTTTAATACTTATGCAGTTTCGGAGGCCAAGGGGGCTCTCACTTGTTCTCACTTGTAGAAGTGATAAGTAATTGTGTTTCGGGAATTCTTTGCTGGAAGGGCACCAGAGAGCTACGGAAATAGAGCCTCATGCAAATGATCTTAAGCAGATACCTTTGTTTTTAAAGACTTACATAGAAATAAGCTAGAATAGGCTAGAAATATGGCTGACCAACTACAGTTGGCTTAAACAGTTCTTTGTAGAATCATCCTGGAGCATGTAGTCTGTTCCTAGTGCAAACAACACAGGAGACAGAGGGGCGCTGTATTGAATCTGCTTCCATTATGCAGCAACCCCTGTAGGTTAGGATGCCTTCCCTGTCTGTTCATGAACTCATACTTGGATTTATCCAGAAGGCACCTGCTCTTCTGTTTGGTCTTGAGTAAGTAGCTCTGTTCTTGCTTCACCCTACTACCTTGCTGGAGTCTGTCCCCCACCCTCAAGCTCAGGCTCATGAAGTTACCTACAGGCACAGAACACATTTCTAGGTTAACCCATTAGTGCAAATAGTATTTAGCTGGGGTGGCCTACCAGGTACTACAGTCAGGTGGGTTCCAGATCCAAAGATTAGTTGCCAGCCTCCACCAGATGAAGCACAGTGATATGCCCAACAACAAAAACCAGATCCTGAGGCCAGGTGGGCAGAGCATAGCAGAGAGTTGGAATCTACATCATGAACTAGGCCTGTATCATTGTCATTCTGTGTTTAGTCTAGAGTGACCAAATCACACACAAATCCTTAAGTATCCTTCTTGTCTTATCATTTCATTTTCTTTGGAGTATCTTTGCTTTCCACTTTCTTACCCCTGAATTGTAAGCAGAAACGATATATGCTTTCAATGTAAACATAGGCTAAGGACTCTGATTTAGATATCAAGCAACATTTGGATCTTTTCATCCCAGAAGACTTTACAAAGTGCAAAACAAATTTTTGCTAATTTCTTTTCCGTTAAGGGCATTGCTTTGTTACACAATGAAGGAACTGCCGAAATTCCAATACTCCTTAGGCCTGGCTTTACAAATTCTAAATGATGTGGCTGTGGAGCTGACTTTATCCAGTTGATTTGGCTATTAGTTTCATTTTGATTAAAAAAAATTGTAATGACCAAATTACCCAGAAGGTTGGTAATTTGCCACTTCATTTTTGGGTTATTCCATGACTAAAGTGGTACCATGTTGACTCATGAGCCAAAAATCCTCTTGAATGTCTCCTGGGGGTCATGAATGAGAGGGAGCAAGGTATGGGAGGAAGAATGGGATCCACCTCCTAGACAATGTCACCTCTCCCACCTGTGGGAGCCAGGTCTGAGCACTGAGCCAGCAACACAGCAGGTATGTTCTTTCTTGTCAGCCGAATCTCACTGAAATTTGAATTCTTAAAATTGAGAACAGAGACAGATTGGAAAAACTGGGGGCTCAAGGTCTAGTCCTGGTTCAGTCACACCTCAGCTGTGGGATCATGGTCTGTTTCTTCCCTGTGGCTCCATTTTCTCATAAATGGAGGAATGTTGATTGTAAAGACTCTCTTTCCTTGGTGAGACTGTTTCTGTGAACTTTTGGTCTACAGTCTGGGAAACAGGAACTGTCTGTCCCTCAGTCCTCTAAGTAAATCTTTAAAAAGCAGTTTTTAGACTTCGAGGTAGACTAATCACATTTATTTTGGTCAATGATTATTATTTACAAGGGTCCTTCTAGAAGTTGATATAATCATAGCTGAAGGAAATAGTGCCTTAGAGGGCTTATTAAAAAAATTTGAAATTTTGTTGCTGATGACTGCACTGCCAATATCTCAAAGAATCAGCCCTACCTTTTCATTCCACATCTTCTAGGGACAGCTCCGGGGACACTCCCATGCAGCCCATTTTACACTGTGGTGCCAGATCCTAGCCAGGCAGACTTTTGGCTCCTTATTTGATGCTCATTCTACTGCTCTAAACATTCTTTATGTAGTCTATAATTGTGTCTGAATCAGCCCTTAATCCACAGACATTGCTTAATCCAGGGATACAATTTTATACTTACTGGGCTCCACAGATAACTTGGTTCCTCGTCCGAAGATAAGCTTTCCTCCCTGGTTAGAACTCACACTGTGCTACGTATACTGTCAAAAACACAGCCAATCTTCTCGAACACATTTCTAATCCTCCAGTCCCAAATCCATAGCAGATCTCTCCTACACCACAGCATGAATCAGCGCTATACTGCTTATTGTAACCCTTCTTTCTCCGTATAAGGGACTGAGAGAGAATAATGTGAATTTCTATTTATCCCCCAAATTCTTCTCTTGAACACCAAACTGATCTACTTTTTGCTTAATGGCTCTGGCTAATACCGTGAGGGAAATGGCTTCTTTTCCAAGATATTTCTCATAGTCTCAACCAGATATCCCCGGATCGGGGGAGGAACACACTGGTTAAGCTGAAAGGCAGGGCAAACTCCAGGGAGCTGGGCTTACCTGGAGTGACCACCACTTGGGTCCCTGCCCCAAAATGCATTTTCGTCCAGCCATCCTTTGTCACACTGTGACGAGCACCTCTACAAAATGGCTTCCCCCGAGAAGACAGCTGCTAAATGAAGACAAACTGCTCATGGGGAAATAATCTTGCTGCAAAATGAGGTAACTGCATATGGGAGATAGAAGCTTTTCCTTCCCTTCTCTTCTAATTTTTCTCCTTTCTAGATACAAAGGGTAATGGGTGAGGCAGGAGATGTATTTGCTGGGTGCCAGGGCAGAACACTAGGCTGCTAGGGCTTCATGAGGCTTAATGAGACTGTCGGGGTGGAAGCCCATCCCTCTGAGCATTTGCCTGGTACCAGACTAGTGCCCAGACCACTGGAGCACCAACCACAGGTGGTGACAGCCATTACCCTGTCACTGAAATAACCTTCAGTTTTGGGCTTGCAAATCTATGGAAAAGCTATTTCAGGGTCCTCACAATATGCTTGACACAACAGTTATCATTCATTTCTATCTGCCTCAGTTTTTAAATCTATAAAATGGGGATAGCTGTGAGAAGAAAACTTTGCTACTAGATGGCTTTTCTTATTGGAAGTCTGGTAAAGCAGACAGATCCCAAAGCTGAGGCCCTGGTGAGGAGAAGGTGATGAGGTACAGAGACTAGATCTGTTCAATGTTTTCAATGCTGTGATCCACCCATGTGGAAAAGCCAGCAGGTGCCTTTGTGGAGATACTCTCATGCAGCCTGGAATTTGAATTCAATGCCACTTACTCGGTTTGACAAGCAGCCTTGTCCCCATCCCAAAGATAGAGGAGAAGCCTTGTCCTTTTGCACAATGATTATCTCAGCATCAAAAACCTGCCAGCTCAGCTTTCCCACAAGGAGTGCCCACACATCTCCCCTGTGTGTCATGCATCCGGCCCCCACCCCCGAGTGTCTTTACTTTCCTGTCCTTTTCTCCTTATCTACCTTCCCTCATCATCACCATTCCTGAGGTCACAGGGGATCCTCAGTGTCTGGCTCCCACCATCCTTCCCACTCCCCACCCAGGACATTCCCATGCTGAGGGCAGACTTAATTCCCCTCCCCACGGAGCTGTACTCACAGGGCAACACAGACACTGTGGTTCCAGTACCGAAGAGCAGAGTCTGGCCATATATTCCCACAGTGATTGTGCACTCAGCAAAAAACCCACACAGCTTCCTCTGCACATACCAGGGCATCTCAGCACCTCAGACAACCCCATGTGTTTTGGCTTTGGAGAGGGTGAAAAAGGCAGCCCACATATCCCATCAAATCCCGAGAACAAAGGGAGTTTGGGAAGCAAGTGAGCAAAGATTCTAGCAACCCCTGGCTTCCTGAAGGCAGCAGCTTGGTATATATGAGTGTGGGTCTGTTTATGAAGAGGGATTTGGGGATCAGGGACCTGAGGGGCTCGAGGCAGCTGGGGTGAGGCTTACAGAGGTTCTTTCAAGTCCCCTGCCTGCCCTGAGGCAGGGCTGCTCTACGCTTACCTGCCCCCTGAAGGGAAGGTGTCTATCTCCTTTCAAAAACCCTCTGGAGAAAGTGCTCTGGCAACTGCTCCTGACAGCTCATTTCCACTGTTCTAAACCCTATTAGGAAGCTTTTACCGCTCACCCGACTCCCTTCCTCTGGCAGGGCCAGCCTCATCTTATGGGCTGAATCCTGGAGGAGCTGGGGAGCAGAGCCCTGCCAGCTTCAACAGAAAGCTTCCTAACCCAGAACGAGAAATGTGATTCAATTCCCACCTGACCCTCAACCTTTCTTCTTTGAAATAAATTGCCCCAATTTGCCTCCATGTGCTTCATGGATTCACGTCTTCAGATTTGAGTTTCTCTGAATGCCTATCTCCAAGAACCAATTTCTCCTGAACTTCCCAGAAGAGTGGAAGGATGAACTGGGGAGAGATTGCCCTTCAATATTCTCTGTTAGCACTGTCCCACTGAGGGAGGCCAGGGAGGGCAGGGAAGAGGGGTCTCTATCTCTTGGGAGGGGCTCAAGACACTTCCGGAGAAAGACATGCCAGGGTCAGCTTGGGCTCAGGAGCCTTGCAACAAAAACAGTTGCCTGCAATCCCAGGAACTGTTTCCTTGCTCCTGGGGTTTGCATGTGTAGAGTTCTGAGCCCCAGTCACGTAGCTGTGTGGAGACACCTCTCCCCTGCTATGGGTATTTGGATGATTTTGTATTTGAATGAGGATTTGAAATTCCAGGTGAAGGATTTCATAAACCAGGCTGACATTTTCCCTCCTTTCTCTCCCTCATTCTAACCCTGCTCCTGATGCATGACTAAATGGCCTTGGGCATTATGAAAGCTGAACTGTCCGTTAGAGATGATGTTGACCAGCATCATTCACAGCTAGGCTTTAAGGAGCTGGTTCTATGTCTTCAGCACTACACTGATAGGACTTGAGCTATATTATTTCATGGGGTGCTCACAACCACTCAACAAGGCAGGAGTATTTCCAACTTCATTTTACTGATGTGAAAATTAAGATTCAGAGAGGTTCAGCAACTTGCTCATGGTCAAACAGCTACTTCAATTCTTGGAGCAAGGACTGGAATTCAGAGTTTAGTGAAAGTTCAGGTTATAGTTCCTAATCCCTAGTCATACATGCTGTATATGTTTTGAGGGGACACATGGCATCTCAGGGTGACTGTAGCAGCAGCCCCAGTTTTGAACCTCTCAATTTACAGGGGAGTTTTGCTTTGTTTGTGTTGGTTTTTAGTTCCAGTCAAGATGTGCAGAGATCTAGTATGTCTTTTCAATCACAGATGGAAATTGCAAAGCTGAACGAGAGAAAGCCCTTCTTGGCAGCTGAGGAGTCTCCCATTCCAGATTGTCACCAGGAGTTGGAGCATTCCTGTGTGGACAGGCAGCCTGCTGGGAAGACTATGAGGGATGGAGATTCCTGGCTCCCTTGAAGGCCTGCCTGATACCTTCCCCAGCTCAACTACTTCTGTACAGCCCTTCCTTTCTTGTTAATTGCTCTGGCAGGGCCATAGCAGGCCAAAACAGAGGAGAGAACCAGCTCTCCCTGGCCTGGGGGAAGAACAATAATGAAGAGCCCAAGCAGATGCATGGGATTAAAGTATTTTTCAAGCTAATGATTGGATTGATTGCTCCTAAAGGCCCAAGCAAAGAAAAACACAACTTACTTGGCTTCACGGTGAGCGTAGTCCCTTCCCCAAAGGTTAATTTGCCTGTGTTGGTGTTACACAGTGCTCAGTGGTATTGCAATAACCTCGACAAGGGGCCTCTAGAAAGACAGGCAGGGGTGGGTGTGATATTGGGGATGGGGGACAGGGACAAGCAGGAAAACAAAACCTGAAATGACTGCCCATGGCCAAAACAATCTCCTTGCAATTAGGTTAGAACATGGGAGGAATGCTGATAACCAGTGACTTCCCAGCCCTGTTCTATTTGCCGTAACTTTTCCTGGAAAGAATAGGCCTTGGCAGGAGCACCTCCTGGGAAATTCACTCCAAGTGGTTAGTGCTCTGTCTCCTGGGATCCTGTCTTGTTTGTTATTCCTTCAGGCCCTTTGTCTATTTTCATCCAGTTCCTGTCTTTCCCTGCTCTGCTTCCTGGACCTTCCTCCTTGTGAATATATACATATTTGTTTTTTTTTTTCATGGACAGACTACATGGGTATTAAAGGTCCAACTACAACACCCCAGGGACTGTGTGCATGAATAACCTTGTTTTCCAACCAGTATCACGAACCACCCAACACAAACCAAGCAAAGCAAACAGCACCTGTGTTTTGACAGCTTCTGTGTGATGGAAGACAGGCTTCTGGGGGAGAATAATAAGCCAGAAAAGAAGAACTTACGTGGTATAACTGAGAGTTGGGTGCCCTTTCCAAAAGTGAGTTGGTAGCTCCCAACTCCAGAGTACACACAGAGTTTCCTTTCTTTGCAAAAACCCCATGGATATCAAGAAAGTCAAGTCACTCAGAGCACAGAAGCAACTCTGCTGAGAAAGTTCAGACTGCAGCAATAAGCAGACAGCAGGCAGGAGTGCAGGGCATTGCAGGGCTGGCCATGGACTGCACCATCCCTTGCAGACCTGCTGAGACCTGGCTGGTCCTAGAGAAGGCATCAAGTTCTGCCTCCTACCTGTCCAGTTTTGAAGAGCTCTCCTTTGCACTCAGCACCTTCCTCACTTTGCACTGGAAGCCTGCAGACTATAGGCTAAGCGCTGTATCTCTGAAGCTTCCTTCTTGGAACATGTCAACACATCCACAGAGAAATTTCATCACAAGCCAACAAACAATGCTTAGAAGTCCCATCTATGGGAGGTAACCACTATCAAAGGAAGGGATCAAGATGAATATTGACTTTCTCAGCAGCTGGGACAGTATGCAGTGAGACATTTTTATAGAAACCCACAATATATGATTACTTAACAATGCCTCTCAGCTATGAGACAAGCCTTTCCTATCCCTTCCCCAGCTAAATGGTCTCAGGTCCTCTGTGCTCGAGCTTTGGTCTCCTGTGGTTAAACAGGGGGTACTTGGCTAGAATTGTGTGGTCAGAATAAGCTGGAGGTGCTGGGGCCAAGATGCAGTGCAGAATCTAGCTTTGTGCTTGCCCATCATTTTCTGGTTGACCTTTTAATACTGTAACAGAATACCCTGTCCATCTTCCTGTCCAACACTAACAGCCCACCTCCTAACAGACTTTCCTTCAGGGGAAATAACATTCCTGCATATAATGCAAAATCACTTAACAGAAGCTGACTTTGCTGATCAGGGCTAGGGATGGCCAGGAACACTTACTTGGAATCACAGAAAGTCTCGTGCCTGTTCCGAAAATAAGATTTCTTCCTCCCGTATTCCCACAGTGATTGTCTCCATGACAAAAACCCTGAATGCCTGGTCTTGGGCTTTCTTCTTGCTCATCCTCTTCCCTGGGTACACTTACTCAGAAATATTCCTCCTTAACTGCAGTTTAGTTTCTCCTTTAGCACAACTTTGCTTTTGGGTCCTGATCCTCTACAAAATGTAGCATCATGAAAATGCCACCGGCTTGGTTAGTCTGTCATGCTGACAAGAGGGTCCAGACATCGAACTGTGGCCCAGGAAGGCATGTCATAATGGCCTGATTATCCTAGCTTATTGTCATCCTGTAAAAAGGTTGCAATGGAAGCCCTCATTACTGATCTTAGAGGAACCTTTTGCTGTACTAGAAATAAAAAAGAATGGTAGCTTTTCCTAAATGAAGAAAAGGATCTGGAAAACAGCATAGAATGAGAAGATTCAACACAAGATGTTATTCTTGGCCAACATGCTATCTTTGTTGTCTCTGACATTTGAGATGCTGTGAAAAAAAAGTTATCTCCAGCCCAACCCTGGAACAAGGGAAATGAGAAAGCCTAGGGCGTCAGAGCCAGGCCCTCAGTGGAGATGGAGCAGAAGAAAGTAGATCTATCATGAAGGGTAGAAGGAGAGAGATCACAGGTACACTGGGGTCATTTCCAAAACTAACTTAGCTAGAGCCAAAATTCACACTGGGTTAACAATGGGTCCAGATAAAGTCCACTGGGGATAAGTCTGGGGGTGGGAGAAAACTTGAAAATGAATACTGGACTGTTTGACAGTTTTATAGCACTAAATCATAGGCAAGCAAGGAAAGAGATAATTGGTTTGCAAATGGTAGGAGACTAGCAGCAATCTTCCCAGCACTAGAGTGGAAGAGTCTAGAATTTGGCTAACCAGTAGAAGAGCTGAGAAGTGGAACTCTGCAAGAGAACTGTACAAGACCTTCTGGCCACCTACATGTCCTCAGAAACTTTCTCACCCAACACTCCAAACACAATGAATTCAATGAAAGGCAATACCAGAAAAATCACATGAATAACACTCACAGGGAAGGATGTGAAGTTGTGTCCCTTTTCCAAAGACAGTTTTGTAAGTATTTGTTTTACACTGTGATTCGGACCATGACAAAAATTCCCAGTGACTCTTTTTTCTTTGAGTGGGTGGAGCTACCCATTGCTTGATGTATATACTTCACCTTCATGGGACTTTGATTCCCAAACTGCTTCTTTTCTTGTAATAAACAGGCTTCTTTATCTGTTCAGCTCTCTCTCTCTCTTTCTCTCTGTCTCCTGGTTGTTTTGCTTGAATTTTCTGCTGCTTATTGCAAATGTGCAGAGAAGAAATTGAATGACCTCATTTGACACTGAGAGTGAATTATAAAAGCAACGATTCAACAAACTCCTTTCTGATATCAAACATAATTCTGTTCCTCTAGGCAAAAGAAAAAAAAAAGTAGGCAAGCAGCCACTAAAAATCCACTCTCTGGAGCCCAAATGAGGATGGTGGCAGGAACGGGCTCTTCAGACACACACCTGATTTCTACCTGAGACAGAACTGTGTTACAGAAACCTCATCTCATCTACATCTCTGAGCCTGAAATTCTAGAATTAGCTGCATCACCAAATTCTGAGACTCCTTTGCCTGTGGCCAAGCCAATGTTTGCTACCCTTACTGTAGGCTATTCTAGCTGAGAGTATCACTCACTGTGGCACAGAGGGATCCTGGTTTCTTGGGAAATAATCTCATTTCACAGTCCTTGGGTATGGCCCCTCTCTACCTTGTACCATAGCCATCAACCTGGATCCTGGTTTGACACTTAGAGAATCAAGCCCCACTGTCTTCTCCTCCATCTATTTGACCCTAAAGGTGCACTTCATGACAGTCATTGAAAAAGATGAATGTGGGATGGCTATGTTTATGAAACTTTTAGCTCATTTCCTTGAGTTCTGAAATTGCCCATAGTTAAAACATTCAGAATTTTAGAGTGCTTCCCAATTGGTCATTCCATAGTCTCAATTATAGCCAAGACCCATCTCTTAGTCTCAATGTTTTAATCTGCCATTTCGATGGGCTCCATAGTCCCCCAAATGAAAATGCGGAGCAGGTGACAGCTCAAGAGCATCCCCTGGAATGCCAGGCTCCTGAAAGCCTTCTTTCACACCTCCCCAGTGAGGTGCATTTAAAAAGGCTTTTTACTTCGCACAGAGGACTTGATCATTAAACAAAAATCTTCTCATCATACCTGCCCTTTTATTTCACTCTAAATTTCCTTTCAGGTGTTTGTAAAGCCATCTGGGATTGTCAATTCATCTTGGAATTATTATTTTCTCCAATTTGTTTGGAATAGTAGAGCTGTGGATTTAGCAAAGTTTGACATGTATGGGACTAGATGAGGACATCTGTCAAACTGGGACAATGTTTGGGTTTCCTCTTAGATCTTTTAGAATAAATATATGTATAGGCATGAGAGAAAAAGAAGATACCTTATAAATATTAGTAACATTTAAAATGAGACAAATTCTCATTTTAAACAGAAGACAAGTTCTCCAGGCAAAAATCACAGTAAACACACAAATCACTGCAGAACATAGTTTAAGAGCTGTAGCAGCCATAAATAACTGTGGCCCTGATATTTTTCTGGAAGGAGAGTTGAGTTACCATACTAAAGGTGATTTGGTATCCTCTCATTTTGCATCTATTTATCATTATTGCTCCATTCTCAACAATCATGAATGTTTCATGTGTTTGCAAAAGTCATTTTTCAAAAGGTACATTTGTTTACATATTAAATTAAATCTCCACTAACTTTACAAGATTTATTTGTTTGGTGGAATATAAATAGAAACGGATACTTACTGGGCCTCACCACCAGCTGGGTTCCCTTTCCAAAGAACAGTCTGGTGTTTTGGGTACACAGCATTTCCTGCCTTTACTGAAACTCCTCATAAAACCCACATAAGCCTATGGCGCCATGGCGAGGGGCAACTGGACTCAACCGGTTTTGCTTATTTTTCTGAGTCTCTGCAAATTGGCTTTTTGGGATAGAAAGAAAAAAATTGGTTCTGCAACATAAAGCAAACGGTTTCTTTTTAGAAAATGCTAAACCCAAGAGCTTTTAAAACTCTCTTGCATGCCTAGACTTAAAATCTGCCAATGCTGAATCAGTTTATGAACAACTTCTGTCTCCTCCACATGTGAAGTCAGCTCTAATACACAGGTCTGAAGGAATGGTGCCTTCCCACCTCCACAAAGTTGTTTTCTAGCTACTGAGCCATCAGAGCTGGCCTTCAGGTGTTAGCAAAAACTGATGACTCTATAGTTTCCTATGGCCTGCTCAAGTTGTTTTGAAGTCTCCCCAGTGTATAATGTAGCCTACATGATAACCTAAGACTATATTTTAGGAAGGAAGAATAATAAAAGTTGAACAGTCCTATCTTTTTCCCAAGAAGATCCACCATGGACTTATATGCTTTTTTTAACTAGGAAGATCTTACTATTTCCCACAGCCTTGAGAAACTCCAGTTCTGAAATATAAGGAAGAAGTGAATGTTTTCTGTCATACAAAAGACTGTATACTGAGGAGAAGGATAAGGGTATTCAAAAGCTTCTTTATCATGAATCTGAGCATTGGCCAGGCTGCAATACACACCAAATAGCTATGGATAAGTGAACATCACAGATCTTGTGTCACTAAACTTTCAGGGTTAAAAGTTGGATTCGAGTGACAGAGTTTCAAATTTGAAGGAAAAAAAGGAGACTTGCTGTCACCCCTGACATGGCCATGACTTGTTGATTCTTCAGATTTGAAGAGGAAGGATTCAAAATTGACTTCTTTCCTCTTGGCTTGGCAGCAGAAGATGGCCAGAAGACACCAAAAGGATGTAGACTTTGAGACAATGAAAGGGAAGTAAATAAAAGGAACATAGGAAAGTGCTCCATGACTCATGGTTCTAATGGTAAACCAATCCATCTAAGCCTCCTCTTACCTACCTCTACCCCCAGCAAGTCATCCAGCATGGCTCTGGGGTCTCTTTTGTAAGATAAATATGATAGGATTTGTAGAAGGTGTTTGCAGCAGTTAACACAGAATTGTATAATCAGGTTAGTGGAGGTTGTATCTACACAGATAAGGATGTGATCAGAGCTGATAAATGGATCTACAGGAGCAAAAACCTGCAACACTCAAAGAACACTTTTCCCACAGTTAAATATTTTCTCCTAGAGTTTATCTTAAAATGGACACCAGTTCCCCTTCCCTGACTCAAGTGCTATCTAAGACAATGGGAAATACTGAGACCCTGCCATATAATGGCAGATAAGGGATGACAGCAGGGAACAAACCTAGCCTTCAGTCTTCCTTGTCACCCAAGTGTGGCTGTTAGCTCCCACTTGCCACGGATCTGGAATCTACCCGACAAGTCTCACTACTCACGTACTTGGCTTGACAGAGAGCAGAGTGCCAGTCCCAAAGGTGAATCTGTTTCCAGCACCTGTATTCACACAGCCCTTCAGAGTCTTACAAGAACCCTCAGGCAAGGCCATGGAAGGCCAGGGTGAGGAATTCATCAGTCCCACCCTTGCAGAAGTCAATCTCTGCCTTTTCCGGGCATCCTGCAGCCTTCCTATTCCCCTGATGTGTCTCTGCTAGGATTTGTCACTGTCTGATGGAATTTGTGTCAAAGCCTAGAACCTTGGGTGATTCACCAGCAAGTCACTGAGAGCTTCATTATCATCTGCTCTCCATGCAGGGCAGCAGGCCAAGCCTAGGCTGTCAGGAAAGGTGCAGACATAGGTCTGTGGCTGGAATCCTTTGCCTTCTCTTTGAATTTGTTCTTCCAGCGGAAAGAGGCTGATTCTATCCTTGAACAAGACTTCTAACCATGTCACAGGGAATCAGACACTTCCCAAAAACCCAGCTCTGCTCCCTTTGAGGGCTAAACGCCATTCACTCCTGAGGCAATGGGACCCAACAAGAGAGGGAATATTCCATTTAGGTCAAGGATATCGCAACAGGCTCTGCATTGTTTTTCAAAATACAATTTACATGTGACACTTTGTACATTATTCAGCCAGTATCTGCTCTCCCTTAACAGTCACATCCCTGTGACTTACCTGGCTTTATAATTAGCTTGGTCCCAGAGCCCCAGATGAACTGATAGTTGTTATTCCCACAGACACAAAAACCTTAACAAAAACCTTCCCTGTCCCTCTGGGGATCGTGTTAGAGGTAAAGCCCAGATAAAAACTCCAGAGCAGTACACATAAAACAATGTAGGAATATTGACGATTGAAGATTATTTGCTCATTTAATTACATTTGAGTCCCTTGCCCATTATAGATTCCAGACACAGTTGATGAAATCAAATGACTAAACATCCAAAGTCAATCTCGGTCTCTCTGCCTATAAGGAAAATGTAATTCATAAACAGTTTTCAAATTGAGGTTGAACTTGCAGCACCTTTCTTCATATTTTAAATAAAAATGTAAAAGAGAGAAATACATCATTTGTTGGGAGTCATAACACATCCAGTTCTCTAGTGTCCTTATTTTCACTGCTGCTAAGATTGTAGGTAGTGGCAGCATGTTCATACAGATATTAAATGGGTTTGATTCTGTGTGGAATGCCATCCTGGGAGACAGGTAGCCTGGTAGTGAGGAATGGAGAAAGCTCTGGCAGAACCCCACCTGTTTGAGGGTGGCCAATCTGGGCAAATGCACCAACAGGCCTCGACCTTTTCTAGAAACCAACAATTTTTCAAAATTGCCCCTTGATGTCTAGTACTTACTTGGAAATACTTCTAATCTGGTCCCAGTCCCAAAGGTGAGCTTGTCTGCATTGGAGTACACAGTGGCACGGAGGTCTACAAAAACCTCCTTTGCCCCTTGGCTCTTTTTCTTAGCCCTGGCACTGAATGAGAGCCAGGGACAAAGAAGATTTGGGGGATCTAATCAAAACACTAGTGCCATCCAATAGCCAGGGATTTTTTTTTGTTGCCGCTGTTGAGATTCATCTCATGAAAATGTCTATAACCTGTACTTACTATGGTTTTTTTCTTATTATGCTTTCAATTCACCAAGTGTCAGCTCCAGGGAATTTGCCAGAAGAAAACACACATACACACACACACACACACACACACACACACAGATTTGGTTTACATGACTTGTCTGTGCTTCAGCTTTTGTGTACTTTGAAACGTGTCTGATGATGAGTGACCCTGCTCACCTTATTAGAGAATGTTACAACGACAAAAGATCTGCTGGTGATGCTGTGGGTTATGGCATTGAAAGGAACGGTGAATAACAGCGAAGAAAGGTGATTGTTCGAGATATTATTAACATGGATAGCAGGGAACCGGTTAACTGGCGTTCATTGTCAAAATAGCTAACAGAAAAGCTGTCTTAGTGAAAACTGAAGGTGAATGTATATGTCTGTGTGTTTCTCCATCAGCAAGTTAGCAGATAAAACCGCTTAATCTGTCAGTAGAAATCTGCATGGAAAAGGTCTGCTGGATTCTGAGACCCACAGCCAAATCTGACTGTCGTCATCCCTGTGGTGACCGAGCACAGCTTAAGTTCCCTTGATGTGCTGATTCCCCTGGGCTGTTGGCAAACACTAAATGAATTTGACCATCTTAATTGTCAAACTGAGTATGTAAGTAGATTCAAAGATTTCATTCCATCAGTGACTAGCTAGAAAAATGTGTACTGTGTGTGTGTGTGTGTGTGTGTGTGTGTGCATGCATTCCTCTGTGCAATTCACAGACATGTTAGCCCTTAGAAATGAGAAAGGATGCACTTACGTGGTTGCACAGTCACTTGAGTGCCGGATCCAAAGTGCAGCACATTCACGCCTGTCTGTCCACAGTGACTGACTCGACTACAAAAACCGTGCCACCTCTTCACAGTCACCCAGCTTGAGTGGCAGGGTAGAAACCCAGGGTTCTCAGGCATGGGAGAAGATGCGGACACAGGCATCATGAAAACCAGGCTTATTCCTCATTGCTTGTGAGCTCTTCCCTGTCCTGAGCCCAGCTCCAGTCCTCATTCAGGCGTTCATTTGTCCCTGGTGGCCACCTGCACTTCTGCAGAGGTTCTGCTGGGACCCACAAGCAGTGAGAATTCCCCAGTTCCCTGCATCATTTGAGCATCGTGCAAAGAGCTAACAAACTTCTCAGAATTACTGCTGGCTGGCAAAAGAGGCAGGCAGCCGCCGTGGGCTGTGGAAGCAAGGGTGCTGGTGCTAGGGATAAGCATGGTGATCAGGAATTCAAAGGCAAGAGAAACAGGTTGTATACAAGAGTTAGGGATGGAAGAATTAACAGGTGGAGTTCAAGGTTCTGAAAACAGAAATCAGACGAGTAGATGCACACTAACTGCTGACACCAATATTGGTCATGCTGAGCTTTTGGAAGTACACACGAGTTTCAGGGGAAAGCAATTCTTGTGGCTCTGTCAGTTGCCCTGACCTATTTAGTGTCATTCTGCCCTCCTGTGAGAACCTCTCGCCTGCAGCTGAGAAGACCCCACAGCTACAAACACAGACGGCCACCTCCGCGCCTTATTTCTGTCTCCGTAAAGCCATATGACCAATGTTCTGTATGAGTGGGTGGGAACAGCAGCCATGAGAAGATACACAGAATCTGTTTCTCTCTTCCTAATTAGGCTGTCAATCTGTTTAGCTAATAAGTCGTATAAAGTGTCTTAATCTCTTTCAGGGAAAGGAGTCATATAAATGCAAAACAGCAGCAGCCATAAGTCAAATAGCTCGCTGGGTCTCCTCTTTTTGTGTGCTGAGAGGCTGTTTAATAGAAGGGAAACTTTCCGTGTGGAGAGGAGACAGACCGGGGGAAAAATACAACAGCATTTGTTTTTATTAGGCTGAATCTATACGGCACAAAGTAAAACAGATTTGGTAATTATTTAGGTAATGTGACAGTCAATTCAAGCAATTTGGAGCACAAAGAAGTTTTCTCCAGGAGCTGCCTATGTATCTGGACCAGCTACAGATATTAATCAAATTAACTGGACCATTGTGCAGAATAGACGCAGGCTAATAACTATACCCCAAGATGGCTCTTCTGGATAGTTGATGTTATATAAACTTCACTTCCAGACTGGTTCAATTCTTGCACTCTCTCTCTTGATTTTGGCACTGCAGCTAACACTGGCTGATTTTCCTTACAACACCTGCCTCACGCTGCTAGCCGCAGAGGTAACGGTGACCTTGTCCCTGGAGAGTCTTATCAGGTTAACACACGGAAGCTCATTTAGAAATTCATTAGGTGTGTGGGACGTGAGAGCTGGTCATTACAGATTAAGGGCTTTTTTTCTCAAATGGCAAAGGACTTACAGGGAAACACCGTCAGCTTTGTTCCAGTCCCAAAGATGACATCTTTTCCCCCAGAAACTGGCACAGTGTTTCTGCCTAGTACAAAAATGCTTTTCTGTTTTGCTCTATTTTCTTCCTCTGTGGGGATTCCAGATGTACGCTACAGACATTTTGACTCCCACATGGTGATAACCTCCTAGAAATCATCCGATGAAAAGCACATTCCTCCATGCTTCTTCAAAAGCAACCAAAATAACCAACAGTCCTCTTTCTCCACTCTTGGCATTCTTTTATCGCAAACAAAAACTTGCCATTTCCACGTGACCTCTTTTGCCATGAAAAACAAGGCATGCAGAATTCTGTTGTCATAGGGCTGGCTCCATCTTTACTATCCTACACAGACTCTGCAAAATGCCTTTTTTCATAAACTACCTGTGTTTGACATTTTCTTTTATTTCTCCCAAGTCAGCCAAGCTTAAAGTCACCCAACCTTCTGCAGAAACCCAGCTAACTTGAGTCTTTCCCTCTTTTTGACACTTGCTGAAACCAAACGGGCGAGAAAAACATTTTATACATATTCTTTATACATTTTCTCATTATCTTTTGTAAAAAGAAGATAAACAAGCAAAAAGCAGGAGTCTTTGGTTAAAAGTTGTAAAAGCAAAGATGAACTGAAACCTACCTGGCTCTACTTTTAAAGTTGTCCCTTGCCCAAAGATTAGTTTTCCTGCGGTGTTAGAGTTACACTCTGATGCTCTACTTTACAAAAACTATCAAGGGGGAATATTTCTGTTTTTTTTTCTTCCCTTCAGCAACTTGATGTAGCAATGATAAACACACATTTACTTAAGACTCACTGTGTGTTTGCCATTAGGCAAAGGCAAGGATGAATTCATTTCATCTCATAAACACCTCTAAGTGAGCCAGGTACTATTACTGTCTCCATTTTATAGATCAGAACAATGAGGCACAAAGAGTTTAGGCAAACTGCTTAAAGTCACACATCTAGTAAGTAGGGTTTGTCCAAAGTAGGATTTGTCCAAGCTGTTGGACTCAAACATTTATGTTCTTACCCACTTATACTATTCCTTTAATTGCTTTTCTTTCCATTTCCAATTGCTCTTTGAAGTCTGCATATCAGTGACACTGACAAAATAGTTGGCAGATTGACCCTAATAAATATGCTCTGAGATGGTTCTTCTGCAAGTCTTAAACTTCATAAACTTAACACTGAAACTTGTCCAGTGTTTAATCTTTTCATGTTGGCGCTATATGACATTTTTTTCCCCATTTTTTTCTTGCTTTTTTCTTTTTTTGCTAGACATCTTATATTTGGAGCTGCAAAGGTGAGGGTGACCTTATCCCTGGAGAGTTTTATCACAGCTGTGCATAGAAGCTCACTTAGAAATTCATTAGTGCCTACATCAAAGACATCTTTCTCAAAGCCCCTTGGCTCCACTGCACGATTTCCTTTCACCTCCCTGAGCTCTGTCAAACCCGGAGCTCCAGAAATAAGCCAGGACCCAGCCCTAGCCAAGGTCACCAAAAACACTGTTGGGAGCACCATTTGGCTGTGGGAGGCAAGATCCTGAAGAGAACAAGGGGGTCACTAAGATGCCTGAAGATTCTTGGAGAGGAGAATTTTTCAGTAAAGACCAGAATTAGAATGAAATCAAGTTCTAAGGCAGAGAGAATACAAAGATGCAGGAAATGTATGGCCAGCGAGAAGTTCTGTAGTCTGGTCACTGAATGGCCCTAAGTCCTGGGAGCTCCCAGCAGCACTTGACTGGTTTTTGGTTGAAAAGAAACAATGAAACAGTTGCTGGACACCCATGGCCCATAGAGAGGCTGGCTCTGAAGAGACTACAGAGGCTATAAATCATGATGCAGATTCTCACCTTCTCCAATTTTTAAGCTCTCTGAATGACCTTTTTAGGAGTGGGCTAGCCTGTTTACTCCACAAGAAAGCCACCTAATACTTCATCTGCCTTCCTATCATGTACTTCTGGACCCCTTCTATTTAGGTCCAGAATGTAGGCAAGGGCCCAGCTTAGGTTGTACAGGGCAGAAGCTTCTAGCCACAAACTGAACATCTTAATCACGAGGGCTCATAAAGTAGAAGGCAGTTTCCGAAACATCTCAAACTACACAGACAGGTTCGAGAGAGTTAACACAGAGACTCACTTGGATTTACCACTAGACGTGTCCCCAATCCCCAAATCAGCTTTCGGTTGTTGCCAGTATTACACAGTCAGAGAAAGCTTTACAGAAACCGACCAGCCAGTATGGATCAGGAAATCCCTTTGAATCCCCAAATCTGGCTGGCGTGCTCCTCCAGCTGGGACCCTGGCTAAACAGGCGGCAGGAGGCACTATTTATGACAGTGGTCAATTCACAGCATGGTCAGGGTGAAGAGGTTCTCTTGAGGTTAAATGTCATTCCCCTCATTCCCAGAACTGAATGGCAAGGATTGGTGTGATCCTGATCTTGTTAGAGCTGCCTCTCCCACTCAAGTTTTCACCCAGCTACATTGCTTAGCACATGGAACCAAACAGGTCAGACAAAATGCACCAGGAGTACGTGTTTTACATAATGCATCTGTACCTACGCCAGACGATTATATAGATGCCCACTTTCACAGGTACAAACACACACACACACACACACACACACACACACACACACACACACAATTGAATAGAGAAACTAGACAACTGAGCTCAGGGCTATAGTTTCCTTCTGAAATTAGAGCACTCATTATGGATTCAGCGGAGATACTCACGGGGTTTGACCATTAACCTTGTTCCCCCTCCAAATGTTAACACGTTGCCTGCATTATTATTCACACAGTGATCTACAGCTCAGCAAAAACCTCCTAGAAACCGAACTAAGTTTTCCCCAAAGATCCTCTGGAAGGAGTGATGCTGTGAGCGCGAAGAATATTAAGTGATTGTCACAGTTACAAGTTGGTGCAGTGGTGCGGAAGCCTGGCGCCAACTGGATTTCTGGACGGTTTCCACATTGGATGAACGAAGGGTGTTCTTTCTGAATATTCTCAAGGATCTTTCCTTCAAGGGCCCCGAAACTGACCCACTAAAGCCCTAATAGATCCTCAGTGTTTTGCATGATAATTCTCCAGGGTTCTGAAAATCACCTTCCTCAAATGGACAAAGCAGGGAGAGTGTATGTCCCTGACACTGAAGCAAAAGCAGTCTGAGAAACGGTGCACAAAGGGAAACAATGGAGGGAAGCTGTCACTGCCCAGCCTGGAGGAGGGGTCGGTGAGCGGACCCGGAGCTTCAGGGTGCTGGCGACAGGCACCTCAGACCAACATCCAGTTTCAGGAACATCCGAGGCAGTATAAAACTTTTTCCATGCACAGAATTGGAGACAGTGTCAGACAGTTGTATGCTTGAGAGTTTATCCTGGATCCAACTCCAAATCTTTTCATCCCCTCCTTAGATGGTCACTAGAAAAGGAACTCCTCACTATTGCCTATCTTTGTCCCAGGGAGGATATTTCCACTCTCCCAGAAGAGTGGGCTTTTCCCAAGAGATTTTACAGCTCAAGAACTGACCTGAAATCTTGTATTGTAATCAACCTAGCTTCTCCCATCCATGCCAGGTGATGCTTAGGAGTCTCTCTTAATTTTGAGACAATTTGAAGAAAAGTTCCATGGGCACTGAGTGCCCAGCATGGCTTTCTCCCCTTTCCTCACCACTGCTGTCTTGAAGATCACAGGACTTAACTGGCAATTAGGAAAGGGTCATGCCAAGGGAAAGCAAGAGACACACAGGCAACGGGGGCCTGCAAACTTCTGGGGTTGGGGCCTCAATTAATGTTTCTCTTCCAGGGAATCATTTCCCATGGACAGATCCCTTCTTCTCATATCTGCTGCAGAAACCACCTACTCCCTATTTTGCTGGATTTCTTACCCTGACCTCCTTAATTTTTTTTTTCTAAATGATATGATTTCCCAAATGCTCCCTGTGAAGTTAAGTCAGGTGACAACTGTGCTGGGTGTTCAGCCCAAGACACAGTGAAGTTCAACTTGTTTCAGCCTTGTAAGCCTGCTTTGGGTGTTGGGTCCAGGTTATGTGCTGCATGGACATAGGGTACAGGTATGGGTACGCATAAGCACTTAGGGGAAGCAGGTGTCCAGTTTGTGAAAAGGAGCAGCTAGAACTAAATGCAGAGAACAGAAAACAGCTCAGATTTTAAAGAGTCTTGAGTGACAGGCTAGGAAATAGACATAATTTTCCCTTGAGATGGTTTCACAGATAGTTTTCTGCAGCCAGATATAGCACTGAACTGGACAAGGGAGAGAGGTATAAAGAGAGGTGGGAAAGTTCCTGAAAAAAATGGGACAAGAGACCATGGTGTTAAGAGAATAAAAACCACAGAATTCCTATTGTGTTTAGAATATTCTTATAGTCTTCATCCCAAAACAATTACCTAATGATTACCCTTGCTCTGTAGAGGGGCCCAAAATACCCATTTCAGGTAAGCAGTAATTTTGGCTTCCACAGTTTAAGATGGGAAATTACTTCTACTTCCACTGTTCCTTGCCTTTTAGACATGAAACTCAACAATTCTTAAAGTCTGTCTTGCTGTAATACTCACTTGTTAAAACTTTCAGAGTGGTGCCTGTGCCAAAGGTGTATTTGTAGTTTCCTGAGGAAGTCACAGTGTTAGGGGTCTCTACATAAATGATGTAAGGTTACCATTCTTTGAAGCAATTTTACTTTCCAACTGTGGGACATCATATGAACTTTTTCCATGGGGAAGTCTTGATCTTGCTTTTTCTCAAAGGAATTTACTTGGGACTGCATCTCAGTCCACCCAGAGGCCCTCATTGGTTTAACTGAGTTGACAAAACTTTAATCTCATGTTATCTTTATCTTCAGTGTGTTTATTAGAAAGCTGATTGGGCAATTGCTCTAAGACTTAAACATCTAAATAATTGCTGAACCCTTCAAAGTATTCCCTGTAGGGCTCCCTGTGAGAGCTAGTTTATGAGCCACACAAACACACTAATGACATTAATTTATAGTGACACCTTATTTTGGATCTCAAACAACATTACTAACTGACTTGAATCCCTCTTACATATTAAGACATGATCCTGAAGGCTTTTGATTACTGATAAAAGTGAAATCCACCTTAAAAGACAAAGCCATGACAAAGGGTGCTAGAAAAAGTGTTGTGGTCTCTGGGGGCAGTTGCAAAAGGGAAGATAAGCAATGGGCAGTGTGTTAGGACAGAGTTAGGTCCTACTTCATGCTGAATGCGTTGACTGTTTTGCTTCCTTAAGCACATACATTCTATTTGTTAACAAACCAACCCTATTACCTTAGTCATCCCTGGTTCAAGCACAAAGTGTGGTTGATGAATGCCTACTCCAAGGAAGGTGGCAGATATTTCTGCAAATAGTGCTTGCATCGAAGACACCCGTTTCTGGAATCCCAACTGACAAAAAATGAAATCAAACACCCCCCCCCCCCAGGGGCGAGGTAGGAGACGGACAAACAAAAAACAGTCACTGAATTCTGCAAGGGTACAGCTAGTCTGGAAATTTTTGATAGTGCTTCCTATCAGCCATCTCTATTACCCTCTCTCTGACAGCTTCACAACTCAGATAAACATTGGGCTTTATCACAGATAATCCCGGGGAGGAGGGGAAGCTTTCCACACTATGTCGTGGGGGGAGATTTTCTGCTTCTCCCAATGGCTGACGCAGGCAGCCCAGGCTAACAGGTCAAGTTTATGCAGGGAACTGTGCCGTCTCCAGAGTGAAGAAAGATACTGTCCAAAGAGAAGCAAGCCCATGCCCTGACACAGTGAAGCCTGTTCTCTTGCCAGAAAACGTTCTGGTTCTGCTTTTCACCCAGCAGTCAAAGCTCACAACCCCGGCTGCACTTGTCTCTTTTGAGCCTTCAGCCCATTTGCCTTATTTTTCAATGCAAGCAGATGACACAACAGGATCCTCATCACTTATCTGTGAAGGACACCCTTCCTTGGTTGTATACTGTGGCCCACTGGTTGTCCCGCTTTAGATTGCTTTGCTTCTGTCTCTATGGCAAAGCTTTTTTTTTTTTTTTTTTAATCTCAGCCTTTCTTTCAAAGCCATGATGTGCTCTGTGGACCTTTGAGAAAAACTAACCGCAGTGTTAGTGTAATTTATCACTGCCTGTAGGCCTGATAGCCAACCCCAGCCTCCAGGGAAACATGGATTCATATCTTGTTCACATACCCAACATAGTTAACAACTGGGCACTAAATGAAGCAATTAAATTCAGCTGTGTTTCAACAGGTCCCGTTAGACTTCTTTCAGGAAAGGATAATTAGTTAGCCATAAGAACTTACTGGGTCTGACCAACAGTGAGGTGCCTTGGCCAAAGTGAAGTGAGTAGCCAGAATTAGAGTTCCACAGTGCTTTTGCTCTAAACAAATAACCCCTTGCAGAAGCCACCTTGAATCTCTTCTTCCTGGGATCCCCACTGAAGGCTAAGGTCTAAAAACCAATCACTTAACAGTCACACAGATACTGTTCATCCCAGGCCCTTGGTGCTGGAGATCAAAGCTCCCCTCTTCCAGGAGACCATGGCTGAAACCGTCACCAGTCTCCACCGTGAGGTGGGTGATCATTCCTGGGAGGTGCCACCGTTGGGAAGGGGTCCTGCCCCGCGTTATGGAGCCTGTGTACAGACAGAGGGAAGTGCTAGGGTGGGGTGTGGACAGCAAAGGGCCGGGACAACAATTTTGTGGGGTTTGTGGAGGCAAAGTGGACATTCCCGCAGGGGAAGAGGTTTTAAGTTTCTTTTCACTCACTCTGGGTTGCACTTTAATTATGTTCTGTGATGTAACCTTTGAAGCCCCCTTGACACTTACTTGGTTTTACAGAGAGTTTAGTGCCTTTTCCAAAGATGAGCTTCCCTTGTCCTCCTCCAGAATTCACACAGTCATGTGGGGCCTTACAATAATCAGCCAGTGCAGAGACTTGAGCTGGAGATCAGTTGCCCCCTAGGGGGAGTCTCACCACCTGGCAGCCTCACTCCCAGCTCTTTTGTAAGGTTAGGACATTTGTCTAAGTATAACTGCTGGCTGTGCAGATGGGTCTGGGCATGAACTTAATGGTCAAAACAGTGGGTTTTGATGGGCTGCTCATGTCCCAAACCACACAGGGACAAAAGCGAAGTCAGGCAAGAGACATGCTACTTAGCCCAGGTGGCCAATATTTGGGATACAGTTTGGGTGTTTTAGGGGCCAGAAGACTGAAGCAACACTTACAGCCACAGTTCTTATGAAGAGAAACCAACGAAACTCAACAAAAACAGCAAATGAAGTGATTGTGTTCCTCTAGTAGTAGAGGATTCTTATTAATGAAAACCTGATTTCTGAGTTTCCAGATCTTTCAATATGATCTGATCATAAAATATGGGTTTCACATGCCCCTTAGTGTTTCTCTATATACAAAGCTAATGAAAAACCCAGTGAGAGTAGCTACTTCCTTCTTTCCTAATCTTTAAGATTGCCAGAATCCAACAACCAACAGACTTCTAGCCGGTTTGGATCTCAGGCACAGAGAAATCAAACGTGTTGATCTGCTAGACAGTGGTTGTGCTTTAACCCCACTGAGGCTGCACAGAAACTGCCGGACACACACTCAGGCTAACATTTAAGATTGACCCATTCCCCCTACTTACTTGGTTGTATTGTCAGTCTGGTCCCTGCTCCAAAGTATAGGCGGTTGTTATTGTTGTCACAGTAATACATGCTCTAACAAAAACCTCCAGAGGAAATCCTGCAGCCAACCCCCGGCGCAGCAGGGACAAGAGGGGTAAGGATGGATAAACACTGCACAACACAGCTGTCCCGTTCTCCCTTTCCTGCAGGAATTGGGCCATTTTGCCCTGCTTCGGTGCTGTGAATGTGAGCACTTCTCAGTGCACGGAGCAGAGCTAATCTACACCCAAATTGGTACTCTGAGACATGCAATCAGCTGCCAAACAGGTCCCTGAGCAGTGTGTAAACCAAAGATGCAAAGAAATCATGCTCAGGCACACAGTTTGTCCTCAGAGACCTCTGTGTACAAGGAGCTGCTGGTGGCATGCTCCGGAACTTTCACTGCTTGCATCTTAATCATAGACTCAAGCTACTCATCTACAGAGTTTCATGTCCACGATCTTACAGTCATTTCCTAATTGGTAAATAATAGAACATGGCAGTGCTTTGAGGGATCAGGGGTTGGTGGTTGACTATGTTTGCAGAAGGTCAAAGCTTTGCTTACACTTCATCAAGGGTCTAAGAAAACAATTCCTTTCAGAGACAGTGAGTAGGATGCTGAGCAAGCTTCATTAAAGTTCTCCAAAACAATCATTAAAAGGTCTTCCCAACCCACTTCCTCACACTTTCCCAGATCACCCCTGGAAAGTTACCAGAATAAATGAGCTTCTCACTTTCCAAGTGAGAGCACTTTTCATTCTGTTGCCAGGGTCGGAGTTCTGACGACCAATTAATGCCCAAGCCCACTGATCCAGAGGAAACACAGGGAGTAAAAGAGATGGAAGAGGCTTGGGACAGAGAGGGCTGTTTCCCAGGGGGAAAGGAAAGCCTTGTGAGAGAATCAAAATAACACAAGCACTGATTGAACGCAGGTATATCCTCTGTGAGGTCACCTCCTCCTGGGAGGAAGGGAGGGTTACATCCAGCCAGGATGTCCCCTCTATAACATGTCCTGCCTCTTTCAAAGGAACAGAAAGTTAAATTACCTACCAAGGGTGACCTTGAGTCTTGTTCCAACTCCAAAGTTGAGTTTCCTGGCATTGCCAGTTACACACAGTGAGGTGTTTCATAGCAGAAACCTGCTGACTTCCCAGCCAGTCTCCGCTCACATCCCAAGGCTCTGCCCTGACTGCTTTCCACTGGGCAGCCCAGGTGAGCCCTTAGACATGCATCTCCATTTCCCCAGTTGTGTGGTTTTAACTCCTAGGAGGACAGGAGTGCTCTGGGCTGACCCATTGGTGGCCCTTTTTGGCTTTGATAGACCACGAGGCACTGGTTGCTTAAAGCCAAGGAATTATGAGATTCAACTGGGAAAACATTGAGACTTGAACTCTTTGTCCTTTCTCTTCCTGAGTTTTATGTTAATGGATCCTTCCTGTCACATTTGATGAGTGATGGCACTGAGAAATCAAATGATTAATAACTGTTCTAGTTTCAGGTCCTTAAGTCAAACAGTGAAGAGGGCATTGAGACGGAAAAGGAGAAAGAAAACTTCTGTCTCTGTCATTTCCGCAGTGCCCATGAAAGTGATTTTCATTACAGGGGTGCTGCCAGTGAAGTGGCCTGTATATGCTTATGACTGATCCTAAGCTCAGATTCTGTTTGCGGGAACCCAGAATTTCCAACTCTTATGTTATAGTCAAACGTAGTTGCAAGAGGGGAGATCCTAGGGGTCCTGCAATGCATTGACTGTATCACCTCCTTGGTCTACAGAGGTCAAAGCCTCCCTTGTGCTTAAGATGGTGCCAAAAAAAAAAAAAACCCACAGTGGTTCTAGAGACTTATGAGCAGGGGTTGGGACTGTTCTTACAGGGACAATATTTAGTCACCACCACCCCATCCCCACTGTCCGAGGCAGAAGTACTCACAGGGTTGGATGAACAGCTGGGTCCCTCTCCCAAAAGTGAGTTTTGTAGCTGCTCCTCCTGAATTCACACCCTGGGGCAGGCCTTTACAGAAACCTATGCTGCAACTCTCCTACAACCTCCACCATAACTCTGGAGGCCACAGACATGGGGCACAGCTGTCAGCCCTGGCCTGTTCCACTGGTCATTTTTTCCTCTCTCATTGCTGGCAATAAATAACTCTGAATGCACATAACCAGAATAAAAGGGCCAGAGACAAAGACTTGATGGTGGGGGTCAGTGCCATGATATGGCTGCCAGTGGCATCATAGTGAACTTCTTCAATAAGAATGAAAATGGCCACACTACTTTCCTCAATCCCATAGGAATGGGTAAGATGGAGGCCTTAGTCACACACATATGCAAGGTATACAAAGGTGTAATTTGTGGATCTGGAATCTGCAGGAGGACAACTCAAATATGCATGCCGATCTCTCTTGCTGCTCAGACTGTCTGGGCCCAGCTGCTACGGGAGCCTCTTGGCCAGAAGTCAACCCACCAGTCTCCCTGTTGTCAGTGACTTTGCAGAAGGAGGATGGACACCTATCCTGGGCATGTCCTCACCAGCCTGTCTGCTCACTTTCTTCTGACTCTGTTCCTAGAAGTGTGCAGCAAGTCAAACAGGGTGCAGCTTTTAACACGGCTCTAAGTCAGGGTTCAGGCTCAATCTCTGAGTTCAGAACTGTACACTGACGTATCCACGGCATATTTAGACACCCAGACAAAAAAAAAGCACAGCCCAGAGATGCTGACTTTTTTCTTTTTTTTTTCCATTTAAAAAATTTAAACTCACTTTGAAAGCTTCAGGCTACACCAGTGAATTGGTGTGATTCAGGCAACAACACATGGAAATACTTTATAAAGGAATCCCGCTAATGAAGGGCTTGCATTGCACCTGGAATTTTTCTTTAGAAACAAATCTAAGTCAGAAAAAAAGTCTAGGCAGTAGATAATACAAACTCAGGTTGGGGTTGGGGTGGGCTGGAATGTTTTGTACTCACAAGGCGTGACTGTCACAATGGTTCCTGGGCCAAACACCAGACTGTTTGCGAAGTTCACACTGTGTCAGATGCCTGTACAAAATCATCACTTGGGTGTGCATCGGTGTAGGATGTGGAGTGTGTGGGGGTGAGCCCCTCAGTGCTGGAAATGAGACTGTTCCACTTTTTTTGTTTGTTTTTTGATATAGTTTAGTTGGTGCTGGGATCTCCCTTCCCCTTCCCCCACATTCCCTCCCCTCCCCGACTATTACACTTTGCATGAAGGGTCTGCTGATATTTGGCCAAGAGGCCAAAAATGTTACGATAACAGCAGAAACTTGTAAACGTCGAAAGCTTGATTGTGCATTAGAATTTGGCTTGTGTGTATTCTTGGCTGTCTGGTTTGCGATAAATGCTACAACTTCCCCAAGGTGTACTGTATCTCTTCTTTCAGGATGCCTCTGGCCCTCTAGCCAGAATTTCCTTTCATCTCATTAATCCTAATCATATCCTCCTGTTCCAAATAATTCCACAGTGCTGTGATGTTCTCCAATTTCCAAAACCCATAGCAACCATGAGCTACTAACAATTTCTGGAAGCATAGTTTGGAAAAGAAACTCATTACAGCTGGCTTCCACATCAAGTTTTTGAATATTTGGGGAGGTGGCCACTGTGACTGTCCCCTTCTGAATCGAGTGTTCTTACCTTGAATGGTTTTAGCCACTGGGGGAATGTGGCCTCTTCCCCAGCTGTGGCAGCTCCTCCTCTGGACCCATATCCCTGAGTACTTCTGGCCATCTCAGTCTTTGTGGGAGGGAGGAGATGGACAGTCTTGGCCACTCTCATTTGCATTCAGGAACTCACATGTCCCTAAACATGGAACGAGGAGAGGCCACTTCCTTCTCTTATCCAGAGAAAAGGCAAGATTTTGTTGTCTATAAGTGCTGTAGCCAGCCTAGCAAGGACACATTTTATGATGTAATTTTCGCCAAAGAAGCTAGGCCACCCAAACCCTCAATACTCTCACTTTAAGTTCTAATGCAGAAAAGAAAAAGACAAAGGGTGGGAACTGGACGTTGAAGACAGCTGGAAAATCCAGATTTGGAAAAGCTCCATCCCTCCAGCTCTCGCTCTTGAAATATGTCTTCCTTTCCATGTTGTGAGACTGTCTTTTGTCACAAAATGGACACATACAATCTTTCCTACAGCTTCTAATTGCAGTTGTAAGAAATCTATTTGTGTCTTGTTTTGCACTCTGTCTCTCATCTAGGATATAGCTGCTTTTGATAGTTAATTCTGTGTCTTGCCCTAATTATAATTAATTAAGTACAGATGGGCTGCCACATTGACAAACTCCACGGGGAAATTAAAAAAAAATGCTAGAGCTTCCTAAGATTAAACTTTCCCCCTTGGGATCAATGCATAGTCTCTCCATTTAAAGTACCCCTGCTCTACTCAGTATCAGCTTTCAGCACCTTTCCATATCTCTTTGTCCTCAGCAAAAAGAGGCAGGACATAAGATTTGTTTGGTACAATTATACGTCCTCATGCTCCAGTTGCCTGCTTCTCCGGGCCTCCTGACCTACTCATCTCTTTGATAGTGCCTGTTTCTCTCATTTCTTTCAAACACATACAGTACTCAAAGGCAAAGTTCTCACACAAGATGAAAGTGAAAATGCCATCTTTCTGTCTGAATTCTCTTTGTAGGTCACGTCAGCACACGATGGCAACAGCAAAAGCAGAATTGTGAATCATATTCTCAAGTTTGGATGAAATAGTTAAGACCAGAGTTTCCCCTAAAAAACTTTAGATACTCAGCTGCTACCCATCTCTACCAGTTATGAGAAAGGACAGATGGAGACCACTTTGGCTGAGGCTGCATGGTCTGCTGGGTGTCCCCAGAATCTCACACAGGCTGATGTTCTGATTAGGAAGGCAGTACTTACTGGGCATAATGGTGAGTCTGGTCCCAGTCCCAAAGGTTAACTTCTGGTTCCCATAGTTGGACACACAGCACTCTAAGTCTTTACATAAACCTTTGCTCCAGATTCTCCTGCAAGCCCCACCTGCATTTCTAGTGAACTCCCTCCCTGAAATGCTTTCACAACATCAAAGCCATCCCCGAGTCTCCCCTACCATGTCCTCCTGGAATGAGGGAGAAAAACTGGGATCAAAGGCTGTCATGGGGAGAAGCTTGACATGTGTGATCGGTTTTCATTTCTCTGACAAATTTGTCTTCAGAGAGAAGAACAGAAATCCTCTTTCTCTGCGCAGGTGGCTTCAGCGTACCCCTTAGGTCTAAACACAGGGGTGGGCTTTGACACCCCAGCCATCCTCCTCATTCTTTAACAGTATCCCATATTGTGGTTTTCATGAAATGAACCCACTTCCCTCTCTTGCCTTGGGTCCTTTAGAGTTGTCCCTCTACTGTGTATCTGAGGCCTGTGCCACAAAGAGCCCAGCCTCTCTGGCTAGTGCGGATGTATGGGGTGAGTTCTGGGAGGAGGAGGTGGTCATCACTGTAAACCATACTGACTGTCCCCATTCCCCTAGGGATCTTCAGGCAGGACAATCAAAACCTGTCCTGGCATAGCTCACTCTCAGGGTGAGAAGGGAGGGGCTCTTGGCTATGCTGCAGATAAAATGAAAGCTGGAAGCAAAGAGACACAACAGACTCAAGTGGGCTCTTTGTCTCCTGTAAAGGCTTTTCTCAACAAAGTTGTGAAAGAAAGTTTTCTTTGACTTACTTGGAATGACTGTCACAATGGTGCCTGCCCCCAAATGAAACTTCTGGTTGCCAGTGCTCCACTGTGATAGGAAGCTCAACAAAAAACCAGACAGGAGAGCCAGAGCTTATACCTGGGGCCCACCTGACTCAGGGGCAGCGCGGCAGGCAGGCAGGCAGGCAGTGGGCCTTGTTCTTTCCTCTGTACAGATGCCAAGGTAAGGGCTTTAGTGAAAAGAAGCACCAGGGCTTGGAGCAGCTGTGGCCGTGTGCAGCTGGAGGGGCTGATTCCTCCTGAGAGGAGATTAAACGGAAGGCTTATGTGCGTCTTGTGCTGCTCACTGTCTAATTAAAGGTATAGACCCATTTGTATTATGCTTGGGTGTTTAAGAAATTCTTTTTCTTTCAAGACTTAATTTCTCTCCTGACAGTCATATGATTCTGAAGTGCATTTTAATCAAGACTCCTTATTCCATCTTTTGACTCTCAGAAGGATTTTATTTCTTTGTGAAACTTCTGGAATGATCCATTGTCTTTGGATTAACCTAAATTGTGCTCTGATGGCCTTGCTGCTTTCTAATTGGCCTTGTTTCTCTAATGCCACCACTGGGCAGTGCCCGCTACTGACCTCCACTACCCTCCTTGTCCCCTGTGTGCAGAAAGAACATGTCAGCAGAGCAAAAGTTGCTTTTCAAATGGTGCTTTCTGGTCCCATGCCCTCTATGCCATCTTTCAGAGACTAAACCAACACTTGCCATTCTTTGCTCTTTTTGTTTTCTGATCTGTTAATATACCCCGATTTCTACCGAATGTGTCCTTTACTACCATGCCATTGCAGTCCTGTGTACATAATTCTCATTCCCACCATGCTCCACAGGTAACACTATGGGGAGACTTACTTGGAATGACTGATAAGCTTGTCCCCTGTCCAAATGTCAAGGTATTGTAGGAGGTTGTCACACAGACATCCAACTCTTTACAATAACCGATAAGTGACTGTGCAGGATCTTAGGTCCCAGTCCGTCTTGATACCACTTCAGAAGACATTTCATGTACTGTTCAGTATTATGCATGTGATCTATGAGTTGGAAGCAGAGTTAAGCCAGAGTCTGTTGGGAATCCTAGGAATATTGCTGGGAGTGTGGACCTGTCTACCTTGCAGTCCTCAGAGTTGACAAGTGGCAGGTTTTAAAAAGCATCCCCAAGTCCCTTGCCTTCTCTTCCCTACCCTGCTATCCCCCATCCACACAGCATTCCTGTCTGCATCTCATTTCCATCTCCAAGCCCTAGCTTGGTAACACCAGGTCCTCGGGCACCATTGATCTGCCTTCGCGGCGACAGCATATGTTCAGCAGTGCGCCGTGATGAAAGGGCTGGAAATGCCAGGCTCTCAGAGGCTGGGTTTTGGGATCCTCACTCCTTATCTCTGGTCAATATGTTGTTCTCATTTGTCTGGCTAATGAAGAGCTGACCTTTCTAAGTGGATGTATTTTGCTGAAATGACAACTGCCAGAGCACGCAACAAAGGCCGAGTGCTGAAGGCAGTTTTAGCCTTTCAGGTCTCCTTTGGCAGGTTTCAGTCAATAGGATCCCAAGCTCAAATGTCAGTCACTCAGCTCAGCATTAGCTCCCACATTACTGGACTGGAAGTGCGAAAAAAAAAAAAAAGGAGGGACAATGTTTGTCTAAACTGCCTTCTGCTCATTAGAACCAGATTTCACTGGGTGGCATCTTACACATTCGAGATGATTCTAACAACCCAATATTCAGTTGTGGAGTGGCAGTGACACATTCCAGCTCCACACCCACCTGGTGTGAATTTATGCTGCTTCCCAGAGGAGCAGGTGAAGACAGCGTTGTCAGACAGTCTCCTACACCCACACAGAGCTGAGACTGCACTCTTGCCTCCTCAGCTATGCCTACACAAGAGTAGCTACTGCAGACACACAGTCCCTTTCCTCTGGGTACACTGTGCTGCACAGAGGTCCTAGGGAAGCAAAGCTTGCCCTGCAGTCACAGCTCTGCTGTTGAGCTTCAGCGGGAGACAGTCCTGCTTTGCCACTTGTCCCCTTTCATGTCTCATTCCTTTCCAAGTATCCATGTCCTTCAGAGGTTCCTTTACCCATTTCCTTTTGACTTCTGTAGGATCTTTACAAATAGAGAGCCAAAAGACCTGAGCTGGGCAAAAGGAGCAAAAATGCATGGGACACTCTGACTTGGGTCTTTCTAGCTTGTCTGGCTTCATGGTTTGATGCATCCCCTTTTCAAACACCAGCTTCTCATACTTGTCACACCAACTCCCTGCAGCAGCAGGGCATTTTACAACCTCTGACAGAAGGAACATTATGAATCTTAAAAAAAGAAAACAACCAGTTGAAGTTCTCTCTTCCCAGAGGGGTGCAGCAGCAAACACACCAAATCCAAATCTTTGTCTCTGCTCTAATTATCAGCCAGGATACAAGTACCACAAGGAGACAGGTATTACATTCTTATCTGAAACTCTTTGGAATTAATTGTAATGCCTTGCCTGGCAGTTTCAGCAATAGGCATGGACACAGTGGTTGCCTGTTTTGACCCATCCTTTCCCTCTCTCCCTGTCTTTTTGTAGTTTCAGATCTGTAGAAGCAGTAGGAGACATGTGGGCAACACAGAGAGATCTGAAAATAAAATCTCTGATACCCGTGCAGTTTCACCCCTTTTTTTTCTGCCTTTCTGCTTTCAAGTCAAGCCCATTGTGAACTGAATACCACAGACCTCTTCAAACTCTGCTCTCTATCATCCTTCGCCAATGTGGAGGATACTGGTAGAAACGGCCTCTGCTTGCAGCAAGAAATTTCAGATTGTTAGAAGGACTTGTGCACCAGCATGGGTTACCCAGGGGACTCCATTGGAAAGAGTGAAAGCTCCAGAAAAATTAGTCTCACCTCTAGAGGAGGCTCAGAAAGCAGAAAAGAATTCCACCACCCCCCCCCCCGCAGCCAATCTTTCCAGGTTTAAGATCAGTTTTACTCACTGCTCAGGGTCCAAAAGGAAATCTAAATCTAATGGGATGAAAAGAAAGAAAGGACTTTGGGGGACACTGGTGAAGGCAAGATCTGGCTCCCTGGTGACCAACCAACACCAGGGGTGAAATTCCAGCACTCCCGCTCTGCTGCTGCATTCTGTTACACTTACTTGGAAGGACAGTCAAAGTGGTCCCACGTCCAAATGTCTGGCCATAGCCACTACCAGAAGCTGCACTGTGACAGAGGCCTTTACAAGAAGCCCAGGGAGCACCCTCTGAGGCTCCCATAGCTGCCTCTTAATTCTGGTGAGAAGAAACTCACCCCAGAGGGGGTCTGGACCTGTGAGACTGATTGTCTTCCCACTGAAGGTCAGGGATTGTTTGTGTTTCTGGCTCTCAGACTGGAACCTGCAGTATCCCACTCCCCCATTCCACCCCAGGCCCTGCTTCCCATCTCTCTCCATTTCCTCCTGTTTCCGACCCGAGGCTTACTGATTTCTCATGTTCAGCATCTCTCTTTCTAAAGGTCTCATTTCCATTTTACAGCATCATTTTCAGGACCATTTCTCTGATCAGTTTTCAAGGCATGTCCTCCCCCACCCCTCGAGGTGTCACACATTTCTGATGACAATGAATTGATTACAAGGAGACAGGAGGAGAGTGTTCGGCTCTTTGGAGGCTGACTAGAATTCAATGAGGTTTAGGCTGCTAAGGATATTAAACACTAGGCTGCGAGTCCCTTCACACCCCAGCATAGGAAATGAGAAGAGTGGACATGGTAAACAGAGCCTGCACAGAACAGGGCTTTTTTGCTGTCACCCTTGAACCTGGTGGGAGGTAAGTACCAGCTCAGAGTTTACACCTGAACTTTGCTCTGAGGATGAACAACCCCAGAGATAACTGCTAATTTAGCAAAGAAAGATGCTGGAAATCCTGGACATCTGGTCTCCCTCCAGACTCACCCTAGCTGTCTAATCTCCCAGGGTAGCCCCATGCTGCAAGAGTGGCACATGCATCTTTACTTGAGCTTGCTGCAAATTTCCTCCTTTGGTCAACCAAAATCTCCATATTGAACACTCCCAGAATATAGAAATTCTACGCATTTCCTTGGCTACATATCTGGATATAAAGAGCAAAACTCAGGCAGTTTCATTGTGTGCTATGATGGTGACCTAGCTCCAAACCACAGAGTATGAAAAGTGAAGTGGAATTTAACTTTTAAACTCTTGTGGCTGAGTTTTGGATGAGTGTCTCTCGACATGACTTCAGTCAACCACTTAGTCGCAGAGGGCTAAGCCTTTCGTTTGCTTGTAACAGTGAAGAAAGTGAGAGAGAAAGGCTATTAGTTAGCTATAAGAAATGTCCATCCACTTTAAGGACAGTGGGCAGGAATTCAGGCTCCCCTTCCCACCTTTGAACACCACTCACTGTCCAAAGAGCTCCCATCCTCCCACCTTAGCTTCCATGGATTGTAAGCAAAGCCAGACACATGCCCCCAGGAGAAGCTGGCAAACAGACGACACCAACGCGTTGCTGTAGCAATAATCTCTGTGTTCTGCTGGCTGACGCCAAACAGAATTTAATCACGAAACTCCAGGCTTGCCTTGTAGCATTGCACATGGAGAGTCCAATGAATGGAAAACTTGGCATGCAATTACTGTCTAGGGCTCTGGAAGGATGCTGCTTTTGGACAGATATTTTCATTGCATGGTTAGGCTGTCGAACTCCCTGGCTTCTTCTAGCTCTTAAAGCCTGGGGTTGTTACAGTTCTCAGCTCCCTAAGAGGCTAGCTAAGTGTACAGAGGGGCTTCCAGCTTCTCCCTGCATTCTAGAAAACCCGTCCCAGGTCCCTGTCCTAGTCTGTTTCCCAGCCAGGCATCCTTTCTGATTCCTCCCACCTGCCCCTATTCTAAGATGGAATTGAGTCCTTGAATCTCTAGAAATGTTCCTATGAACCCCCTTGAGGCTTTAATTTGATAAGACCTCAGAGACTGCTGAATGCAATGGCTTCAACAATTGTATGTATTATTCATGGTTTCTGTTGTCACAGGCATGCTGATTTTGTCCCTGATGAGGGAGGCATTCTGTGCATGAGAGCTTCGTGTCTAACCACACTACACTTTCTGTGGGCACAGCCTATCCCACAGCTCTCCCTGCCTTAACTCCTTCAAGGCTCCATTGTCAATGAACCACCTACTACTCACTCAGCTCCCAATGAGTCTTGCTAAGGTTTTCGCCTGGGCTGGGTTTTCCTGTGTGCTGTTCCCAAAGTGGCATCTTCTCTTAATTAGAGAAGGTAGATTTAATTAGAGAAAGCAGTGGCTGGTCTCTACTTAGCACCCAGGGTACTTGCTTCTGTCAAAAGGAGACTGAAGGCCTCAAATGAGTTTTCCAGCAAGTCAGTTTTCTCCAGCACTTTCAGGAGCCCATAAGCAACACAGATTTTTCAAGAAATATCAAGAGCAGCCTCAGTTTGTCACTTTCAGATGTAAATTCTACACTTTCCCAGGACTGAAGGCATTGTCAACTTAGGGTCAGGTAGATGTATATTTGAAGGATACATCTACATCTATGACTCCATGGATAGATCAATTACCCCCTCTTCTCAGGTGAGCTAAATCAAGTGGAGAATAAATCAGTCACATTGGTAACCAAGGAATGGGAAGGATTAAGCACTCTGCCTGAGTTACACAAACAATTCCATATCTGGAGACCTGTGCTATTGGACTGGCTGAGAGCAGGTCCTCTAAGAGAGATAAAGTGCAGGTAGAAGAAGAAATGTGCTTGTGGATTTTCAAGCATTAGTGAATTATTACTGAATTAAGAATTAGGTCTTATTCAGGAAATAAGTTTAGTAGGGACATTTTAGTATCTGCATCAGGAAGATTTGGTCTAAAGAAGTTGCATAGTCACAATATGCCTGTTTTCTTTCTAGCTTTTTGGCAAACATTTCCTGGCCCTAATGGAATCCCTCAGGATCCTGTGTTCCATTTTTTTTTTTTTTTTCTCCCTGAACCAATAATCTCTTTTAAGATGGATGATAGGGATGTTTGCTGGCTGAAGGTAGTTTATTCATTGCAAAAAGGAGTTCTAATCCCTCTGATGCGGACCAGACCCTCCCAACAAAAACACTGTATTTGGAAGCTAAACTGGGTAGTTTTGGAAGGTTTAGTTATTTAAATAAAGTGTGAAGCTCTCTTCCTCTCCCTGACCCCAAAACTTACTTGGATTCACAGTTAAGAGAGTTCCTTTCCCAAATGTCAGTTTGTAGTTGCTGCTTCCACTCTTCCCACAGCCAGGCGTGGCTTTACAAAAACAATTGGAGGAGCCAGTCTTGCAGAATGGTCAGGGAAGGCAGCATGGCCTTGATCTCTCAGCCTGATTCTGAACTTATAGGTTTATAGATCATTCCAGAAGGCAGCTCCACAGGCAGAATCCATGATCCTTGATATATGGCAAATGTGTAATATATATATTACACATTTGAAGTTGAATCTTAAATTTGTTATTGTTCTGTTATGACCAAGCTGCTGTCTTTGGTTTGGTAATGCACTTTTGTTTCTTATCCTACCTTCTCAAGTCTTCTTCTGACTGTTGCTCACATTGTTTCTGCTTTGCTATACTTTGGGGTTTACTATTTCTCTGAGTTTTGTGGAAGTTGCTCACATTAACTGCCTGGGTTCTGGTTTACTGGAAACTGAGGACAGAAGGGGAGAAGAGTTAGGGCATTCTTACAGGAACATAAAGTTGGAAGGTACTCGTTCCCCTCCTTTCTGCCTTGCTTGTCTATCATGGACTTGGTAAAACCAGCACACTCCTCATATGCAGACCACACAGGGCAGGGCAGAGAAAGAAAGACTGCCCCAAGCTTTTCTTACTTACTGGGGTTGATGATCAGCCTGGTCCCATGTGCAAAAGTCAGCTTCTGAGCTGTGCCCTGTTTACACTCTGGCACATAGCTTTACACTAACCCCCTTTCCTCCTTGAGGACGACCCTTGATCTGCCTCTGAGAATGGCCCGAGTTTCACCAAATGCAGAGCAGGGACTCCTTGGGGTAGGGGGGCTGCTTACTTTGTCCTTTACAAGGTCTGCTTCACCAGACATTTTGGTGTCTCTGCCAGTTACCTACCTACCTCATATCTGTATTTTTACTTCATAGAATTCTAACTTGTGTCCTCACCAACCTTTCTTTCCACTTTTACAGCACTCCCCTTAAAAACAGAATAAAATAATTGTCCAAGTCAGATTAGAGCAGACCTCTTGAGTGACGTTAAGACGTTTTCTTTCTTGAAACTTCTGCTTGAATGCTAGCACTTGTACTGGGACTGAATCTACCTGGTGAAGGCTGGGCAGGTGAAAAGGTAGCTCAGCAAATCCAAGGGAAGTCCTGCTCTAGAACTTCTTGGCCCTGCATTCTCACTAGAATTTTCTTTGGTGTTCATCCCGGTCTCCCGCCATGGAGATATGACTTGTCACAGAGGAGAGGAGGGTGTCACACACAGAATCAGTTCCTGAAGATGTCTGCCAAGTGCCCTATATTCTTGAAACAGTCCTGGTTTCTTCTGACCAGGGAACTTTGAGAAACAATTTCCAATTTTGCAAAGTGGGGAAGATTAGAGGAGAATCTGTTTCCCTCTGTTCTGATTTCTTCCACTAGAAAAACTTCTCCTTTAGGGTTAGAGAAATGTGGCAAGTTGCTAACCTCTTCATCGTTCTTCTTGCTATCTATTTACTGCAGTCATATATTTACAATCTAAATTTACATTTCATTTCCACTTGTAAGTGCTTCTAATGCACTTTTCTATTACTCCCAGAACAGTGTGTATAATGATAAACTCTATGGAAATGAACAAAATCACAAGGAGTTTTTAAGGGCTTAGAGGCTGACATTTCTTTTTACTCAAGACAGGTCTAGGATGAGGAAATGATTATTACTCTTCCAGGCAGGACCCAAACAGGGGCAGTCCAGCTAACAAGCAACCAGGCTTGCAGAGTTGATACACTATGTCTAAATAACTATCTACTCAGCAGTGCTCCTTGGGATTAATTTGGATTTTCTTTTTAATCTCGTTCCCAAATTGCAATTTTTCCATTTTTTTTTTAGCTCTTTGCATCAGTCTGACAGGGGAAGCTTAAGGTAAATCTCATGGATTTTTTTTTTTTTTGAGTCTCAACCAATATTTTATCTCTGTACACACCATGAATAAAGGAACCCAGGGAAGGATGAGTATGACACTGTGGGGGAAGAATTTATAACAGGTCTTTGGGAAAGATGAGTAGTATAAATAAAAACCAGAATTGCAGGTGCATTTTCTGATTATTGCTTCTAATATCCAGAGGACCCTAAATAGCCAACTGGCTTGGGAGTATAGCAATGATTCCCCACACTCCCTGCTCTTGAAACTCTATTTAGCTATTGGATACACAGGTCAGCATGGAAATTCTCTCCTCTTATGCTGTTTTAGCTATAAGGGGCTTTAGGAAGGTCATAGAGGGTGGGCAATAATAAGTTCTGATTCTGTCCTTCCTAATGTGGATAAAGTTTGTTCATGAATGTAGGAGTTTTATCTTTAAGTGCCACTGGATATTTTGTATTGTTTGGGATGTATGAAAAAAAGTTAAACCCAAAATAATTATTTGAAATGAGCTTCTGTTTTCACAGGGAACAGAGACTCCCTCATGGAGCAAAATTTCAGCCATGTTCAAGTTAAGCAATGTCAGGTTTGTTTTGAGAATGGCAGGATAGCATGGAGAGTATCCTTCTGGGTATTGCGAGAGGAAGAGAAGGGTCATCACTGACTGGGATAGAAATTCTTCCCTCCCCAGTTCAGTTCCCACTTTGGCACTGAGGGGCATAGAAATGAGCAGATATCAAAAGGGACTTCTCTGGTGCAGAAAGCTCAGCTAAGATAGGGTTGAAAAGATTCCATGAGGACCCAATTAAAAACAGGGCAGTTAACAGAATCCTGGGGCATATTTCTGAAAGTTCACAATCTTTTTGACTAATTTGAATATTTGCTTTCAATCTTACCCTTTCCCTAAATAGCACTAGTAATCAGTGTCAGTACCAGAAAAATCTTACTTGGCTTTACCCAACTGGCTTGGCTCCAATGTTTGCAGAGCTATAGGGCTTAGACAATTCTTTCTCTAATGGCTCCAGCATGGAAGCCTTGGCAGTGAAAAGGCAGATGGCAGGAGAATGGTCGCTCAGTTGTTTAGATCAATGTGCTATATCTAACGGGCTCCCTTTGGATCAGCTCACATTGCACAACTCCTGCCATTGCCATGTACCTTATCCTTCCCTTTATTTTCTCCTCTTCTTCCCTAAGTACCTTCTACCCATAACACTTCAGTTCTCCTTCCATTTGTCAGACTTATAGAAAAATTCAATATCCCCAAATGCTTAAAGAAAATACTGATCCTAAAGGGCTCCCCCATCAGAAAGGACCATGATGAAGGATACTAATCACTGGGTGAGTATTTCTGCTATCTTTTATAGAATTTCCAAGGGCAGTGGCTTATGGTTACAAACAATCTTCATTAAAACATACCTGGTCTAACACTCAGAGTTGTTCCTTTTCCAAAGACCAACTTGTTACTGGCTGTAGCTTCACACAATGACATAAGACTCTACAAAAACTCCGTTGCCCAAACTCTGCTTGATGCTTGCTTAAGTGTTTGCTTGCCATCCAAAAGTACTCCTGATCAAACATACACTTTGTAATAAGGGACTCCTGATGGGTGAGTCTATGCACCATTTGGGACTCCACTGTCCTTACCTTTGTTTTTACTTTTCTGTAAGTATACCAAAATCCTCTTATAGCCTGCCTGGTTTGGTAAAAAGAAGCAGGGATTGCTTCTACCATATTAGGGAAGAGGACACATGAGGCTCAGAAAACTAATCAGTCTTCTCTTAGTCCCATGGAAAATATCACAGATCAAAAGAATCAAAAGAAATCAAGCTTTCTCACAGTGGAGCCCCTTAGTTTAGTGCTTATCTAGCACTGTCATTCTCATCTTTTAGATAAAATGTTGTGCACATGTAAATAGCAATGCTGTGCATGCTATGGGAACCCATTAATGTGTCTGACATGGAATCTATTAAAGGACTATTGGGGGTTATAAAGCAGATTGAAACATTTCAAAATCAGGGTTCCAGCAAAAAATTCAAAATGCATTCATTATTCAGACTTACATGGCTTGACTGTCAGTTTCGTTCCCTTGCCAAAGATGAGCTTTTCAGATCCACCCTGAGTTACACCCCCACAGACTGCTTTACAAATACTGCTGCGCCCCTTCCACAGGTGTCTGGAGCTGAGGCTCCCCATGCTCTCCCAAAGCAGAAATCTCATACAACTTCATGGCTGCTCTTTAAAGGAGAGAGGGAATATGCAACAAATCTGATCACATGTGTGCTGCCTTTTAGATTTGTTGTCTTATTAATTCAAGTGACTGGTTGGCAGTTGCACTTAGTTTGAAAGAGTTCAGGATTTGGAGTCAGGCAAACTTGAGCTCCAAACCCAGAGCCAGTTCTTTAACTTCTGGGTCTCAGTTTTCTCACTGGCAAAGTGGGGAGTATAAAAGCTGCCTGAAGGTGTTGTGAGGATTAAGAACAGGCATTGGGCTTGCAGTGATCCTGTTGCTCAATCCTTCACTTGACTTCCTGAAAGCAGCCTTCCCTAAGGTTATTTTAAGGGTGTTGGAGACCAAAGCACCTGTGACTTCTTCCTGAGACATAATTTCACAGTAATAAGCATGTTGCTCTGGAAACCAAATGCTAAGAATTAGGATGCAAGTTCTCTTCCTCACTGCAACAACTTGAATACTCAGCCTCACAGGGCTTTTGTAAAAGTGTAAAGCAACAACAACAAAACATTTAAAAATTTCCTTCTATAACATGTGAATAATCACAACTCCTAACTCAAACAACATGTATAAGGATGAAATGTAATAATGAATAGAAAGCATGAAGCATACCATCTAGCATCTTCCTCCCAAGAAGCTACCATGCATGGTCAACATTTCTCTTTTCACAATGATCTAACAATCTGAAAGTTCTCTAATTGATAGCCCAGCAGGGCTGTGAGGGAGCAGGTGATGAAGAGGTCAAGTGATTTTGTGAGAATTTAGGAAAAGCTGTATCCAACTGCTTGGGTGCACCTCCATGGGTTGTGGAGAGAGCACCTGTTGCTAGGCAGGACCTGAATATTGGCAGAAATGGGACAACAAGCCACAAACCAGTTAGTTGGTATAAAAGAGGATCTGGAATCACACTTAGGAAGAGAGTTCAGTGCTCTCCCAGGCTTACCAAGCGTCACTGTGAGCCATGTTCCCTTCCCAAACGTCAAACGAGAGCCGCTGATTTGCTCAACACTATGCCAAGAGACTTTGCAAAAACTTCTGACATCTTGCCAAACCCTGTAGCCTGAAGCTTTAGGACTGAGAACAGTGTTAACACTAGGACTTTTATTCCAAGCTACTAGAAGGCTCAACAAGCCAATATGTACTCTGTGGTCCAAAGCTATCACACAGATGATATGATCTGTCATACAATATAAACTCTCATTGGGAAAGAAATTAGCCATGCAGAACTTACAGGCAGTGTTTTATGCTCACAGAGCTTGTCTAAGAACTCCATTGGCATTTTCATCTTGGCTTTTCCCATCTCATCCTCGGTGTACAGATGACTGCACTTTCCTCCCAATACGAAGTTCAATGATTGTTCCTACTTTAATTAGCTGTTACTCTCTGGCAGGCACAAAACAGTTTGTATCTTTCTTTGGAACTCGGGGTTCTCAGGGTTCGGGGTTCGAGTCCCCTTAATCTCAGATAAAGAGTATTTGGGATGCACAGGATGTCACCATGGCCAAAGACTGTGATGGCTTCTCTCCCTTGCATCTGGGGGGCTTGTTAGATACCTGAGTTTTCTTGGCTTTGTCCTGAATCTTGGTGTCAGACTTAGCTAAGTGACCTTGAGTCTGTTCACATCCTTTCTGAGTTTCGTTGTTCTCATTTGGAAGATTCAAGAGTCTAGTTCAGAAATCCTTAAGAACTTTCTGAGCCGAGAGCTTTTTCTTTGATTCTCTAGATCTAATTTGTCCCACAAATGCTGCACAAATGTTTTTTCCCTAGGGTGTCTAATCCTCTTCTCCATTTCCTAAACAAAATAAAATGAGCAAACAAATGAAGTGAGTTTCTACCTATTATACAGGGAAGTGGAGTTTTCCAAGCATCTTATCCGTTTTAATGTTTATCTTTTTAGAAGCTTGAAACCAAAACCCTCAGGGAGAAATGTTCTTTTTCTGCAGAGTCCAGAACACTCAAAACCCAAACCAAACATCCAACCAACATCTTTGGTTTACCGATGATACTTACTGGATTTCACATTCACTTGTGTGCCTGTTCCAAATGTAAATCTCTTGTTTCCATCCTTCCCACAGGTGCTGTGCCCTTTACAAAAACTATGCACTCTTGATTACCCACAGGACAGGGGTTTGATCTTTATAGTCCTTCCCTAACAAAAGCTCATACTGAGAGTGGTTGCCTTCTGATTGCCAGGTGTGGGGCACTGAGAGGTGCTAAGCACCTGCCCCTACGTGGAAGCCCTCACCTGGGTTAACTGAGTTAACTGAGTCATCATGGTGCTCTTCACACAGTATCTGGACTCTTTACCAAAACCTCACTTGCTGTCATCTTGACATACCCCTCCCAGAGTCTAATCCTGTCTGTAGCAGAAATAGAGACACAAGAGGAGGCTAAATTTGTGTGCAGTCAGTGGGTGGTCCCGTCCCTACAGGACTTTGTTCATGAGGGGAGTAGAATCTATCGTGTCAGGATGGTGCAAAGTTCCCTCTCTACAAGGAACAGAGCTCCATTTCTCCAAAACCTAACAGGCCCCTTCTCATTGTGCACTGTTGGGTGGACTTATAAGAATTGCCCTAGAGGCTTGATGCTGGTTCTGACTTGGCAAAGGAAGGAGGCCCCTTGGGCTGTTAAGTCCACCAGGGATGCCAGGCTCTCTGTTTTATCACTGGAAAGGCAAGAAGTGCCACTTCTCTGTTGTTAACTGCAGTGCGCCTAATGTCAAAAACACATGCTTCTTAAAATGAGCCCCTCAAAATGTTGACTTTCAGATCAGCATAAGAAAACTTACCATTGGGAAGATTAACCTGCCCTACAAAATTATGAAATACATAATAAAACCAGTCACAAAATAACATTGTTGGTTACCTGGTGTTTTACGTTAGTCATGTTGTTCTGCAGTTTTTGTTGAAGCTAATCTGCTTACTCAGGGCTGCCCCTCACTGTGTTCTGTCCCAGAGCTATGTCTGTTGTCACTGCTCACCAACAGTCTCTGGTCCATCCACAAAGCCCTCCTTCCCTTAAAGCAATGGCAGCAGCTCCTCAGAAACTGGCTCAGATGATCCCTGGGAAATGCCACAGGCATTTAATAAATATTTGCGAAACTGAGTTGTATTAAAATTCATCTTTTGTTCTGGCTCCTTAAGGAATGCTTGGATCTCTCTGACAATTTTCAGATGGAAAATATAAATTAATTCTGCCAGATATTACTTGTTGAGTTTCATGTTTCATCCAGTCCTGGCAGCAAATGTCAGTTTCCTGTAAACCCCATACCCACAGGCATAAACACCTTTACAAAAACCCAAGGCATCCGCACAGTTGAAAAGGATGTGACGTTGAGTCTACTCTTTCCTCATGATAGATGCTCTTATGCTTCCTATACTACTCACCTCTTCTCTGAGAAAGGCTTTCTTCTCTCTCTCCTTCAGAGCAAAGATGGGAAGGAGCAGAGGAGATTTCATGGGTGAAGATGATAAATAAGACATCAAAATGTTAGCATGCTTCGTACAACATGTTTTTTTGTGTGTGATCAAATGGATGGCTTCCCCCAAGGTTGTTTTTATCACTCATCTCTCTCCCAGATGCAATAATAACTTGATTCCAAGTTGGCATCTGGGCCTGGACCTCCAGGCCCTAATGAATCAAGAAATGATGCTACCCTCTGATGATGAAGCATGTTTTCCTTTTCCTTCTGCTGGGCAACAAGGAGCTTAGGCAACACACACAGGGGGATATAAACTATAACTCTTCAGCCAGCTCAATAGCTTTCTACATTAGTAACCTAGCCTGTGATCAGCCTGGGTGGGAAGTTAATGACTGGTTAGGTCCATGCTCTCATTTCAAAGATATTGATGGTATAGTCCTGAGAAATAAGTGGTTCAAGGTCAAGGTCATGTAAATAGGTAGAGGCACAGGCTGGAACTAAAACTCAGGACCTATGAATCTTGATCTTGTCTTTTGCTGCTCCCTTCAGTGACTCAGAATAAGGATCTTCCCTGGGTGGTCTTTGCCCAAGGGCTTTCTCATCTGGCCCAGTGTGTGATGAGTCATGTGAGCCAAGGAGAACTCAGTCATATAAGGGAGGGGGTTGGCTTTGACACATCATTTAATGCTTTCAGAACGAAATATAGAACCTCCTAATTCATTTAAAAATTCTATTTCTCAGGCTTCAGGCAACACAATTGATAGCAGGGGAAATAGCCCATGAGATCCCAGGGAAGTCAAGGAAAAGAAAGAGATTGAAAAATTTGTCCTTTACCAAAAAGATAATCCAGCAGAGGGTTAGCACTGATTATTCTGGCTCTGCAGGGCTCATTATAGAGAATGACATCTCGAGCAGTGATGGCAAATATAAAACTGTGTGGCATTGCCTCCTGCTCCTGCTTCCATGGCAGATGCTACTAATATATACATCACTCTTTCTCTGCCTGTCAATATGGCTTCAGAATCCTGCTTACTAGCATGCCATAGGTTGCCACTACTGAGGGCTAGTCCTTGGTAATTGAGATATAACATAATTGCTCTTGCTGCCCAGGAGAAGGTTCCCACAGTCTGAGAAATCTGGTTGGCAAGAGCTAGGTCAGGTGTCACACAGCCCCATCATGACATTTATCACTGACCTGGATGGACCAGCACGGTTCTTTCCATGGTGGCTCCAGAGGTGGCAATGACAACACAACAGAAGCTCCCGTTTGTCCCTACAGCTTGTCTGTCAGATGCCAGCTTTGTACAGGGCCTTGGGCAATAACTCCACAGGGTTCTTCATACTTGTTCCTATCAAAGAGCCTCCAGCATGCTCTTTCCCCAAAGAGGCCCTGGCAACCTCCGCGTTGCCACTGCCTAGAATGCAAGCAGTCTGCAGGAGCTTGTGACTCTCCAGCATGATTTCTCTCTTCCATCCAGCTCTGCCCCAGGAATTTTGGCAGGGAAAGTAGTGCAGAAACAGAAGTGATGAAAGTGGAAAGAAAGCGATGAGAAGTCCTTTCTCTGCTTCACACATTCCCATTGCCACGTATTCAGATGTTTCTAAGCTTTTCCATGTTTCGACTCCTTCAAAAGGAAGACATGTAGTGGTCTGCATACATCCAAAGAGGTTTCTGTATGTCTTCACTGTTGCATGAGGCTTTTTTGTAGTTAGGAAATGCCCCTCTACCCTCTGATATCCTGGAAAACCATTCTCCTTGGGTGACTGGTGGGGAATGTGCCCTTGAGGCCATCAAAGAAGTTTCTGCCTGTGGCAAGGTGCAAGGGGAATGGAGGCAGAAGAGCAGATTTGACTTCAGTTTTGAACAAAGAATGCTTTCCCTCCCTGACCTATTTTCTGTCAACCTCCTGCATGACCTATTTATGGAGATGGGACAGTTAGAGCAGCAGAGGGCGCTGCAAAGTCAAAAACAAAGCCATTCACCTCAAAGGACATGGAGAAACTTTTTTTTTTTTTCCTTTGAGCCATGGGAGTACTGAAGCCCCAAACCCCAACCTGTGGGATGGGTTGCCTGTGTTGATCAAATCCTTTAGCTTCCACTTAGTATCAAGGGCATTGTGTCTTCAGTGAGGTATTAAGGGAAGGAGAGGGTGGGAGGAGAGAGAGAGAGAGAGAGAGAGAGAGAGAGAGAGAGAGAGATCGATCTAGTATTAGTTTGCTTCATCCATGTCTTCAAAGTGGTTCTAGTACACGATCCATCTTCTGCTATTTTCCCAGGCTCATTAGCAGGGAGCTGAATTGGAAGTGGAGCAGCAAGGACTCAAATCAGCACCTACATAGGATATTGGTGTCTCAGACAGTAGCTTTATCCATTACACCACAACATAGGCTTCTGTTTCTTAAATCTTGAAGGTCTTTCCTGTCTGTAAGTTTTGGTGGTCATTTGGTCTTAGATGGTCATGTGGATTCCTCATGAATAAGCCTTTTGCAACTTTTGAAAGACATAATTGAGCCCGGTGCCATGGCCTTAGCAACTAAAATCCTCACACGCTGGGATCCCATATGGACGCCAGTTCTAATCCCGGCAGCACCACTTCCCATCCAGCTCCTTGCTTGCAGCCTGGGAAAGCAGTTGAAGACAGCCTTGGAACCCTGCACCTGTGTGGGAGATCCAGAAGAGGCTCCTAGCTTTGGATTGGCTCAGCTCTAGCCATTGTGGCAGCTTGGGGACTGAATCATCTGATGGAAGGTCTTCCTCTCTGCTCTCCTCCTCTCTGTATATCTGACTTTGCAATAAAAATAAATAAATCTTTAAAAACAAAACAAGGAAGACATACTTGCTGTGGGCTATGGGACTCATTTCTCACAGTCCAAGTGCTCTAAGGGGTTTGGGAAGAGTGTGGCTGACTCATACTGAGGAGCTAATAGTGTTTTCTGACAATGTACTTGTAGCACTGACTGCAAATTAAAGATGTGAAGTTACTAAAAAAAGTTGATCGGTACAACATGTTTTTTGGTAATATTTCACAACTTTACTTTTTAACTTACTCAGCATCTTTTCTCTGAAAAGCTTTGAAGAGGATAACATTCTTAGGAACTGCTTTCATCTATTTATTTAATAAAAGTGACAATAGCAACAGCAATGTCTAACATTCACAAATAATTTATTTGTTGGATGTCTTGCATGTGTGGCTTCATTTTATTTTCTGGTAGTCTTGTGAAAAAGCTGTGATAACTATGGTCATCTTAGGGATGGAGACAAGAAAGTTGAGATGGGTTAGGTCATGGTTAAGGTCACACAAATCAATGCCAGAGCTGACAAGGACTAGGCAGGCTAGCTCCACTTGTCCATGACACTGCTCTGCCTTTGGGAAGGTGGACTTCGTGGAGGGAGGTCCCTCTAGGACTGTTGGGAGGACACCAGAGAGGGTCTTGATTGTGTCACCCCAAGCAGGACTCCGAGTTAATCTCACATTTGACATGTAAGGGAACATGATGTGCCCTCCTGCTTGAAGATACATGAAGCTGATTTCTCTGTTGTTAGGTCTGGTCAGGTGTGACTGAGTTGAGCAGTGAGAAGACAAGTAGCTCTTTAGCCTGATGACTTTTGTCCCCCCTTAGGCCAGGAAAGGAATAATCAGCTCTTGTGTACATATCCAGGCTGGGTGCAGAGAGAGACAGCAGGGTGGGGACTTGGCAGAGCCGAGAAGCAGTGCATCAGATCTCTGCCAGCAGGGGGCTAGAGCCAGGGGGAAGGACCTCAACAGACAGGCAGCAATGCAAGCCTGGGCAGCAGGCTCCAAGGTACGTGGGGCAGTGCCTGACCCCTAAATCTTCCTCTTGCACATTCAGGGTCCCTGGATATGCCCATAGTTTCACTTTGGTCTGCCCATGTTGCCAGATAAAATAGAGGATGCCTGGTGAAATGTGAATTTCAGATTAAAAGTGATTTTTTTAAAGTGAAAAAAAGTACTAAATACATCACAAAATATTTTTAAACATTTTTGCTATTGCTTATTTTAAATGCACATTTAACTTGGTATCATGTATTTTTATTTGCTACATATGGTGAGTTTTAAGTGGAGAAAGTTGTATTCTCTTATTGCACTAATATTTATGGACCGTCTGCTAGGTGGTAGATACAACCTACCAGATAGATAGAACTTTGTCAGTGGAGAGATAAAGTCCCTCACCTCATGGAGCTTAGATTATATGTGTGTGTTGGGGGATAAAATAAAAGGGAAAAACTATAAATGTGCATGAATCATAAATCGTAAATGTGATTTCAGTAAGTGATGTAAGGGAAAAAGCTCAGAAATGTAATTGATGGTGACTATGGGCGGGGTGTGTGACTAACTTTTTTGGAGTGTCATGGGAAAGTCTCTTGGAGCTGAGGTTTATGAGAAATTGGAACATAATTTCAGGCAACTAGAAAAGTGAGATGGTAGAGAACCAGAAGCAAAACCAGTGCAGTTCAAGTGGGCAAGGCTAGAGAGGAGTCACATGCCGAGGAACGGAGGCCTGACTGGTGTCACCTGTGTTACATCTCATAAAGGCCAGATCAGAGGTTGCCATTGTGGTGCAGCAGGTTAAGTACCCTGCTTGTGATGCTGGCATCCATCATCAGAATGCTGGTTCTAGTTCTACCTCCTCTGCTTCTGACCCTCTGCTCTACTGATGCACCTGAGAAGGCAGCAGATGATGGCCCAAGTAATTAGGTCACTGCTGCCCATGTGGTTGGAGTTCCTGGCTTCTGTCTTTGGCCTGGCCCAGACCTGGCTGTTGTAGACATTTGGGAAAAGAATCAGTGGTTCTTTTTTCCTCTCTTCCTGTTGCTCTAGCTTCAGCTCACCATTTTTTATTTTTTTAAGGAGACCAGGATTATTCAGGCACAGGAGTGGAAGCAAGAGACAGAAAGGGGCTATTGTAGAGGTCCCTGCAAGAGATGTTGGTAGCAGGAGGGCCTGGCCATGAAGGCAGAAATAGATGGACTGCAGATCAATTTTCTCAGTAGAACTCACAAGTCTTCCTGATAAACCTGCTGTGGGAAAAAGGAAACGAAGGACTTGCAAATGCTCTAGGAACATTCTCAGGGGTTGGGGAGTGAATAGTCCGTGTACCATAGTGTGGGACAACGATCTGCAACAGTCACTGTGTTGTAACCCACTTGGAAAATCACATTTACATAACCCATGACCAGCAGGGGCTGGTCAGGGGCTCTAGCCATGTACCCAGGGCCGTGCTGAACATGGTCTCAGCAAGCCGTATCTACGCAGGGCAGCTCATCTACTGGGAAGCTCTGCCCAGGTGGAAAATTTCCAGCTGGAGCCAAGTGTGTGCTGCCAAGGAGAGCTGGAAACAAGCAGGACACTCCTTCCAGAACCTGTAACAAAAAAATTTCTAGAAGCAGGACTGGTACTGGACTTTAGGAAGGATCTTGATCTATTCCCTCTGTCTTGTCACAGAAGAGCAAGGGGCTTAGTCATTTATTTCATTTGCTGAGCACCACCAAGTGGGAGTCTCAGTTCTAAGTGCTGTGAGATGGGGCTACGCAAGGTGGGGTCTGCAGTGGGAACACCCATCTACAACTGGAGGAGACAGGGCAGGGAGAAAACCACTTCTGTAGCACTGGGTAGCCAGGCATGTTGCCACTGAGTTTGTAGCTTTTCTGTCTCTCCCCTTCTTTAAAAAAAGTGAATAATTTTCATTGTTCCAGTATTAGTTCAAGAAGAACTGAGGACCAAAGCCTTCAGGACAACAGCAGATTCCTTAGCTGGAGGCATTTGCCCTGGTATTCTGGTTAATTCTGTCCACTGCCTTCACTGCCCTCCCATCTCCTTCCAGTCTGAAGCCCTGAGTGGCTGCAGAGACTTCAGGAGCCCTCTCTAGAGGGCAGAGTTTCATTCTGTTTCCCATGCCGGGCCATAAAGGGAAGATGATCCTCTTTATGGGAGTCAGCCTTCTGCTGTTCTGTAAGTAGATTCCTTTGTTGTTCTTGCCCTCTACTCCATTCCCTTTCTCTGACTTTCAAGAACTTAGCCTCTTTGTATTCTGCTCTCACCTTTTCAGTTATTCTCTGTTGTTGATTTTCATTTCTGTGTCCTTCTCCATTGAGGGTCTAAGGGCTGGCTATGTGCCTAGGACCAGTGCCTGTGGAGTTCACAGTTTTCCCATTTCTCCTTTCACAGACAAGGGCGTGCAGTGCATCAGTGTGACTCAGAGTGTCCCAGAACTGACGGAGGCAAGTGGCAGGGAGGTAACACTGCCATGTAACTATGAAGTTGACTTCTCAAACCCAGATTTGTACTGGTACCGATGGAGGCCTGACCATTCCTTTCAGTTTGTCCTCTACAGGGATAATGACAGAGCTCAAAATGCAGCTTTTACTAAAGGTCGATTTTCTGTAGCACATAATCAGGATCAAAAAACCTTCCACTTGGTGATCTCCCACGTGAGGCCTGAAGACACTGCTGTGTATTTCTGTGCAGTAGCACAGTGGTGCAAATGCTGAGAAAGTCTGTGCACAAACCACAGGGCTCAACTGAGCTGAGCTACTTACCACAGGGGGCCACCCAGGCCTGGAACGACCACCTGGAGACTTGACTTTCTCCGCATGTCTGACTACGTGGACCTTGGCCACTTGAATAAGTCATTATGATCATGTGAGAGCTGCTCTGTGTGCCTAGGGCCTGGGCCATATCTGCTGCTAATGGGACTTGCTTAGCCATGTTTGCTGTGACGATGTTAAACTGGTACAGGTCAATCTAAGAAGAGACCATCAACAGAGACCTTATTTGTTTATTTATTTGTTTATTAAGATTTTTAAATTTTTGTTGAAAAGGCAGGTTTACAGAGAGAAGGAGACAAAGATCTTCCATCTGCTGGTTTACTCCCCAAATGGCCACCATAGTCAGAGCCTTCTTGGGGTTTCCCACATAGATGCAGGGTCCCAAGGACTTGGATTATCTTCCGCTGTTTTCCCAGACCATAGGGAGGGAGCTGGATGGAAAGTGGAGCAGCCGGGTCAGGAGCCAGCATCCACATGGGATGCTGGTGCTGCAGGTGGAAGATTAGCCAGTTGAGCCAATGCGCCGGCCTCTGGGGACCTTATTTGTTTTTTAAAGATTGCTTATTAATATAGTTATGAAATTTAAAGACAGAGCATCAAGACAAATGGGGTGGGGAGGGGGAAGAGAGAGAAACCACTGGTTCTCAGTGGCTACAGAAATCTAGGTCTGGGTCAAGCTGAAGCCAGGCATCAGGAACTCTATCTGTGTCTCTAAGATCGGTGACAGGGGCCCAAGCACTTGGGCCACCTTCCACTGCCTTCCCAGGCACATGAGAAGGAAGGTGGATCAGAAGCAGAGCAACCAGGACTCAAGCTGGCACTCTGATGTGAGATGCTGGTGTTGTAAGCTGTAGCTTGATCCGCTGCGTCACAATGCCCGAACCAGTGACTTGATTGCAACTTCCATCAGCACTTACCCATTAGTGTTAATTAGTTTGCTTTCATTTTAGGAATCAAACTGGACTCTATTTACTTAAAAGATCTCCCTCAGTATATCCTTCTTTTGCTGAGTCTTATGTCTCTTAATGCTCTCCAACACAGCTATTTGACTTCCAGTATTTGGAGAACATTGTTCTTTCACTGAAGAGTGCTGAGGAACTCCTAGACACTGGCCTGTGGACCCTGGGATCCTGGGTTTGGAGCCAAGTGGTGTCTGCAGCATAGACAATTTCTTCCTGGGAAAACAGCTTGTGTGATGTTGGGCTACAGTCAGCTTTAGTCCCCGGGAGTCAGCCTTGCTTTCTCCACTGCTATCTATTGAACTTTCTGCCTTCAAAGAATGATTAGCATGGCTAGATGTGATGTAAGAGATGCATGAGGCTTTAGCAGTACTTTATAGAAGGCGGAGAACACCTGAGGTTTTACAGTTGGCTAACGAGGGTGTCTGGTGCTGCCCTTGTGGGGCTCTGTCCTGCACTGTCCCCCAGGGAACCTAGCCAAATTTGGTCAGCAGCTCATGTGCACTTTAGAACAGGGTGGGGAGAGAAGACACTCACTGGAGGAATGCAGAGAACATGGGGTTGGAGAGCCATGGGCCTTGGGCAAGTGGCTTGGCCTGCTAGTGTGCATTCCCATCACCTGGGCCACACCTGGGCCACACAAGGTGATTCTGGAGCTGAAGCAGGCAAATCCCCTGTTCCTTCTGCCTCCACCCATACTCATCATGGAAGCCTTTATTTGGAGACTCCTTTTGGCTGTCGAAGTGGGCCAAAGGTAGATCATTTAGGTGTTAACTACAGGCTGGACCTAAAGGTCTATTCAGCGGATGTTCAGATTGACATCTCACCCCAGTTTGGGGGATGCAGGTTGTCCTTTTAGCAGGAACTTGGGCTAACCATTTTGAGTCCTTTGTTCTACTCTCAGCAGTACCCCTATCTTGCTGGATGATTTTGGACAATGTACATAATTTTAGGGAAGGGCAGGAAGGAAACTTTTTTCCTTTAAAAAGATTGATTTATTTTTATTGGAACGCCAGATTTTGCAGAGGGAAGGAGAGACAAAGATATTTCATCCACTAGTTCACACCTTAAGTGGCCACAATGGCTGGAGCTGAGCTGATCTGAAGCCAGGAGTTAGGAATTTCTGTGTCTCCCATGTGGATGCAGTGTCCTAAGGCTTTGGCCCTCCCAGGCCACAAGCAGGAAACTGGATGGTAACTGGAGCAGCTGTGACACGAACCAACACCCATATGGGATCCTGGTAGTTGCAAGGTGAAGATATAGCCACTGAGTCATCGCCCTGGACCCAGGAAACTTTTTTTTTTAACATCTGAAAAATGAGAATATGATTTTCAAAAACTATTTATTTATTTGAATGGTAGAGTTAAAGATATATATATAAAGACAGAGAGTGTTTCCATTTGCTGGTTCATGCCTGTATGTTCACAACAGCTAGGGTTGAGCAAGACAAAAGCCAGGAACCTGAAACTCCATCTGGATCTTCCATGTGGTTGGTAGAGGCCCAAGTACTTGGACCATCTTCCACTGCTTTCCCAGGCACTTTATCAGGGAACTCAATCAGAAGTAGAGTAGCCAGGTCTTGAACCAATGCTCATATGGGATGCTGGCATTGCAGGTAACAACTAGCCTTAGGATGTGATCGTTTTGTTCCTAGCAACTTCAGAGAAACATTCTAAGTCAAAAAAGTAACAAATATGAATGTTTGGGAAACAGACTTTTTTTTGTACAGGTGAGGCAAGGTGTGCAATATTCTTAATTGTTTTTCCCTGGGTGGATGGAATTACCTATCTGGATTATTATCTCCTTGGTTTGATGGGGGCTGTGAAGAGGTTGACAGGGGCAGTTGTTTGTGCTGGCTGCTATTTCTCTTGGAACCTCATAATCTCCTGCTTAACTCTTCATTTGAGTACTGAGAAGACCACAATGGTGGCTTGTTAGGGTTCCGCTAGCAGAGTAGGTGAAACTGGAGAGAGCTGTGGCCTTGCAGAGCAGGGCTCACTGCCACATTACAGGCACTGCTGTTGTTGCTGTGGTAGCAGCCACAGCAGCAGAAAACCCAAGGCTGGGTCCCCAAGGCAGGAGGAGCGTGCAGGTTTGGGGCTCAGGAAGCTGTGGTGTGACTTATACAGCCAGCTTGGTTTTTGGCTGACTAATCTGAGTACACAGAGCGGGCTCTCCTCCCTGTGGAGGTCTGCAATGAGTTAGAGGCAAGGTGCACTCAGTGCAGCTGAATAAGGGCAAAAGAGACAGGCCAGGAAAAGCAGAGAAATATCAGCCTCCAAGGTCCATGGGAGACAGGGAGGGTCCGGGGAGCTCACGTTCCCTGTGCATACTCGGCAGCAAGATTCAGAGAAGGTGCTGAATTTCCAGGGGAAGATGAGGCTTTATCCCTATTCCTTCAAAATCATTTGCACAGGGCACTGCTTGAAAGCAGGACTCAGGGGTTATTGCTTTTCTCCTAGCTTTAAGGCCTTGACCTTGGTGGGAGTCAATTCACATATGTTAAAAAAATCAATTAACAGAAGTTTCTTGGTTCTGTATTTTACTCTGATCTTTGCTAATAGATTTGAGAGCATTTAGAGGAGATTTTAGGAGCCTCTTTGCCTTCTTGGAGTGTTTTAGGGAAGTGAAAGTTAATTGTCAAGTGCAAGCAAAGGACAAAGTCCTGACATTCTATTCATCTCACCCTCTACTGTGCCCCCTCCCCACCAGGTGGCTGCTGAAGTGAATATAGAGTGGCACAAGTGACTATGAGGGGGCAATGAAGACTCTGGTTTGGGGCAAACCTAGTACTTGGTTGACCAGTCTCCTGGGTTTAGGTCAAAGGGCACCTTCTTTCCTTATCCTAGTCTATTTTTCACATGGAGCATGGGGCTGGGAACTTATTGGTTCTTACTTTCTACTTCTGGCAGGTAAAGAAAATAAAAGAGAATGAGCCATCCTTTTCAAATTACATGAGTTGTATGAGTAAAAACAACCCTAAGTATTTTCATGTCCTCAGATCTTTCCTGTAGCAGGTAAGACCACAAATTCCAACTCTCCAGGCCTTTTCTCCTGAGCTGAGTTGGTTGTCTCCAAAGGAAATCTGGCTTGATTGGCAGCTGTTTAAATATGGTGGCAGAAGATCAACTTCGGAGAAGTCAGAAGCCAAGGAGATAGCATCTTCTTAAGCTTTTGGTTTCTTTCAGGGAGCGTGTGTTGCATGTGTCAGTCAGCTTGCAAGTGAAGGGAACCTGTTACAGGATAACAATGTTGGAAGGAATGGCAGGACTCATGTAGCCTGGGAACAGCCAGTACTTGCTATGCTGTGCCATTGTAGACATCACCAATCTATCTGGCACATTTGCTTTCAAAGCCTGGCAATAATTCAGCTAGTCTATCAGTCCACTGATGTTGGCACAAACTACAAAACTCATTTGCTTTCCTTTAGTCATTCTTAACTCCTGGGATTTTCAGACGTAAAAACTCACGCCCAGAGATGGGAAGCTGTCTGTGTTACATAGTGCTAGTGACAAGATCAGGTCTAAAACCTAGCTCTCTGATTCTAAGTTTTCGATCTTTTTCCACACCCACACTGCCTGTGTTTTTGCACCTGCTTGAAGATACCCCATGGGGCAGGACATCCACTGGGGAATGAGTGGGTATGTGTTAGTCTTGCTCAGATCAGTCCAATGTTCTAAGTCTAGGATTGTTCCTGGAAAAGGAAGTGAGGGGCTGATGAGTGTTTAGAATATTGGAGGAATAAGCTAATAGGCATTCCTGGGTCCTGATTTGAATTCCACGTACAAGAAAGAACACAAAATTCAGGCCAATAGGTGACATTTAAACCTCAACTTAGTATGTGCTCTGAGTACCTAATTGTGGATGATTCACTGCTAATGAGTGTGGGGTCATCCCAAAGACAGGCTGGTCCATGTATCACAGTCTTGTGAATGAGGAATGGGAGCTGGAATTCCCCTTATCAAGGTGAAGGTAGATTATGCCTACCATTAATATTCTTCAGGTGAGAGGTGCTTATGGATTTGAAAACATCCCTTGGTCCCTTGGCCAAACAGATAAAAAATAGCAGTTAAAGATGGTTCATTCTCCTTATTTAGGTTGTGTTTGTTTGCTGGGTGGAGGGAGCGTTATTGATTAGTGTGTTAGAAAAGTAGCATGGTATACTAAATAGTGATTCCTATATGTGGCTTAAAATAAAGGTGTAATATAAATGGGATGCTGCTAGGCTGAGCATCTAAGATACTACCCCTTATTGATTTTAAATGTGCCTCCTTATTTTCCCCTTCACCAACACCTCTTGGTTTCTTACCATTTCTGAACTTCTCTTCTCTGCAGGAAGTATAATTTAGGTGGAGGTTGGAATAAAATGCAGCTCTTTCTTACCTTAGAAAAATAACTTGGCAGTCAAGAGAAAATTGACAGCGATGCTCTTGGCAAACAGTAGTCGTAGCCCCAGCAATGTGAGGGATATCATGTTCACCTTCTCGGGGTAAACTGTAGATGAAGAAGGGGAACGTTGGCTTTAGAGAAAGAGTAAATTTCCTTTTACTTATTGGGCTTATCACCACGATGCCAGTCTGCCCCAAGCCACCATGCTTCTCCCTGGCTTGCAAGCCCAGCTTGATGCCACACAGCCCCAGGAGATGTCAGGCTGCTGCTCACATGCAGTCAGGCAGGCTTTGCAAAGTTATGCTTGCTGCCGGGCAAGCTCTTCAGGGAGAATCAAAGTTACAGGACATCAACTGGGCCCAGTGTGGTGTTTGTTCTCCTTGGGCATCTAAAGCTTTGTAAGTCTCAGTAGACAATTACAGAGTTTCTCCAGTTGGCCCTTTGATCTGAACTAACCTCTTGGTTCACGGTTGCTCTTTGAAGTTTGCTCCGGGCTTACAGCTTCTGTGGGTTTTGGATTATCTGGAACAAACAACAATGGTCAGGGTCACACTGGCAACCAGGAGGCTTAGAGTTAGAGGATGTCAGGACCTTAAACTCCGAGGGGAGCTTTGGTCCCAGAGAACTTGACTGGTTTAAGGTAATACAGCTGTTTATACAATCAACACACTTTCTGCTCTGGGCTTTTTTAAGCATCATGATGCCAACATCCAAGCATGCTTGAATATGTAAGTTAAAATTAGAATTCTGAACCCTGAGATAGGCTGGGTCAACTCTTTATTTTTGGAATTTAGCACTTGATTAGACTGTTTGCAAACTTTTAATGCCGGAGTCTAATGGATAATTATTTGTGTGTAGGAGTTACTGGTTGGTGAGAAGGAGTGAAAGATAGGAACAAATGAGATGGGCTTTCCCCTGGCCTATAGTCAAGTTTTCAGAAAATTTCCTTCTCATCAATGACAGGTTATAACTGGGTATAAATCTTATTTCCAGCCTGATGTCACATTGAGAATGCTCTGTCTGGAGTTTACATCTATAAATTCTCTTTCCCCCAGGTTTGCTTCCCTCCCAGTTACCAGCACCTTGTAGATGCTTACCTGAAGAATTTGTATTCAGTTCAAATTCAGTGGAGTGAACAATTTCATTGTTGTGTTGAACTGAACATGTCACTGGATTTGAATCTTTGTACTGACCAAGCTTGATAGCACTGTACTTCCCGCTGGGAGAGACGACGATAGCAGGGTCAAGATTTGTTATCTGGTTGGGTGGTTGGAGGCTTATGTTTACATCCTTGGGGTAGAAATCCTTCACCAAACAAGCGACATTTGTTCCATTTCTCATGACAAAAACCGATGGTTTGGAAGCAGACTGAAGTTCTGCAAATACAATCATTTCATTTTATGACATGATTGTTTATGACTTCACTTGTTTTGGTTACTTCAGTTCCTCTTGGGTCATACACTACGCACTACAGCCTTCGTGTGTCCTGCTAGCAGCCTGGGCTTGTTAGCACCTCCATAAAATTATAACCAAAGGGGGCAGGCATGGAAGGGCTGTCTGACTTCTTGGTAGGACTTGCTGAGAAACAAGACTGGAAGCAGAATTGTAAAAGAACAACTACCAAGAACTTTATGAGTCATCTAGGCATTAATTATTTATGGTTTCTCAATCAACCCTATGGACAACTAAGATCAGGTTCAATATCTGCATCAGTGGGGTTTGCTTTACATACGTGAGCCTGTTGGCGCCAGCTCAGGTCAGATGTTCATGCTCACATTATGTTAATGAAAGAATCAGGGATCTGAGGTCTGTCTCACTGGTTCACATACCAAGTATGGAGGTTACTGCATGGTGTCATTCCTAGGCCGTGCAATGCAAGGGATCTACTGAGCTTAAGTGGTACAGCCCTTTTTAGGTGAATACTGATTCTTTGTCAGTGTCTGATGACTGTGCAATTTTCTCTCTTTGTTTTCATTAACTGGAGAATAACAGCTAGCATTCTCAGGAAATCCTTAAAGATATAAAGCCAGTTTTAAGCCCATTTCTTCTTGGTTTCTTGTAGTAGGAGCTGTGGAATGTGGGTCCCAGTAATTAGTTCCCCTCCTGACCCTCTTTTCTTTCACGCTTTGTCTTGAACTATTATCTACCTGCTACTCTGAAGGTGCCTCTGTTCCTTCCCTCTAAACAGAAGATGCTGGAGCTTTGAGAGAAGTGGTAATGATTCTTTCACACTGTGCCTTATTGAAGTTTCTGCGCTGTGATAAATTTTGGTGTCTGTGAAGGCTTGGAATCTTGAGCTACCTTCAAGTAACCGCTGAAGAAAGTGCCTGGCTAATACCCGAAGTCAGGAAAGACAACCAACCAGTGAATGGTCATCTTAATGTGAATGTATTTACAATCCTAAGCTCCATGTGATTTTCAATGTTAATTGCTCCTGTGATTGTGGCATTTGGCATTTACAACTTCAGTGAGTTTGGCTTCTTGGCATCAAATGAAAAATATGTTAAATTCTAGTGTACTTTTCTCTACTATGGACTATAATCAAGATACTAGACACTGCTAAACAAGGGCCCAGTGTCATGGCTCAGTTGGCTAATCCTCCCCTTGCAAACACTGGGATCTTATATGGGCGCTGGTTCATGTCCCAGCTATTCCACTTCCCATCCAGTTCTTTGCTTGTGGCCTGGGAAAGCAGTGGAGAACCCCTAAAGTCTTGGGTCCCTGCACCCATGCAGGAGACCTGCAAGAGGCTGCTGGCTCCTGGCGTTGGACTGGCTCAGCTCCAGCCATTGCAGCCAGTTGAGGAGTGAAAAAGTAGGTAGAAGTTCTTTTTCTCTATCCTTCTCTCTGTAAATCTGACTTTCTAATAAAAATATTTAAATCTTTTAATAAAATACTGGATAATGCTAAATAAAAACTTTTGATGATGAATAGAAAATAAGCAATTTTTCATGAAAATTTCCCTAGGCAATCAGCTGAAACCCTCTCCTTACTCCCTTCATTCATTCTTTTCTCTGCCAAGAATTTTCATTAAAGACTGGGTTCTATTTCCTACTTAGGGTAGGAAACTGGAATGTAGCTCCTTATAATCCTGAGAGTCTAGTTCCTTCTGTTTTTGTCTTCAGCTCTAGACAAGGATTGAGAAGCTTTCCAAGGGCGGTTGTGGAACCTGCTTTCAGCCTGCATGAGAAAACCTCCAGGGTTTTGTCTCCTTGTCTAGCGGAAGCGTCTGATGACAGCAACTGATAACCCGCACATCAACGGCTGGGAACCACGGGCCTTGCTTACTCACTTCCCCTCAGACAAACCTCATGCCTTGCTTACTTTCCTTTAGGTATTTCTTGCTCACTAACTTTACTTAAGCTAGAATGGATTCCAGTTGATTATTATTATTATTATTTTTGAAAGAGTTATGAGTTAGGAAAGAAACTTGTCCATAAGACCAAACAAAGCAAACCCTTTTCTCCTTAGAGTGTACTTCCATGCTAGTTTGATTTAGTTGTGCAATTAAGCTTTGCTTAGGATTTGAGAAAAATCTAAAGTCATTAGGCAATTGCCAATGATCACTTTGGGCAAGTTTGAATAATTTGAACAATGTAATACAGCTGACAAAGACAGATGTCTGAAGAAGGTCATGCACTTAAGATATTGAGCTCTGAATGCATTAGTTGGCATTTCAGACTGAGCCTAATGCATTGATTCAGTAAGACATTTTTTCTTGGTCCTTCTTTCTAAAATAACGTCTATATTGTTAAAATACTCGTTTGAAAGAAATTTTAAAATCTAACCCATTCTTTGGCACCATGGTAACAAAAGAGCAGGCCATTTGATCAAGTTAATTTTTAAAAAGTAAAATATCCTTGAGGCTAGTGCTGTGGCATAGTAGGCTAAACCTTAGGTTGCGCTGTTAGCATCTCACATGGACACCAGTTTGTATCCTGGTTGCTCTACTTTCACTTTGGCTCCCTGATTACGGCTTGGGAAAGCAGCAGAGGATGGTGCAAGTACTGGGGTCTATGCACCCACATGGAGGACCTGGAAGAAATTCCTGGCTTCTGGCTTTGGGTCTGCTCAGTTCCAGCCTTTGTGGCCACTTGGGGAATAAATCAGCAGACTCAAGACCTCTTTCTGTCCCTCTTTATCTCTGCCTTTCAAGCAAAAATAAAATAAGTTTAAAAAAATAAATAAAATGCACTCAATAAAGTTGCCATATACATAATAGTCTATTTTATGTTTGACGTGGTTCAAAACTTGAACTTGCACAGCTTGCAATATTATAGTTAAAAATTTAAATTAAAGTATAATTACTTGTGTTTTGAGAATTTTCTGTTTTCCTTTTGTTCTAAAACCTGATTACATTTCAACATTTTTTGCAAGTGTTGCTTGTTTGGACAATCACCATTTTATTTTCATGCTTTTTGTGGGTATGAACACAACATTAAAGTTATATCCTCTTAAACAGTACAAAAAGAAGCATGCAGTCCTTATGAACAGTTTTTGCTAATTTCTAAATATAGAAATCATCTATGTTTTATATTTACACAGAGTTCTGCTGGCCCCGTCAGAAGAGCAACATATGTAACAAATGTCACTTAGAATTTCCAGATTCCTCAAAACATGGGATTTGACTTAAACCCTGAAATAAAAGTTCACTCTACATGGTTATCCTGATTAGTTTTACCATCTCTCTCTAAATTCTGCCAAACCAAAAGGCATTTATCTCCAGATTGCTGTGAGCCATACACACAAATCGCTCTAATCAAAGGGGTGAATAAAAATGAGGAAGACATCTGTAACCTTTGGCCCGGAATGTCCCTGCCTCTGTCTCCCTTGCACCTGAAAGTTTCAACTAGCAGAACCAATCTTCTAAATGTCTATGTACAATCTGGGCTGCTCTGAAGTTTTCAGAAATAAGTGGGGACTACAGTTTATAGATACAAATGTATAAATAAAAGCACAGCTCTTCAGTGACTCCGTCAGATGCCTTCATTCTGATCCACTTTATACTCACACTAATCCATCTTCTAGTTATAATTTCATTTATTATTATAATTTGTAAAGCAAACTCAACGGCAGCTCCTATTCCAGGATTCAAACCAGTCACAGAAATATGGAAAATGAAATGAACTCACGGGGTTCCACGAGGAGTTTGGTGCCGGCTCCAAAAAACATCTGTCGGGTATTCCAGTACCACACTGCAACACTGACTTGCAGATAACTATTCTGGGGTTGTTCCTGGAGCCTAGGCCAGAATACCTGGGCTCCATCTTACCAGGTTGATGGTTCAATCTGGAGACACTATGGCTTAAAAACTACAAGACTGCCCTTGAGGAGGCCAGGGGCTGAGTGCACAAAGTCTCAGTTCTCTTTGAAGCTAATAATGGTTGAACGGTTGGATAGGAGTGTGGGCATGAAATCCCCATCCAAGAGATGTGGGGACAAGGTTTAAGACAGAGCAACAGAGTGACAGGTGACTGCTAGCTGCTTTCCAAATGGAAATTTTAATTCACTTTTTTTTGGGGAGAAACTTTCAAGAAGAACATACTAGCTGGGAGTAAGGAGTAGAGGTGCAGAACTCTGGCATTTATTAGAATGAGTGTCAGGTTGAGAGCAGAAGGATTTAAAAACAGGCCTGTTCTCATACTCTGGTTCCCTTCTGTTGGGCCAGAAATGCTCCTTTTTGATTAAAAACTTAATTTCCCCACATCACTCAAACTGAGTCACACAAAGTAATGAGTCTATTTTCTAATTCCCTGAGTCCAGTGAAAGACTTTTCAAGGACCTGAGGGTTGTACAAGAAATTAGTTGGGGGAACCCATCGGTGCAGTGTGTTCTGGGTACAGGTCAGGGAAACTACTACTCATTTTGGATTGCTAATTTTTGCTTTATATTTTTCCCACCTCTGGATCCATGTACAAGGCTCAGAGGGGTATATAGTAATCACCAAAAACAGAACCTAAAGACTGTATGCTTACTCTGTCTTGTCACCAAAAATCAAGAGCATGACAAGTTCATAAGGCCTCTCTTGGCTGTGAAAACTTTAAGGACTAGGGACTTGACTTGAAAGGCTCTCTTCTCCAACTGGGCTTTCTAGCATCATATTGCACTCCATCATTGCGAAAAGAGAAAGCTACAGAAATGAATGGAATGTTATTTGGGAGCGTGGTCAGCAGAGGGGCCAAGCATTAATTTCATTACCTTCCTTCTTCCCTAAGATTCCTGAAGGCACAGCCTCAAGGGTCTGATTCTAACATTGCAGATAATTCTGAATTTTAAGTGCAAATGATTTAAAGAGAAAATAAAGCAGAATACTTTTTTCTTTTTGACTCAGATGCAATTTGCCAAACATCAATCAGACTGCAATCAGTTCCAACATGATTGTTTCCCTCCTTCTTTTCATTGCTTTAGGCTTTCTCCCCTCGAAGATTAAAAATCCGCCAAATTTCACTATTTCTCTGGAGGCATCAGACAGTGAAGGAAGGACCCCTTGTAAGTTTATATTGTCCTCAGATAGCCAGTGTTCAAATTGACAGCACCCGTCACTTTTAAGACTGTCAGTCTTGCCACGTTCACATTCTTTTCCCTACTTTATTTTCTCTGAAATACGCAAAATCAATATCTGACCACCTAAGAGGTAATGCCTGCTCCTTTGGACTTGGCATTTTGGAAAGTACCTGAACAACTCCTGTTCTTTGGACTGGTCCCAATGACTGACAGTTGGCAGCTACATAAAGTACCCGAGTATAGCCTCTGGACTCCCAAACACCACACAAGACTACCAGGAGTGGACCTTGTAGGAGGACACCATTACTCTTCTAGGGTTTTGATGTTAGTGGCTGTGTTTTTGCATCAGTCTGTGGGCGAGTCCTGGTGAGCTGTCCCCAGGGTCAGGGCTAGCAGGGCTGGTGAGTACCTAATTGTTTTCAGCAGATCCAGACTATAGTGGGGTCTTGGGGATTATTTATCTGAACCAACAATGCTCAATTAAAACAAGTTCTTAGCAAAAATGTCTGTATTAAGTTTCTTTCATAACTCATCTTTCTAACCTGCCTTCATCCTACAGGGTAACTGTGACTCATTTCCCTCAGAAACCAGAGAGACTCTCTCACCTTCTTTCCAGTCCCAGGCTCTAAATAGGAGTTCAGACACAGAAGCCTTATCTACTTCATTTTTAAAGTTATTGTAGAAAACATATTAATACAAAGCTTCAGAACAGACTTCCCAAGCACACAAAGAATATTTTCTTAAGAGAAACCTATGGCATTTGCCTCCAAGTTTTACTCCAACTCATTGCAATAATGGGTTTCCAATTTAGAAACTCATGACTTCCACAAAAGCCCTTTGCACACAGAACTGTGCTATAACCACTCTGAGGGAATGCTAACACTGAGATGAGATAAAACGAATCACAAATCACTTACTTGGTCCTACGTTGAGCTGAGTCCCACGTCCGAAGATGAGTTTATCTGTGTACACGACTCCTGGTATCACTACAAAAATCTTGCTACCCATTTGCCCTGCCTGTCTAGCTCATCTGTTTGGAAGGAGTGGGTGGAGCAGAACAAAGGTAGTTGGAGATACAGAAATTTGTACGGGCATCTGAGAGCTAAGCATTATATGTTGGCAGCTTGTTTGCTGTCTTATCTCGTGAATGCTGACACTCAGGAAAGCCCCTCTTTTTTTTTTTCTCTCTATTAGCTTCTTAACCTGCCATCTCTTTACGTTTTTAAGTATTTTTTTTTTATTGGAAACTCAGATATATAGAGAGAAGGAGAGACAGAGAGGAAGATCTTCAATCACATGAAATCTACTGGACAGGATTTTTGTTGAGTTGGGCCTGCTTTTTTTTTTCTTTCTGCTTTTAGGGGCTATCTTTCAGGATAAGGCAATTCCTGTGTCAACCAGAAATTGAAACTTTTGTTATGTCACAGCCTGACAGATGTTGTATCCTGAAACAGGAAAGAATGAATGCAGACTGGAAAGAGTTTTTATTTTTGGTTTGATCAGGAATAAACTAGGGTCATTCTTAAGTTTGGACTAGATTGATCTGGGTAAAGACTTAATGGATAATTCCAATCTTCTAGGGATATCTCATCTCTTGTCCAGTTGTATCTTGACATCAGTTCCACGTACTGTGTAGCAACTAGACTTTTCTTGGTATGAAGTCAAAGTAGATTCTTCAGTCTATTTTAACAAAATATTCATGGCTGTAACACACATAACAGTGATAGCTAAATTAGCTTGTACAATATGTAAAGTTTGGTTCATCAAATTGCCTTTATGTTACTGAGAAAAACAAAGGACAGAAATTCATCTTTGGGTGCGTTTACAACCCAGAAAGGACAACAGATCACACTTTGAGAATCATTGAAGTAGTTCCCAATTGGGAAAGAGAAGGATGGCAGAAGGTTTGAAATCCAGTTTAAGCTTTGTCCCTTATTGAGGGTGTAATCTTGATGAAATTTCTGATCTGTATCTGCTTTCTTTTATAAGAAAAGATGATGTTTTCTGTGTTGGTAGATTGTAAGATTAAGTGAAAAGGTGTGTATAAAGAATTCAGTGAACTAGACGGCCTTGATGTGATTATTAGAATGCTTTGAAGATTTCACAGAAAATGCACTTTATCTTTTTGAAAAAGATTAATTTGTTTATTTGAAAGGCAAAATGATGGGTGAGGAGGTCGTGAGAGAGAGAGAGAGATGTCTTCCAATAGCTGGTTTATTCACTAAATATTCACAACAGCAAGATTTAGGTCAGGAAGAAGCCAAAAGCCAGGAACTCCTTTCTGGACTCCTGCATGTGTGGACAGTCCCCAAGTGCATGGAATATTTTCTTCTACCTTTCCAAGTTCATTACCAAGAAGTTAGATGAGAAGCAGAGTAGTTGGAACTTGAATCAATACTCTAGTATAGAGTACCAACAGCAAAACCAGTGGCTTAATCCACTGCATCACATCCCAGCACCTTTGAATTAATTTTTTAAAAAAAATTATTTATTTTTACTACAAAGTCAGATATACAGAGAGGAGGAGAGAGGAAGATCTTCTGTCCGATGAATCCACGTTTCCACGAACTGTTTAATCACATATTTGGTGAGACTCAGAGAAACCGAGCTTACCCTGTATGGAGGTAGTCAGGGGAAAGTAAGAGCAGCGCTCCTTGGTGAGAAGGATTGTTGGGGGAGATTGGCTGGGAATTTCTCTCTCTCTCTCTCTTTTGCTCTTGCTCTCATACTCTCTCTCTTCCTGGTGGCCTTTGTGATGAGGATGATGTCTAGCTAGGGATCTGAGTATGGACTGGGATCCTGGTCTTTTTCCTATATAGTATGCTACTTCCCTTCTATTCTCCAATAAGCCCTTCCTGAGTTCAACTAAGAGGTCTCCACAGTAATCTACAAGCTAACCCTTCTTTCTCCATGTACTGGTCTAGCCTCACTTTCAAATTCTCTCCCAGTCACTCTTTCCCAGTCACTCTCTTCCTTCCAGCCACATGCCCTCTTTGCTATTCACCAAGCAATGCCATGTCCCCTCTGCCTGGAAATGCTCTGCTACCTCCTTAGGTCTCAGTTAAAATGTCACCTTTCCAGTGATGCCTTCTACCCTTCCACCCCTGGGTTAAAATTACTCTACTCACTCCCAATAGCACTATTCATTCTCCTCCTAGGTTTCATTTTTCTTTACAGGGCTTACTAGCATTGAAAATACTGTATATTTGATTAATTTACTCCTGTCTCATGTCATTAGTATATAAGATCTGATAAGGCATGGATTTTTGTCTGTTTTGTTCAGGCTGATTGCCTGCCACCCAGACCAGTGCTTGGCATACAGTGACTGCCAGTGTCACAGGTGGCAGAGCTGGGACCCCACCTTGGCTCTCAAATGTTCCAGCCTATTTCCATTTCTATTCCTAATGCCTTAGACCACAGCTGTCTTCTGATTCATTCATTCACTCATGCAAAAAACATTGACAAGTGCCTTCAGGGTGTTTATGGATCTGACAAGGAACAACTCAAAGACTGGCCTTTATCAGGCAAAGGAGGATAATAAATGAGAATACAAGTTTCAAGTGGATGTAAGGACTACAAATAGTGGAAACAGAATAGCAGTGGATGGTTTAGGAAGACTTAACTGGAGGTGACATTTGAGTAGATATATGGGAAAGGAGAAAACTACATGAGTCCCTGGGAGAAAATGGCTCCAGGGAGAAGGACCTCATAGATATAAGGGATCCAATCTGTGAGATCCTCCTCATGAGTAAGAGAAGGCCAGACAGCAGGCCAAGAGAATGCAATGAGAAAGTCTCTTGGAATTTTGGAAACATGTTGTTGAGTCCAGAATTTTCAGGCTCCTCTTTCTTGGGTGAAAGGATAGTGGTCTCACCAGAGTCTTGTCTTTTCTGTGATAAAAGACTCAGGGGACTCAAAGGAGGATGGATCTTTGGGTAACAGGTTTTGGTTGAGGATCTCTTTGGTGACACAGGTCTGAGGATGGCAGGTGGCAGGGTGGGGGATGGGAGTAAGGGTGGGAAGAGGAAGTGGCATAACTGTTGTTTCAGATTCTGTTGATTGCTTGGAGAGGAGCTCATCAAAGGCCTGATGGAGAGTCTAGGCCAGGCAGGAAAAAACTTCCCATATGTCACAATCAAGCTGCACCCCTGATAGAAGAGCGAAGTTCTTAAATGCACAGATCTGGAATCAGATGGATGATTCAAATTACAGCTTGCTAAACTGTGTAATCTCGGAGAACCCTCTAATATTCAGTCTCCTAATGTGTAAAATGCAAGGAATGGTATCTACTCTTGTATGACCATGGTGGGGAGGACTGCATAAAATGACTTTCACAAGGTGCCCAGGCCAGTGACTTGATACATGATGGGAACTTGGAAAGTGGTAGTTGACAGAATGATGGTATACAAACATAATAGTGGATAGAATTCTGAGTCCATCTCATGGCCTACTTTCAGGATGGTGTTTCTGATGACTGTGCCCTTCTCTAAGTACCTGCCATTATTGCTGTCTGTAACACACATTTATATTGGGCAACTTTATTCCATGTTATTTCGTCTTGTCCTCTGGTTCTGTTTTATGAAGTTAAGTGATGTCTCCAAGTTATCTCTATCTACAGAGTTAAAAGTGAAGGGGTAGCCCCAAGTTTCCACTTACTCTAACCAGAGGGCTAAGATACGTGATGTGGTGTATAGATGTTGTTTTGAATAGATGAGATCCTTTAGTTTTGTGCTACCTGAGAGCCTTATAAGTAAGAGCTTGAAAGAAACCTTGGAGAAATAAAATAATCAAAAAAGTAGGCTTCCAAGAGGATAAAGGCCCTAGGTTTGCATTGTTACCATTTTAATCCAAGAGTAGTTACCCAAAAAAATGAAGGTGCTATTCAAGGGCATTTTGGATCCTGTCCCCTCTGGATGCTCCTTATCTTTCATTTCAAAGGATGATGGACTGCACCAGTTCAGCATTTCGCCAACTTCAATTAATCACATCTCCTTCTTTTCTCAAAAGCCACAGACATCTGTCACAATATGCTAAATAATTTCCTTTACATTTACTCACCTTGAAACTGAAAATGTAATTAAAAGGACATTTTAAATCAGCATTTGATGACCTACTTATGCTATTTTCATGTCCATTCAAAGGTAACAATGAAAAAAAAAGTCTGATCACGAGGCATCTAAAATCATATGCTGTGCACCCCACTCTTAGGGAAATACTGGACCAAGTAAATAGGTAAAGAGAGGAATTTAACTGACCAGGAAGAACTTGATGGACCAAGAGAGTTTAGGAAAATCAGTCCCTGACTTTCTTGGGAACTTGGATGAATTATTGCTTTAGTGACAACTTTCATATTTGAAGCACTCTGTAGGCCAGAGCCTGAGTCAGCTGAATTTTTCTAAATCTTAGAACTATTTTGACTTGTAAGAGAGATGTGAATTTCTTAGCTCTTATTCTGCTAGCACAGCTTTGAGTCTCCTCTCCATAGCACATGAAGTTGCAAAGCCCCTGTCCTCTTCTTTCCCTAGCATTGTGAGATTGGGGACTGCCCAAGTTCACCCCTGCCTTCCCTCTGGTTCCTTTACACCACACAAACAAAATGGCATGTTCTCCATTATGTTCTTAGCAGCTTACTCCCTACTTGTCCACTCTACCTTCCTAGAATCTTCTCTTACCTTGGGAAACAAACTGAATGTCAGTGCCTCTGGGTATGGCATCAGTTGCTTTTCTAGTAGCCAGTTCAGCAGACTTGGGACCATTGGCTTCTGTAGAGGGACTGAGCTAGTACTTTTGAATACATTTTTGTGTTGTTTGTGACATTTTCTGGTTTAGAGTGAATTTTTGTATCTAACTAGAAACTATTTTCAAGTGTAGACCGATCTTCCTTCCTTCCTTCCTTCCTTCCTTCCTTCCTTCCTTCCTTCCTTCCTTCCTTCCTTCCTTCCTTCCTTTCTCTCTTCCTTGTAAGGCATAGATGAATTCAAACACCACTTAAAAGGCTACAAAGATACCTTCTGCATTGTGCCTCATTCTTCAACAACTTTAGAATTGATCCCTGTGTATTACGTGATTAGTCAGTGGTGCCATATTCTCTTTCTGAGAAAGATGAACACCATGGGTCCGTAGGGAGCTACTCTTGACCTTGTCCCATAGACTTTAAAGCCTTTCTTAGTTGGAAGCATTACACACTCATTCACTTTGTTCTGCTTGGAGTCTGCTCTCAATGGAATCCAGAATGTTCCATATTTCTCACTATAAAAATAGCTTCCATTTTTCAGTTCAAACAATTAGAAGCAAATGTCTGGAACTCAGTCCTCTTTTTCTGTGGAGAAATACAGCAACACCCATCAATGCACTGCTCTGGCCCTACTTGCTATGCCAGGAGATAGATTCAAATCTACACTGGATCTTAATCAAAAGGCTGATAGATTCAATTATGACCTTCCCTAGGGGCATGTATTTAGCCTAAGAGAGGTCAGAATTGATCATATTTGGAGCCACTTTGATAAGTCAATTTCATTCTGGGTCAATTCTGACCCTACTTGGGGAATGAGACCAATGACTCTGTTATCTTGTATAGCCTGATCCAAATCCCAAGCATTGGGCAGAATTCTGTTTTCCCTGAGCTCTCTACATTCTTTCACATACCACCCCCCCCCACCCCTCAACTGTCTCTACATCCCAATCAATTTATTTTACAAATACCTCCCTGTTTCTATGGAGAGGATTATCCATAGGACATTTCTTCTCTTTCATGAGTCCTCTTCAACACTAGATTAGTGCTATTATTCCCTATTTCCTGATCCTTCTGTCTCTTAATCCCAATTCATACAAATGTGTGATTTACTTGATTCCACAGTCAACTGGATTCCTTTTCCAAAGATGAGTTTTATTGTGTCATAAGACTTGAAGATGTTCAGTTAACATCTAGCATCACTTTCACTGTCATATTTCTAATAGCTTTAGTATTAGAAATCTTTTAGCATTTGGCTCATTGTAAGATAGTGTTTGTTGCTCCTCCAACTGGCTCATTCTTTAATCAGCTGTGGGCCAGGATGAGTTTGCTTGGAGAAGGCAGTTGTATGAAGAGTAGATAGGAGCACCTATTTCTAGGGTGATCATTTCCAACACAAATGCTTGATGAAGTTCTCTGCACTGTGGTTTTCCACTGCTTTGGGTTTTTAATCACATCCAAAATCTACACCTCCTTCTGAATCTTTGAAAGCTGCCATCAGGAGGTAATGAGTCTTAGGCTTATTCTTATTCCAGAGTCAAAACTGCAGTGACAAGAGTGGCTTTAAGGACAGATAATGTGCAGCACAGGGAGAGGAGACAAGACAGTATGCAGCATGGATCAGGTGTAAGTGACATATGGGAGAGTCAGCTTTTGTTGGTGACTATGGCTGATGGTTGCCCAAAACCAAATTCATGTCTTCTGTTTTGTGTGTGTGTGTGTGTGTGTGTGTGAGAGAGAGAGAGAGAGAAAGAGAGAGATAGAGAGAGAGAGAGCACTTCACTTCTATTGTTCACCTTTTCATTTCTTTTCAAATTCATTTTCCCAACCTGCAAAAGCACTGCACTTGGGCAAACATCTCTAAGGACATAGATTTAGAAATTCCATAGAGACAGCACATAAAATAAGACAAAGAAGCCAGGCAGGAGCAAGACAAGGGCGAGTTTTAAAGAAACACCATTTTGTATTCCCCAGATTTGCTGTAAAAAATGTTAAAATGCCATCTTCACCCAGGAGAAGAGAGGAACAAAAAGAGGCCAAAGCTTGGGTCATCTCTCCTTGTCCAGTCAACTTCCTGGCACTCCTTCCAGGATACAGAGCGAGGAGGGAAAGCTGTCTTCTATGTTCTTCCCCCGAGACACAGAATTCAAACTGAGAATTTCCCAGGGAAATGTCACTCTTGCCTCTGCAGTTTTTGTACAGGTCTCTGTGGGGTTTGTAGCACTGTGGGTACCCAACCATACACAGTGCTACAGAGCTTTACAAAAACCTCCTTTTGGTTTTGAACTTTGTGGCCCCGGAGAACACCTGGAGCCGGATGTCCTATTCAATCAAACACCAGCAAGATCAAAGGGTTTTGGCAGTTAGATTAAACCAGGCTGGCCCTGCTGACTAAACTGCCCTGAGGGTTATGACTAGAATGAACTTTTAGAAATCATCATATCCATGGTCATCCGTTTTCTGGCCAGTGTGCTGGCGCAGAGGAGTTGGTCAGATCGCTGAATGTCTTGTGTGCACTCTACATGCTGTGGGTTAGGTAGAAAATGTTGTGTTCAATGTAATTTCTTCTGTCACCTTCTAAGCTTCTGACCTATGTCTGCCCATCCTGCTTTACACTTGAATAGTGTTGTACAGTTCACAAAGGGCTTGAGTGGACGTTGAAAATTGTGTCTTTACCATTGACCTTCTAGTTGCTTAATTCAGGGCTCATAGTCCACAAGGTGCTTTGTGCAATTTAGAAAAGGCCACCCTGCTGGGCAAATGCAGAGGCAGTCCTTTGAGTTCAGGCTGAGTAAACAGATTGCACCTTTGTGAGCTTCCTGAAAGGCATTCCTTTCTCCAAATGATGTCACTGGGTAATAGAGCCTCACTGCTTTGGCTGTGTGCAAGCTGAATCTGACCCGCAGAGGCAGTGGCTCTGACCACATTCAACTGGTATTTGTAGTTATATTATTGTTCCACCTCTGGTCTTTTGATCAGGTCATTCCCTTCTTGAAGGCTTTCCCCAGGAATCTCGAATTAGTAGGCTTGTTTGCCTTTGATCTCTGTGTCTATTACTGTGAAAACTAAGTGATACAACAGGCTTGTTGGAAATGACCTTATTAAATGTTAACCACTAAAGGGAACTGCTGCCAGGAGTTTTGTTGTGTTGTTTATCAAAAAGAAAAAAAAAGCATACTTTCCTTGGAGGTCTTATCTAAATCTAGGGCTTAATTTAAATATTGCTATTTCACTTAGACTCTTTGTGATGATTTTTTCCCATTCTATGTGCAATTATATAGCTTCTGTATGTACTGTACTCCAAGCAAATCAATCTTCCAATAAAATATCCATTACTCTTTTTCTGATTAAAAAATTGCAAAGGAGGAATTGGAGAAATGACATAGGTGTAATAAGGGACAATGTAATAGAAGTGGCTAAGGTCAGAAAGCAGGAAAATGTGGACCCTCTGGGGAAGGGAGCAGATGAGAGAAAGAATCACAACACCCGCATTCTTGGACCTCTGTTTTCTGAGGAAAATATGCCTCAGCCAGTCTTTGCTGCTTTTTCCTGGGTGGTAGAATGAAGACCCACAGAATAGATCAGAAACCAACCCACATCTGAAAGCCAAGTTCAACTGGTCTACAGACAAGTGAACAAAAATAACGTATGCTAGTCTCCCTCATACAGTTCCTGAAGATGAATATGTACATGCATGTTTACCTAAATACCTTTCGATCTAGTATTTTGCATGGAGTTTGCTTTATGTCAATGAAAACACATGATATTTGTCGTTTTAGGAATGGTTTATTTCTTTGAACATAGTGTTCTCTAGTTGGGATCATTTTGTTGCAAATGGTAGACTTCCATTTTTTTTAAATGTCTGAGTAGTATTCCAGAGGGGTATTCTGAGTGCCAGGCAGAAATGAAAATACAGTACAGTATGCATCTCTACTCCTAATAAAAGGTAGACTCCTGATGAGACTGTTACATGTATTCTGACAATAGGATGTTGGTGTCTGCCGTTGTCCATATCTACAATGTCAGAACACTTAATCAGAATAACGGACTTGTGACCGCTGCTAAAGGACTATACTTTTGTAATAACACAGGGGTAAACAGTGTGTGTGTGTGTGTGTGTGTGTGTGTGTGTGTGTGAGAGAGAGAGAGAGAGAGAGAGAGAGAGAGAGAAAATGTGTGTGAAGGAATACGCTGCTATAATAATAAAGGGGTAAACAGTGTGTGTGAGGTGGAATGGGAAGTCCCTAAGCCTATGAAACTATGTCATGGAAAATAAAAATTTAAAAAAGAAGGGAAAAATAATTTAAACTTCCCCCCAAACAAAATTGACACATAAAGCAACTGAAATTTTGAGGTGACTATAGATTGTAATCATAATGAAAGTGACAATGAGTGCAGCTGGTAGGTTTTGGGAGAATATCTTCATAGGCTTTTAATTCTTTATCTCCAAAAATTATGAGATTGCATGTTCACATTTTTGGTGGTTCCAAGTTGTCTTTGGGAAAAAATGGTAGGAAACACAAGACCTCTGTTTACTCCTTTAAACTGATCGGGATTGTACTGCTTGATTCCCTGAATGCTTCATGTTATTTCAAATTTCTTTGACCTTTCCAATGTGATTCCCTTTGCTTGAAATACTCTTTCAATGAGTCTCCTTCTTATGTCTTCTATCATTCAATGCTTATAACAAACACTGCATTTAAAATTGCCTTTCACTCTCTTCTTCATTAGATAGACTCTTTTTTTTTTTAAAAAAAAGATTTATTTATTTTATTGGAAAGTCAGATATACAGAGAGGAGGAGAGACAGAGAGGAAGATCTTCTGTCCGATGATTCACTCCCCAAGTGAGCGCAACGGCCGATGCTATGCCAATCCGAAGCCAGGATCCAGGAACTTCTTCCGGGTCTCCCAGACAGGTGCAGGGTTCCAAAGCTTTGGGCCATCCTCAACTGCTTTCCCAGGCCACAACAGGGAGTTGGATGGGAAGTGGAGCTGCCAGGATTAGAACCGGCGCCCATATGGGATCCCAGCGGCGCATTTATGGCGAGGACTTTAGCTGCTAGGCCACGCTGCCGGGCCCAGATAGACTCTTGAAATCAGAGACTTGTCTTGTCCATCTAGCAGAGACTCGGACTTGAGGATTCTCACACAGTGTCTTGTGAATCCATTTTAAGGATGACGTATTTCAGGTTCAGCGATGGTAAGTCAGGGAATGAAGAGACACAGTCAAATATTCCCAATTCCTTGTCACTTGCTAACTTCCTGGCAGAAGATTGCCTTATGAAAAACTACATTGTTTAGTGGTGCACAGCACTATCAGTTGTGAACAAATTGGTTTTTAACATTAGCCCGAGTTAAGCATCACTGAGAAGATTAATTTGTTATGATTTACTCTGTACAATGTAATACATTCTAAAGTCAAATAGAAATGGATTTCACATTGTCTGCATATTTGGAATATTCAAATCACATTCTTTTCCACTAACATGGGTAATCAAAAATCAATTGTGCCTTTGGAGAGAAATCATAGAATGTCAGAGCTGGAAGACACTTCAACGATCAAATATCTACTCCCTCTGACTTTTCATATGAAGGGGTCTAGAAATACCTAGACAGGTTTTGTAACTTGGCCAAAATAATAAATTTCAAAAGAATACATAAGAAATCAGACATTCAGATCCAAAAGCCATGATCTTTATGGTACTAAGCGTTCTATGGTGTTTCTTTCTAGTGTTTATAGTTGGGATGTTTTAGTCCCCTAGCTGGTCTCCTTCTCTGGAGTGACCACAGCATGGTCTGGGAAACCTCAACTTTTCTTTCTCTATGGGCTAGTCAGTGTTGTATGAAATGTTCTTCTGTAGGAAAGGGGAAGGGAAAGCACAGATTGGTTGCATCTGCGAGTTCAATTCCTACTGGGAGATTGCTGGGTATTCTGAGTGTCAGGCAGGCTCATTTTCAGAGAAAAGAGACGATGGGTTGGACTTGGGTTTACCATGGTACTGTCCAGTCTGAGCTGGGACAAGGCATTACATTTGGTGACACAGAGCATCCGGAGCAACCACAGAGCCAACCCAAAAAATGAAGTAGGAACTGAATGAGGACTCCTTTGCCTCTTGATTTATTTTTCCCTCCAGATTCTGGTATTAACATGCACTATTTGAGTATTATAGATAAACTGTGTTGTATTCAAAGGAGAATAACAAGCAATTTAGGATACTTCAAATCATGCCCTTAGAACAATAGCTAAAAAATACCGGAAACTGTAGAGGAGATACTGGGGGGATTTGATCACTGTCTATAGACATCTGCCAGAGAACTGTCTTTTAGAAGACAGCTGAATTCTTATGTCTGCTGTATATTCTATGTATTTTAATGTGTTTTTTTTTAACTAAAATACACAGGAAAAATCTGGCCTAATACACACATTAGTGTATAATTTGGAAAGAAATGGATAATTTAGCAGTCTTTTCAGAAAATTTTGATTATGATTATAGCATTATTCATACTACACCAAATTGGATGAAAGGTAATTTCTCTTAATTGTACATATTTATGAAGTACAGGGTAAAATTTCAATAAAAATGAACACAGTGATTAATTATCAGAAAAGATTTATTTATTTTTATTGGAAAGTCAGATACACAGAGAGGAGGAGAGACAGAGGGGAAGCCTTCTGTCTGCTGATTCACTCCCCAAGTGAACACCACGGCTGGAACTGAGCCAATCTGAAGCCAAGAGCCAGGAGTTTTTTCCGGATTTTCCACGTGGGTGCAGGGTCCTAAGGCCTTGGGTTATCCCCTACTGCTTTCCCAGGCCACAAGCAGGGAGCTGGATAGGAAGTGAAGCAGCCAGGATATGAACTACCTTCCATATGGAATCTCAGTGCATACAAGGCAGGGATTTTAGCCACTAGGTTACAATGCTTGGCCCCAAAAGGTAATTTCTTATTGGGTAGTTATAATATGGGATCTGAAACTATGCCAATGAGTTTACATTTTGATATAATAAAATACTGTTGATCATGTCATCTAGATGGATCTTTTCACCAATGTGTACTTCTGTATCATTGCCGGCTGATGAGGTGGGAAATAACTGTCTCACTGAGTTAAATGGCTCACACACCTTTACACATTTTATTACACAGTACTAAAGTATCATAGTGGTTGATATCACCACAAATGAAAAATTTTTTTTAAATATTGGGAGTCATATAACTCTTGGAGGAGGTAGATGTAATTTTCCTAAAACTCTCATTTTTGCCTGAAAACATAATTCATTACTGGCATCAGCTATCAATATTTTTCACTGACACAACATACTCAGTACCCTGATTCTTAGGAAAATAACCAAATACCTGAGTATGAGGAACACGAGTTATCTATTAGTTGTCTAAAATTATGTCTCATAGAAAAAGTGGCTGGTTCAGCTTGCAACTCAAGCGGTTGCACAAGGATTTTCTCTTGCAACAACTATCATGGAAAGCAGCAGAAGTGCTTTGTGTATACTTCTTATTTTATAGCAGAATTCTTTTTCTTTAAAGATTTTTATTAGAAAGGCAGATTTTACAGAGAGTAGGAGAGACAAAGAACTTCCATCTGCTGGTTCACTCCCCAAATTGTAAGTGCTAGAGCTGAGCTGGTCCAAAAAGCCAGGAGAATCTTCCCTGGTCTCTCACATGGGTGCAGGGTCTCAAGGACTTGAGCCATCCTCCACTGCTTTCCCAGGGCATAAACAGGGAGCTGAATTTGGAGTGAAGTAGCTGGGATGTAAGCTGGTGCCCATGTGGGATGCTGGAGCTTGGAGGTAGAGGATTAGCCTGTTGAGTCACTATGCTGGCCTCCTGTAACAGAGGTCTAAAAAAGATATACTCAGGGATCGGGATTTAATAAAATAAACTTTTTTTTTTTGTTTTTTGTTTTTTACTACACCATCAATATAGTTGGCTGAATTGTGTCATCTCTAAATTCATGTGTTGATGTTATTACACTCCATAATCTGAGCATGACTGTACTGATATGTGAAGATAGGACCATTAAAGAGGTTGATAAGTAAAAATGAGGCTGTTAGAATGGCCACTAATGCAATGACTGGTGCCCTTACAAGATTAAGTCAGACTTAAAAAAAAAAAAAATAGAAGAGGCACCAGAAATGTGCATGCACAGAGGGAAGATCTGCTGAGTGAACAGCAAGAGGATAACAATCCTGCAAGAGTTAACCTTGCCAATCTTGATGTTTAACTCTAGACTCCATAAGTTTTAGCTAAAAAAGGTAACAGGCTTCCAGCCTTGCAAAAATGGTAAGATTGGGCCTGGCATGGTATTCTAGTAGCTACAGTCCTCACCTTTCGTGCACTGGGGTCCCAGTTCGTATCCAGCTGCTCCACTTACCATCGGATTTCCTGCTTGTGGCCTGGGAAAGCAGTGGAGCCGGGTCACAACCTTGGGACCCTGCAACCATGCAGGAGACCCGAAAGAAGCTCCTGGTTCATCCTAGCTTCAACTCTGGCTGTTGTGGTCACTTGGGGAGTTAACCAGATCTTTCTCTTTGTCTCTCCTAGCTGTGAATCTGATTTTCCAATCAAAATAAATAAATTTAAGAAATTGGTAAGATTGGCTCACACTATTGAGGAACAGCTCCCCCCAAAACCAGACCACCAAATGTCTGAGGATCCCAAATCTCAAACATTCTCAGCAGACTGAGAATTTTGCAGGAAGCAGACTTCCTGCTGAGATTGCCAGTCACCTTGTTGACAAAGCGTGCCTAGGTAGGTGTGAGGCATCTTCATGATCATCTTTCTCTTTTTATTGTGGCCTGAACGCATCTGAGTACAGATGAAATTCTGTTAGATTCCTTTTCTAGTTAGATTTATTTGTTTATCAGTATTGGTTCCTGTAGCTCATGTTTACTTATCCTGTTGCCTGAGACCTGGTGATTGCTTTCCAAATCCCTTGCGATCTATCATTAAAGTAGCCTGTATACTATTGTTTAGTTAGCTAGCAACTTTTATCTATCTGCTTGCCCTGCAAGAAAATTTGTATAGTTCAATAGTGTACATTGGTTCATCTTGCCTTTGCATCCCCTGTGTCCCAATTTTTTTTCAGCGTGGACGTCACATCTGGAGTCACAGTCCCCACTAGAGGAACCCCTGAGACACACACTGGTTGAGATTCTTGAATCTAAGGACTGTGGTTCTGTATGCTATATGCCTCTCATTTCTTCCTGGTGTTATGCTGGAGGCCAGATGCTGATTCCATGATGAATGTGTTCTGTGACAGAGGGAGGGCTCCGTGAACCTGACCTCATCTCCAGGATATTTTCTGTATTCTTACAGCAGTTCAGTCTTTTCAGTAAGAACAGTAAATGTCCATTTGTCTAAGTGACAGGCACTTGAAGCTACAGCTGAAGTTATTTTCAAGACCATCAATAGGGAGAGAGGGACAACATGACTTGCAGAGTAAATGGGTCAAATAGTATACTTAAGCTGGACAGGAGTTAAAAGGGGCCAGGCGCTTGTGCTGAGACCAATTTGGGACTCTAAGAATGGGTCAAAATCTAATCAGGGTCTCTTAATTTGGACATAATTTTGGTTTTGTTCAAAGCATCTGAGGAAGAGCGAGCTTGACAATCAACTAGTTGGTGTTCATTGGAACAGTTGTAGAAGTCTGGAACCACCTCTTGTCCCAGTTGTACTGCAAATGGGAGACTTGCTTTTCAGCTGTTATCTTAGGTGTGAAAGTCAGTGATTTCAAGATACCTCAATTATGCTTATGTTTGAAAAAAAAAAAGAATATCAGGAATCCAAATATCATCATTGATTTTATTGTTTATTTTATAGGTGTAGTAATACTGTATCAGGGTCAGAATTCATTGCTGTTTTATAAATAAGTTACTTTAACATAAATTTCCAGATTTAGAAAGTTCTCTTAGCAGAGTAGTATTCTTTAAGAAAATGTGATGGGAATGAGGAAAGGCAAGAGGGTGGGAAGTATCACTATGTTCTTGAAAGTGCATGCATATGAAATATATGAAATATATGAAACTTGTTCCCTTGCATAAATAAACATTTTAATTTAATAAAAAAGCTATGGTAATTTACAAGCAACATATTTGATTTCATTGTTTAAATTTGCTGTAGACTTATGGATGATTTAAAAATGACAGCTCTGAAAACATTTTGTCACATGATTTTTGAATTACTAAAAAAATGGAGTTGATGGAATGAATATCAATAGGAAGATCACCTGGATTTAATAATTGCTAATATTGGGCCCAGCACGGTAGCTTAGTGGTTAAAGTCCTCGCCTTCCATGTGCCAAGATCCCACATGGACGCTGTTTTGTGTCCCGGTGGTCCCGCTTTCCATCCAGCTCCCTGCTTGTGGCCTGGGAAAGCAGCTGAAGACAGTCCAAAGCCTTGGGACCCTTGGACCTGGAGAAATCTCCTGGTCCCTGGTTTCTGATCAGCTCAGCTCAGGCTGTTGTGGCCACTTGGGGACTGAATCAGTGGATGAAAGATCTTCCTCTTTGTCTTTCCTTCTCTCCATGTATCTGACTTTCCAATAAAAATAAATAAATCTTTTTTTTTTATTTTTTTTTTATTTTATTTTTTTTTTTTTAAAGATTTATTTTTATTATTTTTTATTGGAAAGGCGGATATACAGAGAGGAGAGACAGAGAGGAAGATCTTCCGTCCGATGATTCACTCCCCAAGTGAGCGCAACGGGCCGATACTATGCCGATCCGAAGCCAGGAGCCTCTTCTGGGTCTCCCACGCGGGTGCAGGTTCCCAAAGCCTTGGGCCGTCCTCGACTGCTTTCCCGGGCCACAGGCAGGGAGCTGGAAGGGAAGCGGGGCTGCCGGGATTAGAACCGGCGCCCATATGGGATCCCGGGCGTGCTAGGCGAGGACTTAACCACTTGCGCCACCGCGCCGGGCCCAAAAATAAATAAATCTTAAAAAAAATAGTTGCTATATTTACAATATTTTCTATTTATCTTGTAACAATTTATTCTTAAATGTTTCAGCATACATTTTTGAAAGTAAAAAATATTTTTCTACATAATCACAATACCATTTCCTATCTAGTGAAATTAATGGTAATTCCCTAAAACCATTTAATAGCTAGTCTACAGTCAAATTTGCCAAATCCTTTCTTTCTCAAAATATCTTTTACTGATTTTTTTTTAAACTGGGATCCCTGCATGGGGGTTTATAGGTTAATCCTTGCTCTGGCATCCTATATGGGTGCTGATTTCATTCCTGGCTGCTCCACTTCTGATTCAGCTCCTTGCCTTTTGCCTGGGAAAACAGCAAAGGATGGCTAAAGTCCTTGGGACCCTGCACCCACATGGGACATCTGGAAGAAGTTCCAGGCTCTTGGCTTCGGTTGGATTCAGTTCTGGATGTTGCAACCATTTGGAGAGTGAGTCCATGAATAGAAGACCTTTTTCCCTGTCACTTTTTCTGTCTAGATAAATCTGTGTTTCAGATAAAAATGAATAACTCTCTTAAATAAACAGAAATAAAACAGGATGACTTAAAGATGATACATTTCATTTGATAGTTAAATTTGTTGAATTTCATCTACAATATTTCCCTTTTGACTGCTTTCTTTTCATTTTGTATATTTTTCTTTCATGACAGGATTATTGGAGCAATGAGGCTATTGTTCTAAAGAATACTTCACATTCCAGATTTATCTAGTTTTTTGTGGAATTCTTTACCTTATTCATCTATTTTCTTTGATTCTTAGAACTAAAGGCTTGATGAGTTTTAGTGTATTTACATTCATCAGGGATATCGTGTTTGCCCTAGTGGTTAAGCCACTAGTTAGCATGTCTATAACGCTAAGTTCTGGCTTCTGACTCCAGCTTTCTGCTAATGCATACCCTGGGAGGCAATGACAATAACTTAAGTGAGTTCCTGCCACTTGCCTGGAAGGCTTGGATTGAGTTTTCTGACTTCAGTCCAGCCTAGTTCCACCTTTTGTGGGCATTTCAAGAGTGAACTAGGGCCCAGAACGATGGCGCAGTGGTTAAGTCTTCGCCTTGCACGCCCGGGATCCCGTATGGGCGCCGGTTCTATCCTGGCAGCCCCGCTTCCCACCCAGCTCCCTGCCTGTGGCCCGGGAAGGCAGTCGAAGACGGCCCAAAGCTTTGGGACCCTGCACCCAGAAGAGGCTCCTGGCTTCGGATTGGCTCAGCTCCAGCCGTTGCGGCCGCCTGGGGAGAAGAAGGAAGATCTTCCTCTCTGCCTCTCCTTTCTGTATATCCGCCTTTCCAATAAAAAAAAAAAAAAAGAGTGAACTAGTGATGGGATGCTCTCCTTGGCTGTCCATCTTTCTAGCCACCTTTCTCGCTCTGTGTCTCAAGTGAATAGAAAGAAGAATACAATGTAGATGCTCTGAACTGGGTACTGAATCATGCTGAGATGGACATAATGGCCTGATAAGGATGGGATTGATCAGGAAATAATGGGTGACAGACAATCCAATCTTTTGTAAAGTTACACATTCTAATTGCAACTAGTAAGGAACCTTTCTGCTTTTTTTTTTTTGGCCTGCAATATTTTTTCTTCATGAAAAAGGATGCTAGTCAAGTTACCTTCTGTAACTGTAAATGCTTATATTCCATTGAACAGAAAGAAATGTTACAAACTCAGCACTATAATTTGAAGACTTAATATTGAAGAATTAAACCTTCACTTGTAATAAGTAAGCAACCTAAGGATGTTATGTTTCATTTTTGAACTAAAAATAAGATTTTTGATAAGAATTACTTTATTATTCATAATTTCTAAAAATGGACTTCTTGTACTTCATTTTTGAAGATGTATTTCTTTTTATTTGAAAGATTTCTTTACAGAGAGAGAAGGAGAGGCAGAGATCTCACTCCCCAAATGGCTGCAACAGCCAAAGCTAAGCTGATTCAAAGCTAGGAGCCAGAAGCTCCTTCCCTGCTTCCCACATGGGTACAGGACCAAGGTTTCAGGCTATCCTCCACTGCTTTCCCAATTAGTAAGCAGGGAGCTGATCGGAAGTGGAGCAGCTGGGATCTGAACCTTTGTCCATATGGGATGCTGCACTAGCAGGTGGAAGATTTGCATTTTGTTTGAGTTGATGCATTGTACCTTTCAAGGCATGAAGCCAGTGATTTTTGCACAGCCAAGGGAAGGGGCCTAGGTCTATCGTGCTATTCTTCTCAATGCAGTGTTTCTGCTTTCCAAGACTTAAAAAAGAGCAATTGGACCCAGTGTGTTAACTGGCAATTGTAATCCCTGGGTGAAGGGATTAAAGCCTGTGCCCTTGGATTGGAGTTGTGCAGGGTCAGAGAAGAGTGAAGGAGAGCCCAGACCTTGAAAGCTCCCAAATCTCTGGTGTTCACACCAAAGTGAACAGAGAGAATGCTCAGTGCCCAGGAAGTCTCTTTCAAGCGAGTGAAGATTAGTGGTGCCTCTGCCCTGTGATGTGGGAACTGTTTCGTGGCATTAGTCAGAAAGGAAGATTTCTTCCCTCTCTCCACAGATGCAGTCATGTTAGATCTTTCTCCCTCTATAAGGACTGGCTCAATATTCATCTGCTCCAAAAGCTCTTTCTGGGTGACTCTGCTGAGCCAAGTTTTCTCTCCCACCATCAATTTACTTCCATGCGACTCTCTAACAACTTGGGTTTTATTTATGTCAAGCCAGTCAGATCCTTGGACTATTTGTGCCATGCATGCTCCCTACTAATACCCTCTTGTCCTTACTATTCCCACACTCAACAGTTTTCTCATTGAAATATGATATGTGACTTGTTAGAATTAGGAGACTCTCTCATAGTTTCTCCTGTGGATCTGATTTCTCGTATAGGTTTTGGAAATATGTTATTTGAATAAGCTGAAAACTTTGCAAGCACATCATATTCCAGTAAGGAGAAATTCAATTCATAACTTCCTTTTGGACTCTTGTTTTATTTTGTACTAAGTATTCAACTCTTGGAAGAAAGGAATTATGTAAATTAGAGAGCTTTAGGTTCAACCTTGTTCATCATATGCTAGTGAGTAATGTAGTACACAGATATTCAATCACTCTGCTGCCTGGCCCTTTCTCTTCCATGATCTTCCTCTTTGGATCTATTTTATTTTTATTGGAAAGTCAGAGTTTCAGAGAGAAGGAGAGAGAGAGAGGAAGAACTTCTGTCCAATGATTCACTTCCCAAGTGGCTGCAATGGCGGGAGCTGTGCTGATCCAGGGCCAGGATCCTGAAGCCTCTTTTGGGTCTCCCACATGGGTTCAGGGTCCCAAGGCTTTGGGCCATCCTCCACTACTTTTCCAGGCCATAGCATGGAGCTGGATGGGAAGTGACACAGCCAGGACACAAACTGGTGGCCAAATGGGATTCTGGTGCATGCAAGGTGAAGATTTAGTCACTAGGCTACTGTGCTGAGCCCCCATGATGTTCTTTTAAAAATAGTCCCCTGAATATATTCAATAACTGTTGGAATGTGTGCTTGGAGTTATTTATCACTGATGACTTTGGTGACACTGATTCACATTCTAAAACTACTACAGCATATGGAGTAAAGAGCTAAAGAAAGAATTTGGAGCAAGGAGACATATTTCTCCATGACACTCAGTGGACTCTTCCCAATGCTGAGACATGCATAGTGGATTGCAGCTGAGTGTTTTTGAACAAAGGTTTAACACACTTTAACCTCCGTGGTACGTAGACACAGTGAAACATATCAGTACAAAAACTCACTTCCTCTGCATTTTCTTTCCTTGGCATTCTGCCATCACCACCCTCTGCTATATACAATATTTCAGACACCTGCTTTCACCAGTGTTGTTATTGTGGTTAAATGCTATACAACTCAGAGACACCACATGTTTGCAATCACTTGATTCAGTGAGTAAAAGCTTAAGAACCTAAAAGATAAATGCGAAAATGAAGAAAATTGATAATTGGTTAATGAACTTGGAAAAATGTCATAACCTTCCAGTAAATACACAAATATAGTATTTCTTTTAAAGAGAAATCAGAATTACAGAAGTGGATGTAGGTGGGAAGATTGTCTGCTGGGTCACTCCCCTAATGACCATTACAGCCAGGACCGGGTTGGTCTGAAGCTGAGAGTCAGGAACTTTTCCCAGGTTTCCCACATGGATGCATGGGCCCAGGGACATGGGCTGTTTTCTCAGGCCATTAACAGGAAGCTGGACTAGAAATGAAGCAACCAGGACTTGAACTAGTGTCCATATGGGATGCTAGCACCACAGATGGAAGTTTAACTTGCTATGCCACCATGCTGACCTTGCAAATAAAGTATTAACAAATCGTTTTGGGGGGGACTGATATTATGAAATGCTTTTTCTTGACAAAACAATGCTCTTAATTCTGTAAAGATGTTGGAAAAAATTTGAATTGGTATGCTTTATTGAGATCCAATGTTAAGAGGGTGAAAATATTCATATAGATTGTATAAACATTTCCACTTTGAGAATCTACTGTGAGAAAATATTATGTAAATTTGAATACAGAGTGAGGTTTATTAGATTTGTTATTCTCAGAGAAGGAGTCTTTTCTCATTTGACTTCTATTGGATTCTTTACAAAAGTTACAGAAAGCAATATTGCACATATCACTCAATTATTTTATTTTGAATGATCAAGAACAGTTTTGGGAAGACGCATTAACTTGAATGATCAATGCTACTTCATAGATGCTAATGGAATGTAACTGATAGAATTGGGGAAAAGGTTACTGATGAGTTTAATGAAAGCTCAGTAACTATTCTTGGGCTTCCAATACCTTAGAAATTAAAATAATTCAATATCATTTGGTTGAATTAAAAATTATTTTATTTTTATTTGAAAGGTAGAATTAGAGAGAGACAGAGAGAGACACACATAGAGAAAGGGAGAGCTTTTTCATCTATTGGTTCACTCCCCAAGTGGCCACATTGACTGGAGTTGGGCTAGTCTGAATCCAGGAGCCTGGACTTCTCCAGATTCCCCCATGTAGGTGCAGGGGCCCAAGGACTTGGGCCAATTTCTGTTGCTCTCTCAAGCTGTTAACAGTGAACTGAATAAGAAATGGAGCCACCGGGACTTGAACCCATATGGGATGCTGGTGTTGCACGTGGAGGATTAATGTGATATACCACAGCACTGGCCCTGAATGGATTTTTCAAGGTAAATATTTCATTGTAGCAATCAAGAATATTCACTCAAAGGATAAATTTAAAACAACCCCACTTCTAAACCTATTCAAACAGGTATTATGGGTCAAAAGTAGATAATATAATAGCTTCATATATTGATTAATATACTACAAGTCAAACAACTTAGATGAAGGTGCAGAGAAAGAAGCTTCATTTCAATATTAATAGTTTACATAATCATATGGTATTTATATATTATAAATATATGAAAAATAATGAATCAATATAAATATAACAAGGAAAAAGTTGTTAATCACAGAAATTTTTGTAAAATGAAAAACATAGAAGCTACTAATAATCATATGAGAAGTGATTGAGTATATTATAGTGTGTGCCTAGATACAATAGCATATAGTTTATTCAAAATATTGATTAGAAAGTGTCTAATAACACAAAAATTGATTATATCATACTTAAAATAGTATAAATGTGTACTTGGAATGATTACATTTACAGAATATGTAATAATCTATTCATTGGAAGCAAAAAAAACTAGAAATAATTCTGCTAAAATAGCAACTGCAGTTGTTGTTTTGATTGCAGAATCTCTTGACCTTAATCTCTTTTAACAAAGAATTCTATAATGAACTGTAAGGAGGAAACAATCACAGTTACTGAGTGCAGCTTTCAGCCAACAAAGATACTTTCCCCTTGACACTCACTCCCTCATTCCTGAGGACGATTGTGTCACTGTTGAATGGCTACTAGCAGTCAAAAAGCTATTCCTATGATTGAAGCAAAATCTCTTTCCGGGTATCTTATTTTTGGTTGGTTAGTTTGTCTTTCAATTGGCTCTGAGTTTGGTCTCTGCTGCTGGGCCTTTTTCCAAGGTCAGTTGAATGTTCTGTTTGGTTGGGTGCTCCATCTAGAACTCCTCCTGAATGTGGAAAGAGAAACACCCACTCTGGGAGGCTCCAGATTCTCCATGCATGACCCACAAGAAGCTTTCGAAGAGAGACAGTGATTTTCTGTCACCCATTTTGGGCAGTGTTCATCAAGTGCTGAAAATTCTACCACATTGCTTTGGCTTATGGACACTAGCTATGAAAGTTCAACACTCCTTCTCCCTCCAGCTGAATGGCTGCTGAAGCTTACCCTATTTTCTTCACTCACACGTTAGTATAAATTGGTTTCAGGTAATTTCTTGAACTTGGTATTTGATGAGTGTAGAATGAAAGCATATAAAGTACATGATAAAAAGGAGGGCCAAGAAGAAGGCAAAGAAACATGATAATGGGAGCATGGGCAACCTCATTTACAGTTTATAGAGCTATTATTAACACTTCAGGTCATTCTAGCCCCAGTGAACCACTTTTGTGTACATGTTCTTTGAATGCTCAATCTCTAATAAGATACCTATCTTAACACTGACCTTAACATTTTCTGGGGCAAATACTATAACAGAATCTGTAATAGTGCTTTTCTCTCCCATTTGTATTTTGATACTCTACTTCTTATCTTTCTTAGTCTTGCTGGCTAGGCAGTATATAGTGTGGATGGTTTTCCTGAGACTTAGGGGTTGACAGGGCACGACCTCCTACAGATCAAAGCAACACAAGCATATTTTTGTAAGGTTTTGTGAAAGCTAGCAAAGATTTCCTTATCGGGGGGGATCTCATCCTCATTTTTCTTCATGTAGAGAGGCAAGGTCTTGCTTCTGGCATTGAATGTCTATGCAGTGGATAACCACCAAGTGGAACTCACAGAGAGAACTGGCTAGATCAATAAAAGAAGATGATGTTACATCAAAAGTTATGATAAATCTGTAGATCTCCTTTAAGCACATCTATGGTTGTGATAGCCACCTTCCAATAATCCCCTTAATTCTGTCTTAGCTCTCTCAAATCTTGGTAGTCACTCCAGTCTCCTTAATTTCCAACAGAATGAATTAAATACCCATAGTTGCTCTGCAGAAAGTCTCACAGTATCTCTCCCTGAGCAGATGTCAAATGATTGATGGGAACACAAACATGGGGATTTCTAAGATGCTGATTCTCATGCCTTGCTATGGAAGATATTTCCTGGTTGTTAGCAGTTGTAAATTGGCTTAAAGCCAACAACTTTTGTTCTCTGAATTGGAAAGGAACTCAATGTGAGGTGTTTGGGGATACAGAGAACCACAGGAAGTGGATATGCTAGGGGTTGTGGTGCCTCAGAAGGAAGCTACATCTGTTGGACTGGGTCACTGGTGAGGAGACCAAGTCAGCAGCAGATATAAGTAGTTTCCCAGCACTCAGATCCCATCTGTGCCACCATTTCGCTCTTCTGCCTTAGAAAACAGGCTTGTCCAGGTTGATTAGCCAAGTTGCAGAGTCAGGTCTGGCTACGGTGTCAGTGTGATGGTGTACACATTGCTGAATAATGAAATCCTTGCTCCAGATGTGGTGGAGAGCAGATGGCTTAGACTGTGGAAGCCAAACAATCACAGCAGAATTATCCTAACTCTTCCTAGTAAGCCTTCTATTCAGAGAAAAATCATTGTAGGAAGAAAGCCTCTGTTGTTTTTCTCATTAAAATTGAGGTTAGTAAATCCTTGTACAAAATGGTCTCTCCTCTACGCAATCAATCCGCCACAACTGTTGAGCTAATCAGCAGATGTGGGATACAGTCTCAGCTTTTATCACTGAGTTCTTCATATACAGAAACAGTATATAAGAACTAATGGAAATATATTCAAATGGAAACACAGGGTGCTTAGAGGCATGCTGCACACTTAATCCTTGCAGTGCTTGCATTGGACAAAGAGGAAGATTTTATCCTGGAGTCACACTTGTTCAGTCTACTTTGGTTCTTCAGATCATCATAAGACCATGTCAGCTTGTTCTATGTTATTTTTGAGTGGGTTAGGTGCCACAAATGTTTGTAGACAAATGTGGTATACAGAAAACAAAAGAAAAGTAGAGTTGGGATTGTCTAAGCTGATAATGTTTCTTGTTTCCATTCAAGGTATGTGGTCTCGATAGTCCCTGTGACAGTCCACACGATCAGTCTTTGCTCAGTCTTTGCTCAGAGGTCTTGTAGGATCTGTATATCCTGAAGAATCTAAGATGCAGGAGAGATATGCTGGTAGCACAACCTTCTCCACTGACAAATTACAATGATGGAGTAGCTTCACTTGGATTTAGGTAGGAACCCCTGAATCTTTCTGAGCCAGGTACCTCCAAGGGCCACTATATCAGTGGAATTCATACTTAGACTCAAAAATACTGCTCTAGGAACAAAATGCTGAGAAAAAGCCCACAAATAACACAAGGTGGTGCTAATTTCAAGACTCAGGCAAATTGGGGAGGGACTGAGAAGCAAAAACATTCAAACCAAACCAAACCAAACTAGGAATAGGAAAGCTTTGCATCATGTCTTTATTGACAAGATGCCAATGATCCTGGTGTAGAGTGTAAGGTTCAGATTGTGAATGGCTAAGAAGTATGCTTGAAAGGTGAAAAATTGGTACTGTATCAACGCTCACTGAATAAGGTTTCAAAGGCATGATTCTTAAGACGTGGAGGCCCAAGAGTCCAGAGGAGAGACATATTTGGAAATAAATGTTGCAAAAGACACCAAATGAATTATTGGGTAGGGAGCAACACACAGAGAGAATTTTTCACTGATGTTGTGCTGTCACGAGGTAGTCCAGGCTGTCTGGTCTAACAGGGAAATGAAAGAGAAAATCTCTCCACAGAGGTTTCTGAAGAAATTCAAAAATGTAACTTCGTAACGGAAATGAGAATGCCCAGGAAAACCCTGGTGGGAGTTCGATTCAGAAAAGAAGTACTGGGAAATACAAATAAGACGTGGCATTTGCAGAAAAACTGGAAATAGCGGCTTAAGAAATGGTCAGACTTAACATAGCGTGGAACGTATAATTTTCCATGAGACTATTGGTAACAACATTTCCGTAAACTGGCATCTGAGTGCCTTGTATTGAGTATAAATGGCAGTTGCTCTGTTATACAAATTCAATTAGGAGGACACAGGACAATTAGTCTGGTCCTGATTCTGTTGCTATGCAGTCTGTGGCTCAGAAACAAACTAAGATGTCTGATTTTTTTCCTTCTTCTTCAGGTCTTTTGCTCTTGAGATCTGCAGGTTTGGCTTAATTGTACCTGAAGACTTTGGCTTTTTCACTCTGTACTGGAGACACAAATGACCTGTTGCACCTGTCTGAGATTAAATCAATATCAATACCTCAAGTAGTTTACAGGTTTGGGCTCTGAGGCTGTAATACAGAAGCATAGACTTTTTTGGCATTTTTCTTACTGTCCCCCCAAAATAACCAGATAATCCTTTGGATACTTGGGAGCCAAATATATTTTCCTTTCTGGCAGGAAGATTCTAAAGGGTCCTTTAGAAAAACTAGGCAAAGTGTAAGACTGAAGATAAAACCACAAACTGAAGCCCAGGCTGCTGACTGGCGCACAGATGGGAGAATGTGAACAGCCAAGAAATACGAGGGCTCTGGCTCCTTTCCCAGAACTGCCAGGCTAAGACCTTGGCAGAGACTCAACAGGAAACTGAACTCTATTTGCATATCCTTTTATACATGGGAGATTAAAAGCTTCAACCTTGAGTGATCACAGTTTTTGAGAATCATGAGGAGGCATTAAAGAGGAGGAGGGGTGTCCCAAGGGAAGTGAGCTGGAGGCAATGCAAGGTAGGTGTGAGGTTAGCAATGACTTTCAATCCCCTTTGATTAATCATGAGTGCATTTCATTTAGTTCCTTTTCTTGATTTTAATCCTTATTGGGTCACAGAAAGGATTTAGCTAGGCCCGGATTATGCTTCCCAAATCTTGTGAATCAGTCACATTTGATCCCTTCTGTCTCACAGTTACTTCCTCCTCTTTCTTGCTGGTCAGAGATCTATAACTTCATCTAAACTCTTGATTTTACAGATGAGCCGTTAAGGCTCCAACAAGTTAACTAACTTGTCTAAAGTCACACAGAAAGTTAGGACTGAGGATTCCCAAATGAGTTCCCCCAACCCTCCCACAGTGGATGGGCTGAAGGCTCTCATCAGCATGTGGAAGTTTCTGCAGATCTCAGACAGCTTCTCTTTGGTATGTGATTTGACACAGATACTCTGCACTATTATTTTTCATTAGGGTCCTCACTTCTGGCAAGACAGCAACTTGAAATCTCTGGTTTTTCTCCCTCAGCCTCCATGGACCAGATTTTTGTAATTCTTTAATGGGAGAAATTAAAGGATTGGAATGAAGAATTCACTTAGGGTTACTTGATTCTTTGGTCAAGTACTAGAGTGATTACTAAGCTCACGCAGATAACCTGGGCTGCAGGAGGCAGATAAATATTACCTCTTGCAGGTGAGTGGTTAACTTTATTGTTCCCTTTTGAAGATCAGAAAAAGATTAGATTGCTGTAACCTTAAAAAGGTGCATCATTCAATATATTTTAAGCCTAAGGGACCTTTCTAGAGAAAACTTCTGAACATCAACACTCATTTGTGCAGCTCTTAGCTCAGACGTGTGAACCAAGTCTGTTGGTAGACTGTTGGTGTGAGCAGCTAATTCTCACCATTATTTGTGGTGAAGCTGGGTCTGGGCTGAGTCAGCTCCATGCGGTGCAGTCCAAGGGCAGTGAGGACTCAGGGTCTTAGTAGACCCTCACAGAGATGGATGTGACTTGCCTCTGAGACTTTCACTATCATTAATGCTGGGAAAGAATTCAGAGAGGTTATGTGGGAAAGAATATCCTGATGAGGTATTTTTATGAAAAATGTCCTGGCAGCACATTTGGGATTTCTTGGTTTGGAAACATGCAAGTGGTAATTGGCCATCTTCCCTTCCTTTCTAGCTCCTCTAGTCTTTTCTCTTCTAGGTAAAAACCACTTTGCTGCACATTCTTGTGTTGAGAGGAGTGGAATATTAGCACTGTTGAGCACATTGGTGGTGCCAGTCACTCCAGATGCTTACTAGCAATTATTTATTATAATCCTTGTAATAATTTCTTGGAATCATTGTCTTTATTACATGGATGAGGGAATAGAGTTTTAGAGAAGTTAAGCAATCATTTTCAAGGTCCCAGAACTAGTAGGCTATGAGTTGTGATCCTCACTCATTTTTGTCAGATGCTTTTCAGTATTAAAAGAACTCCAATAGGAAAACATATATGCTGTTTTAAATCCAAAAATTTGAACTCATTCTCAAATAGGTGAAGGACCTTACCAAGACTAGAAAATTTGCATATTATTTTCTTTCTTTCTTTTTTTTTACTGGAAAGGCAGATTCACAGAGAGAAGGAGACACACACAGAGAAAGGTCTTCCCTCTTCTGTCTAGTCCCTAAATGGCTACAATGGTCAGAGCAGAGCCCATCTGAAGCCAGGAGCCTCCTCTAGGTCTCCCAAGTGAGTGCAAGGTCACAAGGCTTTGGGCCATCTTCCACTGCTTTCCCAGGCTACAAGTGGGGAGTTGGATCCTAAATGGAGTAGCCAGGACATGAACCTGGGCCCACTGGGATGCTGGCACTTGAAGGTGGAGTACTAGCCAGTTGAGCCATCATGTCTGTCCCCTCATATTGTTATCAAGTTCAACATCTATGAATATTTTTGTGAGTGATAAGGTTCATTTATTTTGGTGTTATGACTTTAGCTCTTTGGGCTATGTTAGCTAGTATTTAACAGGTGAAAAATTATTGATTTAAATTGTGCCATGATACTTTTTCTTAAGGCAATGAGAGAGCCTTCATGGAATGGAACCTGTAGGAAGGAGATAGTTACCAGGTGATCAGGGACTATGCAATCTCTTCTTTTTTTCTTCTTGGCATGACCACTTGTTGTTCTGCCTCTGTTTTTTATCTCCAATATCCTAAGGGTCAAGGGCTAGGGAAAATAAGCAAGATAGGTGGCTAGTCCCACTTAAGAAGCTGGTATGAGTTAGACTTTGACCACCTCACCATCATTCAGAACAATGCCTCTGGCCTGTAGGACTCCTGGAAAGACCACTTAGGACTGATCTCATAGGAATTCAGTACTCCCAACTCTAGTCTGACAAACTCTGCAGGCAGTCAGTTGAGTGGGCATAGATCAAGAGAACTCAGAAGAGCAAAGGGAAGAAGTCATGTTTCATAGGAGAGTGAGAGAGGGCACCAGGTTTGACTGGGGAGGAGGTATGGTCCCCACAAGGGGACATCGGTGAGGGGAAGATCCCTGCTCAGGTGAACAACCTCCTTCTGCTTCCTTTCACTTCAGCTGTGGTTCCCAGGGTGAGAGTACAATAGTAAGTCAACCAAGCATTCTTGGCTTCAGTTGTTTGGTTTGTGAACACAACTGACTGCTGACTTGTGCCTAATGATATTAAACCTCCCTCCCACAAAAGACAGTGCTTAGTATTCCCCAGAGAATTAACTTTGAGAATATTCTTGATGTCTTTTTTTTTTTAAAAAGATTTATTTGTTTTTATTGGAAAGTCAGATATACAGAGAGCAGGAGAGATAGAGAGGAAGATCTTCCAACCAATGGCTCACTCCCCAAGCGGCCACAACGGCTAGAACTGAGTCAATCCGAAGCCAGGAGCCAGGAGCTAGGGTCCCAGGGCTTTGGGCCATCCTTGTCTGCTTTTCTAGGCCACAATAGGGAGCTGGATGGGAAGTGGGGCCACCAGGATTGGAACTGGCGCCCATATGGGATCCTGGCGTGTTCAAGGTGAGGACTTTAACCGCTATGCTATTGCGCCAGGCCCTTGATGTCTTTTAGGAGTTTAGCCTAACTACATTGTCCACAACAGCTCCAATTTAAGCCCAAAGGTGTTGTGGGTAATCATCAAGAAGTGTTGCAGATTTCCATGTGATCCCTTTGTAGACTGCTGGCTGATCAGGGACTGGTCCTTGGGAAGACAGTACATTGACAATAATTTTAAGAGGCAGATATTACATCACCTCAAAAAACAGAGACTCTTGAATTATCATAGATTAAAAGTATGCATGAAAAGATTGGCCAGAAAAGATACCATGTGCTGGGGACTGAGGGTAGAAGAACACCTAAAGAGATACCATGGCTACCAGTGCTATGAGAGCTACAAGTACTCTTTGATGTCAAGTACAAGGGAAGTGCGATGGGAGTGAACAGCAAGTAGTTATGCCCTCGGTGCCTAGCTTTCTTTTACAGATTAAAGTCACTGCCTTCACAAAGGGCTTGGGAAGGCATCAGGTTTATTCTTATTTTTCCCACACAAATGATTTAAAAACCAGCTTTTAACTTTTAAAATGTATTTGAAAGACAGAGACTGGTCCACTCTCCAGATACCTACAACAGTGGGTTCTGGACCAGGCCAAAGCCAGGAACCTGGATCTTAAGCTGGTTCTTCCATGTGGGTGAGAGGGATCCAGGTACTTGAGTCATTAACTGCTACTTTCTAGGGTGTGCATTATCAGGAAGCTATAATTTAAAGAAGAGTGAGGCCTCAGACCTTGGCACCCTGGTCTGAGATGTTGATTACCTAAATGGCAACTTACTCCCTGAGCTCTAAACGGTCGCTCTCCAAAAACAACTTTTAATGCATTCCAGAGAAAGGAACATCTTAGATGGTGTGGTGCAGTGACTTTGGAGACAGACTGCCTGGACTTGTGTTCCAGCTCAGCAGGGCACCGGCTCTATAGCCCTGGGCAGTACCTTGACTTCTCCATGCTTTGGTTTCTATGTCCATAAGATAGGGACGACAATACCAATGGGGGTCACTGCAGGGCTTAAACCTATTAAAGCATGTTAACCACTTTGAACAGAAACCTGCACTTAGAAAAGTGCTCTGTGGCTGCAGGCCATCAATTATTGCTATTGCCAGTAACTCCTTGCAGTTGCTAATGATGTTCATTTACAGAGCACTTTCATTTTTAGCTGCTTTTTGGCTGAGATTTCAGAAAGTTTGCTTTTTATTTCTTAAGTTAGAGGAAATGGGTATGGCTGATCAGAGAGTCACCGAGGGTGAGAACAGTAAGGAAATTCAGGCTATGTGAGTTCAGGTTCCTGAGTCATAGAGCGTGAGGTGAAATGATGGTCTTAAGTTCTCACTTGCATATGGGTCTCAGTCCAGTGGCTTTCATTTCCAATGTGCAATATCTCTTCATGTGCAGCAATTAATCATGGTGACTCCCTTAGGTAACTCAGAAACGGACCAGGACTGTGACCCTACGTGGAAGGAGCTTATCAGTGCTGAGTATGATAAAATGATCATTCTTATAATCTTATATCACATCTCATTGCTTCCCCTTTTCTGAATAACATTGCCATAGTGTTGACCTATCCTTGCACTGAAAAAGAAAGGGGAGAGTTACTTTGTTTCTGAATGGAAGGAAGGGGCAGGCTGCCAGACAGGCTCTGGGCAGTCCTCAGCAGAGTAGGTCCATCCTAGACCCTGACTGACATGAGTGTTAACATAGTTGATCAGGGTGGGAAGGATCAAGGGTTAGGGAAAGTGGGTGTGATTATTATCTCCAAATTTTCTATTTCTTCTTCCTGTTTCAGGGGAGGGGGTGCGAAGGGATAAGGGGAGAAGTCATACTCAGCGTTTCACCTGCCTCAGTATCTAGGGATGGGGAATGGTCACCTGATTTCAACCCAGGGTCCCAACATGGTGTGTGCTCCACATTGCCCAGGTGGTTTCAGTAGTTTTGAAATGTCAATTTTGCCGATCCAAGGAGGAGGGAATCCTTCTCCCATTGGTTGACATAGTGCTCCTTAGAGTCTCCTCCATTCATCCAGATATTTGCTGTCATTGTTTGGCTGGGGTAATTGTCCAATTTGTTCTGCCCTCCTTCCTTTGGCATGGTAGAGATGTCCTCTGCAGTTCTCAGTGGTGCCATATCCTCCATGTGGATCTGGGCTAGCAGTCCACTACTCCATCTTTTCTACTGAGAAGGACCAGGTGAGTCCAGGTCTCAGGCCACACAATCTGGGCCCCACCAGTCCAGCCTCCCTGGGGGTCATGGACCCGACACCCACTGCACAGGTAGTTCAAGGATCTGAGCTGGGGACATGGGCTCCATTGGACTCCCCATAGGGCTCATGGACCTGGTACCCACCACACACGTGGGCCCAAGGATCGGGGCCAGGAGACCAAGGCAATGCCAGATCCCGTGTTCCTGGGGCTCATGGACCCAGCACCCACCACACAGGCATGCCAACGACCTGGGCCAGGTGACCTGGGCTGTGCTGGACCCAGCACCTTCGGGGCTCAAGGACCCAGCACCTACCTCCTGCAGACTGGCATAGCTTGCCTCACTTTGTCATCCACCAGTAGGTGCTTCAGCCTGGGTTGGCCCAGCCTACCCCAGTTCCAACTTTTGCTTGTGGGTGCTGCAACCCCCAGTCCCAGTTCCATTGTGAACTGGTTATTTTTGTGGCCCAATCCAGACCCGCTTGCACCCCATCCTGATTCTCAGATCTGCCAGTGGATGTTATGAACTGGCCCAGTCTGGCCTGCCCCTACGCTTGACCCATATGTATGCTGACAGGTGCTGAAATCTGGCCTGTTCTGGGCTGTTCCTTGTGTTGTTTGGTTCTTGTGTTTATCTGCAAGGACTGCAACCTGACAAAGAAATTTTCCAAGTTCTTCTCAGGTCTCCTCCCAATGGCAGCTGTTGTACACACAGGTGGCCAAGGTTGACTTTTTCTACTTCTTGTTCTGGCAGGAACAGTATCCTTGCCAAACCAGCCCATACCCATTCCAGCTCTTACTGTTGAGTACTATAGCCCAGCCACATCTGTTCCATATCCAGACATAGCTCTTACATGGTTCAGAGGGAGCTGAGACCTAACCCAGCTCATTCTATACCCATGCTGACTCTCATGAGTACCAGTGAGTGCTGGAGTCTAGCCCAGTCTTGTTCTCCTCAGACCTAGTCCACAACCATGCCAAGGGATGTTGCAGTCATGTCCAGCCCTCCCTGCCCCCACTGCCCCCATTCTGACTCTTATGTTCACCAGTGGGAAACTCAACTCAGTTGTTGTGTCTTCTTAACTCCGCAACCAGGCCTGTTCCCAGCCACAGACCTTGCATGTGCTATCAGAGATTGTTGTTCCACAGGGATGAGCCCTGTGCCCCCACAGATTCACTCACATGCTGTTCATTTTCATGGCCCAGCCACACATTGCCCATTCCCTGTTTCTACTCACACTAGCAGGCACTGTGATCTAGCCCTGCCAGGAAGGTCCCTATCCCAGCCTCACTGTATGCCTCTGAGTGATGTTAGGTAGTAGTCAATGCTAACATTCCAGCTCAGGCCCTCCATGTGAGCTGGTACTAGGTCTAATCTTTAAAGGTCCTCCTGTTCTCTGCTCCAAACAATTCAGTCTCAGTCCCCTTGCTTACCTGCTAGTACAGAGGTAAGCATGTCCATGAAAGTCCCTTGGAAGTCATTCCTCACCTGGACACGAATCCTCAGGTCCCTACTTGCCCAAACCTGTGCCATCCCCCAGATCCCTTATAGGCCCACACCCCAAGCCACAACTACACAGTGGGTGGGGTAGAGCCTTTCTTCCTTTTCCAACAACTTGCACCAAGGCCAAGTTGGGCACCTCTGGAATGAAAAAGATCCAACATTCAGGATTAGATTTCAAGGCATTTCTTCAGGGAGAGCTAAAAATCCAAGAATGGGGTACAGACATGTTCTCTGGGGTTCTTCGAGAGCTCTGCATCCCTTAGCACAGTTGAGACCCCTTTATGAAGGCACGAGTAGAGGGTTCAGCTAGATTCAGATTTTTCCAGGTCACTGGAGGGGATGCAGACTGGAAGCAAGTGGGGCAGAGAGGGCTTTCTTGTGGCAACCAGGTGTCAGAGTGTGGTGGAAGGAGTCTTTGACCAGGAGTTGGAGACCTGGGCTCATTGGCTTTTGCAACTAGCTGGTTGTGTGATGGCGGGAAAGTCATTTGGTATTTCCCATTCCTCATTTGTACATGTTCACCTGCAGAGACCAATTCAGGTGATGATGAACGTTTCTCACTGCTATAACATTCTATGTATATGAGAGTGACTGTCTCGTATATGGAAAGGGAAGTAATGACGGATTTTGATGGATCACCATCTCTGAACTCAAATATTTTAAGTCAGCTCTTACTAGAGAGTGTTATTGTCGAATCATTTTCTGATTTCAACTTACAGCACTGGTTACACTGGTTACTCTATATGGTTCCTTGTATCTTTATTTATAAAGTTGGTGTATGAAACTCTCCTATTGAGAAAACCCAGGCAGTTAATCCATTATCAACCATTCATGATCATTAGTTATTTATATTTATTTGAGGGCACACACACACACTCTCTCTCTCTCTCTCTCTCTCTCTCTCTCTCTCTCTCCCCCTACACATATGGTAGAGAGAGAGAGTGAGAGAGAGAGAGTTGGATAAAGTTGAATTCTGGAGTCACTGACAAGAATCACATACCACATATGTGGGTGGTAGGGACCCAAGTACTTGAACAATCATCTGTTGCCTTTAAGGGTTGCACATTAGCAGGAGACTGGAATTGGGAACACAGCTGGGACTCAGAACTAAGGAACTCTGAAAAGGGAAATAGGCTTCCCAATAAGTGTCTTAACTGTTAGCCAAATGTTGGTCTCAGTTACTCTTGACTATAACATAGGTGCTGTGCAAACGTGATTGTGGTCTTTATGCACCAAGAGGCCTGTGACACGACACAACTTAGAACAATGTACATGCAGATGATGTTTCTGTGGATACTTGTAGTCTTCCTCACTGCAATACTTCTGTCAGGTGGGAAGTGAAGATGGAAACCAACTAGGGGACCCACCCAGGGCTTTGGGGTCCCAGAAGAGCCAGAGGCCCTGGAGGGTGGATCCTTTAAGCTCTGATGAATGTTGTAAAGGAATCCAGTGTTTTCCATCATCACTTCCAATCTTCCAGTTTTCTCTGTGACTTCCTGAGCCTCCCTGGACAGAACTCAAGTTTTCCTTTAGTTTCACCATCTGTGTGGAAGCTTTGGGGAGCGATGTTGATCAGCAAGTGTAGATGAGGCTGCAGATTCTGTGCAGAACTGCTAAGATTGAGTCACCTCAGACTCAAAGTGAGGCATGCAGCATTCTCTGTGTGCATTTCCTTTTTATGGTTGAGAAGAAACACACACCAGTCCATAGGATTCGATTGCACAAGTAGGGAGAAAATCAAAGAGAGGGCTCAACATCACCTCCTCCATTCTCCTTTTGTTAAGTATCTGGTTTCATCACCTCCCTTTCCATGATGTAAATTTCTACCTTCCTTGCAGCCCCCTCCCAGCCACTCACCAACATTCATTTTTTAATATTTTCAAAATGGAAGTTTCAATTGCAGGTGAAAGAATGAGATAAGGAGAACCTGTTCCCTCCCCTCAGAGCCTGCAGAAAGGCTGATATAATAGTATCCTAATATGGTGTTGAGAGAGGAGCCCAATAGATGTGCAGACTCCAGATATTGCACTCCCTGCCCACCGAGGCCTTGGTTGAAATGTTGCCTTCTCATAGTAGCATTTCTTGACATCCTGATTTAGAGTTGTAATCTCCCGTAGGACCTTGGCATCCCTCTCTCCCCCTCTTCATCTCCCTTTCCGTCTCTCTCTTTCTTCCTGTTTTATTCAAATTGTTATTGAATGAATAAATAAATTTTGCTCTATCTGGAAGAGTAACTTTAATCTCTGAAAAGTCTATGCTTTTGGGGATTAATTTTCTTTCTTAATAATTTGTTGCCCTGGGGATATATTTAACCTGACATTTCTTTTTTGGAGAGTTATAAATACTCATGAGGATTTGTCCTCAGCCAGTAGAGGATAATTTAACTTTCTCTATTCTCCAACATCTATGCAGGTAGAAAGGAAAGTGTGTTGGATTTCTTATTTAAACACAGGGTCTCAGGATCTAGACATATTTCTGTGCATATCAGTGTTTGCATTCTGGCATGACTTCTTTGTTCTGCCAGCAGATCTTTCTTCAGTGAATGTGGCATGCTGGATGGGATCACGCTCCCCTGGTTGACTGCTGCTTTGGGGTCCCTACAGAACCTAGGAATGACTGCAAAACCTTCTCTCAGTTCTTGGTGCAATCACCACCCACTGTTGCCACTCACAAACACATATACTGATATAGATACACATTGTTATTACAAAACTCCAAAGTGAGACCCAGTGGATTCTATGTTCTGTATCAAATTCATTGGGTTGTGTTGTTGGTGGTAGGGTACATGAATTAAAACATTTTTCTTTCTTTAGGGAAATTTGATCTGATTGCAGCTTTGATTTCTGAGATAGTAGGTCTTAGCCAGTCTATGTGGAGAGAACATTTACACAATTCCTTTGTGAAATTAGTTAGAAGTGTTTTTCGCCCCCTCTGGTAGCAACAAGACTTGGGGCATGGGACCTTGGGGCTCAGAGGAGAGAAAAGATGAAGACAGGAGAGAGGGTGTCACCCTCCTCAGTTCATTCCCTGCTTAGGGGGCTGACTGTGAAATTTCAGTGCAGTGATGTCTGCTCTCATAGAATAAGTTGCTTGTTCTGCCAAGCTGTATTATCAACCTTTCATAAAAATCCCAGTGTAGTCAATGCTTTATTGGTAGACTGATGACACTTGGGAAAAGCAGCTCAGGGGATTAAGCTAGTACCAGCCTCATGCACCACTGTGTTCCTGGCATCCAGCACAGTGCAGTGCCCATAACCCTCCCTCATTAAGTGCTTCATTTACTCCTTCATTTAACACATTTATTGAGTGACTAATATGTGACAGATTTGCTCTTAGTGCTGGGACAATGAGCAAAGCACCAAGAATCTTCCATTCCAGCACACAACTGGAAACAAATGAACAAGTAGAATCGATAGCATCTCAAAGGGTGATGGACAAGAATTAAGCAGATACCAAAGGTGATGTGTGCTGAAAGAAAGAATTACGTGTTCCACATAAATAAATGAGCTTGTTTAAATCCTTTCATTCCAATTTTTGCTTGGGGGAAATATGTTGAGGAGTAGGAAAGAAGCCTTAGTTCTGCAATGTGTGAATGTGACGATTTATTGACTAGCACTCATTTTCTGAGACAAAATAGTGGCTTATGATCCTCTCTGTGGGGACCAGTGTTGTGGTGTAGTGACTTAAGCTGAAGCCCAAGATGTCAATATCCCATATGGGTTATGGATTGAGTCCTAGCTGCTCTACTTTCGATCCAGCTTTATGCTAATGTGCCTGGGAAAGCATCAGAGAATGAATGGCCCAAGTGTTCAGGGCATTATACTCATGTGGGATATCTGGCTGGAACTCCAGGCTCCCGGCTTTGGTTTGGATCAGCCCAGGCTGCAGTGGCTATTTGCGGAGTGAACCAGGAGGCAGAAGATGTCTTTCTCTCACTCTGTGTCTGCCTGTTTGTCTGTTTCTCCTCTCTCTGAAACTCTGCCTTTCAAATAAATAAAATGTAAATATTTGTATTTAAAAAGCACCCTACCTAAAGTAGAAGAAGTTTGACTAGAGGTTAATTTCTATTCTCTGCTCAAGGTTCCTGTGCTTTAATCTACCTGCTGTGCTTTCTGCAGAGCACCACAGATGTCAAATCTCAAACCATTTTCTTGCTTTGGTATATGTGATAAGTGGGTGACAAAGCAAAAGACAGACTTGGACACTTGGCTTCACAGTACAGTTCCATGTGGGTGGTAAAGTTGGCAGCTCTGTGGACCTGAGAGAAACTCATGAAATTCCTCCAGCTGCCATCATCAAGTCAGCTCCTCACCCCTGTAGGGGGTCACTCCAGGCAGGCTCCTAGGAAGGATAGGAGAAGGTAGCAAATCCGCAAGCATCCCCAGAGACTCTCAGGCAGTCCAGCACAACATGGCTTTTGACAAGCATCAGAAGCTGGATGCGGGGCTCATTTCTTGGGAGAAAAGCTACTGTCTGAGGCTGATATTCAGGGGCAGTGGGATGGACAGCAGATGACCTAATTCAGTCAGTGCAGTGAGACAGCTCTGGAGAACAGCCTGAATTGCTTACGTGGCAGCTGGTATTTTAAAGTAGGGGTGAAAGGAGCAGAGAGGTGGAAGGAGTTGGACCCTCCCATCTCCAGGCTATCTTCTGGAGACTGGCTGAGGGGTCAAAATTAATGTCTGCATCAGCAGACAAACCTGGACTCACACAGTCTTCCCAGCTGTTCTGTAGTTCAGCTGCTTGTAATATAGAGGTGTTTTTTTAGTTTCTGCCATTGCTGCTATTGAGGTACCACTACAGTCAGCCTTCAACTCTGATGCAAACCCTGGTCTTTTCAGTCTGTTTGAAGCTCAGTAGCCTCAGCTGCGAAATGGAACTAATAGTGACAACCTCGCTGGATTGTTATAGGGTTGCATGAGCTCATGCCTGCCAAGCAGCTGCAATTTGTTGGTGCATTGTCACTTAGTTCACTATTTCCTCAACTATTACATCTTACAATTTACTCATTCTCCTAAGCAACATTTATTGAATAATTATCAAGTGCAATGCAATGCATTTGCTTTCTATCATTAAATGTTCTCTATATGTCAGGTTGGAAACTATACCATTTTATGGGTGAAGAGATATGGATGTTTTTGGAAAACAGTATGAAGCTCGTGTCAAGATCATGAAGTCCCAGAGTTAGAGAACATTTGACAGGCTGTTGGGGATCATGCTCCAATGTCCCAGTTTTTTGACAGATGGTCATGGAGTGTTGGTTTGAATAGGCTGGTAGCAAGGCAGCCCCTATTGTTCCTTACTTCCGACACATCCTGGAGATGAGCTCTTTTAGAGATGTCACTCCCCTTCCTTGACTTGAATGTTGTGTCCTTTGGTGTGGATTGTGGAGTCTGGACACTGTGCTCCTGATGTAGTGTCTTTGGCAAGTATTTCAGTTTTTTTTGTATCTTTCTATCCTTATTTGTAACATAGGGGCAATAATAGAAAATGAGTTACAGGGTTGTGATGAAGATTAAATCATAAAACCAAAGAAATGCTTAAAACAGTGTGTGGCATATAACATGTGCTCAACAAGTAACAGATTTTTGGCAGTTAAATTACTATTTTACACATCTGTCCAGCTACTTTTCTCCCACTTTATTTCAGACAGTCTTCCAAGTCTTAAGAAGAAGGGCTCACTGGGTTCCTTAGTAGAAATCTAACCTCTGCACCTTGTAAAACCACAACTCCCGTCTTTGATGTCTGCACAGCCAGCTTTCAAGATGTCACCCTCCCAAAGTTATGCTTTCTAACTAAGAGAAGAATTATACCTTCTCACCTTGGAGATGTAATTTACATTCCTGTTCATCATTTGTTCAAAGAAGAATAAACAGAAATGAATAGCAGGCAGGGAACTTCTAAGTCATGATAAGCCCTGTGTGGGAATTTGGGATATACCCTAGAAAGTTTGAGTTTTAAGTCCTCCCAGAGTGTGAAGCTGAGAGTATGGATACAGATCTAGGAATGTGGTTTTGTCTGAGGGAGAAGTCAATATTCAAAGCCTTATAGACAGTTATATTAAAGAAGTTGCCCAATGTGGTAGACTAGAAAGGTAGAAGCAAAGCACAGATTTATGATGGAATTGGGCACCAGGACAGAGAATGGAGAAGAGACTCTCTGTAGGGATTTAATAAAGCTTTTAAGGAAGATAAATAATAAGAGCTCACAGGGGAAATCATGGCTTATATGCATGGATAACTATATTTTGTAAGTACATATGTATATATGTATATACGTATGTATGTATATATGTATATGTAAGTACATATGTATATGTATATTTTGTAAGTACTTATGTATATGTATGCATACACATGTATATACATATGTAAGTCATGTAATTTATATATTATATATAAATTATATATTATATAAAATCACATATAAATTATATATAATTATGCATATAATTATATATAATTTATATTATATATAAATATTATTATATAAAAATATTATATATATATATAAACGGAAAGCTCTGATTGAAACCATACACATGTGATTGGGAAATCTTTGCATGTTTATTTGCGCTTCTATTGAAGACAGGAAGTTTGGCTGGAAGGGCTGGCTGGGGAATGTATTTCCTGGAATTTCCTGAGGTAACTTTTAAATGTTATTTTATATCTGCTGAATGTATGAATGAATGAATGGCTTAATTTGTGTCACATTAGCTCATATCCCTAATTCCTAATGGCAGCATCACATCCAATTGTGTAAGTAACACTTGTTTATGCAATAAGCTATTTTTGGTTGTAAAAGCTATAATGTAGAAAACAATTATTTAACAACTTTATTAAGGTATACTCAATGTGAGATAATCTGCAAGTATTTACTGTGCATAATTTGGTGCATTTTGTCATATCCATGTGTTTGTGAAATCATTACTATAATCAAGTTATCAAGCATATCTATCACCACAAGTCTAACGAGGATATTTAGTAACTTGAATGGTAGATTTTTCTAAATGATGCCAGAATAAAGGCTGATTTCTGCCAAATCATTTGCATCTGGAAAAGTATGTCATTTGGTATAGAAGGGGAGTATTACATTGAACTTTCAAAGGAAGGTTAAGAATGTGTCAGTAGAAGATATTTTTTCAATGTTTTCTTCTTTTTTTAAATGAAAGTGTAAAGTTTTGTGGGGTTATTTTTTTTTTGCTTATTTTTAAAGAGTTATTTGTTTTTATAGGAAAGGCAGGGTTATTATTATTATTATTATTATTGATTGGTTCACTTCCCAAATGGCCACAATGACTGGAGCAGAGCTGATGACTTGGAGTCCTTTCCAGATTCCTACATGGATGCAGGGTCCCAAGGCTTTGGAACATCCTTTGCTGCTTTGTCAGACCATAAGCAGGAAGCTGGATGAGAAGAGGAGCCGCAAGGACACAAATTAGTGCCCATAGGTGATACTGGTGCTTGCAAGTGAAGAATTAGTCAATTGAACCAGTGCACTAGCTCCCAGTGTCTTGTTCTGACTTACTCGGAAGAAGTAAGAAGCAGAAAAGGAAGGCCAGGGCACAAGATCATATTCAATCAAGTAATCATCAGAACAATACAGAATGTTAAAGGTGGAATCTGGAACATTATTCGATGCTGAAAGAAGGGAGAAGAAGCTCAACCTTCCCAGTTTTTTTCCCCCTTTAGAACACCTAGATTAATAGCACAGATGGTTGGGGAAAAACTGGATGTCATCTTGGGGACACACATACACCCTTCTCATAGATAAAGTCACCATTTGATCTTGAGTCACCAACACAATGTCTGACCTGACACCTGAAAGAAAAGATGGTTGAAATCACTGTTAGAACTGTTCAGGAGTCTCGGGTCCTGAATGCTTTCATGTCTCTTTGCTGGCAAACATTGCTTGGTTGAGGTTCCAGGACCCTTCTTATGTGCTCAGACACTGTGAAGAAACAGGTCCTTGATGTGGCCTCACTGAGACAGCTTTGCCTCTCAACATCCCTTGCTTATCCCTCCTCACAATGTATTATATATTATATATAATACATATATAATAAATTTCCCTGAAGAAACCTCCCCCGCAGCCCCAACTGTTAGCAGGTGTTTTATTCTCCAGAGAAGTCTTACCAATTACAGGAAAATCACAGTGCCTGATACCCGTTGAAAGGATGACAATGTGACGTTTAAAACTGATAAAATCGTCAGCATGAATAAGGACAACCGAGAGGTGATTGTAACAGTTTATGTGATGGATAACAAGGATTCCCTTTCATTTTCATTTTAGATATACATGTTGAAAACTCCACAGTGATGTTAACAGTTAATACCAAGAAGAAGAATTATTGACATTTACAGCTGTAATCAAACGAACCATCAAACAGGGAGATCGATAGTATGTGGACAAAGACTCTGAGGATGTAATGATTGTTATGTTCGCTGCCAGCTCTCTCTGGGCAAAGTTGGATCAGGGTGATTCAGTCTTGTATGAGAGAGCAACCCAATGAAACATTGCCTCCAAATTTGAGCCAGAGGTACCTGATCTTCACTGAACTCATCTATCTTGTTTTCTGAAGGGTTATTAGGTCATCTAGGCTGAAATACAGAGAAAATATTGTAGAAAATAACTTACAAACCTCCAGTTTGTGCCAGCTTATGATAACCTGAATTTATATATACTTGAAAAATGGGAATTTACTGAACTCCTTGGATCTACACTATTGAGTATAAAGACCAAAAATCTTAAAATTTTTGAAATCAAAGTATTAAATTTATAATGGGAACTAGAGAATGCAGAAGCTTGCAAGCAGTTTACCTGGTAGGAGACAAGAGAAGAGGAAACATTCAACATTAGGAGAGGGCTTCAGGGCCCAAATCTGCAAGTCAGTGGAGGAAAACCCAATCTAGATTTTCTTGGTTTTCTCTGTTGCTGGGACCCAGATAGCCCCCAAGAAAATCCAAACAGAGCAACTCAAGTGTGCTTGACCCCATTGTGGTTGCTCTCTGCATCCACCTCTACCTACTTCACTTTGCCCAGCTATCATTGCTTTAAGACCTCAAGCAAGTATCAAATGTGGTCATGTTTTCTGACATTACCAACTACTCCATCAGTGCTCATCTGCAGGACATAATGGTGCTTGCTGCCTATAGTTCTTTGAAAACAACCAAGGGCAACCTTTCTGGACTTAAATAATTTAGTCTGCCTCCAGCTGGTTTCCCAGCTCATGGCGCATCCTGTTAAACCTAGTCATTCTTACTGTGCCCTGGATCTTAGGGATTCACTAATGAATAATGGATATGGTCTGTTCTTTCTTGTAGCTTATGTTCTAGTGTGAGAGCCAGTCATCACTTCATAATTTGTGTAATCGATTCTTCTTGTTGCAATTATGCTAAGCAGCTAAGTATGCTGCCCAAGAAGGGTCATGTGAGTGTTTTATGGGGGGTCAGTCTCTCGTCAGTTGGGCAGGGAGGGCCTTCTTGAAAGAAAGTGACTTTGGAATTGTCCTTCCACATCCATTCAATGCCTTACTGACTGAAAATGACAGAATCTGCCCGGCTCCCTCTCTCTCAGGCATCGCATTCAGCGCATCAGGAGAGTGAGGGTGATAGGGTATTTATTTTCCAGATTCCTTCCTGCCCATCTGTAGAAAACAATAGCTCCAATTTCTTTCCTACATGGCGGGGGGTTGGGGGGAAGGGGTTGACTCCTCTGTTGCCAGCATATGTGTGTCTCCCCATCTTTTCATCATTGCGTGTTTGTGTCTTGTGATTCCACTGTTAGTTTCTCAGGGCTGCTTTAAGGCACTGAACACCGGGTAGCTGAAAGCAACAGACACTTAATGCCTCACAGTTCTGGAGGGAGCAGTCTGAAATCCTGGTGGTCAACTCCCACTGGAGCCTGTAGGAGAACAATCTTGCGTTTTCTCCTAGCTTCAGTTCATTTGCTGGCGACCTGCAGCTGCAGGATTCCAGTCTCTGCTGTGACACAGTGTTCTGGTTTGTCTGCATCTTTGCATGGCGGACTTACAATGGCAGCAGTCCTCCCGGTCAGGCACCTGTCTCTGCTCCAGTGTGATCTCATCTTATTAATATTGTCTACAATCATCCTGTTTCCAAGTAAGGTCACATTGTAAGGTGCTGAAAGTTTGGACTCCAACATATGTTTTCTTGGGGGAACACAATTCAGACCCTAACACCTGTCCTTGCCTTGTAAATTTCCCTTTTGTTAGCTTCTCTCCAGTCACCTTGAGAGTGGCCTGTGTCTCTTTCTGAGACTCACCTGATAGGCTGGATATGGGGGCCTTTGAGAGGAAAGAAGATTCCATATAAGAAATGAAGATTATAAATAGTGTTTGTTTCCACCCTTGATACAGGAAAAAGTATTGTGGGCATAAATCTGGATTCATACCAAAAAAATGATTGATAGGGCTCAAATGAGCCCATCTTCCCTGATGATTACTGTTGAACTCTTCAAAATTAGTACATCATTATTTTGAAAAACCCCAAGAAGGTGTTATGTTTATGGCTGATTTATAACTCACACAGGTTAGAGGTAATTTTAAGAGCCTTTTTGTTAATGGGTAAAAGCAATCTTCCTTTGGGCCAACAGAGAGAGAGAGAGAGAGAGAGAAAGCAAGCAAGCTGGTATGACAAACAAATCAAAGCCAGTGTCACTAAGCAAAACAGGAGGGGACAGGTAATGACCCGGTGGAAGGATGGGACAGAGTGTGGCTGGGGAAGTGTATTCGCTGTTCTCTCCCTCCCCCCTACTCAAGCAGACTCAGCTTGGCCTGTGCCTGTGGCCAGAGCAAGACTGAACTTGCATGTGAAGGCAGAAATGTCTGCCAGGGCCCTGCCCTTAGGCTCTGCTTGCCAAGGCTCTGTCCAGGCTGTATTTCTTGTGCTCATTCCTTCTGTGTCAAGGCTGCAATCAGATCACAATGTCCTAGGCCCTTTCTGTGACTTCTGAGGAATAAATAAAGTCATGCTTGAAAACATGTGGCTCATTGCGGAACTATTTATTTTCCCTTTTCTGTAAAAATGAAGATACTTTAGGGTACTGGCAAGGTAGCCTAGCAGCTGAAGTCCCTGCCTTGCACGTGCAGGGATCCCAAATGGGCGCTGGTTTGTGTCCTGAATGCCCTGCTTCCCATCCAGCACCCTGCTGTTCCCTGGGAAAGCAGTCAAGGATGGCCCAAAGCCTTTGGACTCTGCACCCACCTGGGAGACCCGGAAGAAGCTCCTGGCTCCTGGCCTCAGATTAGCTAAGCTCCAGGCATTGTGGCCGCCTGGAGAGTGAATCAGTGGACAGAAGATCTTCCTCTCTGTCTCTCCTCTTCTCTGTATATCCAACTTTCCAATAAAAATGAATAAATCTTTAAGAAAATGAAGATATTTTAGACTTGAATAGTTGGTAGGATAGACAAGAGGTTTGAGGGGCATGATCCCGTCTTCCCCATGATCTGCATTTGCCTCTCATTTTCCTGTTTTATTTACTTTATTTGAATGATAGAAAGGGAAGAAGAGAGAAGAGGAGGGAATAAGAGAGAGAAATAGAGTGAGAGGAAGAGGGGGTGTATATAGATATACGTTGATCAATCTCCCATCCACTGGCTTATTCCACAAATGCCTGTAACTTCCAGGGCTGGGAAGGCCAGGCAGAAGCCAGGAAAAGTGAAACCTATGCATCTGGTGGCACGGACTTATTTTCTTGAGTTACCATCTGCTGCCACCCAGGATGTATGTTAACAGGAGCTGGAATCAGAAGTGGAGCTGGAACAGCAGTGTCTTAACTGCAGTTCCAAATGCCTCCTCCCAGACTGGCATCTTCAAAAATGTCTGCCTTAATTTTAGGTGCTATGAGCAAACTTTGTGAGGCATCTTAGTGTAATGTTTCATTATATTTAATGCTTTCTGATTTATGAACACAGCCTTGTGTTTGTGACTTTGTCTGGTCTTTTTATCTCCTATGTTTTCATCCTCTGCAGCACCTACCCTTAGAAATGCTGTTGGTAATGAGATGGTTTTCTCTGGCCACAGGAGGTCTGGCCTGAAAAGTGTTGCTGTCCGCCCCACACCCAGGAGCTGGAGAAGAGCATCCAGGAGCTCACTGCCACTATCATAGGCACAGGAAAGACTCCTAGGCTTTGATCTGTTGCAGTGAAAACAGGAACTTCTACTCCCATTAGCTTCACCACATTGAAGAGGATTAAGATAAGAAATGCTTGGGGCCTGCATGGTGATGGGTGGTTGCCTGCGGAACTGGCATCCTGTATTGACACCATGTTGTGTCCCAGATGTTCCACTTCTGATCTAGTACCCTGCTTATGGACTGGGAAAGCACAGGAGGATGGCCCAAGTCATTGGTCCCTTGTACCCACGTGGGAGACCTGAAAGAAGCTTCTGGCTCCCAGCTTTGGACCATCTCAGCTTTGGCCGTTGTGGTCTTTTGGGAGTGAACCAGCAGAGGGAAGATTTCTCTCTTTCTCTGTAACAGTGACATTCAAGTAAAATAAATGAATCTTTTTTTTCTTTTTATAAAGATGAATAATCCTAGTATGCAAGCTACCATGAGCTCTTCCTGCTTTTCTGTCTGTATAAGATGGTTAGAGATGCCGGTGAAACTGATGTAGCTAGTATTTTGTGTTCAGGGTCAGGGTGGTTGGGAGCACCAGACCTTTGAGCAACATGTTGTGCAGTGGTGGGGGACTTGTGTTTATGGGCTTCACTGGGAACAGAAGGAAGAAAGAAGGATGCGAAGCAGGAAGGGACCTATGCAAGCCTCTGTCTGTGTCTCAGCCTTCACGTTTCCATAATCTTAACCAGCTTTTTTGTGTTTTTCATGTGAGTGTCTTGAGCATTTCGGTCCTTTGTACGTGGAGCTAGATTGTGGAGGGGCAGCAGGGGCTGGATGATCCCAGGTGGACTCAGACAAGCCTCAGACAGAAAATCACATACCAGATTGGGCTGGTAGATGTTCTGCAACATAAGAGTCATCTTTCCAAGCTGCTTGCTCTAGTTTTCAAATCAGCTATGTTGATTCTTGATTGAAAACTGACATGCCTGTTACTTGCAAATCACTTGTCTCTCCAGGTTTCAGTTTACTGGAGAAGAAAACAGGCATAATGCTGTCCCAAGTGGTTGCAGGAAATTATACATGTGAAGACACCTTGTAACCAGCCATGAGGCATGCACTGGGAATCTGCTGACCAACACGGAAAGCAGGCATAAGAGGCTTTAGTTTGGGACTTACCTGGAGACAGAAGAGTGGTGCCAAGGATAGGACAGCACAGCCGTAATGCCTCTTTGCTTTCACTGTGGTTCTGACCAACTCCAAGGGGAATTGACTGGGTGAATTCTCAACTCTGCCAAATAAGACTTGTTGGAGACCAGGGCATTAGGTATCTTAATTGCTGGTACACTGAGGTCAGAGAACTGTCTTGTTTGTTTGCTCTTTTCTTAGCGATTATCCATTTTTCTCCATGTCATTCGGTACTACAAATTTTTGCTTCTTTGAAAAGCAGCAAATGTCTCCAGCTTTCATTGCTCTAACAAGGTGTCTGACTTGATTCCTAAAAAGAAAAAAAATCAAGGTAAGAGGAAGATAGAGAAATTGAAATTGAGAAGCTACATCAGAGTATCTGTGAGATTGCAGTTCTCACCTTCCTTTGCAGTCTTCATTTTCATCAGGGGAGTCATTTAACTCATTTACTTGATCATTTGTTAAGCGTCCACAGGATGCTGTGGTGTGCTCAGTGCTGTTTTGGGCTCTGTGTGGGAGATCACAGTGTGGACTCTCAGGGGCTCATTAGACCCAGGAAAATGCAAGGCCCGTGGTCCTGAGGCTCTTGGCAGGAGGGTGATAGGAGGCTAAGTGGGCAGCCCCATGGCGAGGCTTTCCCTGGAGATGGAAGGGCTCTACTTCTGAGACCATCTCTCCAGGCCCTTTATTCTTCATCTCTTGCCTCAGCATTTTAATGACCCACCCATGTGCTCCCTGGCTGCCTGTGGACAAGAGGAAATGAGCCTGGACCAGCAGGTGTTCTGCCTCCGAGAGGAACCTCTGCTAGTTGCACAATCTGGTTCTTCTTTTTGCTGCAAGAAGCAACATTTCCTGCTTAAAGTGAAGCCAACAGTTTGGCAGGGGTGATATCGGTATTTAGCTTCAGACTACTATGGATGCTTGTTTCCACTTTATTGGTGGATGTACCTTTTATTTTTTTGTGTTGCAATACATAAATTATGGATCTTTTATTTATACATCAAGACAGGAAGAGAGAGACGCTTTGCCAAAGTGCCAGTCTTGTAGGAAACAGGAGTCCATAAATGCAGTGCAGAATTTAGTAAAATATATTATTACATTGGTTTATGTTTTTGTAGCAGTTAAGTGCCTACTGCAGTACTCAGCCCATATCAAGCACCCTGTAAATGTTGATGTTGGACTAAAGAAGAAACGGCCCAAAACAAGCATAATGGGAAGATGGGGTAAGCAGAGCGGGCAATGAAAATTAAATGAGAAAAAGCAAAGTTAAGGCATGAAAAAAGGTTTAATGGAGTGTTATTGAATAACTGCTGAAAGCACAAAGTAGAAGAAACTAAAAAATCAAGAGGAAATACAATGCCTTAGCTAACAGGGATGTGGAGGTGGAGAAAAGCAGGAAGGGGATCTGGACAATGACCTCCACACAGTGATTTCCAGGTGGGTCTCGCATTGGAAATATCTGAGAAGCAGAACCACTGAGGCTTGGGCACAACCCTCACCAAGTCTGATTGGATGACAGACAGATGTCCTTTCCTTTCATTTTCTTCTTTTTAAAAAAGATTTATATTTTTTATTGGAAAGGAGAAAAAGATCCTCCACCTGCTGGTTCACTCTTCAAGTGGCCACAACTAGCAGAGCTGAGTCAATCTGAAGCCAGGAGCAGCCAGGAGCAGCCAGGAGCAGCCAGGAGCAGCCAGGAGCTTCGTCTAGGTCTCCCATGCAAGTATAGGGTCCAAAGGCTTTGGGACATCCTCCTCTGCTTTTCCAGGCTACAAGCAGGGAGCTAGATGGAAAGAGAAGCATCCAAGACCTAAACTGGAGCCCATATGGGATCCTGGCACATGCAAGGCAAGGACTTAGCCACTAGGCTACTGTGCTGGGCCTGGGAGACAACTTTTCATAAGCTCCCTAGATAATTCTGATAGGTTTGAAAATGATTGTGCTACAACAGGAATCACAGGCCAGTGAGATTAAGGTTTCTCTGCTGTCCTCAGGTATCGGGGTCTCCCGTCTGGCAGAAGAAGTCACCCGACACAGGAGAGAGTCTCAGAGGCGCTTTATTCAGATCATCTGTTAAAAAACTGTTATGTCCGTTAATTCCGTTACGCTGAAGCCCCTCCCCCGCCAAGCCCCCTGGCTTATATGTCAATCTTGCCCAATCAGCTTAAAGATCACCAAGGCGCACCAATTAGGGCAAAGGGCCAATCACAGGGCAGGAAATTGTCAGTGTCCCCAACACTCAGGGGAGCAGGTGAAGGTGTCACCTGTGCCTGTGGACTCTGCTGGTCTGCTCTGTGTCCTTCCTATACGAATGACATGGACCCCTATAGCAGCTGCCTTGTGAGGTGACTGCTCCGTGCTGGTCACTTACAAACCAGAGGGTGTAGGCTTTACTTGGGTTTGCATCAGCCATCTTCCTGCTTCCCTGAGTTCCTGCAATGCAGGTGCAGGGGCTTAGCAACTTGGTGTAAGGTGCTGGATTCCTAGCCTTCTGGGTCCCTCTGGGACGAATGGGCTAAGCCTGTGCTCTTGCTTCCTTTCCCTAGTCTTCCCCTGGTCTTCTATATCCAAATTATGTTCTATCCAACTTACTTTTGAAAGGTAGAACTCACAGTGTACCCACTTGCTGTGACTGTGTGTGCTGGCAATCGTGCACCACCCACAGAGTAATGCATTCCTGTTAAAGTTGGTGTGGGTGTTCTGCTTCCCTCTCTTTCCCTTCCACTCCTCTCCTCTTTCCTCCCTTCTTCCCTTTTTTTCTTTGTTTGTCTTGTAATCCCCAGGCTCACAACAGACCTCAGCGAACCGAAAAAAGCTTCTGCTAAGACTGAAGTGTGCCCAATTCCCTAAAGTGGCCAGCTGTTCGTGAAGGGAGGTGGATTACCGTCTGCTCTCCTGGAACTGTTGGTTTCACAGAGAAGATTTGCTGCTGCAGAGAGAGCTGTGGGTGGAATGTGAAGTTCCTTCTGTCTCTGCAAAATCTCTTTGATGTGCCCTGCTGGATGAAAGCTGTGAGGGCTTCACGGAGGACATGGAGAGGCACAGGACAGAAGTTTTCCTGCTGGTCATAAACCAATCATGCATCTTTACTGGCAGAAGCTCATTTACAAAAATACAAAAACAAAAACAATAGTAACTTTCTGCTTCTGTTCAACAAAATCCCAACGGAGAGGAAAATCATGCTGGACTGGGAGTAGATAGACAATGAGCCTTTAAGCACTTGAGTAGAACCTCCCTGGCCCCGCTGCTGGCATAGAATTCTCTGTATAGAAGAAACAGCACCCTGCACCTTCTTTCTCTAAAAGGGCTGAAAGGAGTTTTACTCAAGGGTCGTGGCTGGGAGGCTGGAGGGGGAACCTGAAAACTTGGTTTCCTCTTTAGGCCGTGGGACTTATGAAAAAGTAGAATGTGGCTGGCTGCCTTTAGTGCTTATAGGGAACTCAAATTCCTGTAGTTGGAATTACACAGCTGTGGAGTCTTTTCCACAGCTCTTATGTTCTCTGACTTGCCAGTTTTTGCCTGGGGCAGAGGTGGGTGACATAGCTGGGCTCTTCTAGAACATTGGGGCAACTCCATGCTTTTTCTCCCACAGGGAAGCCAATAGAGATCTTGACTCTTCTATTACAGACAGGAGAGAGCTGTAGGTGCCTTTCGGGGAGGGATACCTCCATTGTGCATCAAGTGAGGGAAAAAGGGACCCTCACTCTCTTTTGGGTGGGGTCTAGCATTCCAGAGCAAGAGATAAGACAGATCGAAGGAGCTTTTCCTCTTTCCCCTGGAACAGAGGTGTGGTGGATTGGGCCTTCGGTTCCAGGCACTCTCACAGCCAGCAACAAAATCTTGCATCACTGGGCCCAGTGTGGTAGCCTAGTGGCTAACATCCTTGCCTGCATGTGCCAAGCTCCCATATGGGCACTGGTTCATGTCCTGGATGCTCCACTTCCCATCAGCTCCCTGCTTGTGGCCTGGGACAGCATAGGAAGATGGTCCAAAGTCTTGGGACCCTGCACCTGGAAGAAGCTCCTGGCTTCAGATTGGCTCAGCTCTGGTCATTGTAGCCACTTGGGGAGTGAACCAACAGATGGAGGATCTTTTTGTTTCTTCTCTCATTCTCTGTAAATCTGCCTTTCCAATAAAAATAAATAGATCTTAGAAAAAATCTTGCATAATCTACAATTCCACAGGTATATGCCCATTCATGACCTCTGATTGATTCCAAGTGCATTTGCTACATTTTGTTTGTATAGATTGGGAGGAAAAAGGAGTGAGGCTAAAAGGATGCCACAACATGGAGTGAGAGCTAACTGAGGAAATGGAGATGTGGAATCACTGTAGGGTGAAGGCAACTATCAAGACTAAAAAAATACTGGACTGGAGAGTGACTTTGGGATCTAAAAGAAGAGAGTGTTTAAGCCCCTTAAGTGTGAAAGTGTTTAAGCAGGATCCTGGACCCATAGCAGCTTGTCCTCATGTCCCAGGAACCTCATATACTGTACACCTGCTACTATCCCATTGCCAAGACCAGTATATTTAGGATATTCTAGGTGCTTATGTGGCATTTATAGCAACTATTTGATGGTGGGGGGATAGATAGAGGCGAAAGGATTGACTGGAGCAAACACATTTATTTGTAATACTCAACCTGGTGGAGGTATCATGAGCAAGAGTGGTTGTTTTATAATTGTCATTGTATTGCTGTGGTAAAGCAAAGTTTGGAATGCAACTGCTGTTATGTACATCATGTATATGACAAGTTAAAGGGCTCTTAACATTGAGCTATGTAATGAATACTTAGTAGGTGAGAAGGAAAAGATTATTGAATAGGAGTATGCACTATCCAGTTGGCAGGACTTTAATTGCAAAATTGTCTGTGAGTTGACACATGTGAATGACTGAGTAGTGACTGCAAGGACTTGGAAAGTTACCAAAGAAGGGTGATAGAAGTAATTTGTGCAGCAAGGCTGCCCTTGTGTGTTGAGTAGTCTCAGCATCGATCACACCGAAATAACACTGTGGCAGAAATCACTGACATGACAAAGCACATGATACCAATCCAACCCAAGAAAAATGCCCATACTATGATGAGAAACGGAGGGGTACTTGGATTGACAGTGGGTTAAGTTGATGCTGATGATGCTGGCATCCCATGTAGGAGTGTCTGTTAGCATGCCCCTCCTCTGCTCTGCTTCTGACCTGGCTTCTTCCTAATACACCTGGCAAGGTAAAATATGGCAGGTCAGGTGTTGGGTCTTTGCCACCCATATGAGAGACCTGGATGGAGTTCTTGGTTTCTAGCTTTGGTCCAGCCCAGTTTTGGCTGTTGTAGCCATTGGGAGAGTGAAACAGCAGAAGGAATATTCTCCTTCTCACTATATTTACTTTTCATGTAAATAAATAAATAGGAAACACAAATAAAGAAGAAACCAGCGTGATGGAACACAAAAATGAGTAGGGAATGATACCTGTCAAAGAGAGGGGCTAGAGGAGCCCAAGGAAAGTTGATTCTAAAAATTCACCTTACAATCATCTCTCCATCAGAATCTTATTTCTTTTTTTAACAAGTGACACTCTTTATTTTTTTATTTTGAAAAAAAAAAGTTCATAAATTGAAAAGTTAAGAGTCCTTAAATTCTATGACATCATGTTCAAAATGCAGTCCTAAATTATGCCACATTTGGAAAAAAATCACAAAGATCTGATTCACATCAAATACAAGACATAATAGTGAAATAACTCATGCTGCAATTTATTTAAGTCAAAACATTATATGTAAAATTGAGTAAAACAGACTTTGTTTTTTTAGAATCAGGCATGAGGGGATGTCAATCAGTCTCAAGTACAAACAGTTCAATCGTAATGGAGCCTGAAATGAGTGGAAGTTGGGGTGGGTGTTCAGACACCCATCTCCCACACCGGGATGCCGGGGTTGCAGTGCGGCTCCTCCACTTCTCATCCAGATTCTTCTAACACACATATGGGGAGGCGGCACAGGATGGCTCAAGTGTTGAGAAAGACCTGAGTGGCATATCTGGTCCCTGGCTTTAGCCTGACTGTGTCTGTATTTGAGAAGTGAAGCAGAAGATGGGGAAATCTGCCTTGTGTGCGTGTTTTTGTATTTCTCTTGATCACTTTGCCTTTCAAATAAAATGAAAAATAAAAAAAAAAAGCAAGTGACACTTTAAAAAAAAAAAGCAAGTGACACTCAACTCAGAGAGGCAAGAGTCAGCTCCCAGAGGCAAGAGTCAGCAAGTCAGGGGCTGGTTTTGCAGTGTGGCAGGTAAAAATATTGCCTACAGTGCCAGCACCCTCTAAGTGCACTGATTCATGTTCTGCCTGCTCCACTTTTGATCCAGCTTTCTGCTAATGGCCTCGGGAAAAGCAGTGGAAGATGGTCCAAGTACTTGAACTCCTGCCCCCAAAGTCGTAGACCCAGATGCAGCTCTTGTCTCTGGACTTGATCAGCCTGGCCATTTCAACTGAGGAATGAAACAATGGTTGGGAGATTGCTATCTCTTTTCCTCTGATGCTCAAATAAATAAATAGTTCCTTTAAAAATAAGAGGAGAGTCAGAAGGTTATAATGACTGTTACCTTTGTTCACCAATTTGTTGTGCTTGCATTAGCTCCACTTGGTTGAGCTGGACAGCATGCCAATGCCACCGTCTACCCTGAGGACTCTCTATTAACAACTGTTATAGCAAGACTATACGTTTATCTAGGGAAGTATGACATTGAAGGAACACCATCTGAAAAAGAAAACATAATTTAAAATGCCATCTGGGCAGTTGAAAAATGTATTTATGAGGAAGAGATGTACTCTCAAAAACTTTCCTCTTACTTAGATTGGTTAAACTCTAAGCTGCAACTATATGTAGTCATGTACCATGTAATAACATTTTGGCCAGCAATGGACCGTACATATGCCTGCAATCCCATAACATTATATTGCCTAGAGACAGTGTAGCCATCTTCATTTATGGATGTACATTCTATGGCTACACAAAAATGAAGGCCCCACCAATATATTTTTCAGGATGTAGCTCATGACAATATGTGTAGGTTAAGGGCACACTGCTTTAAGATCAACCAAGCGGCAAACAAAACAAAACAAACAAACAAACCGTAAAAACAAAAGCACAAACCAAAAAAACCATTCCTTATACACCCACAAAAGACTTGTGGACAGGGGACTGAGTCCTCATGGTAGTTGGGGCTCCTCGTATGGTCGTCAGGGACCCAGGCTCACCAAAAGAGGTCAAGAACAAGAAAGGTGCTGAGATTTTCCCCAGATAATTCAACATTTTCTGTCAGCTTTCTTTTCTTCTAAGGGCATATGAAGCCTGGCGAATTTTGACTGGCAGAAGAGGTCTTGGGAGAGATTTGGAAAAGAATAGGATCAAAATTCAGAGGAATGACCAGAAATGCAGTTGCCATTGGCTATTATTAGAACTGCTGGTGAAACATCTTTCTGCCATCCCAGGGAGTCTTCCTCCCTTGACCTCCTCATTGGCCCTGAATCCAAATGAAAGAGTCAACATCATGAAGTTGGATTGCTCCTCCAGCTGGCAGAAGAGTGTTAAGCAAGGCCCTAGCTGACTTTTTCTTGTCTTTTCATAGTGGAGAAGGGAGCAGATCCAAGTGGACTGCTGTGAAGAGGAGCTCATCCTTTACTGTAGCACACCAGCTTCACCAGATGGGGTATGGGAATGTAGGCAATTTATAAAAACCTTTTCAGCAGCTTTCACAACCACAGGGGATGGTATGGGCTTGGTTTAGCATTTTTAAACTTAAGCATTCACCTCATGCCAATGATGATCGCTGTAGCTTTCATTTGAGGTTGTTCATTTGGAAATATACAAGGATGAGGCATTATTTCTTTAGATAAAATATTCTCTTTCATTACATCTGTGTCTCAGTGATCCCTAAAGCAGAAATTCAGCTCTGACATTAAATTCAATAATCATGCATTAAACACATACAGTGCAAGGCACCACATGAACTGTGGAGGAAGTAGCCAAGCCTGCTTTCAAGGATTTGATAAATTAAGGGAAGGATGAAGGAAACAGCCAAACAATTGTGGTAAAAAAAAGAGAACATGTTAGGTTGGCACTGTGGTGAAGTGAGGTAAGCTGATATTTGCAATGCCAGCATTCCATGTGGATGCCAGTTTGTTGCTCTGCTTCCAATCCAATTCCTGTTAATGAACCAGGGAAAGTAACAGAAGATGGACCAAGAACTTGATCCCTGGCAGCCATGTGAGTGACGTAGGTGACTTCCAGGCTCTGGGCTTCAGCCTGGCTCCACCTGGGCCATTTTGACCATTTGGGACTGAGAAAGCAGATAAAAGTTTTCCCTCTCTGACACCGCCTCCCACTTTCCTGTAATTCTGCTTTACAAGCAGACAGAGAGAAGGGAAAACATATGAAATAACTTGAGAGTTAAAAGCCAAGCTGGTTCAGTTGGTGGAGAGTATATCCTCAAAGATGTGCTTTGCATTGAAGACGCAAATTCAGAAGACAGGAGCTTACATGTGATGTTTAACACTGAGAACAGGAATGAGATCACCTAGGGAGAGATAGCAGAGAGAAGTAGCTGGGTATGGGTTTTGGGTGCTATAATGTTTAGAAGTCAGATAAAGAAGGAAGAATCAGAAAAGAAGACTGAGAAGGAGTGTGGAAAGCATTTCAAGAAGGAATGGTTAGTCAACAGTGAACAATGAGTGGGTGGTTGTGTATGTCACCACTGGCCATTGAATTGCGAGTCTGTTTTGTGTTGTCATTTTAAAAGGGTAAGTCTTCGAGAGCAGGGTCCACATATGGTTGGCCCATATTCTGCACTCAATGTTTGGATCAATATTTAGCACAGGATAGGACTTCTAAATATTGTTGCATAAAAAAAGGAAGGAACAAAAGCTGGTTTGAGGGCCCTGTGTGGTAGCCTAGTGGCTGAAGTCCTCACCTTGCAAGTGCTGGGATCCCATATGGGCACCAGTTTGTGTCTCAGTGGCTTGGCTTCCCATCCAGCTCCCTGCTTGTGGCCTGGGAAAGCAGTCAAGGATGGCCCAAAGCTTTGGGACCCTGCATTCGAGTGGGAGACCTGGAAGAGGCTCCTGGTTTCTGGCTTCAGATTGGTTCAGCTCCAGCAGTTGCAGCCACGTGGGGAGTGAACCATCAGATGGAAGATCTTCCTCTCTGTCTCTTCTCTCTATATATCTGCTTTTCAAATAAAAAATTATATATATATATTTTAAAGCCACTTTGAGGTGTTTATACTTAATTTAGTATGCAGAGTAGGATCAGAGTTTTTACATTTCTGACACGGAATTTGGTCTCAGCAAAAAAAAAAAAAAAATACAAGCCTCTTTTCGGAGGTTTGTAAGATCTTTTGGCTTCATGTGTGCCTCCTGTTTTGTGGGGATCTAGCTCACAGAATTTCCCATAATCCTTTAACACATTGTTTGCCACCAGAATCTTATGAGATATTAGTGGTCATGCCAGTACAAAAATAATTTTATAATATTAACCCTGTAAAAGTAGGTATTTTTATGCCGGAATTCTCAGTACATATGAAATTCCTAGTAAGAACTAGGAATATTAAGAGTATTCTGTCAGGCCTGGCGCGGTAGCCTAGTGGCTAAAGTCCTCGCCTTACACGCACTGGGATCCCATATGGCGCTGGTTTATGTCTGGGCGACTTCCCCACCCTCACTTCCCATCCAGCTTAGATTGTGCCCTGAGAAGGCAGTAAAGAATGGTCCAAAGCCTTGGGACCCAGTACCAATGTGGGAAATCCAGAAGAAGCTCCTGGCTCCTGGCCTTGGATCGGCTCAGCTCCGGTCGTTCTGACCCTTTGGGGAGTGAATCAATGGACGGAAGATCTTTCTGTCTCTTCTCCTCTCTGTAAAATCTGACTTTCCAATTTTAAAAAAATCTTTTTTTTTTTAAGAGAGCTGTCAATATTAGTGCTTGCCAAATGATCTAAGCATGGAATTTCTTTTAATTGCACAAAACAAGGGCTGAACCTCTTGATGGATCATGAACAATTTTCAGAAGCAAAAGGTCATATCCAATTCCTTTTTGGTGAAGAAATTTCCCGTGATTGAGACAACTTACATGGGTGGAGCAGAAGGGTGTGCTAAGTTATAATTATTGTTCTGAGGTCTATAATTCCTTCTTCTGTAACAGGATTGCCAATTCCTGCCCATTGCTATGGGTCTTGCAGAACTTTCTGTGGAAGGGTAGGAATGCTTGCCTAATTGATTGTGGGTTTGGCCAATAACTGTCAGTGGATGTGAAGGATGCCATGTCTGAGCAGGAGCTTTAAGAAGCGTCTTGAATTTGTGCCAGCTACTCTCTTGCTCGTTTTGCCTCTGCTGTAGAACAGCACATCCCAAGTCTCCCAGCCTGGGCTCTGGAATGAGAAGACAACGGGAGCGAAACATAGCAGTCATTTTGTAGCTGCCAACTTACAGCTAAAGCAGGAGCAGAAAGTAAGTGTTCACTGTAGGGCACCAGTGAGATGCTGGCGTTATCTTTTACTACAGCACACCTGACTAATACACAGAGGAAAATATGGAAGGCCAATGGGGATTGGACAGCTGCTGCCCTCCAGAACTCTTGTGAGAGACCGGCTCTCCAGAGGAGAGACAGAAAGCTCCGGAAAAATGGCTCCACTTCCAGCTGAATGTTTTATCCTTCACAAGAGAAAGGTTCATTTTACTTGTTTTGGCTGGAAACAGCTCCATGAAAAACAAACATTTTGGCCTGGTTACAGATTTATAGGCCAAGTGTAGGATGTGAGGCAGTTGGCATGTTTAGAAGAGGTTTCAGTTTTTCACCTTGGATGAAATTGGAGAATTACTCTTCACTTCCTAAGCAGTCCCATGGGCATTGCTTGTACATTACTTTTTCAACCCTCTGTCTAGGTTTCTTCTCTCTGTTTCCATTTTCAGGATGAGGGGAAGGTTAGGAACAGACTCTTGAAGGGAGTAACTACAATGCAATGTAATTAAAAGTAATAAATGTATAAATAAATAGAATAAAAATAATGCTCTCTTCTTCCTTTCTTCTCTGCTTTTCTTAATTCTTTATCTTAACCCAGACCACAGCTGTTTTAGCTGATCTGTTTTGTGGTGTGTACAACAGCCCCATTTTGGAATTTCTAAGCTTTCCTTGGCATGGAATTAGCTACACCCTGTGGCAAAGGAGCCTCTATGAATGCTGTGACGTGCATTCTCTTCCCCACAAAACTGGATGGTGTCTAGCTAAGACCCAGTACTTTTCCATCAAACTTCAGCTTATCTGAAGTGTTTGGTTATTTAACTGAATTTCATAGCTGAGTGTGTGTGTGTGTTACTGCTGAGATACCTCATGTTCCTTCCTGGGTTATCTTAAAGATGGAAGAGGAAATGTTTTCTCTGTTATAAGCTTAGGCCTCTTCTGCTGAGACACCTTCCCCAGCTAGTAACCACTGCTTGCTTCTCTATGTTCTCACTACTATTCATTCACTCTTTCCTCTGATAACAAATCTCTAACTTAATGTCAGCTTCTCCAACTAGAAAGAGTACCTTAAGGGCAGGATTCAGCTTTTAATATTTTGGTGGCTCAGCATGTGGCACAGCATCAAGAACATTGTACGTGCTCAGTGCATAGTTGAGGGATGAGGACATGCACCCCGTAATTGTGGACTTGTGTATTTAATAATATGGCTACTGAAAATAGCTACATACAGTAAAAAAAAAAATGCCAAAAGAGCTCATCATAAGTCAGCTAGGAGTTACTGAGAAAATAATAATCACGTTTTCTTATAAGCAATTAGACTGTGTGGGCATGTTTTACTCACCTGTTTAGGGCCCCTATGTGGTAGCTGGCTAGATCCATAGGGGATTCTCTGAACCTCCTTGGTTGTTTGTGTGACCCAAAATAGACTCTTCAAGTAATATTTGAAAGGCAGAGAATGAGAGAGAGATCTTTAATTTTTTTTTTTAACTTACTGCTCAAATGGCCACATCTAGAGCTAGGCCAGGCTAGGCCAGGCTGGAGCCAGGAGCCAGGAGCCAGGAACTCTGTCGTGGCCCCACATGAATGACAGAGGGCCCAAGCACTCGAACCATCTTCTACAGTCTTCCTAGGTGTGTTGACAGGAAACTGGATCAGAAGTGGTATAACTGGGATTTGAATTGGCACTCTGAAGTAGGTGCTGGTACCACAAGCAATAGCTCAATCCACCATGCCACAATGATGGTTCCAAGAACAGAATCTGGAGTGCACCAGAAAGAATTGCTATAAACCAGTAGTCACCCCTTGGACTCCAACTTGGGGTGACTTTGGGATCTCTAAAGCCAATCAAAAGTCAAAATATGGCAAGGCTTGAGGTCTTACTGCAGCCTGTGACAATGACCAATGTCTGGGAAATAGCAGAAAATGAGAAATGAATGCATTTCTCCATACAAATACATTTATGCAATCATCAGATTCCATGATAAGGCAAAGCCAACATTGCCTTTGATCTCCTGGGGCTTACAAACTAGTGAGAAAATAGGTCTTATCCAATTAATAAAATATCACTAGAAATTGAAACATGAAAGCATTAAAAATCCAAACAAAACTAAATACATGGTGAGCTCTCGAGATGCCTCGGAGAAGAGGCCGTGCAGACTTTGATGGGAAGTACAAGCATTAATTAAACAGGTGACAAAGATATGAGAGAAGTGCTCCGTAGGGAAGAAATATGAATGCAAAGACCCTTGGCTGGAAGGATGATGCTTAGTCCCTAAAACGATTGGAAGAAGCCATGTTTGACAGGAGCATGAAAAATGAAAAGCAAAATAGGACGGTTGGCAAGACAGGTGAGGAGGGGTCACAGAATGCAGTGTCTTAAATGGAATCTAAAGAATTTTGGTCTTTTGCTTATAAGCAATAATGAGTTGCTGAAAGATTTTTAGTCAGGGACATGACATAATCACTGGCATTTTGAAGAGATTACTCTGGCTGCTAGATTACATAGATTATTCGGAATGCAGAAGTAATTCAAAGGAGGTTTGGTCCAGGATGGTGGTGGTAGAGGATAGAGAGCAGTGGATGGGTTTGAGATGATGTTATTACCTGAGAGAGGGACCTTAAAAGAGTAGTGTATGGATGTCTTGATTAAATCTCAGAGTTGAGTTGGTGTACCTTTGAGACAGCTAAGTAGGAAGGTTAAACAGATGGATGAATGCATAGATATTAACTCATGTATTCAGCACATATTTATTGACTACCTACTACCCATTACTCAGTATATTAAAATTGTATGGGACATAAAAATACAATGAACTTGGATTCTACTCTCAAGGAGTTTGAAATTTATTAGATAGTCATGAAGGACAGTTAGAAATCATAGTTCTTCTCACATATTTGAGTATACGAAGGGTAAAAGTTTGAGTTGTTTCAGAATGCATAAGAAATAAAAGATATGCTGGACAATAAGATGCTGGACACTATGCAAAGTACATGCTTGCAATGAAAGAATGAGGATTGGATTTGAATTGTAATACTGCAACTAGGTGGAGTAATCCACAAAGGGGGAGAGTACAGGGAGGGGATGGGGGAATCCCAGAGCCTGTGAAACTGTGTTATGCAATCAAATGTAATAAAGAAAAAAGAAATAGAAGATGTGAGGTTTTTGGTAAGCAGTCTTGATTTTACAAAGGAAATCCTTTTTTAAAATTAAGAATGACTGGGGCTGTGGCATAGTGGTCTAAGCCTCTATTTGTGGCATTCCTATATGGGTATCAATTTATGTCCTGGCTGGTCCATGCCCAATCAAGTTTCCTGCTTATGGTCTGAGAAAGCAGTGAAGGATGTCTCAAGTCCCTGGGCCCCTGCACCCACATGGGAGACCCAGAAGAAGTTCCAGTTTTCTGACTTCAGATCAGCTTAGCTCTGGCCTGTGGTCATTGGGAAGTGAACCAGCAGATGGAAAATCTCTCTCTGTCTCTCCTTCTTTCTGTAACTCCACCTTTCAGATAAATAAATGTCTTTTAAAAATTTTTATTTTTTTTTTTTATTTTAAAGGCAGAGATATGTAGGTTTTTGTTAATTACCTGTCAGTAAGCTCAGGAATTACTTGAATTTCTTTAGTTTTTAAATTCTTGCCTTTTAATTTATTTACTTAACTTTTTAATTCTTGCCTTTTATTTATTGACTTTTTTTTTATGCTCTTTTGTGCCAAGACTTTCTTAGATGGCTACTGGGCAGTCTGGCTGCTTTCTCCCACAATAGCCTTTCTCTCTGATCCACACTCAGTGATTCATGCTCAGCCATGTCCATCCCAGGTTCTGATATTCCCCAGCTCAACATGGACCAGAACTTCCTGTCTTCATTCGTCCTGCAGGAAGAATGGGACCATGAAGAACACACACACACACACACACACACACACACACACACACACACACAAACACACACACACTGTTTTCTCCTATCCTTCTACTTCACAACCTGACTTAGACATTAATGACTCATTCTGTATCTTTTCTAACATGATCTTGAGTTGGGGGTACATGGCACAATTCCATGAAGTTATGGTCATAAGTACACTGATCTAATAAGTACTAATTCATTTCCTAATTAGCTGGAGGATGAATGAGAAATGGTCATATTTAGAATTTATGTGGTAGCTTCTTCCAAAGGAGCATTCAAGGACACAACATCATCTAATTAGAATATTTATTATATTAGCAACAAAAACAATCTGTAATCTGATTTTGAGATGACCGATTGCTTATCAGTACACCTCACACTGGCTGCATATCAGAATTGCTGTAGGAGATTTTTAAAAATATGAATTCTTGGGTTGTGTTTGGGAAAGATTGATTTATTTTTCCACCTCTATGAACATTTTCAATAACAATGAATGCTATAGGTTGCATGTTTCCTCCAAAGTTCACATGTTAGAGGCTCCATTCCCAGTGCAGAAGTGTTAACAAAGGAGGATTTCTCAGAGTGAGCAGGTCAGGAGTGCTCTGCCCTCATGAATGGATTAATGCTGTGCCAAGGGAGGTGTTACAGAAGGAGTTCCTGATAAGAGGCTGAATTTGGCCTCATTCACTCTTGCCTACATGCTATTTTGTGCCCTGTTCCTTGGGGCACCATGAAAGTCCTTATAGGGTGTGGACTCCTCAACCAGGACTTTCCAGTCTCCAGAATTGTGAGAAATACATTTATTTTCTTAATAAATCACTCAATCTCTCTGGTGAAGCACAATAGCCTAGTGGCTAAATCCTTGACTTGCATGTGCTAGCATCCCATAGGGGTGCTGGTTTCTGTCCTGGCTGATCCACTTCCCAGCCAGCTAACTGCTTGTGGCCTGGAAAAGCAGCAGAAGATGGCCCAAATTCTTGGGATCCTGAAACCTGTGTGGAAGACCTGGAAGAAGGTCCTGGCTCATGGCTTCAGAACAGCTCATCTCTGGCTGCTATGGCCACTTAGGGAGTGAACTAGCAGATGCAAGATTTTTTCTCTCTATCTCTCCTTCTCTTTGTAAATCTGACTTTTCAATAAAAATAAAATCAGTCTTATAAAGAGTCACTGAGGCTCTGATATTCTGTTATAACAACACAAAATGGATTAAGAAAAGGCATCCGGGGCCCGGCGCAGTGGCGCAAGTGGTTAAAGGTCCTCGCCTTGCACGCCCGGGATCCCATATGGGCACCGGTTCTAATCCCGGCAGCCCCGCTTCCCTTCCAGCTCCCTGCCTGTGGCCTGGGAAAGCAGTCGAGGACGGCCCAAAGCTTTGGGAACCTGCACCCGCGTGGGAGACCCGGAAGAGGCTCCTGGCTTCGGATCGGCATAGTATCGGCCCGTTGCGCTCACTTGGGGAGTGAATCATCGGACGGAAGATCTTCCTCTCTGTCTCTCCTCTCTCTGTATATCCGCCTTTCCAATGAAAAAATAATAAAAAATAAATCTTTAAAAAAAAAAAAAAAAAAAGAAAAAAAGAAAAGGCATCCGTAGACTGGCTTCTCAAACCTGAACAAGCATATCATTTACTAGGCAAATCTGTTAAAATGCAGACTCTGAGTCTGTAGATGGAGGGAGATGCCTGAGGTTCTTTGTTCTGGAAGACTTGGGGATGATGTTGATGTTGTTGGTCTGGAGTGTATTTGGCCTAAGAAGGTCTTAGATCATTGGCATTCAACCCCAAGGGAAGGGAGGGTGAAGAGAGGGGAATTGAATTACTTATGATGCCTGGGATCCAAGTCCTCACCAATTCAATCAAAATTTTCAGGGGTGGGGAGGAGACTCTGGGCATGTATCCCAGGCCTTAAGTGTTTTTAGAGATGATTCAAATATGTGGATGTAATTGAGAACCATTGCTCTAGAGATGCCTTGCCCAAATCCAATGTCCCTTTTTCTACAGTCAGAGCAGAAGAACCTGGACACACTTTCCATGTATTAAAGAATCAACAATTCTCCTCTTTAGCTTACAGCAGAATTTCTCAAAGCATATCCTGGGGCCACTTGCATCAAAGTGTCTTAAGACACTTATTTGAAATATATGCCCTACCTTTTTTTTTTTTTAAGGTCTATTCATTTCTACTGAAAATGAAAGAGAAAGATCTTCCATCTTGCTAGCTGACTCCCCAGATAGCAGCAATGACTTGATCTGAGCCAATCCAAAGCCAGGACCCAGGAGCTTTTTCCAGGTTTCCTAAATGGGTGCAGGGTCTCAAGGCTTTGAGCCATATTCTAGTGCTTTCCCAGGCCACAAACAGGGAGCTGAATGGGAAGTGGAGCAGCTGGAACATGAACTGGTGCCCATGTGGGATCCTGGCATGTACAAGGCAAGGATTTAGCCACTGAGCTATTCTGCTGGGCCCTACATATTCTATATTTTAAAAAATAAATTGCAAATACATTGATGAGAATAGAACTTACTTTTGAACTTTTCTATTCCCATGACCTATATTATTATCATGAATATGATAAGCATTCAATAAATGTATGCTGAGCCTAATAGTGCATTGAATGAATACTGAATAGGAAGCATCAGGATAGCTGACTTTTATTTATTTATTTATTTACATTGAACAAGAGGAACTTATTTATATATCTCTTCAGTTGAAATTATTATACATGCCATTTAGCTTTTTAAAAAATGTATTATACCATACAGTTTTATAGGTACAGGAGTTCCTCCTCTTCCCTCCTTACTTCCCATTTTACTTTCCTGCCATTTCACCCCAAATTATCACAGTTATACAGCCTCTTAGTAATAGTTACAAGCTTTCTGTTTCAGCTTGAGGTTAGGACATGTGTATGTGTATGTTTGCGTGCGTGTGTGAATTCATCTGATTCATGCCCAACTCAGACAACTCACATTGCCATTGACATTTGTCTCCAAAATCTCTCTCAACTGCCCTGAGAGAAGCCCATGTACTACTTCTCTGCCCAACTCCTTGAGTCCTCCTATGTAGCTAAGGCAAGATATTAAACATTCAGTTCCTGAAATTGTTATGGAAACATGTCACAAATGACTCTATTCATCCTTACCGAGTAGAGTTGAAGCTTCAGAAATTTTGATTAGGATGGTAATGGAAAACAATCCTTGCTTTATCTAGTTTATACACACGAATGCTTTCATAATAAAGACTCCGTAATGAGCTACAGCACTACTGGTAGTAGAAATTCTGCTCGTCTCAGCCTGCCTCCGCAATCAGTGGGCCTTTTCAATACTGTAAGTTGTTATTTTTGGCCAAACATCTGTGAGAGACAGGTGCATGGCTGCTTGGTCCTTCCACAGAAACCTTAACAGCTTCTTCTGTCCTATGCAACTGATAAAGGAGGCCCTCTAAAACCAGCTGCAAAGATAAGGCCCTTTCCTTAGCTCATCTCTAGACCTCTCTTAGCAGACTTCACTGTTGGGGTTATCAGGTGGTCTCATCTCAGGTGTGGTGCACTTTATAGCTCAAGATGGTCTATAATTGGATCTGTCACCTCAGGTTGACCATAAGGTTTTGGAATCAGTTAGAGACGGAACCAGAGCACAGTGGCTATTGAGTCCACAGTAGTAAGTCCCAGCGTCTTCTACTGTTGCTCTTTGAATATCAAGTGCAAATTGATTTTTTGAAGTATTAATTTTCCTCTTGAGATCATCCTTTGAATTAGAATTGTTGATAAAAATCAGGGAGTTATCTTCATTTTTCTTATACCAGCTCATCTGATAGTTTTTCAGTTCTCCTCCTGCTAAATTGCAATGGAAGGTGGCAGATTCTCCGACTAGAACAGTCAGAGTTTGAGGTTCTGATTCCAGAATTATATCCGAGGACATCCCTGAAATGGAAAGCCCAGAGTCAGAGCAGCAGTGAAGAGCTCCTTCTATTCCGAGGGGTTGGGGTGTCAGACACACATTCAGCAGTGGGTCACCGTCATAGGCTCTCAAAAAATTGCCCCAATTTTTTTGTGCCCAACGCATTTTCTTAAGAGCAAAAGGCCCAGGGGCTGTCCTTACCTGCAAAGAAGGTGGCAAGGTAAAGGAAGGGACAGGTCCACAGCATGGCTTCCCTGTTGGGGGTCTGCAGTAGCCTGGTGTTCTCTTGTTGCCCTAAGTAGGTCAGTTGCTATGTGGCCAGGGGAAGTCTTGTCTGTTACAGAGGTGGTTTGATGTCAGTCACTTCCTCAAAGAGACATGATGCACTGATAAGGTTACAGGCTGGTTTGTTTATCCAATGAACTTGGCCTAGCTGCTTGCTGGAGTCCAGATACTACTTGAGAGCCACAAAGTTGAGCTTTTAAGGAGTTCCAGTTTTAGAGGAGGCAGACACACAAGTGTTAAGTCCCATGCAAGAAGTGTGTAGATTGGCCAGTGAATGTGGAGGAAAGGGTTGCTTCTGCTTGGAATTCTCAGAAAAGGGATCCCTGGCAGAAACTGGCCCAACTTCACATCCAGAGGCTTTCCCCAGGAGAGAGGACTCTGAACAAAGGCACTAAGACACAAAGGATATCAGCCTGCCAGCTATGGTCATTCTGCCTCCAAACCTCTCCTGGGCATTGCCTACAAATCCCTGATCCATTGCTTTCCCCAGTCTCACATTTTCAGCCCCTTCTCCATCCACACTCAGCAATTGAGCCCCATAAAAAAATTTGTAGCTTCAAAGATGTTCTGTGGTCTTCCATACACTCCAGATTTTGCACTGGCTGCCCCTTCATTTCTGGAAAAATTTCCCATAAACTGCCTGAGGGAGACTAGTCTCCCTCAATGTGTTGGATCATAGCACGTATTGCCTCTATTATAATTCTCTGTTAGTGTGTTTGTTTTCAGCATTTGATGTTTAAGATTATTTATGAAAGATACTGTATCTTATTTATATTTGCATTAACAGCATCCAGTACATAACTTGTCAATTGGAAGCTCAGCAGTTATTTGCTTGTCTAAGCAGGATATTTATTATTATTATTATTATTATTATTTTAAAGAGATTTATTTATTTATTTAAAAATCAGACATTGGGAAAGAGAGAGAGAGCACTCTTCCACTTGCTGGCTTATCCTCTAGATGACTACAATGGCTAGGGCTGATCAAGGCCGAAGCCAGGAACCAGGAGTTTCATTTGAGTCTCCCAAGTAGGTAGCAGACTCTCAGACACTTAGGCCATGTTCTATTGTTTTCCCAGCCCTTAGCAGGGAGCTGGATTGAAAGTAGAGAAGCCAGGATATGAACTGGTGCTCACAGGGGATGCAGATATTGAAGGAGGTAACTTTGCCTGCTATGCCACACACTGGTTCTCCAAGCAAGATTTCTGATAGGAGACCCCTGACTTGTCAAGGAGTCCACAGGGTTGGTTGCTCATTTATTTAATACGGGATTAGGGAAGGGTTTGCCTTCAGGACACAGGTTTGTTTTCATAAGTATGCTTGTTTTCTTGTTTTCATAAGTACAAGCAGAAGTTGGCACTTTGTGGAGTGCCTGAGTAGAACCTGCTTGCTGTAGCTGTGATTCATAGCCTAGATGGTGCCACTGCCCATGTCACCTACAGATAGTGAACACTGGCTTTGCAGCACTGATAGTCTATGGTTTTTGAACACTGCTTTGCAAATTACCAGTAGCTGAGCAAGTGACATCTCTATTTCAGTAACCTTGCTTGCAAATGGAGGTACATTCTAATTATCTTGCAGGGATGCTGTGAAGTTGGAATGAGAGAACAAACATGAAACACTTATCCCTGTGCCAGGTACATATTTGCAAGCTCACGACATATGGTTTCCTTGCATTGTCTCTCGTGCTTTGTAGTTGGGGTTTGTGACTGCTCTCCCTCCCTACCCGAGTCATAATCACAGGAAAGATAGATACCTCATAATTTCAAGGCTGGTGTTGAACATTCCTGTGAAGGAAGGATATTTCTGTTGAGCTATGTTGTGTTGGTTGCAGGGTGTTGGGCAAGGAAATGATTGAGCTGATCATAGCCATATGAGAGATGTATGTGCAATGTTAGAGTCTTCTCTGCCGTTAGGCAAAGAACTGTCTGTAGCAGCTAAGAATGAAAGACCCAAAGGAACTTAAGCCCCCATATTCTTTGAGTATTTGGCACAAAGAATGAATAGGTCTTTAAAAATCAAAAGGACCCCACAGTTAAATCAAATCTACTCCTACTGGCCACAGTGTCAGGTCTGGTGACATTCTCTTCGATGGTCTCTGCCACTCCAGGATATTTGATGTTGAACATTTATCCATAGGGTCAATTGAATATTAGTGAATGTGACAGCACTTTTGGTTTCCTTGCTAATTGGAAGCTTCAGAATCTATTTTGCTTTTGATTTGAGAATGTATTCACCTTACTTCATCCTCTTAGTTTTTTTGGGGGGTTGGAAAAGGGGGGTGAGGGATTTAGTGAAGGAGAGGTCTTTCCTCTCTCTCTCTCTCTCTCTCTCTCTCTCTCTCTCTCTCTCTCTCTCTGTCTCTTTCATTACGCGGGAACTTCTCCCATGATTTTTTGGTCACGCAAGGTCAGACTCTGATGGATGCCAACAATGTATCTCTGCTTAGGCTGAGTGCTTAGCAACTAATGCCCTGCTTCTAATTGTGTTTGTTCTCTGGTTTCTCAGCTCTGCCACTGACTGGTTGAACAAAAAACTCAAGAGCAGGGACAGAGGCAAATGAGAAGAGAACTGCATTTGTATTTTCCTTTGCTTAGAATGCTGTTGGTAGGGTCCTCAGCTGCTGGAGGTTCCAAAGCTGCTGTCAGTTAGTGAGTGATTCTTATCTCAGTGTAACTGATTTGGGCTCAGAATGCTCAGATGGCTAGAATCACTTTAGTCCTCTGATTGGCTTTTATTGAAATGTCTGGGTCCCACCAGTCATTTTAAAGCAAATAGGAGATATTTTTGGAAATTACTGAGGAATTTCAATGGGTGTCCAAGAAGATCATTGTGTCATTTGTCTCTAAAAAGATTTTGGCTGCCAATAGCCCACCTGCGACCTACTTATCCAGATGTGTGACATCAAGGGAAGCAGCTGCCAAGGAAAATTGTGCAGAGGCAAGTTGAGACATTTTGGAGTTGTAATTCTGGTTCCGTTACTGACTTGGGACCTGCATTGTAAATAAGTAAACCTCACCGTATTTAACCTCAGCTCACAGTCTAATTCCTTTAGGATGTTTCCCTGGCTTGCATCACTAGACTCTCTGAAATCTAAATACTCTAATTCCAATCTGCACTTTCCTCCTGGGAACAGTCCTGTGATCATCAGAAGCAAGTGTTTCTTTTGCTCCCACATGAGTCTGATTCTGCTTCTTCATTAGAGCATATGCCTCACTGTGTGTAAATTCCAGAATGGGAGAGAGCTGGTACCACTCGCTTGTCATCCTTGACTCTTGGTGTACCACAGTAGACACTCAACATACATTGTTGACTATAAAGATGAACCTGCCTATTCTATATGCTGAGAGTCTTGTGTAACCTTTCTGCTTAACTTTTCATCGAAGATGGTTCTTTCTAGGGAGTCTGGAGGGTTCCTGATTAGATAGTGCAGATAGGGACAGAGACTCAACTATTTATTTAGTTTCACTGCACTTCTTTTGATTTCTAAAGATCACTGCCAGTCTACATTTGGAACAGTGCTTGTATGCTAAAAAAATACTCCTTTAATGAATTTGTTCTTTCACCTCCAAACTTTCCTCTGCCTTTGGTTGTAGCCAATGTTTTTAAAAGACTTATTTATTTTTTGAAAGGTAGATTTACAGAAAGAAGAAGCTTCTCTTTCTCCTTTCCAGAGAGAAAGATCTTCCATCCACTGGTTTACTCCAAAAATGGCCTCAATGACTGAAGCTGAGCTGATCTGAAACCAGGAGCCAGGAGTTTCTTTTGAATCTTCCACGTCAGTGCACGGACCCAAGAGACTGAAACATCCTCCATTGCTTTCCCAGATAATAAACAGGGAGCTGGGTCAGTAATAGAGCAGCCAGGACATAAACTGGCACCTGTATAGGATACTGACTCTGCAAGGCAGAGGATTAGCTTGTTGAGCCACTCTGCTGGCTCTGTAGCCAATTTTGATAAAGAATGATGGTTCCACTAAGAATCTTAGCATGGAGAATCAGAATCAGGAATCTGGGTGACACAGTCGAATTTCCTGATTTTGGTGATATGGTTTTGATCTTTGGGCTTTGGTTCTGGCGAAGAGTTACTAAATGGTTCCTCACTAGTATACTATTGCAGGGCTATGAGAATTATGTGTCCCTTTGGAAACACAATACTTACCCACACTGACATCCAAGAATTCCAGGGCTGTGTCACCCATGACTTTGGGTTGCCTTTTGGAAGAGTAAGCCTATGAAGGATAGAGCTTCATTCACCCACCTAACTCTTGTTAGGTCTGTGTATGACCCACCAGGGTTAAGACATTGAAATCTGACCCCAAAGCCAAATTTCATAAATAATTCCCCCAGTTTTTAAAATCCCAATAAAAGCCTCCTATTTTGTGATATCTTATGTCCTTGCAAGGCTCTGCTTGAAGGGCACCAGTGTTCAACAGCTGCAAGCAGGAAAATGAGAAAGACAGCAGTGGGTTAGAGCATCCCCTTTTGAATAAACAGAAGCTCTGAGGCAGCAGGTGATGTATCTTCAGAAGAGAAAGTAGAGAAACACAATCATCACCCTGAATCTTCACCTAGGAGCTTTGAGGGGCAGGATGGAGGTGGTTCCTGCAATGCTGGGAAGCTGACAGGTGTGGGTCTTTGTTGAGCTGACTCTTTCCTGGAGTTTTGAGCTCATCTTAATTCAACAGTTTTTTCAGGTAACCTTAAGGTCAGGCATAGTTTGATTTAACTTCATGTCTTTCAGAAGCAGGACAATTTTCAGGTCATCCAACATGCTTCTTCTGTGGATAGAACTAATTTCTTTTAATCATGTTCATAAAAAACTTTAATTTTATTTCTAGGATCTACATTTATAAATTATTCCATTGGCCATTTAATGAGTGGGGCAACTATTGTATTTTAATTTTACAAAGTCTATATTTGCTTGTTTTATGAAAGTCAAGCAGAAATTACTTTCCTCTGCTTTTTTCTTCTACTCATATATGGAGACTGCTGAATAATTTATCAGTATTCAGTGAAGATGGTTCTGAAGGTTTTTAAAATTGTATTTTTCTAGATTTACATCAGAATTTAGTTCCCACTGGAAGTGACACCAATGTAGAAAAGAATATTTGATTGTTCAAGAGATCACTTAGAGGAGTCCAGGTAAGTCTGCTCAGAGATGCGGGTGTCTGAAACTCCCAGCTTGTGGCTGTGACTGGGAGAACCCATGCCAAGCCAGGCTTCCTGCTGGGGATCCTAGCTCCCCATTGACCACTGCCAGGGGGTGGGCGAATCCTGGGCTTGTGGGCAGCCAGAGTGACAGTGGAGCCAGGTTTCCCCTACAGACATCAATGGATAATAAGGCCACAATACGTGTAGGTGAGGAATGAATCCTGAAGGATTCCCAAAGACAGGGTCACTCTAGCTGCAGGTAAATGAGGCTACTGAGACCTGATGGTTTGGAGGGGGAGAGACCAGAAAAGTGTATGGGCCAGACTGATATATCAGCTCACATGGGAGTCCTGAGTAAGGCTTGTTAGCATGGAACATTGCTGACTGCCACACGCCAGTCCATGTGAAAGCTAGAGCTGGGGACCTGCCTGGCAGGACTAGATCCCAGTACCTGACTAAATGTCGGATCAGGGAACAGGTCACATTAGGCAGGGCCATGAAACTAAACAGCACACAGCAGAACCAAATCTGGGGGTAGATTCTGTGGGGGCCACATGGCCAAATCTGTGGAAATGCAAGTCCCACTGGCTAGTGATATATATATATATTTATATATATATAAATTATATAAATAAAGTTATATATATATTTATTTATTTAAATTTGAAGTTTTGAATTATATGATACAATTTCATATATGTTGTCTGCAAATAGAGATAATTTCATTTCCTTTTTTCCAATTTGGATTTCTTTAATTCTTTTTTCTTCCCTAAGAGCTCTGACAAGGACTTCCAATGCTATATTAACTATTATTTTTTAATATTCATTTATACACATTGTAAATATATAATATATAACATATGCATTATAAATATATTATATTGTTTAATAAATATATCATATTATATATAGTATTGGACTAAGTAGGGCTGGCCCATGGGTTCATTGGTGTGCATGAGATCCGGCATTGGGAGAGGTTCTGATGGAGAAGGTTAGGGAACTCCTCTGTTGGGATACAATCCCTGCAGGAGAGCACAAGAACCATGAAAGGGAACAGCCCAGGCCAGGCCAGGGAATGGTACCCACTGGCATACATTTGGCACAGGTTGGGGGTGAACCAGGCTGGGCCAGTACATATTACTGAATGGTGAATCTGAGCACCAGAATGGAGTGTAGGTCAGGCCAGATTGGGTCACAACACAAACCAGTTCACATGAGGGCCAGACTGGGGACCAGAAGTTCTGGGCTAGGCTGTAACCCTAACCAACATGAATTGGAGTTGGTGGTGGGCTAGGCGCAGCCAGGCTACAGTACCCACTGGTAAATGTCGAGGAGAGTCAGGCCATGCCAGACTGAGCTACAGCACCCAACTACCTCAGGTGAGGCACAGGAGGGAGGGGATGAAGGCAGGTGGGGGGGTGTGGAAGGCTCCCCTGCTAGACCACCACTCCTACTGGAATTTGTGAGTTGGGATGAAGGCATACCAGGCTGGGCAGGGCTATAACACCTGCTGGCCTCATCTAGGCCAGATCAAGGGAAAGTCAGGTTGGGTTGACTGTTCCAACTGGTGTATGCGTAAGTCAGAATGAGTGCGGGTTGGTTGGGCTTTGCCGTAGCATCCGCTGACAGATGCTGGCATGGGGGTGGGGGTGGGGCAAATTCTGTCAAGTTAAACTGCAGAACCACTTGAAGAATGCGAGATCTGGGAGTGGGAGTAGGCCTAATAGGGAAACAGTGGGAAACTCCTTCTTGGGTTGCCACTCCAACTGGTGAGCATGAGAACTAGGACTGAGGCAGGCATGACTAGACAGAGATTGGCACCTGTCAGCACCAGTGTGAGCTGGATAGTGGGACTGGTTGGGTTGAGTTAGACTTCAATGCCCATTGACATGTGTGCGAGCTAAATGGGATGTGGGACAGATGCTGTATAAACTGACAAACATGGGAACCAGGGTGTGTGTGGGGGAACCTGGTAGGGGTTATTGCAGGTCACTCTGACTAGGCTGCAGCTCTCCCTGGTGTACGTGAAGGTTGAGTGTGTGGTGGGAGGATCAGGTTGGGCTGCAACACCCATTGCTTTGTGTAGAAGACAGGGCTGGAGACAGAATTGACCCAGTAATTGCAACCACCAGCATGTGCTGATTGGGGCAACGAACTGTGCAGACATTGTATTGGCAAACACGCACAAGAATCAGGTCTGGGATCACCTCAGATGAAGTTTCTGTGGCGATCCCCACAACTGAATTGCTGGATTCAGAACCCCAACCATGGAGAGAATTGCAGGTTCCATGGTCTGACCATGGAGTGCATGTGTTGGAGTTGGACCTCCTTAGTGGCTTAGACACAGAGTAGTGGACAGCATGTCCAGGTGCACATGGAAGACATGGTAGTACATTGGAGTCTGTAGAGGACACCTGGACAAATCGATCAACACTGCCAAATGTTGGCAGTGAATAACTGGGCAAATGGAGACTCTAAGGTGGACTATTTCAACCGGTAGATTCTGGAGTGATTTCATCGTGCTTGAAGTGACAAGATCAGCAATAATTCAAAACTGTTGAAATATCAAAGCCTCTTGAGCAGGCCCCTCAGAGCATGCCCCACATTGGGCATCCCGGCGTGGTGTCAGGTGCTGCCCTCCATCTCAGGGTGTAGACTCATTTGGGAGGCTGGGTGTGGCTTCTCTCCTTGTCTTCCCTCTTCCCCCAGATACAGGAAGGAAAAAAAAAGATGTGGAAATGGTGATCTCACCCACCTTGCTGTAGCCCTTGACCCTAATCACCCTAATCAACTATGTAAAAATCATCAAAAAATAAAAATAATTAATAATTAAAAACAGAAAGTTAAAAAGAGATCACTTATAAAGCTTGTATCTTAAACTACTGACAAAGTTTATATCTTATCAACAATTTCCTAAAGGCTCAATCCAGCACAACAGCAGGGAAATGAGTAATCACATCATGATTGTCATTACCATCAATGATAAGAGTAGTTAATACTCACAGAGTTTTCTGTGTGCCAAACCTTGATTTAGATACATTAACACTGTAATTAATTTGGTTTTTATAACAAACCTTTAACATTGTCATATATGAGGGAAGAAAGGCATACGGTACCCACTGAAGGTCATATAGTTATGACTTACTAAGTGGAGGATCTGGAATTCAAAACTCAAGAAATTTGGCTTTTAAGTCTAAACTTGCGTTCAACCACTTTACTATGACACCTGCTCTACATTCATCTCTCTTTCTTTCCCTCTGTAATGCATCTGTGTAATTTAATCTATAGTCACATATTAAACACATGCTCGATGTAACTTTTAGAAAATTACATTTAGTGTATTTTTAAGGGTCTGTAATTCAGTTATTAATTGCTGACCTTGGTTTTTGTATATGTGTCCAACTCTTTTGTTAAACCAAGTATCCTGGACTATGCTTTTGTTTGTCAAGGGAAAGATTCAAGCCATTGAACAGTTTTCATTTCTCATGATTTAGCAAGATGAAAGTGAGAGGTGCCATTTGATGAACACATATTATTATTTGAGAAGTGTTTATTTTGTATCCCCTGCAGTACTCAATATATCAACTCGCAAGTTATGGGAACCTCTTACTGTGATGATCAAGTGGGGCAAGTTTATGATGACACTGAGTACTCCATGTCTTCTTGATAAGTCTTTTTGAATTTGCTTTGTTGCACCTGTGTGAGGCATACAGATTTTGACTCAGTCACAGCATCAATGACTATGTCTCTTGACTACACTTGCTTAATGGCAAAAAAACAAAAAACAAAAACAAAACTGGAGGATACCTTTTTGTCAACTGATAATGGCTGTTGCTCTGATTCTAGCATGCCTTGGAAGGCATGGGAGACACAGCTGAGCCTCTGGTTAGTTCCTGGTAGATACCGATGCACAGAGCCAAAATCCTCACCAAGATTGTTACATTGGCATTGGTACTTCTGCGTGACTTAAGTCCTGCAGGAGCTGTCTCACAAAGGAAAAAGGATAGCAAGTGAGAACTAAAGATTCAGCGGGGCATCATGCACATTTAACTGGGGGCCTTTACAGAGGAGGGACTGCAAGATGGTTCACTGTGCTGTGTGCCGCCCAGGCTGCTTTGCACACACAATGCACTTGGGCCACCTTATCTACAGCAGCCACGTGGCTGCTTCATTGCTACAGCAATAAAGGAAAAAGGTCCTTGGGGTGGGTGGTACCTGTGCTATCGAAAAACACGCACAGATTCCTTCACAGGTGACAATCCAACAGGCCCTGTTAAGAGGGGGCTCTGTGTCTCTTTGTCACGTCAAGTTGGAGCTTTCAGTGTATGGTACCATTCCCTTATCAGTCCCAGAAGGCTCAGGCTTTGAAAGGAAGCAACCAGGGAGCATTCTTTTGTTGAAAGACACATGGTGGGTCATGATCTCTTGGGTCCTTGTTCCTGAATTTCAGGAATCTAAGGTGCATAACAGGGATACAAAAATGAAAGAACAGTCATTTTTTTCTAAAGGCATAGTGGTTTCCCTTCTCCATCTAGCAGTTTTTGGTTCTGGGACTGAAATCAGAAGCCAGACAGGTGCAAGCAATTTGTTCACTTTAAGTTTATCAATGAATCTATCAACTGTCTATTCAGAAAATATTTATTGATAAGTCTACAAAAGCTTTCAGCTGGATATTGAGGGTACAGTATAACCAAAAAAACAGGCAAAATTTCTGCCATTATGCAGTTTAACGTTGGATGATGATGTTTAACTTCAGGCAAGAGAAACTGATTATGAGTTCCCTACAAAGTCACCAGACTGGAATTTCCCCCTGGAAAACCATGCCCTACTCAAAAACCAGAGGCTACTGTTTCAGATTCTGAAAAATCTTTCTTTCTTTCTTTCTTTCTTTCTTTCTTTCTTTCTTTCTTTCTTTCTTTCTTTCTTTCTTTCTTTCTTTCTTTCTTTCTTTCTTTCCTTTCTTTCTTTCTTTCTTTCTTTCTTTCTTTCTTTCTTTCTTTCTTTCTTTCTTTCTTTCTTTCTTTCTTTCTTTCTTTCTTTTCCTTCCTTCCTTCCTTCCTTCCTTCCTTCCTTCCTTCCTTCCTTCCTTCCTTCCTTCCTTCCTTCCCTCTCTCTCTCCCTCTCTCTCTCTCTCTCTCTCTTTCTCTCTCATCTAGAAGGTGGGATGACAGACAGAGGGAGAGTAAGAGAGAGATTTTCCATTCACTGGTTCACTTCCCAAACAGTTGCAAAAACCAGGGCCAGACCATACTTAAGTCAGGATCCTGACACTGTCCTTCCTGATGAGAAGGACAGGGGCCTATGACATATTGTCTTTTGGATTTAGGTTTCCATGACCTAATCCTGAAGAGAAAATGGAATTTAGAGAAGAAATAGAGTATAGATGGTCATCTTGGATTCCATGTTCAACCTGTAATCAAATAGTTATAGTACATTAGCTGTGTGTTTACTAACAACACAACTGGCTTTATAAGAAAGGGCAATGTGCAGACAACTGTGAAATGCCCTCTAAGAGGCTCAAGAAGAGTCTTGCCCCCAAATCTCTTTTATTGGTGTCTGAAATTCTGCAATTGAAGATCAATCCTTTGAGTTATAGAAACATAAAATTGCTCCTGGGAAAACTGACACCTTAAGTCTTAACATTTTAGAAGATTAGTAAGGATTAATTCCCAATGGAATGTCTTGGAGCCTGGAAACTAGAGAATCTTCGGCATACACAAGAGATGCAAGTGCTAGACCACTGCTCCTTTCTTCACCACACACCCTTCTTCTGCTTTGGAGGGGTTTATTACACCTCTTTTATGATTTCAGGGTCTTATTTCTGATCCTTCTCCTTCTCCATCTTGGTCTCTATGTTAACTCTGTATGTGACCTTGTGCTTTCAGTGTTAAGCCCATCTTTCTGTCTGCAGAGATCTTTCTGAAGCATTTGTAAACATGCATTTTCTTATATACCGCTGATGTCTGCCCATTTTTCTCTAACGTAATGCAATCCCTGTAGCCTACTTTTTAAGATATTTCTCTGCCAGATCACAGCCCATTCTCCAGTCACTCCTCTCAGCAGGTGTTGCAGACTGCATCCCCACAGAGAGAGCCCTGTCCTCTAGCAGACACAGTTCTGTGCGCTCCTTGGCTCCTGTTCTCCTTCTCCTGCTATGTCCTTCTCTAATCTCCCCATTCATCAAAATCACTCATTCTTCAAGTCACTTTGACTATACCTTCCACCAGGGAGATCTGCCTGATCCTCTTGAATCAACCTAATTTCTCCCTTCTATGGGCAACTGCACATTGTACTCTAACCAACATTTATCATAGTCTGACTTTAGCAATTAGCAATAGGAAGGTCTGTGTGTGTCATCCCTTGGAAAATATATGATCCTCCCATTTCTCAGTACCCTTAGGAAGATTCATAGGAAGCCGATGTTCCAAGGGGCTTCCTATGTGCTCTGTCCAAGTCACAGTTATATATAAAGGTATGCAGCAGTCTTACCTGACCCCTGATCACAAGCTGCTGTACCTTGCACAGAGCTTGAGAGGAACTTTGCTGGTTGGGTAATTTCTGGTGAGTAAACTGAAGGACCTGACTCCTACCCTAGCAACACTGGGATTCACAGTCTTCATTGAAGTTCCTGGTGTGCAGTGCAGTGTGATCATTTCCCTGTGTGAAGTTCAGAGGGACTCATCCAGATTTTCTGCTCTGCCACAGAGATATAAAAAAAAAATAGAAATAAATCCACCATGAATAACCAGGATTACTTGGCTTTGGAACTATTAAAAAAGGACTATGATTTAAAAAGAAGCCATCCCCAAGACTTCATACTTGGGCCAAGAGTGTATCAGCAGGTTGATAACTTGGGCAAAATTCTGGATTTTACTAAATAACAAGGCAGTAAGGCCTGCGGCTTGCTATCTGTGTCAAACCTGGACTTTAGACTTGACCTTAAGGTCTAAGGCATAGTCCAGCCTCTGGGAATCTGGACCTGGAAATCAGAACCCCACAGCAGGTGTGCATTTGAATGCAGTGAACTAACCTGGAGACTTTTTGGGCCTCTGGAGTCTGTGTGTTGACTCTCCATGTCCTCACTTATAGAAACTTCTGTATATTGATTCTTTAGGGGTGGTGTGGAACAGAGAGTTTACCCTGGAGACCTGTTCCTTAATCACACTAAAGGTATATTGAGAAAGAACATAGCATAGGACATGCCGAATGTATGATCACCTCAGTTCCTGTGTGCAGTGCTAAAAAAAAAATGATGTTCCAGAATGAGTTTGTGTTTTTCTATCACTGTATAATCTCAAAAAAGGTATCAAAAGATACATTTAAAATTTTTCTTTATTTGAAAGTCACAATTAGAGAGAAACAGACAGAGAGATATCTTTCATTTGCTAGATCACTCCTCAGAAGGCAGCTACAGCCAGGTCTAGGATAGGCCAAATACGAGCCAGGAGCTTTATCCAGTTCTTTCATGTGACTGGCAGCAGCCCAACCCTTTGTGCCACCTTCTGCTGCTTTCCCAGGTGTGTTAGCAGGGAGTTGCATAGGAAGTGGAGTGATTTTGTCACCAGCTGGCACCCCTATTAGCTATCAGCATCACAATCCTGGCCCCTGGTAACTTTTTGAAGCAGCAATATTTTTAAAGAAGGATGAGAACTGTATGCTCTGAAGACCCATGTTTAAACTATAGGGAGAGATTTCTGCTAGACACATTTGTAACAGGGACATCTTTTAAAAGCAGGGCTTTCTTTCTTCTTTTTCTCTTTAGAAGAACTCCTGAAAGATTGCTGAGAGTATTGGATTTCTGCAGGGGAAGACTCTGGGTGAACTTTAGAGAACTCTCCTTTTGCTAAAAAAAAATCAGAGTAAGGCTGGGAATGAACTTATTCACATCTATAACAAAATTGGACTGTTTTGAGGATTATGAGGTCATCATCTAATTGAATGGTCATCATCTAATTGTACCCTGAAATGTAAGTGTTCAGAAAACTTCAATGGCATTTTTTAGTTAGAATGAGTGTATTTTCACTAGATGTGAATCTAGTAAGGAGCTTGATGTCCATACATGGTACTATGTGATCCAATGACATAGCTGAAAAACACATTTGTCTTATCAGAGCCAGGGATCTGGTCCTACGTGAGATGGTGGTGGGGCAGGTGCAGAGCTTCCAGGAGGAAATGTTTTCTTTTCTGTCAATCATCTTAGGTCAGGAGAAGAGCTCACTTTAGATGGAGAAGAAAGGCTTTCTTGCTCTTGTTAAGTGGAGATGTGGGGATGCTTGCAGATTTGTTCTGGGGGCATTGGGCTGGTCCCTGCTACATGGACACCCACTGGAAGACAGGGAGAGCCTTTTGTTGGGTTTGAGGTCTCAAAATGGGTGCTTATTTCTCTCTTCAGACTTTTAGCTGTGCTTTGAATGGTTAAGAGAATAAGCTGTGTTCATGCTGGTGTGGGACTCACTGCAGTGTAGATGGGGGGGGGAGAGTAAGATGGAGAAGAATCTCATGTGATGACTTGGGGCTGGAGGAGAGCCCCATGGAGCGCTGCAGTGGGATGCAAATTCCCACAATTCACCTGGGGGACATAATGAATACTCCACATTCCACATGATGAGCTCTGGCTTGGTTTAGGCTGCTTGTTAATGAAACAGCATCTTTATTTTGTGGTCCACAGGCTCGTGAGGTAGGAGGAGGACACATGGGCAATATAATGAAAGGCTGGCTAGAAATAAGAAACCAGAAGTTCTTACAGTGGTGTTTGAAATAGAATTTGTACAAGGACGTTTGTTGTCTTAATGAACAACCCGAACATTCTTGACTGTCTCCAAGTTTAAGAATGTTTGGAATCTGGTTAATGAAAAACCTTGGGCCTTACAAGAACTGGAAAACATTGACAACTCTGAAAATGGCGAATTCCAATTTATACACATCTCCATCCATCCATCTGTCTAGCAAGTATTTGTTGCCAAGCTTTCTACCAGGAATGCAGAGCTTGCTAAGACATCAATCTCAAGGGGTTTATGTTGGAGTGAGTGGAAACAGGTAGTTATCTGCATGTGCTCGTCAGAGACAGATTTTCCCTGGTTAATGATGCCATTAGGCAAACTCTTCACATAGTCTCTTTCCTAAGGGATTGTAGCTCTCATGAAGTCTGATTGGCTTTCTAGTGAACTATCTCTTATTACTCCTACTCCATGTGTGGTGGGGCCCCTTTAACAAATAGATTGTTGTCAGTCTAGGGTTGCTCTAATAATGGTCCTTGGTTTTGGCATCCAACCAGAGGCTGCATCCTGGAGTGGTAGGACCTGGCAGGGACCTGCTGGAACAGTGTCTGCAGTGATTTGGCTAGTCCAGCATTGCCCTCCAGTGGTCAAATGCAGGAATGTGGGGGATGAAGGATTCAGAGACTGAAGTTTTGAGAAGGGAACGGTGGATTAGTGCTTTCCCTAAATGGAAATTGGGAAAACAGGGATTGGGAGTGTTGGGAGGCAAGATTAAGAGATGAAAGTGAAGATTAAGATTCGTTATTGAGTGGACACCTTGAGAAGTATGTGGAGAGAAGCCCAAGAAGGACTACTTAGGTTCCCCAATTTGAATTTTTTTCGGGGAAAATAGCCACTGGTAGGCAGGATACCAGGCTACCTTGAATATTAGCAAATGTGGTGGTGGGGGAAGGAAGGAAGGAGTGCTTACTTAGAGCTGAACACTTGGGTCTCCTCCAGACCATTCTTTTCAAGATCTAGGGAGACTTTGATCTGGAATTCTTTACCTTCAGATTTATAGGCAGTCCAGGAAGCAGCATAAATCTCCTGAGATGAAATTGGAGGCAAACTTCTGTGGGTCATAAACTTTTTTTTTTCCCATTGAATTTGTGAAGGAGTGTGGTCCATAGAAAGCAAGATGCAGACTTTGCAGGATTTTGGTGGTCTCATTCTCCTCCTGTCTTATCCAGTGGTGGCATGTTAACTTGGCTTTGAAGGAGAGTTCTTAACATCAAGAGGGTCTCCTCTTCATTGGGCCAATGCCACTGGAAGGTATCCAGCGCACTAGGACACTGTCCTGTCTTTTAGCTCATGAACCTCATTGTTAAGGCTGATGTAGCCTTGGCAGCCGGTTTGCTGTTGGCAGAATCTAAAACTGGAGCAAAACTTGCTTCTTCCATTCAGTCTCACCTTACTGCAGTGTCCATCACATACATCATCACTTACCTCCCAAGGCCAGAGGGACAATGAAGCTTCCCTTCCTTATCCTGGGTACTCCCCCGTCTTATTTTTCCCTAGATCTTCAACAGGATTGAAACCTCCCCTGCCCCGTGGCTTTCCTATCTCACGCTGCCCCCAAAATACAGATACGGGTCAGGGAAAATTTCTAATTCAGTTAAAAAGTGAAATGAAAAAACAGTGACCATGCAGACGCTGGGTAACCATAGCATGACTGATGGCTTGAACTGTATACATAGTGCCTGTAAAATCCCAGACTGGATCAGGTGAGCCATCCAGATGGTGGATCAAGGGCAGGAAGGGTGAGAGGAGGACGATGCAGAAGGGTGGACTGTGGATGCCTTGCTTGTAGGAGTCCTGGAAGACATCGTATGTTGTAGCCTGAGTATGCAGGTATAGTTTTGTGTACACTTGTGTGTGATCAAACTGAGGGTTTTGTAAAGTCAAGAACTGACTCTACAGACGCTTCTCCTGCAGATCTCCACTGCCTCAACGTAGTAAGTGCCCTGTAAGCATATTTCCCCATGGTGCAGTGGTAAAGGGAGGAGGCTCTGGGAGCTGAATGACCTAGAATCCCTGCAATTTTACTGGCCCAATCTTATGAAAGATTTTCAGATTGGCGCCATAGGGTATTCATCAGTAAGATGGGGCGAACAAAAGCTCCCTCACACCCCTACATGTGGAATGTGCTGAGGAGTAGAAGAGACCAGGCATGAGACCTTCTGGGCATTGTGCCTGACATGAGATTGGTGCTTGGTAAACAGAAGCTGTTTATATTATTTTCATGTGAGGCTTTGTACAGAGAGCTCGCTTGGGTGTGAGTGAAATTCTCGGTCCAAACCCTCCCTTAACTGCAAACTAAAGCCAAACATTTCAGAAGACGCGAAGGCACAGGCCGTTGGCAGGCCCTTCTTGAGCTGAAAGGACTCACCTAGTTTGCAGAACCGACGTGTTCTTGAACACTGCCCTGGCATGAAAGAACCGGCCGCATCTAAATTAGCGTCTTGTTGAGAGGTCCCCGGCGGACACCTGCCTCCCCGCGCCTCACCCCAGTCTCCCTCTCACAGAGACCCTAGTTATGGCTCAGTCTACTTCTCTGCCTGATTGTGATCGACCCGATCTTATCTCTGGCACTGCCGACGCAGGAGAGGCTGGGCGGCTCTGTCTTCCATCATCCTGGAGAGCCCATTAGGAGAACAAGGTGGCGTGCAGCCACTCCAAAAGGCTGAGAGTAGGAACACCCATTACGGAAGCAAGCAATGCTTTCTGCCCGGCCGGCCGGGGCCAGGTCTACGTTGACGCAAAGGCAATCAGCATAGACATTGAGTGAGGGGCTCATTCATTTTGTGCTCAATAAAGATCGTTCATATTCAGAGAAGTGGCTCGTTATCCCCTCGGGAAAGGGGAAAGCAGCGAACAGCCTGCCGTTTCTAGATTTTTATTTCTCTGTAGCTGGAGACAGAGGCAGAGCGCTGACTTGGGGAGAGGGATGGAAGGCAGCCTTGGGTGATCACTCCGAGTGGCACGTGCGCCTGGGCCTCTCTGCGCGCCCCTGCTTGTCCCACACGGAGCGCACCCCTAGTCCACCTCCTCCCTCGGCCGGCTTCTGCGGCAGCTCCTCGGGCCTGGGAACACATCAAAGCGGTGGTCTGCTGCTCCTGACAGCTGGGAGTCATTTTCCCGCGGAGCCGCGGGGAGCTGCTGGCACTGCTGCCTGCTGCATTCAGCCCTGTGAGAGGGCAGCTGAGCTGAACCAATCCCCCATTATGGGCGAGACCCGATCCATCCCGGGAGCCCTGGAGGTGCTCCCCCAGGAGCCCTGTGGAATTAAGTTGTCCTCCCCCCCCCCCTTTTCTTTCCTTTTAAATCGAGAAATAATTATTAAAGCATCCTGGGGTGCTGGTTAGGGATGTCCGCCACCCACAGGGCCAGCTCTGCGTGCTGCTCTGTGACAGCCGGACCACCTCCAGGCCCAGTGGTTAGTGTCAATGACATCAGAAGCCTCCCGGTTTGCCTCGCTCTGGGGACAAAGGACCTCCACAAGACTCCCACTGCGACCACATTGCTTCGCAACAGGAGGAGGAAATTGTGCTTGCACCCGTTGAGTCTGCCTGTTGTTGGGCAGGGGAAAAAAAAAAAAACCCTGCCTACTGCTGGGGGCGGGGGGCACTGGCGGGAGGCCTGGGCAATGAAAGCCACAGCTGGTCCCTCCCAGGACGGATAATCCCTGGGGCCCAGAGAGGTGGAGTGAATTGTCTGAGGCCACACAGACCTCCAGCACCAGGCGAGAGAAGAAAGCAGGGCCCCTGGCCCTTTGCCCTCTCATTGTAGAATGAGAAAGGGATAGGGGACTGCATGGGAAAAAAAGCAGTGGCTACCTTGGGGTGGGTGTTTGGCCCAAGGGTTAAAGGCACTGCCTGGAGCTCTCACATTCCGTATCGGAACTCCTGGCTGGGGTCACATTGCTCTGCTTCTGGCTCATGCACCTGAGAGAGCAGGACTTGGATCTCTGCCACCCACGCGGGCCACCCAGATGGAAGACCTGGCTTCCGGCTTCAGCCTGGCCCAGCTCAGGATGTTGTGGGCATTTGGGGAATTAAACAGCAGGTGGGAATCCTCTGCCTTCACTCCCCACCCACCTCGGTCACCTCACTCTGTCTACTTTTCAAATAAAAGGAAAATAAATCACATATATGTATGCTATCTGCTCTCATTTCAGGGTTGTTGAGGGGTTTGTGGGTGCCTCTGAGAGGGCCCCCAGCAGCTTTGTAGTTTTGTGGGGCCCCAAAAAGTTTTGCTAGGGGCCAAGATGGAGTCACTGGTTGCGTTTGGAGGTGAAGCAGTTAAGGAATCCAGGAACAAGTGTGAGGCTCCTCGAGGCCAGCACTTAGTGGGCAGGACTGCCTGGTGCGGCTGTGTGGCACAGCACTCTCTTAGCTCTGCAACTGAATGTGATTTAATCTCTCTCTCTCTCTCTCTCTCTCTCTCTCTCTTCTCTTTCCCCCCTCTCATTCTGCAGTAAGGGCAAGCCTGGTTTGCTCTTTAAAATGCCCAGAGCTCGTTTCTCACTTGGGGCTTGTGGCGAAAGGTCAGGCCGCAGAGCTGTTTTGCGGCGAATCAATGCACCCCTGGGGCAGCAGAGGACAGCTGCTGGTCTGGCCACAGGAGCCCACAGGGCCTCACTGCTGGGCTGTCTTGGGGTCCTGCCCGCACCCGGGCCACCCTGTGTCCCCTGGGGTCACCTGCTTTCTCACTCAGCATTTCTGCCTCTCTCTCTCTGCAGGACCTGCAGATGTAATGGACACCGCAGCCTGAGGAGGCAGTGAATGACTGACTGGTTAGGTGCCTCCTGTTTAATAACCACAGAAATATTGCTGTGCGGCATCTCCCCATATGCTGTGGCATCTGTGACAGGCATGTAAGGGACTCGTTTTCCTTACATATCTCATTAAAGATGTAAAGCAAGATGGAGGGGCTTCCACACCCCCTCCCTGAGACCGCCAGCACCACATGTTCCTTGCCCTCTGCTGCCATCTAGTGGCCACGTGTCAGTTGCATAGGAAGCTTAACCACAGAGCTCCTCTCCTATTTACTGCAACCAAGGCTTAGGACCCATATATCCCGCAGTCTCCTTGAGATGGTCTCCCAAAGCACTTTCTTACCAGTATGCCTTCTCCGCACTGCAAATGTCTGTCATGACAACCTGGGATGCTGGGCTGGTCTTGCCAAAAGCCAAGATGCATGGGCCACTGACATGGGGGCAGACTCAGCCCTTCAATCCAGGCTGAGATGCCTTCTGCTAACTTGAGAAATCCTCAGGTATTGGTCTCGAGGAGGCTATGAGGCAGGAGACCCTGGGAGGGGAGGTGTCTTTTTGGGCTGCCGCACAAGTTGCTTGTGAGGCAGGTTCACTTTCACTGTCTCTTAATCCAAGACCCACATTTCCTGAGCCTGACTTTGCTGGACTTGGCTCTGTTGCACATGGTGGCATCAGAATGTGTGTCCAGTCTTGCTCCATGAGCTCGGGGCTGAGGAGGGCCTGGGAACTCTCCCCAGGGTGGAAGATGACGTGTGACATCAAGGGTTGGACTTGTCAAGGCAGGAGAGCGAGAATGAAGGGCAGGCAGGGCACATACAGCTGCAGGCTTTTGGCACGGGCTGCAGCTGCCTGTGTATCACTGTGAGCTCCAAACACCGAGGGTGGAGGCTGCACCTCTGGGCCAGGGGCAGAGACACAAAGATTGATGCTGCTTTTTGTCATCAAACCGAGCACTTAATGTCCTTCTCTTTAAGCCTTGACGGGTGATCATCAATTTCATTAATTGATTGATTTTTTTCCCCAAGTGAACACAGCTCTGGGATGTGTAGTAAGTAGATGTTTAACATAGTCTCATCGTTGTAGGCTCTTGTTACTGCAGAAGGGAGAAACACAGCAGCCAAGGTAGTTTTAATTTCCTAGCTTAACAATATGGAGCAAGGCTTCAGAAGAGGAGTGGCTCACTGGAGGTGCCAACAGCTGGGAAGTGCCTGGTGGAAGTAAATGACTCAGTGAACGGCAGTGGGTGACATGTTCTGTGAGAGGCGCGGCATCCTAGGTCCCCATATCCCAAGGCCGCTACTCCAGCTGTTGACCATCCCCCTGGATCGGAAGTCAGCCATGAGATGCGAAGGTTGACCTTCAAGGGCTTCATTCATCAACTTGTAATGGTTTCCTTCCTCTTCTCAATACTGTGCTTCCTTTATTGATTGACACGCCGTCGATACTACCCTTCACTCACGGATCGACACGCTCTCACATCTACCCTTCATTTACCGATCAACGTGCTCTTTCATTTACTCATTCAAGAAGCATGTACCGTACTAGCACGGGGTAATTGAAGCAAATCCAAAAATGCTTCCTAAATGTTTACACAAGTGCAGCACCAACCTGGAGTGTTGCAGGACAGAGAAAGCCAAAATTGCTCCCAGTTTTTATCTCTGTCTTCACTTACTTCTTTACTAAGCACTTACTGGCTTCTGTTACCTTTCTGTAGTGGTCCACAGGGGCTCTCTCACTTTCCCCTTGCTGCCCCAAATGTTCTGATATTCCCCCCATCCATTTCCTCTTCTTTGTCGTTGAGGGTGACGGGCAGGTTTCACTGTTTTTTTTTTTTTTTGGTCAGAAGAGGCACCTTATTGGTCACATGGAAATACAAAGTCTCAAAAACGCACTCAAAGATGCTTTGATTCCATCTTGGTCAAAAGTAAAACTGGTATTAGTTTGCAGCAGTGGGAGGAAGAACTTCTGTTATGTCAAGTTTTCCAGTCTGGAGTGCTTTGATGGTGGTCTTTGCATTCTTGAGCAAAAAGTTCAGTTTAAAAAAAAGGAAGAAAAAGAAGAAGAGAGGGGACACTCAGAGGTGAGTTTGGGGAACTGCTGGGCAGTGCTGAGTCCTCACCTTTGTTCTGTGGACAAAAGACCCCATTGCTAAGACCACAAGTCTCTCACAAAGTGTCAGAAGTCCAATCACAATGATTGCCATCTTCAAGATTTAGCAGGACCTGGACTTCAGGACCTTTGGCTGCATATAGAACGGAGCAGTGTGCACAGGCCAGCCCAGCTCCTAGAATACTCCTCATCAGCCAGTGTGCCTGAAGGGTGGCTTCCGGGCTCACTGGGCAGTCAGTTCACTCTGTGCTGGTAATAACTCGGGGGGCTGACCAGGCTAGTAGGCTAGCAAGGGTTTTCCTGTTTCCAATGGAAGCAATTGAGATCATCCGCTTTGGGTCTTTCTCTTGCCTAAACGATTTTTAGTCCCAACTCTGCCTTCTAACTTCGGGTCCTGGGTAAAACCCTTAACATTTTGGGGTCTCAATTTCCTTGTTTGTAAAAGGAAAGAGCTAAGCCACGTGCCCAGTTGGAACTCAGCCCTCAGTGCTCACAAGGCTGGCCCTCCTAGAGGGCCAGCTCTCCCTCCCTTTCTGTAGTTCCCTCAAACAGCATTTTTCCTTTTGCAATTCAATTTCATTTGGAAGTTTGCTGTAAGTGTGCAGTCTAATGTAATTTTTTGCTATGCAAAGATGTGGGAGCAATCCCAGAGAAGTCTTCTCCCAGCTGCTGGAGCCTCTGGGACCACTCTGGGTGACAAATAGAATTCAGCTGGCTGGCCAGCATTCCTAGATGCCTTTACAGTGATGGTGTTGGTAGCTTGACTTTGCTTTTATAGAATGTGGGAGTCAGTGACTCAGCAAGAGAGAGATGTGCCTTAAGAAATCTCCTTTAAAGTTCACAGCATCACAATCCTGGCTTCCAGTGGAGTGTAGTTCCCCAGTGGTCCCGATGCTCAGTCGATGAAATGAAAGAAATCCCGCCCTCTGGAAGCTCCATATCGTAATGGACATGCAGTTCTTATAAGCAAGGCAGAAGGACATGCAGACCAATGTCAAAACACCAAGAGGTTGTCCCGTCCTACTCAGGAAATGACCATGTCTTTGATATTGTGAACACGTGCCAGCAGACAGGTGAGCAAACATGGGAGTGACGTGCCTGGCCTAGGTTTAGAATGGTTCACGGCTCAGCAGTAGGGGCAGGCATGTGACGGTCAGTGCCACCAGTCTGCTCCTTTTCTGAATAGGTGTGTGTATGAATATGTGTGTGTGTGAGAGACACAGAGAGACAGAAAGAGAGGGAGACCGGAGAGAAAGAGAAAGGAGAGAGAGAGAGAAAGGGAGAGAGGAGAGAGAGAGAGAAAGGGAGAGAGAGAGAGATTCTTTAATAGAGATGCTTTAAACATGAATTTTACACTGACTGCTCCTTTCCACACCCCAATTTTACAGCCTGGCAATCTGAGGTTCACATTGTGTAGGTGGCTTGACCAGGTCATCCAACTTGTAAGTAGCAGATGTGGAGTCAAAGACGGTTTTTCTAGTCACTGTCTCATATAATCTGCTTATGCCAGTTTACGAACTGCACCTGATCTGTAGGGAATTGTACTAGTGTTCTGCTTCTGCCAAGGGCACCAGGGGAGATAGCCTTTCTCGTCGACACTAATCTCAAAGGTTAAACTGTATTCTCCAAGCTCATTTCCATTAATAACATATCAAGGATCTGTCATGCATTAATTAGTCTCAGATGATCTTGTGTATATCTATATTTGGTACCTCCTATTCAGATGACCATTTCATAAGTTAAATATGCAGCATACAAAGCCAGCCTGCAATTATTGGTATGTTGATTTTAACTGAAATTTCATAGTGTGGCATTCGCATGGGGCATTAATGATGCTGGGGCATTAATAGCTGATACAGGCTCCCTGTGCTTCCTGTCCAAGTGACAGACATGCACCTTAAACTGATCCATCAATGGCTGATCACCAAAGCATCACTGATGGACAATTGTCAGATATCACAACGGCTTAGACAATTCTCGTGGAGAAATTTTTTTTTTTGGTTGTTATGAAGTCCAACTGTGTGAATGATGCATCTATGGGTAAGGCCGGTTTTGCCTTAAAATAAGGAAAGACTTCAAATGACATTCTATGCTTGGTGTTAGAGAAAATGTAAAATTGAGCACCAGTGCTGTCCCTGAGTTCTTTCCTGGAATCACAGAGCTGCCTCGCTCCTCTCCAGGGGGCAGGATTCATCTCCTGTTGCATTTCGCTTCGTGGTCGACATGTTTACCTTCAGGACTAAGAGCACGGCACACACTGGCCCCTTGGAGGAGAGGCCCCTGCAGTGTGAGAAATGCTTATCAAATGAATCCTCAACAACCCTGATAGGTGTTGCCAGATATCCCTTCGGAAGTAACAGAACCGGTGAAGCCCTTACCCACTTGCCACTCACATGGTACCATTTTGGTCAGCATGGCTACTTAAGTCTGGAGGCTAGATGTGCTTCTAGACTTCTTATAGGAGCACAGCTGATGGTGGAGGCTAGTTCACCCCAGTAGCTTAAAGAAAATGCTCCCCCAGGTGGTTACCCAGGGGACCCAGGACACACTCTGCTAGAAATGAAGTGGAAAGTGATACGAACTTGGAGGGGAGGGAGGTGTTCCTTCTCAGGGCAATCCATACAGCCTGGGAGAATGCAGCTAAGAAGACCCGGGCCTTAAGGGCACCTGGACTACTGAGGCCCCTGAGCTCTTGCCAAGAGTAGAGTTCTGGAAGAGAGCTTAACTCTCTATTGTTTTTCCTTGCTGCCCAGCCTGCAGCCCCAGCTACCATTCTTCCCAGTTCTGTCTGATGAAGAACAAGATGATGTGGTACTTATGGGAACTAAGGAAGGGGCAGGATCAAAGTCATTCATCTGTGGCCTCACCCTCTGGAGATGGGATGTAGGAACATATTTCTCAGAGGGCCTTATGCTAATGCTTCCTGATTTTATTGCCATCTGAGATCCTCTTCTGCAAAGCAAATACCCCATGGGGCTCTACCTCTCACCAGCTCTTTCTTGCTAATGTAAAATAAGCTCATTGGAATGAATAAAGAGAATGGTATTACTTTGGCTTGAGCACTAATGAGCACTTTCACTTTGTCATAGTGTAAATATTAAAGTTATAAGAGGCAGCCCTGGGACCAACTAATTATTTTAAAGACCCAAAGTGCTTGCAAACCATCTAAAATTCTTTTCTGCAAAACTATGTCCTCACTCAGCACTGAGATGCCTAGGTCCACTAGCACCTACGTTGCCAAGTGCCTCTAGGGACTGACCACAATAGAGTTCCTCATAGACCCATCAAGTGTGAGAGCTGTGAGCATGAATGTAGTAGGTAATACATTGTATCTTTCACCATCACTAAGAGAATAAATTTCAAACATTCTCACTACAAAAGGAATAAGCGTTTAAAACAATAAAATATAATAATTAAGAATCAAGGTGGTAGAATAGGGTAAGGACACATATAAACAGACAGAGAAACATTAGCCAGTGTGAAGCAGAGAGGGCACATTCCAGAAAATAGGAGAGGACAGAACGATAGTAGAGGAGCACCTGGAGACTGACAGACACAGGGGAGTAGCAGAACAACGGTGTGGTGTTGCAATGACTGATATGCCAGTGGCATTCAGTGAGCGGTGATCTGAACTACACTGGCAGCTGGAACTCCACAAGCAACAAGGTGGGCAGGGATGTTCCCTGGAAGCTCATGAGGTTGAACTCAAAGAACTGCCCCGTCCTGCTGGTCTGTTTGATTTGACCAGGAGCAGAGACGGAGTAGCAGGTCCCAGACAGGCAGTATGGTAACAGGGTAGGTTTCACAATCCAGTTCATTCCCTGGAGCCTAATCAGGCACCATGTCGTGTAGGGAGGAAAGGCTATGGAACAGTACTAAGAATGCACTGAGCTGGGAGTGAATGCATTTCTGACTTAGTGAACTGCAACAACGTGGCAACCTATAGATTCTACCCAAGGTCTTGGTAGCCCTCAGACCTGATGGCCAGCAGATCAAGAACTCTAGTAGTGGCAAATTAGGTGCCACTTTGTACAGTGTGGCAAAGGCTTTAAGACTGCAGGGACAACAGTGAGCTGCACATATGCTGAGCTGGGAATGAGCTCACTGAACTAAATACATTGCACTAGTCCCACAGGAAAAATAATACCAACTACAGCGTTGTATGGGTCAAATAGCTCTGTGTGGCCCTCAGACCTAACAGCCAATGGGTTCTGGCAAGATAAACACCAACAACAACCTAGTATCATGGGACCCCTGGTGTCTCCCTAATCCTGGGAACTGTTCAAACTGGAGGTGGGAGAAAGTTTGTACAAATAACAGTGCAGCCTCAGCATGGTATCACAGAAGGTGAAGAGTGCTGAGTCAAAATCTGGGGCTATGTGGACCATGGTAGAAATTTAACGTAAGAATCCAGACCTGGAACTCACTGGAGGGAGTGGCACAAGTGACTGCAAACAAAGAGCCATGTGCCAGGTACAATAATTAAATTGAATTGTAAACCTGTGGGTGACATAGCTTACAAACCTGCCCCGAGGAGAAGACTCTGATAACCGCAAGTACAATGACCAAGAACAAAAGAAGAGACAGAGGCATAATGAATATTACTGAAGACTTCTCTGCAAAGGCGCAAAAATCTTTGCCAAATTGAGAGTTAACTGAGGAACAGATTGAGAAAATGGGGGATATAGAATTCAAAACACCATGGAGTCTGGAATTGTCAAAATTTACTGTCTATACAATAGAACTATTCATTTTTAAAAGAATGAATTGCCAAGCTTTTAGCAATGTTCTTTCTTAATTCTGTCTACATGACCAACAGTATTTGCTAGATATTTTTATTCAGAAATTAAAGAGGATTTTGTTTCTAAATCATTCCAGAGGGTGAAGGAGAAGAGGATACCTGACATTAAGGGTCTACAGAACCATGTTTGGCCACTGTCCTCAAAAAACTCAACCTATAGGACTGGTGCCATGGCACAGGAGGCTAAACTTCCACCTGTGGCATTGGCACCAACATGGGCACTAGATTGAGCCCTGTTTGCTTCACTTCTGATCCAGCTTCTCGCTTATGACCTGGGAAAGCAGCAGACAATAGCTCAAGTCCTTGGGCTCCTGCACCCGTGCGGGAGATTTAGAAAAACTGCCTGGTTTCTGGCTTCAGATCAGTCCAGTGTCAGACTGTTGCAGACGTTTGGGGATGGAAGATCTCTCTCTCTCCCTATAATTCTGGCTTTCAAGTAAAAATAAATAAATCCTTTAAAAAAATCAGATGACTCTTAAAGATAGATTGCTAATTCCTGAGCCAAAGAGAGAGCTATTTAAAAAAGTTGTGATATCTAACACTAAAATTTCTGTCTGAAGTTATAGTAATAATTTTCATCATCACTGAGTTGTAATTGCTTTAAAACTACTAATTTGAGATAAAGGTCCTTTTATTTGCTTTATAAAATTTGTGGTGCAATGTTTCTTGTACTCATGAGCAATCTCTATGTAATCTTTGCATCTTATTTTTGTCTGCATATCCATCAGACAAGGTTTCTTTCTTCGTGACTGCTTCATTTGTTAGTGTTGTAAGGGTTAGCAAAATCTACTCATACTCATCCCAGTTCATTATTTTATTTCACTCAAAAACAACAACAACAACAACAAAGTAAAGTCATACACACTCGTCTTTCCTATGGCTTTGGGATAGTGGTGGGATTTGCCAAGGGTCAGAAGAGTCTCTGTGGCAGTAGCTTGATTGGGCTTCTGTCAATATGATTAAGAAAATAAATGTTCTTAGGAAACCCTGAGGGGACCATCCTACTGGTGGCAAACTTGTGCTGTTTAAATTAAGACAAGAATCAGGTTTGGCTTCAAATGCCAGTGTATTTGCTGTTTTAATCCCTCTCCAAGGCACTTCTTGCACTACCTTCTCATATGCTGAGTTGAAAGCCAATTATTGCTGATCAACTTTCTTGCTGAGGATATAGAATGCTATGGCTGGGAGATGATTTTGTATTTTTCTTCAGCTCTAGGAAACTGAAGAATCTGTACAGCCTCTGCACAATGCTGACCATGCTCCACTCCTGAATTATTGTTTCCTTAAGCATGTAAGGCAAGAGTCAAGTTGAAACACTTCCCTATGGAGTTAAAAAATTGTAATTTGGAAGCAAATACTTTTGATGATCAGGTTATCATCATGCTATTTTTAAACTGATAGAAACAGATATTACAATTGATCTGAGCCAAAAGGCTGGGAAGCAATTATCATGCTATTTTTAAATTTACAAGGTAATAAATTGTAGTTTATGTAGACAAAGAAATTAGGTTATTTGGATTTCTGATTGAAGAATTTAGAAAGCAAAGAACATCCACATTTTACTAGATCTGTCTCTGAATAATTTTATTCTTACAGAGATCCAAGAATGCAATCACTTTTTAAATTTTTAGGGAATTTATTAGTACACTAGGTTCTCAGAGTCACAATATACTTAAAATAATTACTACAGCATAATTCTTGTCAATTCTCACATTATGACTGTGCCGGGCCTTGTACTTGCTAGTACATACAAGAATCTGGTCTGAGAACACCTCAGACAAAGTTCCTTTGGAGATCCCCCCAATCGAAATGCTGGACTCAGAACCCTAACCAAGAAAAGATAGAAGACAGGACAGGTCAATTAACCATCTCAGCTATATGTTGGCAGTGAAATATGGGGCAAATGGAGACTCTATGATGGACTATATCAATCAGTGGATTCTGCAAAGACCTCATCGTGCTTGGAGTGGCAAGATTGACAGTGATTCATAACTGGTGAACTATCAAAACCACTTGAACAAGAACCTTGGAGCATTCTCTACAACCGGGACCTGGGGTGGGTGGGAAATTGGGTGGGCCTTCTCCCTTAATACCCCCCTTTAAACATGAAGGAAATAATATGGAAATAATAGTCTTACCCATTTTCCTATAACCCTTGAACCTTTTTACCCTAATTAACTATGTAAAGATTGTAAAAAATATAATAAAAAGAATTAAAAAATTATCACATTGTAATTACTTTTAAGACACTTTCAAGGCTTGCATGAAAATTATAATAGCAAGCATTATTTTAAAGTTGGGCTTAAAAATTATTATTGGTATGGATAAACTTGGAGTGTGTGCATCTCTAGGATTTTTATGGTTCTGCATGCTTTCCTGAGCATTAAAAATGCATTTTTAGTAGAACGATAGTCTGAAATATGCAGTTGGATAGCATAAATTATGTGACATTTAAGTGATATGATATAAAAGTTAATGGTCCTAATATTACGAATAAGTTCAGTAATCTTTTTCAGTTCTCAACAAACATAAAACAAATTAAGATTCACATAATTTCAGTTGTGAATGAAGTGAATAGTAAATTGGTTTTACTCCTGCCACATCATGGATCCACTTCAGCTTGTGATGTAAGCAGCCAGCCTTCTTTGTTTGTATGATGTGTTCTGCTTTTGACTTTGTGAGAATTTCTGTAGCAAATCTTGGTTACCTTGATGCTATTACTTCTTGGAAGATCACTTAGAAATAACTTATAGGCAGGTATTTGACCCATTGGCCAAGGTGTGGGCTGGAATACCCACATCTCCAGCTCATGGGTACCCTGCCAGGAAGCAACAGATAGCATCATCTCAGATCATTTGGATCCCTGCATCCCTTGGAGCAGATCACAACCGAGCTCCCAGCTCTATGTTGTGGCTTGACTCAGTCTCTGTTACTGTGGTTATTATGGGAGCCTATTGTGTCTGCCTGTCTGACTGTTAGCCTCTGTTCCTCTATCTGCCAAAACTAAAAAACATGAACAAAAACAAAAACAAAAAATAATGAAAATAACCACACATTGCCAACAGTGATGCAAACCTGTTACGAGGTACTTGCTGTGGACTCACAGAGGTGATAGCCACATGCAGGTGACAAATTTCCATAAAATTCTTGAGTGTTCCTTCACAATCCAACTTTTTTGGTTAAAAGTTAGCTGGTTGGGTTTCCCTGAAAGCTCCAGCTTATTCATCTGTGCTCCTGCTTCAAGCAGACATACTAATGGCACTTTTTTTGGTCTTCTGACACTGTTTCCCAGACCCTGACTTCTCCACACTGCGATGTCTGATTCCCTCGGTGACTCCTGGTTCAGTTCCTGGCCCTGGAGCAATTCTAAAGATAGAACCTTAAGGGTGAGAGTTTAGGATTAGTCTTCTGTTTTGATGAGACATTAGCCACCCTACTGACAGTGGTAAGTGAAACACTAGCAGTCCCTGATATCAAACATTTACAAAAGGCAGGATATTGAGTTATTTAGGTAACTGATGCCACAGGGCAGTATAGCAGAAAGAAGAAATATAGGATCTAATATTTTTGAAAACTAAATAAAAGGCTAATCACATGGGTAGCTGAATTACCATTTCTTTTTAACTTACCATCTGTGATTAGGACCAGATATTTTGGCATAGTGGGCTAAGCCATTGCTTGAATCTCCTATGTCCCATTTTGGACAGAGTGCCTGATTTGAGTTCCAGTTTCCTATTAATGCATCCTGGAAGGACGCAGAAGAAGGACCATATATTTGGGCTTCTGTCACTGACACAGGAGACCTGGATGCAGTTTCTGGTTCCTGGTTCTGGACTGTTCTAGTCTAGATGTTGTGGAAAGTTGGAAAGTGAATCAACAGATGAAAGATCTTTCTTGGGATTTGTCTCTCTCCATCACACCAACTTTCAAATAAACACATTAATATTACAATAAATCTGTGATTGACATTAAGACATATATTGAGATGGACTGATGACTCTGAAAACAGAGATAGTATCAGGAAGACAGATCCCAGTGAAGCCGAGGTCCATGGAGCCCTCTGACTTTTAACCCAGCAGAAACAGCTTTACTCCCTGTCTGAGCTTGGTACTTCTTACTTGAGGAACCCCTGATTCATCCTGTGGAGAAATGGGAACATTCATCAAGATTCAGTCTCAACACCTTTCAGTGCCTTTGTTCTTATAACTAGCCTGAAATCCTGGCATGCCCCTTGGGAGCAGGTGAAAAGAATAGGGTACTATATGTACCAGAATTTATACTTGCATGTCCAAACATTGATGTAAAATTCCCTTGACGCCATCCCCAAAAGATCCAGAGCAACTTATCAGATCATAGGGCACTGAGAAAGAAGGAATGGCTGGATTTGAGGGGGAATTTATGGGCGCTACTCTGATACCAGTTCTTGCACACTCAATAGGCCACCATTGCATACTTACTAGAGTAGGAATCTATAAAGACTAACTGATTAATGATATTTTGACTCAGGTCCATCTCACATGTACCTAGTTGGCCTGTGAACTCACTACATGGCTATTCTCCAATACTTAACTTCTTATAATACTTAATTGAAGGAGGCAGCCTTGACAAATGGAAGAATAATAACATATCCAGTTTGTGAGTGGGGACAAATAGAAGATGTTAAATCTAATTATAAGTTCCAGAATGGTAAATCCAAATTACTACTGCATTCTGGACACTACAAACATCAGTGTGCTATAAAAAGCCTCAAACAGCTTCCACCGCTAAAGGCTATGGGAACTAATTTCTGACATAGCGAACTGCAACAGTGTGGCAACCTACAGGTTCTACCCAAGGACTGGATAGCCCTCAGAACTGATGGCCAGCAGATCAAGAACTCTAGTAGTGGCAAATCAGGTGCCACTTTGTACAGTGTGGCAAAGGCTTTAAGATTGAAGGGACAACAGTGAGATGTTTTTTTGAGAACAGGACCAAATTACCACTCATTCATAGTAACCCTGAATATAAATGGTTTACACCCATCAATCAAACATCATAGATAAGTACACTGGATTATAAAAACAAAACCCATCTATTTGTTGCCTACAGGAGATATATCAGTAAAGATCTGCAGAAACTGTATCTCACGGATTTCTATTCTTTTTTTTTTTTAGTTTCATCTCTTCAAAATATGTTCTTTCTTATTAAATTCTTCACAGAATCATAGATGATACAGTAGCATCATTTTCTTCAAGAAAATTCTTGATTTTATCTTTTATTTATTCAGCGACACATTAGTGATTCAGTAGTATGTTATATAACTTCATGGCGTTTTTAATTTCTTCTTATCTTCCTGCTATTGATTTTGTTTTGTGACTTTTCATTTAAGGGATATACAATAATTGTGTAATGGAAACTATCATTCCAGTCGCATGTTATAACTTCATGGTGTTGTCAATTTCTATATTTCTTCCTGTTGTTGATTTTGAATTGTAGGTTTTCATTTAAGGAGCTGTATAGTAACTGTGTAATGGAGACTATCATATGCGGATATGAGGATACAATGCAATATGCATCTTTACTTTCAGATCAAAGATAGACTCCCAATGAGACTGTGAACTATATTTTGACAATAAGATGCTGTATTCCCTGCCATTGTCCATGCCTGGCATGATGGACACATGACTGTTTATGAAGAACTATACTATAGTTATAATATAGGGGAACTTAGGAGGGGGTTGGGCAACTTGGGTAATGGGAAGGCAAATCCCAGGGCCTATGGAACTGTATCATAAAATGATCATAATAATAATAATGAAAAATATACAAGGGGAAAAAAAGAAGGTTTCAGTTCCTAATGTGCCTCTGTGCGTTTTCGAAGTAGCATATGTCCTATTTGGGTATGTTGCTATAGCTCAGAACTGCTTCCTGAGTAGTGTGACGAAATTTGATTTTTAGGGTCCTTGGATTTTGAACAGGGAGAGAAGACATTGCCATAAGGTACCTTGCAAGTTTCCTCACCAGTTTGATCACAAAGAGACAATTCAGCGGTTCTTAACATGTCTGAAGGATTCATCAGATGACAAATATAATTGTAGTTGCCTTCGGTAAAGTTCTTAGGTGAATAATGAAGCATATTTTTAGATATGGGGACAAAGCCTTACCATACTCTGTAGATAATTATTCTCTCCTGGAGAAATAAGAGATCAAGTATTTTGCCATAGACCACAAAGTTATCATGAGGAATGTGCTTCACAATATAGGAGTTGTTTGACCCACTAAACCATACTGTTGAGCATGCACAAGTGAGAGTGGTATAGACAAGTTTAACCATGTGTTGATGGCACACAATGATGCTGGCAAAGGCTCAGAGCACACTAGCTCCTAATTATGTTATATTGCCTCATTATTTTTAGCGTGTACTAAAGGCTTCAGTAAGAATTTCTTTGGGCCTAGTGCAGTAGCATGATGACTAAAGTCATCACCTTGCATACACTGGGATCCCATATGGGGTGCTGGTTTGTGTCCTGGATGCCCCTCTTCGTGTTTAGTCACTGCTTGTGGCCTGGGGAAGCAGTCGAGGACAGCCAAACCCTTGGGAACCTGTACCTACACAGGAGACCCAGAAGAAGCTCCTGGTTCCTGACTTCAGAATGGCTCAGCTTTAGCCATTCCAGTCACTTGGGGAGTGAATCAGCAGATGGAAGATATTTGTCTCTCCTCTCTGCAAATCTGACTTTCCAACAAAAATATTAGCAAAAATGTTTTTCTTATTACTAGTTGATGGGGAAAAAGGTCTGGTTAACAAATGGTTCTACAAAATATTACAGTAGTGGACATCTATAACACTGAAGCACAATACAGGGTGGGTGTGAAGGGCAGTGATGAAAGAAAATTTTTTTGTTGGAAACATCTTCAAGTCATGGTGGTTCATTTTACCTGGGAGGACATATGGCCTTCCAGAACAAAGTATTTATATAGCAAGGAACTTTGAATGGATGTAATTTGCTAACTGGTGCCATAAAGGGGCAGAGAGGTATATGGATAGACATTTTAGAATTGTTATAAAGTGTGAAAATACTTATATATCCCATATGAGCTCTCATCAAGATCAACACTCACAAAGAAAGATCTTACTATTTAGATGGACAGGAGGATATTTTATAAGTATCAGTCAACTTCTTTTGTCACACATGACTCTTGCTCAAAGAGCTAATGAAAGAAGCATTAAGGCAAAGGGTTGTGCATGGACTCAGCCATGTGGACTTGTACTAGCCAAGGCCTATCAGGCCCTTTCCATTGTTGAATATTTCATCTATCAAGAGCAAAGATTCTGATTAAACACCTGGTACCCCTGGTGACAGACACTAGCATATGCCACTCACAGACCCTTCAACACCTGCATGGAAGAGTATACTTGACTGAGGGCTCCCCTTATTTTTACTCTGGGTCTACTGTTGTATTTGCACTGAAGTGGCACAGTCCCAAGCTGCTCCAAACCAATGATCAGGTTTCGGATTTACTGAATACAGGACTCCTGTAATGAGAAATTTTGACTTGCAGACTGCCTACTCGCCTGGTGGAAACTTTCTTAAAACTGTGTTACAAACAATGACTCTGACTCTCAGTCTTCCATATTTGTTCCTCGTCAGATCTGCCTGTTGGTCTGAAAATCCTTGCTGCCAGCTCTGGTTCCTTTTTCTAGGTTCTTCATGTGAGACTCCAATCTTCTCTTAGCTTAGTTTTTATTTGGAGGACTCAAATTGACACAGTTGGTATCAAGAATTGTTCAAGAATTGGGAGTGACATCACACTGCCAGCTAAGGAAGCCACAGCCTTGTGGTGGTGGGGACATCTGGGTAAAAGAAAATTACCTCATATTGTCTCATAGATACAGAAAACTATCTCATCTTGTCTCATAGATTCAGGTATTTGAAAGAGTTCAGGCAACTAATGCTGAAGTTAACTGTTTGCTGCTAAATTATAATAAAACTATAGAAAGAGTTAATTATAATTATAACATATATGTTTAATATATTATAATATAAACATATAAATATAAGGTATATACTAGATATGTATATTCAATATATATTATTTTATCATAATTTAGCAGCAAACAGTTATATAATATATATTAAGAGAAGTGATATAATATATATATTAGGGGAAGTGACAACCTTGGCAAATAGGTATAAGATAGCTGAGAACCACCGGCTTCTTGAAAAAGCTGAGAGACCCTGATCAGCTGCAGAGGAGGTACAGACACAGCCAAGGAACAGGCTGAATTTGGTAGGACTGTGGTGCTCCAGATGTGTTGGAATGCTCAGTCAAGGAAGATCTGTTATGTTGTGGAAATGGGGTCCTTGATGGGAAAATAAGGAATCTTTGAAACATCTATGGTTGTATCTGCTGGACATGTGACTAGCTGAAGAAGAAAGAAAATATCTAAGCTGAAAAAATGACAACAACAGTCTGATAGTACTATTCAGAGGTGGCCTTAAAAGGCAACGGAAAAAGAACATCTTCCAAATGTGTGGGGTTGTAAGCAGTGCCCTGTAATCCTTATTTTATATGAAAGGAAACTAGCCTGAGGTGACAACATCATGTAAATTTCTGGGCCATGACTAGTGGCGTATCTAGCTGCTTAGGATCCTGGAAGAGCCATACTTGGAAGGTTAAAGACAAGGAAATCTGGGATATGGTATGTGAATGAACATATGGGAGGAGACACAATGTGAAGATTTCTAAATCATGCCTTAATAGCCATCAGAAACATTCACCATGGAAATGGTACAAAGCAAGGAAGTGGATGGACAAAATGACTCCACCAATTGATGTTAACTGTCTTTCAAGGTTATACACTTGGAACCAATATGATGAGCATAATGAATAGTTTGTCTGTCATAAATAGCTATAGAGGCAATGTTTGGATCCAACAGCATGGACTCTCATTTACTGATAACGGTTGGTAAAGGCATTATCACCTCTGATGTTCCAACCTTCAGCAAAAGAGATCAATACTGAATCTGTAGATGCTTCTCAAGCATATCACCAACAATTTGGAGGAAAATCGACTATATGATCTCTTTCTACCCTGGAAAGTCAGCAGTCCCTCGTTATAGGGACAGATACCTATTCTAGAGAAATGGTTGTCTATCTTGCCTACTATCCATGGCATTGTGAAATGCTTGGTGCTCAAATTTGGAATCCCACACAATATGGCAATCCAACTAGAGGACCTATTTTGTAACAAAGAAGGTGCAAGAGTGGGTCTTTGACTATGATAGAATCAGATACCATATTCTGGAAGTTAACAATATAGAGTGCTGAAATGGCCTTGCTAAAGCTGAAAAGGCAGCCCAAACACCAGGCATTACTATTCTGCTCTATTTATGGGTGCTGTATACGCGTTAAATGAGATCTTCATGGTTCTGTATCCCTGGAAGGAAGAATGGATGGGTTTGGCAAACGAGAGGTGGAAGAAGAAATGACCTCAGTTATTCTCACTCCCAATGATCTATGAGGGATTGTTTCACAACCTGGGGTTCCTCAAAGTTGGAGGTCCTGATACTCCAAACACTCTTGCCACATGTCAAGATAAGGGTCGCATAAAGCAAGCTACAGCTTTCATATAACTAGTCAGCTTTGACTTGGGTGCTTTGAAACAATAGTTTACTTTTGCCTTTAGATTCTATAGGTTTACTGACCTTAGACAAGTAGTCCTTGCTTGGGATCTCTCATTTGTTTGCAGTTTAAATTGTCTGGGTCAGAGATATCTGAACACTCAGTTGGCATGGTATGCGGGTTGGGTTCCTCACTCACATGACTGGAACTATGATTGACATGGCCAGACAGCTGAGGGCTTGATGAGTCATCTCTCTCTGGATTTGGTGGTATCCAGGTAGTGCAACTACTTGCACAGCACTTGCTCTCCTCCAGAATAAATATTCCAGCAGACCTAGAGATACACTGTGTATCTGCTTCTGTCCAAGCCTCAGAAGTCACACAACATGTCTACCTCCATAGCACACTGATTACAGTGAAGTAGCAGAGCCAGGACAGATTCAATAGGAGTTTTGAATATTGAGAAGCGTAGCTCATTGAAGGGTCAATTTTAGAGACTAACTGTCACAACTGTCTTGAAAACCATCTGAATAGAGAGATTTCCTCATTAATACCTGTTCTCCAAACCAATAAGTATTTATGGCTAATGCACAATGTGTGCAGAGCATGATGGTAACTGGGAGAAATACGGAAGAAAGCATTTTGCCTATCCTTGAAGTTTGTGCCCTCTACCGTGAAATGTTCATATTAACATGGTAGCTAAGATGAGTCTGGGAATCCCAGAAGTGAGAATTAATGTACTGGTACTGATGGACAATGTGTGCATTATAGCTCTCTAAGGTAAAATAAATGGTTGGATAATGGGCTTCTGTACATAGTTGTATCAACAATAAAGAGATGAAATACTTTCCTAGCTCAAAATTTCCACAACCCAATGATCCTTAATCTGTCAATTCATCCTCCTAAGACTGTCTTACCTTAAAGTAATATTTATGAGGATATATTGAAATAAGCGTCAGGAATGATCTTTTAAACTGCAAACAATGGCACAATTGTAAGAGACAGTTATTACATTTTCAAAAGTAACTTACAATAGGTACTCTATAAGTATTTGTTGAGTAAATAAATTAGAAAACCAAATGCACTATTGAAACAAATTTCTTATGTGGCTAAACTGAGCTGTTACTCTCTGTCAAATTGTGTTATTGTTCATTAAGCCTTGTTACTCGTGTCAATTCTTGAAGTTTATGTCTTAATCTGTTTTTTTGCCCTCAATTTATGACTGGATGAGAAAAATAGCAGATAAAGAGGAAATGAAATTCAGAGAGACAGTGTCATTTTAGGTGCTAAATAACATCATTTATTTATTTATACATGCATCAGAGCATTATTTGTTTATTAAATGTGTCAAAGTTCTGAGTTTCTTGATGCTTGTATTCTAGGGCTAGACAGACAAGAAATTTGTACAGATAAATATGTAATACAAGGTCTGCTAGTTATGTTTTCCATGGGGAAAAAAAGACAGGGGAAAGGAGGATGGGTTGAGTGGAAACTCTGCTATATAGATTTGAAGGAAAAAGCTCTCTGATGAGCTGTTGTTGAAGCAGTGACTGATGCAATGGAAGAGCCTTCTGAGGCAGAGGCATGCAAGGACAAAGAGCCCTGGGCGAAGACTACTATGGCATTCAAGAGTCATCTAGAACATTCAAGGGAATTAAAGATCACAGTAGAGAGGAAGATGAAGAAAATTAAGAAATATTCCATGTTTTGTGTAATGCTGAGAATACAAATCAAACATGCTTAAGCAGTAGGGTGTCCCAGAGGAAGAAGGGATCACAGTGTTATGCTGGATGAATATAACAAGTTCAGTGGGAACCAGAGCAGGAGCTCAAATCTGCCTGGAAGATTCAGGGATGCTTTAAAGAGGTGTCAGAGGACCGTGAGGAGAAGCTGTTGAGGAGGTTTGGCACTTCCAGCAGAGGGAAAGGTACAGGCACGGATATTGACAAGCAAGGGTGATAGTTCACTATATTTCCTGAGCTCTGTGGTCTCGTACTTCCAGGGTTAATGCTGATGTGCGATGTGCCAGGAGATGAGGTTGAACTGGTAGCTAAGGGAGCATCATGTATGGGCCTGTGCACTACCAAATTGGGAATTTTGAGAAGAGAAGTAAAATAACTAAGTTTGTCCTTTACAAAGCTATAGGCTATTGGTTCATTGGCCGCACCATTAAGACAAGAAATATAGAGGAGCGTGCATCGAAGGGATGTTAAGTGTTTGGCATATATAGTTTAGAACACCCAAAGATCATCACCAAAAGGTAAGGTCTGCTGAAAGTTGAGGTTAGAAGTGTAGTCATCAACATACAGAAATTAGAATCATGGTGTGGGCAGGGAAATACACTTAGGTTGGAGTCAGGAAAAAAACAGAGTAAAGCACATTTTAAAGCAGAAAGAAGGAATGCTGTGGGATTCGCCACAGTGCACTGATGAAACTGTGAATCTTGGTACCACTTTATGAGCCTTATTTCCCCAGAGGACTGTGAAACCCTTGAAGGAAATAATTTGAGTTCATATTTTTTATTTGTATTCCTACATTTGACTATTTCAACTAATACAGGGCCATGCACACCAGGGCCTTAATATATGCATACCATGTTTAAATGAATGAATACATAATTAATAAAAGGACTAGACAGTTTGGCATTTCTGCTGCGAGTTTCCATCCATTATTGTGATGTCTCACAATGGTATTTCATGTCTTTTTTTAACTTTAATTAAACTTTTTATTGTATTAAGAACACACATTGACTGGAGATAAGTCATAAAAAGGAAAAGGAAAGTTAAAAATATTGTCCTAATCCCACTGCTAGGAATAACTGCTTTTAATATTTTCATATTCTCCATCTTGCAAATATAATGTGATCTGCATGTATTCTTTTGAAAGTTTTTAATAACTAAAGAAAGCATACATACAATCACCATACAACAAATATTGTCATTTCAGTGTGTAGTCAATATAATTATATTATTGAGTTGGATTAGATTTTTCTTCATATTATGTCTTTGGCACATGGTGTATTTTATAGCTACAGAAGATCTCAGCTGGAGTACCCACAATTCACGCAGTAAAGAGCCACATCCAAGCAGTGACTATGTATGGAAATTCACTGCTCAAGATCCTTTTTATATAACGATGTAGCTGTGCATAAAGTTAAAATTCTTCCTCTACAAAAGTCAGGACATCCCAATTTATAGTTTTATATCTTGTTAAAATAAATTTAACTTTAGAACAAGTTTGAATTTATAGCAAAGTTGTAAAGTTAATGCAGAGTTCCCATTTCTTCACATAGTTTATCTTCCTATTAATATCTTACATGATACATATGACACAACTAATGAACTGATATTAATACATTGTTATTAACTGAAGAGCATACTTTATTGTGTTTTCTAAACATTTTTATGTGATGTACTTTATCCAGAATCCCTTCCAGGATACCACATTCCATTTAATCATCTTGTCTCTTTAGGCTCCTCTAGGTTGTGGCAGTTTTCATCTTGACAGTTTTTGTTTTTTGACAACTTTGAGAGATATTGGAAATTTTGCACAATTTACCTTATGCGGGGTATGGTTCTCATGATTTGGACAGGGGGCAATGTTTGTCAGATTGCACCGCTAACAAATTACTCTGTTTTACCTCTTTCCACACTATACTCTTTATAAGGAGGTTGCTATGTGTGGTCCACACATATGGAATGGGGAATTATATCTCACTTCCTTGAGCATAAATTATGTAATTAAATTACTACTTAATTACCAGGACTCATTTGTAATTCTTCTGCATAGGAAAATAGTCTATTCTCCCAAGTTTATTTTTCATTATTTATTTTATATCAGTATTAACTTGTAAATATTTATTCTATACTTTGGATTCTTATTGAAGACTTTCATCTATTCTACTGCTCACATTGCTGTGGCATTGGCCAAAGGAAGGTTTTTCTGTTGGTTTGTATGTCATGTTGACATTTGCCATCATTATGGGGTTTTTGCTTGTTTAGTTTTGAATGTTTGTTTATTTTCTAAGGTTATGAAGTTCTCCAGGCTTATTTGTTTATATTCCATGACATTTCTTCAAGTAGCTCTGGTTCTTTTCATTGGCAAATGGTATTAGAAATGAAAATCTGGGATTTTGGCACATTTGTGGTCACTGGGGTGTTGTTGCCATTCAGGCAGCAAAGTAAGGAAATGTGTGTATATATTGCTAACCTTTGGTGAATATTATACATACTGTATGTGCAACTATTTGTCTCTATATTAAGTCAAACATGAGTTCATAATAAGACCTGTAACTTTTTTCAAATTACTAATATATTATGATGCACAAATATTTTTTGTACCATTTGCTTCACCTTCATGTCAAATGGATTCATCTAACAATATGTACTTATGTATTGTAGTTATGCCAAAATTATTTTATTTAACCAGTTCACTGTTGTTTGACTTCCACATTATTCAAAATTTGCATTTCTAGATGCTACATTTAATAAACATTTGTGTATCTTTATTACTCTCATATTATTCCTTTATTACTATCATATCATTTCATATACAAATTGCTAGAACTAAACTGGTTGAGCAAAAGTACGATGATTTTTAAGGCATTGAAGCTTATTGTCCAAATTTCACTCAAAAATTGCAGAATTTTGTGTTCCTACTAATAACTTCACTGGCATGTCTATCACTCTTCCTTCAATCTCTCCTTCCTAATTTAAATTTGTTATCATTGACTTGTAAAGCTTTATTTTTTGATTGATATTAAGAGGGGTATAGAGAGACAAAGAAAGAGAGGCAGAGAGAGAAACAGAGAGAGAGACACAGAGAGAGAGAGACAGAGGAAGAGAGAGGAGAGAAATCCTTTGATTATATTCCCTAATTCCCACAACAGCTGGGGCTGAGCTAGAACGAATCCAGCAGGAATTTAGTCCAGGTTTCCCACGTGGATGGCAAAGACACATGTACTTGAGCGATCGTCTGCTGCTTCTTCAGATACATTAGCAGGAAGCTAGGATCACAAGTAGAGACAGGACTCGAGCCCAGACATTCTGGAACGGAATATGGGCACCCCAGATGCATCTTAACATTCACCACCAACATGCTCAATTTGGCCAAAATATAAAATGGGTTTGGTAGGAAGTAGTATCTGAGTGGTTCCAAAATCTGATGCTTTGATTATATAGCAATGACTCTAGCCCATTATACTTATTTTACATGGAATATCTATTATCTCTTACTATTTTTAATCATTTGAGGATACTTTTCTAACAATATGGATTTATATATGTATTTTCATTTTCTCATTTGTCTTATAATATTCAATGTTAAAATTAAGACCTCACAAAATGTATTTACTAAAATCTGTAAATTTTACCCTTTAAATTTTTGTCATTTTTCTTTTTTAAAGATTAATTTTTAATATTTTTTATTGGAAAGGCGGATATACAGAGAGGAGAGACAGAGAGGAAGATCTTCTGTCCGATGATTCACTCCCCAAGTGAGCGCAATGGCCGATGCTATGCCGATCCGAAGCCAGGAGCCTCTTCTGGGTCTGCCATGCGGGTGCAGGGTCCCAAAGCTTTGGGCTGTCCTCGACTGCTTTCCCGGGCCACAGGCAGGGAGCTGGATGGGAAGCGGGGCTGCCGGGATAGAACTGGCGCCCATATGGGATCCTGGGCGTGCAAGGCGAGGACTTAACCACTTGCGCCACCAGCCGGGCCCCAAATTTTTGTCATTTTTCAAAAATACATTTCCTAAAAATATTACACAAAGTCACACATATATTTTTCATATAATACATATGTATAATTTCCATTTATAATAAAAAGACTGACTCAAATGAATTTACTTGCTAAGGGAAGGATGAGGTAAATTCCAAGTGTATTTCAACAGTTCATTGATCTGTTGTCCTGATTTGAGATGCTCATTTTAGCATACACAAAATGACACCTTGCAAATGGAGTCTTACTGGTAATATTAGGTTTTGTGTTTCTATTGGCTGGCTTTCTATTATTACATTGCTACCTCACCATCTTAATTTACATAGTGCCAGACTACATTTTAATATCTCATATGGCAACTATTTAATTTTTCATTGGACAGATATCTCATCCTGCTAGAGAACATTCAGCAGCATTTTTCCAAGGTGCAGAGTAAAAATTCCTTTTCCACCTCAACTGGAAACATGCGTGAATTTATGGATTTCCTTAGCAGAGAGAGGAGTCTGTGGGCAGGAGGAACCTCTACTGTAAAACCGTGGCCTATTGAGGAAATGACATTAAATTACACAGAGCACAGAACACTGTGAAGGTTTTATGGAGGATATTCCTGGTTATTAAGGTTTATCCACTCTCGTTTGCACTCCAAGTGGTCTGGAAGGAGTGGGTGTGAAATCAGTTATTGAGGGAACAGCAGAGGGGAAGTAGATTCTCTTCTGAGCTCCAGCAGAAATGAGAGGCCATCCCTTCCATCAGCTGGGATACATGAGGCACTGAGATTATGTTTAAGGATGCATCCTCACCCAGCTGTTCCACATCAACAGGGAAAACAGAGCAAAGAAACAGCCACTCCCCCATGTAGTCTATTTAAACACCCAAAGTGCACACACTTTGTGCTAGGCAGTATGAAGAATAAACACACAGAGAATAACACGTTGTATGTTGCCAAGGAGGTCTCTGACTCCTTGCTGGATGGAGGAGGAGGAGAAGACAGGTGTCAACAGAGTGCAGCACCAGCAAGCAGTGTGAACTGCAGCAAGCAGAGCTTAGTAAAAGCGACAAGAGAGCCTAGGGAGGTGGAGTGGTGTGCTGGTGAGCCTGCTCTCTGGGGAATGGAGGGATGGAGCAGAGTAGTGGGAGATGGAATGGCTTGATTTCTTGTGTTTGCCGATTTTGATGATATTAATATTTTTGCTATGACTCGTTTGAGTTGCCAGCATGATGTCAGTGAAGGTGGACTTGAGAAGACATGTGCACAGTCTGCTTTGAGCGGATAGTTGCTGGCTGAGCATGCCAGTAGCAGGATATGTAGCAGGTATTGGAGGATAGTGAACTTCAAAGGAGAGAAATGAAGATTAATGGAAACGTCAGAAACATAATTGCAGAGATTGTAGAGGATCACAGGGTGTCTGGAATGTTCAAGGATGCAAGAATTTGTTTTTTTTTTCCTTTGGAGTATTATGACAAGACATTAATGTGAAAGCACAGAGCAGGGTGAACCTGAGTACAAAGTAGCCAAACAGGGAAGAACAATTACATATTTAGGGTACTACACAGGAGTAGGCGCTGCATTTTCCACTTGTCCTACCACACTTGGTAGTGTAAGAGGAAAGAGCATATCATAACAAATAATCAGAACAGTTGGAGAAGTTGTTCTCTTGGGAATACAGCTTACAGCTCTCTCTCAAAAAAAAGTCATTTAGGGTCAATTTTGGAGTAGTTTATTGTACACAGTGTTATCCTTTTAAAAGAACAGATTTATTTTTATTACTTCTTTTTTTTAAGATTTATTTTTATTATTATTATTTTTTATTGGAAAGGCGGATATACAGAGAGGAAAGACAGAGAGGAAGATCTTCCATCCGATGATTCATTCCCCAAGTGAGCACAATGGCCGATATTATGCCGATCCGAAGCCAGGAGCCTCTTCTGGGTCTGCCATGCGGGTGCAGGGTCCCAAAGCTTTGGGCCGTCCTCCACTGCTTTCCTGGGCCACAGGCAGGGAGCTGGAAGGGAAGTGGGGCTGCTGGGATTAGAACTGGCGCCCATATGGGATCCTGGGCGTGCAAGGCGAGGACCTTAACCACTTGCGCCACCGCGTCGGGCCCTTTATTACTTCTTTGAACCAATAGTGTCAGAGTGAGTTTTGGGGACTGAGACAGAGAGGGGTTGAGACAGAGAGGGAGAAAAAGAGAGATAGAGAGAGATGTTTCATCTGCTGGTTCACTTCCTCAATGGCCACAATGGCCAGGCCTGCTGGGCCAGCCTCAAGCCAGGAGTGTGGAAATGTATCTCAGTGTGCCATGTGGGTGTCAGGGGCCCAAGCACTTGGGCCATCTTCTGCTGCTGCTTTCCAGGTACCTATGTAGGATCTGGATTGGGAGGTGAGCATTCAGGACTCAAACCATTTTCTGAATCTTGGATGCCATAGTTGCCAGAGGTGACTTCACGCACTGTGAGACACACCAGCACCCTCAGTGTTATCTTTGTTGATGTTAGAGGAGTCTCTTTTGATTTTTTGGAAAAATGTAACAAGTTAATTGTGTTGCCTTGTTGGTATCCACTTATTCTGTCTTGTGCTTGTACATAATGCCAGACATGTCTTGATTAATTCTTTCAGAACATAGTCTCTCTCACTCTCTCTCTTCAGAGTCATGCTGTTGTGATGGTGTAGAGCTGTTGGCAGCTCTGTCCATGCATCATAGCCTCTTACATTCCTAGAAGTTTGCTTAATAAGGGCATGCAAAGATTGTGTATATGTGCCTGCTTCATGTGCTGTTGTTGAACTGATTATTGTGGTCAGACAGAGGAGCTATATTAACTGATCAGGGTATTGATGATGGGGTGGTGTGGGCTTCATCCAAACTCAAGCATAAATAGAGGAGATTGGTCTTATCCAAGGAAATCAGTCAAGATTTGCCAAGAGGTACTAAAGATGGTTGTGTCAATATTGAGTAGGAAAGATCAGCATATGCTTATTTCTGTTTTCTTCATTGTCATCCTTAGGCACCAGTTCAGAGACAAAAACACTAATGAGGCTGAGGTTTCACAAGCACAACTGTGCCTCTGATCTGAAAATGTGAGGTGCTCCCAGAACATCCTTTAACTCTCTATACTCACCAGCTGCACAACACATGCGTATTTTACCCTCTTCCTGGCTGTGGGTTGTTTGCTTGAGCTTCTGGAGCATGTGGCTCACTACTGCTGAGTCCTGAGGGTTTTTGTAAGGCTTTGCCTGTTACTGTTCTCACTGTGCGTTCTCTAACAGCACAGAAATAGACAGCTGAGTCTTTGTAAGTCAGGGCTGAGATAGTGAGCCTTAGGAGCTTCTCTGATTCGTGAAACACCAAAGAATAGTGTCCCAAGCTTTTAGAGTTTTCCCAAGATTCCACATAAATCATGTGAATCATCTCTCCACTGGATGGTTGTTTGTACCAGTGCATTGTATAGTAAGACCAAGTGACTGTGATTTCACATTCCATGATCACAGATTGTCCTTCCTTTTTATTTTCCACAGCTACAGGTTGGTTGACACTCTGGCTGTTGCTGGGACCTGTAGCAACACAAACAGAAAAAGATATCTGCTGACATGGCTGATAAGGATTCTGTTACCAGTTGTCTGATTTTGACCCAGAAAGTCAAGTGGAGAGAAGTACAGCTCAGTTCTGCTCCATCTTCACCCTTGAGCCTCCACATGCCCCAGGCTGTAGTGTTGATGGGATGCTCACCAAGGCAGATGAGGGTTGTGACTGTGCACAGGAGAGCAGGCAGACCCGGCTGCATCGTTGGGTCATGGACCACTTGCAGATGGCTGTTGTTCAATTTGTCGTCTGACTGGATTCTGGAGTGTTGCTAGAGCTGGTTTCTCAGTGGCCCTTCTGCTGTAGAACTGGAGACGTGGGATTTGTGCCTGTGTAACCTTTGTCATGTCATGTGTTGTCTGTGGTTTCCCTTAGACCAAATTGCTTTTGAACCTGTCATGACTTGACTTTAGTATATGTACAGCAGGGAGAGTCTTTGAATTAGGAGAGATACTAAAAAAAGTCCAACTCTAATTTAGTCAAGCAAAGTATAAGCATTTGTTCTTCATTATTTTAAATAAATATATATATATTTTATAGCAATGACTCATCTTGAAAATCCCTTTTGTCTAACTCGTTTAAATGAGTACGTACCATATTATCATACCTGAAATTGTGTTAAATTTGGAAATGTTCTTTATTGGCTTCCTAAAAAAAAAGAAAGGTTTATATGGCCCTGTCTGATTTCTGGGAATGCATGTTGATAAAGGAATTCTCGAAACTCTTCTATCAGGTCTCTTGCTAGTGGCAGATCTCACAAACACTGGTGGAACCTTCGTCTAGACTGACTTAGTCTACCTTCTGTTTTGGCAGGAGCAGTGTCCTGGCCCAACTGGCTGACACCTATTCTGGTTCTTATTGTAGGGTGAACACCCAGTAACACCTAGTGCATCTCCAGACACAGTTCTTGCATGATTCATTGGGTGCTGAGACCTATGCCAGCCTGTCCTACACTCACCCGGGCTCTCACAAACACTAGTAGATGCTGGAGTCTAGCCTAGTCTGGCACATCTCAGACTCAGTCCACAACCATGCCAGAGACACTGCAGGCATGTCTAAACTTGACCATTGGTCCTTTTTCTGGCTCTAGTGCATCTGGGAAGCAAGGAACCACAATCCAGCTGGGAGTCCCTTTCACTCTCCAACCAGGCCTGTTCCCAATCACAGATCTTGCATGTGCTGGTGGTTGCTCTGATCCAGTCTGGCGTAGCCCATCCCTTGTCTTGGAGCTGCAGTCTGACCAGTCCAAGCATGCTCCTAATCTTAATATTCACTAGTAAGGTGTTGTAGTCTACCACATCGCATTCTGCTCCCATCTGTGTCTTTCATCAAAACTGGTAGGTTGATAGCCTATGGTGGATCTGAATGACCTGCACTCAAACCTGGCTCTCTTACCATGCAAGTGTTCTATGGTTTGTCTGGACTCTGCCTGTTCTATTTCCTACTGCTCAGTACACACACACTGCCAATTTTTAGCAGCCCATCCTGATCTGACCAATACCCAACCAACTCCCATGCTCAATAGTGGAAATGACAGCAAACCAAGGGAGTTTCTGAAGTTTCCCCACAAGGCAACCCCCGGCCCAGATCTCACACATATCAGTGGGTGTTAGGCCCTTATCTGGTAGTCTGCCACTAAATATAATTCTTTCTGTGTGCTGGTCGATGTTGTGGCCTGGCCTATCATACACCTAAGAATTGGTGCTGCATCCTGTACCAGCCTTGCCTTTTCCCAACTCCAGTACTCATGAGTGTTGGAGGGTTCCGTGGTCATGCCTAACTTAGTCACTACCCTCACCTGGAAACGTGTGAATTTGTGGATCCACTTAGCAGAGAGAGAAGTCAGTGGACAGGAGGAACTTTTTCTTAAAGACTATGGACTGTTGAGGAGCACTACAATGGTTTGAGGAGGGTTCTTCTGGTTTTTCCACTCTCATTTCCACTCCAAGTGGTCTGGAAGGAGTGGATGTGAAATCAGTTATTGAGGGAACAGCAGTGGGGAATGTAGATTCTCTTCTGAACTCCAGCAGAAATGAGAGGCTATCCTTTCCCTCAGCTGGGATACATGAGGCACTGAGATTATGTTTAAGGATGCATCCTCACCCAGCTGTTCCACATCAACAGGGAAAACAGAGCAAAGAAACAGCCACTCCCCCATGTAGTCTATTTAAACACCCAAAGTACACACACTTTGTGCTAGGCAGTATGAGGAATAAACACACAGAGAATAACACGTTGTATGTTGCCAAGGAGGTCTCTGACTCCTTGCTGGATGGAGGAGGAGGAGAAGACAGGTGTCAACAGAGTGCAGCACCAGCAAGCAGTGTGAACTGCAGCAAGCAGAGCTTAGTAAAAGCGACAAGAGAGCCTAGGGAGGTGGAGTGGTGTGCTGGTGAGCCTGCTCTCTGGGGAATAAGGAGCAGGAGTGTGGGGCTGAGCAGTGGGAGTTGGGAATGGCCTGATTTCTTGTGTTTGCCGATTTCAATGATGTCAATATTTTTGCTATTACTGACTCGTTCGAGGTGCCAGTACAATGTCAGTGAAGGTGGACTTGAGAAGACATGTGCACAGTCTGCTTCGAGCGGATAGTTGCTGGCTGAGCATGCCAGTAGCAGGATATGTAGCAGGTATTGGAGGATACTGAACTTCAAAGTGGAGACATGAAGAGTGAACTGATTAATGGAATGTCAGGAGCAGAATTATAGAAGATCACAGAGTGTCTGGAAGTTTCAAGAATGCAAGAATTTTTGGGCATACTAACCCAGAAGGTTAATGTGATAGCACAGAGCAGGGTGAATCAGAGCAGGGAGTAGCCAAACAGGGAAGAACAATTACATATTTAGGGTACTACACAGGAGTAGGCACTGCATTTTCCACTTGTCCTACCACACATGGCAATGTGAGAGAGAGGAAACAGCTGAACATAACAATTAATCAGAACAGTTGGAGGAGTTGTTCTCTTGGGAATACAGCTACCGTCTCTGCCTCGAAAAAAAAATCATTAAGGGTCAATTTTGGAATAGTTTATTGTACCCAGTGTTAACTTTTAAAAAAAAGCTTAATTTTTTTTATTACTTATATGAACTAATAGTGTCAGAGTGCTGTCCATGCATCCTAGCCGCTTACATTCCCAGAAGCATGCTTAATAAGTACATACAAAGTTTGTGTATATGTTCCTGGTTCATGTGCTATCCTTGAACTGATTATTGTGGTCAAACAAAAGAGTTATATTAACTGATCAGATTATCCATGATGGGGTAGGCCTCATCCAAACCCCAACATGAATAGAGGAGACTGATCTCATCCAGGGAATAAATCAAGAACTAGATATGGCTGTGTCAATATTGAGTAGGAAAGATCAACATATGTGTATTTCCATTGTCTTCATTGTCATCCCTCTGCATTAATTCAGAGACAAGAACACTATCAAGGCTGAAGTTTCACAAGCATAACTTTGTCTTTGATATGAAAATGTGAGGTGCTCCCAGAACATCCATTAGTCTCTCCAGACTTACCAGCTGTACTCATCATGCCAGTTTTTAAAATTTACTTCTTCTTATATTATCATTTTATGATACAGTTTCATAGGCCTTGGAATTTCCCTTATCCCTGCCCCAATTCCCTAATCACTCACTTGGTTCCCCTATATCATTACTATAGTTTAGGTCTTAATACACAGTTACATGTCCATTATTGCGGGCATGGACAATGGCAAAGGATCTAGCATCCTATTGTCAAGATATAGTAAGCAGTTTAATTGGGAGTCCATCTTTGTCTAGAAGTAGGATGCATACTGCATTGTATCCTCACTTCTGGATATGATAGACTCCACTACACAGTTACTGTACATCCCCTTAAATGAAAAACACAATACAAAATCAACAACAGGCAGAAAAATAGAAGTTTGCAACACCATAAATAACATGTTACTGAATGACTAATGTGTTGCTGAAGAAATGTAAAAGAAAATCAAGAACCTTCTTGAAGAAAATGATGCTACTGTACAATCTATGAGTCATTGGAAAATTTAATCAGAAGAAATGCCTTTTTTATTGTCTTCCTGTCATGTGGGCTTCTCTCCTGAGCTCCTGTAACATGTGGCTCTCTACTGCTGAGGGTTTTTGTAAGGCTTTGTCAGTTACTGTTCTCACTGTGCGTTCTCTGACAGCACAGAAATAGACAGCTGAGTCTCTGAAGGTCAGGGCTGAGATAGTGAGCCTTAGGAGCTTCTCTGATTTGTGAAACACCGAAGTATAACGTTCTGTTCTTTTAGATTTGTTATCAGAATACAGATAAATTATGTGAGTCATCTCTGCACTGGATGGCTGTTGGTACCAGTGCATTGTATAGTAAGACCAAGTGACTGTGATTTCACATTCCATGATCACAGATTGTCCTTCCTTTTTATTTTCCACAGCTACAGGTTGGTTGACACTCTGGCTGTTGCTGGGACCTGTAGCAACACAAACAGAAAAAGATATCTGCTGACATGGCTGATAAGGATTCTGTTACCAGTTGTCTGGTTTTGACCCAGAAAGTCAAGTGGAGAGAAATGCAGCTCAGTTCTGCTCCATCTTCACTCTTGAGCCTCCACATGCCCCAGGCTGTAAGGTTGATGGGATGCTCACCAAGGCAGATGAGGGTTGTGACTGTGCACAGGAGAGCAGGCAGACCCGGCTGCATCGCTGAAACATGGACCACCTACAGAACAGCTCTTGTTGTGCTTGTGTTCTGAGTGGATTCTGGAGTGTCACTAGAGCTGGTTTCTCAGTGGCCCTGCTGCTACAGAAATGGAGGTGGGATTTGTGTTTGTGCAACCTTTGTCATGTCATGTGAGGTCTGTGGTTTCCCTTAGACCAAATTGCATTTGAGCCTATCACTACTTGTGATAGCAAGGAGACACTTTGAATTGGGAGCGATGATAAAATCCAACTCTTATTGCATCATGCAAAGATGAACAATTTTTGCATTTCCTTTGCTATCTTAAATTAAAAATATATATTTATGCAATAGGCTATATTGAATATCAATAATGTTCTAACTCTGCAAATGAAAATGCCACATTATTTATATATAAATATTTAATATGATAATATAGTATACATCAACATAAATATAAATATATTCAATATACAATAAATATGTAGTATATAAAATATAAATATTTATTAGCTATTAGACACATTACAAATATAATTATATATTATATAACAAATATATAATGTATTACAAATATTTGATACAATATAACATATAAGTAATATAAATATAAGTCTTTAATATAATAATTATATTTTGGAATGTCCTTTATAGGCTTTCTTCTAAAAAAATGCTGTTTAAGGTCCTGGTGTAATGGCTCAATTTACTAATCTTTCACGTTCAAGCACCATGAGTCCATACAGGCAATAGTTTGTGTTCCAGCTGCCTCACTCTTCATCCAGCCTGGGAAAGCAGTAGTCGATGGCCCGAAGCCTTGGGATCCTGAGCCCACATGAGAGACAGGAAAAAATTCTTGTTCCTTGCTTTCTGGTTGGTTCAGTTCTGGCAATTGCAACCATTTGGGGAATAAACGAGTGAATGAATGTTCTTTCTGTCTCTCCTCTCTGCAAATCTGTCTTCCAATAAAATAGTAAATAAACAAATAAAAATGTCTATGAAAAATGCTTAGGAAGACACTAAATGCAAGATCTACCCTCTTGGCCAAATATTAAGCACATCTTGGGAGTTATTCATTTTGCTTCCCTTAAACTTTGTGTTCACCAATTAGTGACTCAGTGTTTCCCTTGCTTCAGAATCTGTTAACTCTAAGTTCTCCCTGACTCAGTGAATTCAACTATTTTTGGTGGCTTATAAAGGTGTTTGTATTTCTGTGATGGCTTAGTTCACTTGGCAAAACGTCCCCATCCATGATGGCACATTCTGGATATTTTTCTGTTGTTCAAGATGCTAACACAGGACTCTCCCCTCACCTACCCAAACCTCACCTGGGATTAAGGACGGAGGAAATACCCAGGCTTGCACCAGCTGCCTGGACATGAACCCGCGTGCCCGCTGGCATCATCCCCCGCAAGCCCACAGTTACAGATCTTGAGCCCACTGCTCATGAGTGTGCCTGTGCAAAAAACAGCTCAGTGTTGATATTAAGATCTTTTAAAATCTATTTACTAAAATCTGTCAGTTTCAACCCTTAGATTTTGCTTTTATTTTTAATTTTTATAAAAAAATTTTCTACTTCAAAATTATAGGAGGCCATGCACTGTAGCATAACCCTGGGTTGATACAGGGCGGCAGTTCTGCCTCCCTGGGTACTGGGACATTTAGGAGGCTGGGTGTGGCTTCCCCATTTACCACTCCTTTTGCCTGAGACAAGAAGAAATGGAAAATTAGGAAACAATAATCTTACCATTTTTTCATTAATCCTTGATCCTTCTCACCCTGGTCAAGCTTGTAATTGCCATCAAATAAATAAAATAAATTTAAATTAAAATTATGTGAAGTCACATATATTTTACTATATGGGCCTTGTTCATGTGCTATCCTTAAACTGTTAATTGTGGTCGGATAGATGAGCTATATTAATTGATCAAGGTATCCATGACGGGGTGGGCCTCATCCAAACCTGAACATGAGTAGAGGAGACTGATCTCATCCAAGGAGATCAATCAAGATGTTGACAGGAGGATAGGAGGGCATTGAATGTTGAGATGAAAAGAGGAACATATGTGTGTTTTAATTGTCTTCATTGTCATCCCTGGGCACCAGTTCAGACATAAAAACACTATTGAAGCTGAGGTTTCACAAGCACAATTCTGTCTTTGAAAATATGAGCTGCTTCCAGACCGTACATTAGTCTTTCTAGACTCAACAGCTGAACCCACAATGCCTCTATTAACCTCTTCCTGTCCTAGGGCTTCTCTCCTGAGCTGCTAGAACATGTGGCTCTCTACTGCTGAGGGTTTTTGTAAGGCTTTGTCAGTTACTGTTCTCACTGTGCTGTCTGTGACAGCACAGAAATAGATAGTTGAGTCTTGGTAGGTCAATGCTGAGATGGTGAGTCTTAGGAGGTTCTCTGATTTGTAAAACACCAAAGAATAGCGTTCTGCACTTTGGTAGCTGTTCCTGGAATACAGATAAATCATGTGAATCATCTCTCCACTGGATGACTGTCGATACCAATGCATCACATAGTTAGACCAAGTAACTGTGATTTCACATTCCATGGTCACAGATTGTCCTTCTTTTTTATTTTCCACAGCTACAGGTTGGTTGACACTCTGGCTGTTGCTGGGACCTGTAGCAACACAAACAGAAAAAGATATCTGCTGACATGGCTGATAAGGACTCTGTTACCAGTTGTCTGGTTTTGACCCAGAAAGTCAAGTGGAGAGAAGTGCAGCTCAGTTCTGCCTCATCTTCATTCTTGAGCCTCCACATGCCCCAGGCTGTAAGTTGATGGGATGCTCACCAAGGCAGATGAGGGTTGTGACTGTGCACAGGAGAGCAGGCAGACCCGGCTGCATCGTTGGGTCGTGGACCACTTGCAGATGGCTCTTGTTCAATTTGTCGTCTGACTAGATTCTGGAGTGTTGCTAGAGCTGGTTTCTCAGTGGCCCTGCTGCTTCAGAAGTGGAGGTGGGATTTGTGTCTGTACAATTTCTGTCCTGTCATGTGCTGTCTGTGGTTTCCCTTAGACCAAATTGCTTTCAACCTGTCATGACTTGTCTTTAGTATGTGCACAGCAGGGAGAGACTTTGTGTTAGGAAAGATACTAAAAAAAAAATCCAACTCTAATTTAGTCAAGCAAAGATGAGCATTTGTTCTGTTTACTTTGCTATTTTAAATCAAAAAATACATATTTAAAGCAATAGGGCATATTGAAAATCCCTTTTGTCTAACTCTCTTAAATGAGTACCTACCATATTTTCATACCTGGAAATGTGTTAAATTTGGAAATGTGATTTATAGGCTTTCTAAAAAAAATAAATAAAAATGCTTTAGGGTCCGTGTGCAATGGCTAGGACTGCATGCTGAGAAAGTAATTCTCCAAATTCCTCTATCAGGTCTCTTGCTAGTAGCAGGTCTCACAAGCACTGGTGGAACCTTGGTCCAGACTGACCTAGTCTACCTTCTGTTTTGGCAGCAGCATTGCCCTGGCCCAACTGGCTCACACCTATTCTGGTTCTTATTGTAGGGTGAACAGCCCAGTCATACCTGGTGCATGCCCTGACATAGCCCTTGCATGACTCATTGGGTGCTGAGTCCTATGCCAGCCTGTCTTGCACTCACCCGGGCTCTCACAAACACTAGTAGATGCTGGAGTCTAGCCTAGTCTGGCACATCTCAGACTCAGTCCACACTCATGCCAAGGACACTGCAGGCATGTCTAGCCCTGACCAATAGTCCTTTTTCTGGCTCAAGTGCATCTGGGAAGGAAAGAACCACAATCCAGCTGGGAGTCCCTTTCACTCTCCAACCAGGCCTGTTCCCAGTCACAGATCTTGCATGTGCTGGTGGTTGCTCTGATCCAGTCTGGCATAGCCCATCCCTTGTCTTGGAGCTGCAGCCTGACCAGTCCAAGCATGCTCCTAATCTTAATATTCACTAGTAAGGTGTTGTAGTCTACCACATCGCATTCTGCTCCCATCTGTGTCTTTCATCAAAACTGGTAGGTTGATAGCCTATGGTGGATCTGAATGACCTGCACTCAAGCCTGGCTCTCACACCATGCAAGTGTTCTATGGTTTGTCTGGACTCTGTCTTTTCTGTTTTGTACTGATCAATATACACACTGCCAATGTGAAGCAGCTTGTCATGACCTGACAAATACCCAACCAACTCCCATGCTCAACAGTGGGAATGACAGCAAACCAAGGGAGTTTCTGAAGTTTACCCGTAAGGCCCACCCCAGGCCCAGATCTCACACATATCAGTGGGTATTAGGTCCTTACCTGACAGTCGATCCCACATTGTCAGTCATTTTGTTTGCTGGTGGATCTCGCTACTTTGCCTGTTGCAGATCCAAGTATTGTGTGTGTGTCATGATGCTGAAGCTGAAGCTTAGGCCAGGCCGGCACATTCCCAACCACAGTCCCCATGAGTGTTTTGGGTTCCATGGTCATGCCTAGCTCAGCCAGTCACTACTCTCAACTGTTATTCAAAGCAGCAGAAATTGCAGTTCCACATTTTTTTGGGCCCATATATCCCCCACATAATCTGCCACCAGATCTGTTTCTTTCAAGTGCTGGTTAGTGTTATGACCTAGCCTAACATTACCCATCCACTATTTTTACTCTCACAGGTGGGTACTGTGATCTAGCTCTGCCAGGTAGGCCCTCAACTCTAGCATTAGCTTGTGCCAGTGAGTGGTGATTGGCAGTGGTCAATGCTAACTAACCCAGCAAAGGTTTCACACGTGGGCTGGATCATTGGTCTGACCCTTAAAGGCCCTATAGTTCCCACCTCCAAATGCTCTGTCCTATTCCTTTTGCTTACATACAACTATAGTGGCCTTGTCAGTGAAAGTCCCTAAGACGTCATTCCTTACCCCTAACACCTTCATTTAGCAGTCCTGCTTCCCAAACATTCCCTTGTCCCTTTCCCTGATCCATCCCAATCCCTTCACCTGGAAGCACATGGGTTTCCCAGCCCAGGTTTCTGAAGCTCAGTCTTCTGATGTGGTGGTGTGCTGGCCTAGAGCTCTGTCCACCACTAGGGTCCCAAACTCCTGGCTTGTTTGCTGGCCCGAGACCTTACTCCTTCACGATTCCAATTTCCAGGTCCAAAGTTCTGCAATGCGAGTCCCCAGCACACCTGACCAGACTGCTAACCTAGGGTTCACCACTCCATTGCCATCCCCTGACCCTGCTCAGAGCCAAGCAAGTAGGAAATACACAGTCTTGTTCTGCCTGCCTGCCTGGACATGAGCCTCAAGGTCGCTGCTGGGAACAAAAGGCGGTTTACTGTCAGTATTAAGGTAGTTTAAAATGTGATTATAAAAATCTGCCAATTTTATTCTTTACGATTTGTTATTTTGTCATTTTTACCAAAAGCTTGTATTTAAAAAATTAAATGGAATCACATTTGCATTGTTAAAATATATGTACTCTTTATTTATAACTCAAAATGTAACTCTTTCAGTTGGAATTACTTGTGAATTTAAGGACCTGATTTTATTGATTTCTGGATGTTTTACAGGTGTCGTTTTACAATTTATTGATGTGTTGTTTTGATTTTATTTTGTTTATTTCGTTTTAAAGATTCATTATTTTTATTACAAAGTCAGATATACAGAAAGGAGGAGAGCGCAATGGCCGGTGCTGTGCTGATCCAGAGCCAGCAGCCAGGAACCTCCTCCAGGTCTCCCACATGGGTGTAGGGTCCAAAGCATTGGGGTGTACTTGACTGCTTTCCCAGACCACAAGCAGGAAGCTGGATGAGAAGTGGAGCTGTTGGGATTAGAACTGGCACCAATATGGGATCCCAGAGCGTACAAGGCAAGGACTTTTAGCAACTAGGCCACGCCTCCGGGCCCATGTTTTGATTTTAAATGCTCATTTTAGCATACACAAAATGACACCTTGTAAGTAGAGTCTATGACTTGTAAATTTAGGTCTTGTGTTTCTATTGGCTGGCTTTCTAATTTTACATTGCTACCTCACCATTTTAATTTACATAATGCCAGACTACATTTTAATATCTCATATGGCAACTATTTAATTTTTCATTGGACAGATATCTCATCCTGCTAGAGAACATTCAGCAGCATTTTTCCAAGGTACAGAGTAAAATTTTCTTTTCCACCTCTCCTGGAAACGTGTGAATTTATGGATTTCCTTAGCAGAGTGAGGAGTCTGTGAGCAGGAGGAACCTCTACTGTAAAACCGTGGCCTATTGAGGAAATGACACTAAATTACACAGAGCACAGAGCACTGTGAAGGTTTTATGGAGGATTTTCCTGGATACTAAGGTTTATCCTCTCTCATTTGCACTCCAAGTGATCTGGAAGGAGTGGGTGTGAAATCAGTTATTGAGGGAACAGCAGAGGGGAAGTAGATTCTCTTCTGAACTGCAGCAGAAATGAGAGGCCATCCTTTCCCTCAGCTGGGATACATGAGGCACTGAGATTGTGTTTAAGGATGCCTCCTCACCCAGCTATTCCATATCAACAGGGAAAGCAGAGTAAAGAGGCAGCCACTCCCCCAGTTAATCTATGGATATTTGAACATCTGAAGTGCACACACTTTGTGCTAGGCAGTATGAGGAATAAACACACAGAGAATAACACATTCTTGGAACAGGAAGTGGGAGAAAGGTTGTACAGACAAAGGTATAGCCTCAGCATGGTATCATAGGTGGTGGAGACTGGCGAGCCAGGAGCTGGAGCTTTGGAGACCATGATGGAAATCTAGCATAAAAACCTAGACCTGGAACTCGCTGGAGGGAGTGGCCCAAGTGACTGCAAACAAAGAACCACATACCAGCTGCAATAAGTAAAATTGAATCGTAAACCTGTGGGTGATACAGTTTAGAAACCTGCTCCAAGTAAAAGAATCTGCTAACCAAAAATAAATGGTCAGGAGCAAAAGAAGAGACAGAGGCACAATGAATATTACTGAAGACTCCCCTGCAAAGGAGCAAAAGTGTTTGCCAGTCTGAGAGTTATCTGAGGAAGACATTGAGGAAATGTGGGATACAGAACTCAAAACACTTGTTATAAACCTTCTTATCAACAATGAGAAATATGTAATGCAGGGTTTCAAGGAATTTAAGGAATATGTTGTAGAGGAAATGAATCAAATGAAAGCTGACATATCAGAAATGGAGAATACAGTGGAGCAAATTAAAAGTACAATGGAGAGTCTCCAAAATAGAATGAAGAAGGTAGAAGAAAAAATCTCAGAATGGGAAGGTATTTTTTGTCACCAGGGGGAAACAAGCAAAAAGCTGGAAGCAGAGCTGGGTCAAACTGAAAAAAGTATTCAAGAATTGAAAGACACTATTAAGAGGCCAAATGTCAGAGTTATGGAAGTCCCAGAAGGTGCAGAAAGAGAAGCTGGGTTTAAATATGTGTTTAATGAAATAATAAGGGAAAATTTTCCTAACTTGAGAAAGAATTGGGGAACAACATCCAGGAGAGGCACAAAACTCCCAACAGAAAAGTTCTGTGAAGACCAAAAGCAATCTTCACCACGACACATGATCATCAAGCTCTCTTCAATCGAACATAGTGAAAAGATCCTTAAATGTGCACGTGAAATAATCCATTGACATATAAAGGAATGCCAATTAAATTCACAGCTGAGCTCTCACAGGAAACTCTATAGGCCATAAGAGAATGGAGCAACATAGTCTAGATTCTAAAAGCAAAAAATTGTTGACCTAGAATAACATACCCAGCAAAGCTTTCTTTTGTCTTTGTAAATGAAATAATTTTGTTTCACAGTAAAGAAAAGTTGAACGAATATGCCTCTTCCAAACATGCCCTACAAATGATACTCAAAGATGATCTCTTGAGAGAGAAGAAGAAAAGTTGAATGAATATGCCTCTTCCAAACATGCCCTACAAATGATACTCAAAGATGGTCTCTTGAGGGACAAGAGGAATAGCGGCCACCAAATCCAATGGTAAATGTGGAGAACATCCCAGTAAAGTAACAGCAGAAGACTAAATTAGTGAACCACTCATTGCTAAAATGACAGGACCAAATTACCACCCATTCATATTAACCCTGAATGTAAATGGCTTAAACTCATCAATTAGCTGTCGAATATAAGTAGACTGGATTAAAAAAAAACAAAACCCATCTGTTTGTTGCCTATAGGAGATATTTTATCAACAAAGATCAGTGGAAACTATGTCATGGATTTTGAATATTTTTATAGTTTCATCTCTTCAAAACACTTTCTCATTAAATTCTTCACTGAATCATAGATCATATAGTACCATCATTATCTTCAAGAAGATTCTTGATTTTCTTTTACATTTCTTCAGTGACACATTAGTCACTCAGTCATATGTTATATAACTTCATAGCATTGTTAATTTCTTTTTTTCTTTTTAAGTTGTTGTAGTTGTATTATGGTGTTTCATTTAAGGAGATGCATAGTAATTGTGTAATTGAGACTACCATATCTAGTAGCATTTTGTTTAACTTCATGGCATTGTAAATTTCTTTTTTTCTTCCTGTTGTTGATTTTGTATTATGGTGTTTCATTTAAGGGAATGTATGGTAACTGTGTAATGGAGACTATCTCATCCAGTTGTGAGGATACTATTCAGTATGCGTCTCTGCCTGCAGACCAAAGATGGATTGTGTCTTGACAATAGAATGCTGGGCTGTCTGCCATTGTCAATGCCTGCATTGATGGACATTAATTGTTTATGAAGAACTATACTGTTGTAATAATATAGAAGAATTCAGTGAGGAAGCAGAAATTGGGGAGGGGGTAAGGGAAATCCCAGGGCCTATGGAACTATATCATAAAATGCTGATAACCAAAACAATAATAATAAAAATAACATATTCTTTGGAGCCAGGGAGGTCTTTGACTCTTTGCTGGATGGAGGAGGAGAAGACAGGTGTCAACAGAGTGCAGCACCAGCAAGCAGAGTGAACTGCAGCAAGCAGAACTTAGTAAAAGTGACAAGAGAGCCTAGGGAGGTGGAGTGGTGTGCTGGTGAGCCTGCTCTCTGGGGAATGCAGGGATGGAGCAGAGTAGCGGGAGATGGAATGGCTTGATTTCTTGTGTTTGCCGATTTTGATGATATTAATATTTTTGCTATGACTCGTTTGAGGTGCCAGTACAATGTCAGTGAAGGTGGACTTGAGAAGACATGTGCACAGTCTGCTTTGAGCGGATAGTTGCTGGCTGAGCATGCCAGCAGCAGGATATGTAGCAGGTATTGGAGGATAGTGAACTTCAAAGTGGAGACATGAGGAGTGAACTGATTAATGGAATGTCAGGAGCAGAACTGTAGAGGATCACAGGGTGTCTGGAATGTTCAAGGATGCAAGAATTTTTTTTAAAGGATTACTCCAGGAGGTTAATGTGATAGCACAGAGCAGGGTGAATCAGAGTAGGATGTATTCAAATATAAACGAACAATTACATGTTTAGGGTGCAAACAAGAGGTAGGCACTGCATTTTCTCCTTGTCCTTACCATACTGGACAATGTGAGAGAGGAAAGAGCCGAACATAACAAATAATCTGAACAGTAGTAGGAGTTTCTCTCTTGTGAATAAAGCTAACATATCCTTACTGGAAAAGTTTATTTTATCCAAAGTTATTATTTTTTAAAAAGATTTGTTTTATTACTTATCTTAACTAGTAGTGTCAGAGTGAGTGTTGGAAACAGGGGTTGAGACAGAGAGAGAAAGAGAGAGATGTTTCATCTGCTGGTTCACTTCCTCAATGGCCACAATGGCCAGGCCTGCTGGGCCAGCCTCAAGCCAGGAGTGTGGAATTGCATCTCAGTGTGCCATGTGGGCGTCAGGGGCCCAAGCACTTGGGCCATCTTCTGCTGCTGCTTTCCAGGCACCTATGTAGGATCTGGATTGGGAGGTGAGCATTCAGGACTCAAACCATTTCTCCAGCATGGGATGCCATAGTTGCCAGAGGTGACTTCACCCACTGTGAGACACACCAGCACCCTCAATGTTATCTTTGTTGATGTTAGAGGAGTCTCTTTTGATTGCAAGTGATAGAATACCTTACACAAAACCTTGTTGGAAAAATGTAACAAGTTAATTGTGTTGCCTTGTTGTTATCCACCTATTCTGCCTTATGCTTGTGTACAACGACAAAGACATGTGTGGATTAATTGTTTTAGGACTTAGTTTTCCTCTCTCTCTTCAGAGCCTGCTGTTCCGTTGTGCTGGTGAACGGGCTGCTGGTAGGTCTGTCCATGCATCCTAGCCTCTTACACTCCCAGAAGCATACTTGATAAGTACAAAGTTTGTGTACATGGGCCTGGTTCATGTGCTGATTCTTGAATTGATTATTGTGGTAGGTTGCAAGATATACTAATTGATCAGAGCATCCAAATACAATGTGGGTCTCATCTAAACCGAAGCATGGGTAGAGGAGGCAGGGCTTTTCCAAGGATTCAATCCGGATGTTTCAGGAGAATACAGAGCGGCCGTGGATGTTGTTCAGCAAAAAGCAGTATATGGGTATTTTAATTGTCTTCTTTGCCATCCTTAGGCACTGGTTCAGAGATAAGAGCACTATTAAAGCAGAGGTTTCACAAGCACAACTGTGCCTAGATGACAAAGGGGGAGATGTTTGTAGAACATCTTTTAGTCTATCTCTGGACTCACCAGCTGCACACTACATGCGTATTTTACCTCTTCCTGTCCTGTGGGCTGCTCTCTTGAGCTCCTGGAGCATGTGGCTTGCTACTGCTGAGTCCTGAGGGTTTTTGTAAGGCTTTGCCTGTTACTGTTCTCACTGTGCATTCTCTGACAGCACAGAAATAGACAGCTGAGTCTCTGTAGGTCAGGGCTGAGATAGTGAGCGTTAGGAGGTTCTGTGATTTCTGAAATACCAAAGAATAGCGTTCAGTTCTTTGATAGTTGTTATCAGAATACAGATAAATTATGTGAGTCATCTCTCCACTGGATGGCTGTCGATACCAGTGCATTACATAGTAAGACCAAGGGACAGTGATTTCACAATTCATGATCACAGATTGCCCTTCTTTTTTATTTTCCACAGCTACAGGTTGGTTGACACTCTGGCTGTTGCTGGGACCTGTAGCAACACAAACAGAAAAAGATATCTGCTGACATGGCTGATAAGGACTCTGATTTTGACCCAGAAAGTCAAGTGGAGAGAAGTACAGCTCAGTTCTGCTCCATCTTCATTCTTGAGCCCCCACATGCCCCAGGCTGTAAGGTTGATGGGATGCTCACCAAGGCAGATGAGGGTTGTGACTGTGCACAGGAGAGCAGGCAGACCCGGCTGCATCGCTAGAACATGGACCACTTGCAGAATGGCTGTTGTTCAACTTGTCGTCTGACTGGATTCAGGAGTGCCACTAGAGCTGGTTTCTCAGTGGCCCTGCTACTGCAGAACTGGAGGTGGGGGGTTGTGTCTGTGCAACCTTTGTCAAGTCATATGCTGTCTGTGGTTTCCCTTTGACCACATTGCTTTCAACCTGTCATGACTTGTCTTCAGTAAGATATAGTAGGGAGAGACTTTGAATTAGGAGAGAAAATAAAGCCTAAATCTAATTTCATCATGCAAAGATGAGCATTTGTTCTGTTTACTTTGCTATTTTAAATGAAAATATGTATATATCTATTTTATATGAGAATACATATATATTTATTTTAAAGATTTATTTTTTATTACAAAGTCAGATATATAGAGAGGAGGAGAGACAGAAAGAGCTTCCGTCCGATGATTCACTCCCTAAGTAACCGCTATGGCTGGTGCTGTTCTGATTTGAAGCTGGTAGCCAGGTGCTCTTCTGGGTCTCCCATATGGATGCAGGGTCCCAAGGCTTTGGGCCATCCTCGACTGCTTTCCCAGGCCACAAGCAAGGAGCTGGATGGGAAGTGGTGCCACCAGGATTAGAACCGGCGCCCAAATGGATCCCGGCACGTTCAAGGCGAGAACTTTAGCAGCAGTTCACTGCTCCGGGCCCATGAAAATATTTTAAAGCAACGGTCATGTTTAAAATCTCTTTTGTCTTAACTTTATGTATATGCTATGTATCACATTATCCAATTGTATTTGAAAATGCTCCTTTTAATTTTCCTTTTTTAAGGATAAAAATGCTATAGATTGGCCTGTTTTAAAAGCTCAAATGAATAATCTTCCCCTGTCAAGTGCCGATTTCCATATGGGTGCTTGTTCATGTCCTGCTGCTTCATTGACCACCCAGCTCCCTGTCTGTAGCCTGGGAAATGAGTTGTGATGGCCCACAGCCTTGCGACCTTTCACCTGCATGGGAAACCTGGTAGAAGCTCATGTCTCCTAGTTTTGGATTGGTTCAGCTCTGGCTGTTACGGACATTTAGCAAGTGTTCTAATGAATGGAAGATTTTTCTCTCTGTCTCTTCCCTCTATAATTCTCCCTTTGCAATAAAAATAAATGAATCTTCTCAAACGGTCAAGTAATATTCAATTTCATGTATATGTCACATTTTTTAAAATTCATTTACTTCTTGATAGTCTTTTCTATGTCTATAGGTAAGAGAGCTAGTATCTCAGAGAATCTAATTTTAGTTCTTAAAGTGGTCCTGAAGAGTCATATGCTATTTCTAATTTTAATTTTAATTTTTTTGGTGAAAATTCATTCTGTTTTTCTTTGTGTCTGCACCACCTTGTGTTTACCATAGTAAATAAGAATTTTAATATTTCTATATCCTTACAAATGTGTGATTATTTTTGTTGTAATGACCATCCTTTCAGGTGTGAGTTGATATCTTCTTGTGATTTTGATTTGCATTTCCTAGACAATTAGCTATTTTTTTTTCATATAACTACCATTTTTTGTTTAATCTTTGCTAAGATGTCTGTTTAAGCTTTTAGCCTACTTTTAAATCAGGTTATTATTTTATGTTGTTACTAAAGCATAGGGTTTTCTTATATTTTTTGTAAATTAATGTATAACAAGAAGAAAGGCCCTGGCTGACCCAGCTCTCCTCATTCCTGTTAGTAGCTTTATAATAAGTATAGAACTCAACACTCTGAGATAAACCAGCAAATATTCATAGATATCTGGGCTGGCTGTGTCTTTGTTCTTCCCAGAACAAAATGCCCTGTAATGCTTGAGTTCAGTAAACCAATTGATGCCCAGGGTGTAAAATCACAATTTGAAGAATCCATCAGCTGTGGGGCATTGCCATGTATGTACAGACAAAGCTTCATTCAGTCTTCCATAATAGATCAGCCTGACATATTTCTTAGCTTTTTGTTTATTCTTTATGCCTATTTGTGGGTAAGAAATAAATTTTGCCATTTTTTTCTAAATTGTTGTGCAAATGTTTGGTCCCTTTGGGGCTAACTGGTTGGCAATTTTGTGCTGTTAATCAGAGGCAAAGTTTGCAAATCTTTTATCCTGTTGTGTAAGTTGTCTTTCCATCATGCTATTTCTTTGCTGTGAGGAATTTTTACTTCCATTGCTTATTTTTATTTTTTGTTGTTTGTTCTTTTGGTATTATATCTGTGAAGTTATTGCCCAGGCAAATATCTGGAAACTTTTCTCCTAATTTTAATTTTACATTATATTTAATCATTTTTGTTTTGATTCTTATGAGAGGAGAATTCAGCTAAGTTATTTTGGGTGTGAATGTCCACTTTTTTCAACACTATTTATTGATGAGACTATACTTTCCTCACTGTGAATTATTGACATCCTAATAAAAGATCAGGTTTTGGGTGGCGGGGCTGTCTGTTCTGTTCCATAGTCTACCTGCCTGTGTTCATGTCAGTAGCATACTTTTTGGCTACTGTAGCTTTGAGATATATTTTGAAACTAGGAAGTGTGATGCTTTCAATTTTGTTAATTCTCAAAAAGATTGATTTGACTATTTATGGTCTTTCATAGATCTATGTGAATGTTAGAATTGTACTGCCTCATTCAAACATTCCATTAGGCTAAGGGAATGCACTGAAATTTTAGAGTGCTCTGGGTTGTATGGTTATTTTAGCAATATTAAATTATCCAGTCCATGAGCAGAGTATATCATTCCATTTGTTTTTGTCTTTTAAAATTTCTTTCATCACTATTCTGTAGTTTTTACTGTATCAGTCTTTTGTCTTCTAAGATAAGTTTATTTTGTTATATGCTATGGTAACCAGAATTGTTTGAGCATAAACATGCATCTAATTTTTTTATCTTGCAACTTTACTGAATTTGTTGATTAGTTGTCACAACTTCTGGTAGTCTTTAGGGTTTTCTTTATATAATACAATATTGTTACATTTTATTTATTCCTTTCCAATTTGAGTCTTTTCTCTTCCCTTGCCTCCCCTTCCTCCCCACCTTGCTCTTTCTTAATTGATATAGGACTTGCAGTACTATTTTGAAAGTAGTGCAAGTGAGCATTCTTGACTTGTTCGTCATAAGAAAAAAATTCTTTTTTGCTGTGAGTATGTTAGCTGTGGGCTTGTTTTACATGATCTTATGGAGTTTTTAGAAAACATGCATGATGTCAGGTTTTGTGAGATACCTTTTGAGAGTGTGAATTTTATTTATTCATCCTGTTAGCATACTGTATAATATGTATTGATTTGCATATGTAGAACAATCCTTATTTTTGAGGGATAAATTCTACTTGATCATGTTGTATTCTTTTATTTTGAAAAAGTTTTTATTTTTTATGTATTTGAAAGAGTGGCAGAAAGGAAAAGGGGAAGAGAAAGTGAGAGAGGGAGAGAGCTTTGATCCACTGGTTGGTTGATGTGTCAGTGGCTGAAACAGCCAGGACTGACCAAGGCAGGACTCAGGAGCCTAGATACTTGATACTTCTATCTACTGCTTCCCAGGATGCGTTAGCAGGAAACATATTGGAAGAGGAGCAGAACTGGAACTAGAAATCTGATAGAGGATGCGGGTACCCCAAGTGTCTGTGTAACCACCTACACCATGACACTCACCTCAGTGAATCCTTTTAATGTGCTGTTGAGTTCAGTTTGTTAGTATTTTGTTGAGATTTTTTTTGCATCTGTGCTCATCAGGATTATTGGCACATAAGTTCTTGTATTTGAAGTGTCCTTCTTTGGCTTGGGTGTCTAGATAGTCTAACGTCATAAAAAATTTTAGAAGTGCTACATCCTCTTCAGTTGGAGTTCCAGCTTCAGGAAGATGATAAGCTGACTATGTGAGTTGACTATGAGCTGAACAGTGATTTAAAGCCTGGCTGGGCGTGAGAGGGCCGGTTGCTCACTGGACACCTGCTGGTATATCCAGATCCCCAGCCTGTTAGCACAGCTCTCCATAGTACCCAGCCAGAGTGTGGAAATGGGAGAAAGTACACCATGTTTTTAGGAAAAGTAATTCTCAAGGCAAGTCCTGGAAGACTGGATTGACTGTATTGGGCAAAATCTCATGATGTGTGTAGGATAGGTGGTGACTAGAGGATTATGGCCAAACCAACTGTCAAAACAGCTGTCTCAGCTGCTGTACCGGCCATCCTCTTCCACACTGGGTGATTCAGGAGGAAGAGAAGGGAATGAAGTCTGAAAGCTTCCATCTGAGACATGCAGCCAGCATGGACAGCTAGGGAAGTTCACTGGGCTTATAATCCACACAGGAAGACAAAACTGAGACAAGAAGTTACTTTTTAAAACAATTTTCTTTCTTCCCACAAATTTTGTTTTCATCTACTGCCAATGCGTTCAGGTGCTAGATCTATTGGTCAGATACTTTTAAAAAAGTGATTGAGTAGGACCTGGTGCAGTAGCCTAGCGGGTAAAGTCTTCGCCTTGCATGAACTAGGATCCCATATGGTTGCCGGTTCATGTTCTGGCGCCCAGCTTCCTATCCAACTTGCTGCCTGTGGCCTGGGAAAGCAATTGAGGACAAACCAAGTCTTTGGGACCCTGCACCCATGTGGGAGACTTGGAAAAGGCTCCAGGCTCCTAGCTTCAGATCGGCACAGCTCAGGCTGTTGTGGCGCTTGGGGAGTGAAACAACCGATGGAAGATCTTCCTCTCTGTCTCTCCTCCTTTCTGTATATCTGAGTTTCCAATAAAAAAATAAGTCTTTTTTTTTTTTAAAGTGATTGAGTTATTTATTTGAAAGCCAGAGTTACACAGAATAAGGGAGTAAATTGAGCATAGGATCTTCGCTGGTCCACTCCCCAAATGGCTGCAATGGCCAGTTGCTGGACTAGGCAGAAGCCAGGAGCCAAGAGCTTCATATAGGTTTCCCACATGGAATGGCAGGGGCCTAAACAACCTGGACCATCTCTCATTGCTTTCCCCAGGCAATCAGCAAGGAAGTGAATTGGAAGTGGAACAGCCAGGACACAGATCGGTGCTCAAACTAGATGCTGGTGTCACAGGCAGCAGCTTTGCCCACTGTGCAATAACCACGATCCTGGGACGATAGTTTTGAGAAAGTTCCTGGACGCTAATACTCTTTATTCACTAAGCCCCGGGAGGGTGGGGATGGGGGGACGTTTTCCTTAAACCAATCAGTGGTTTCTCTGCGTGTCTCAGAGCAGCACTCACAATCTCTGTTTCCTAGCCTCTTCCCGATTCTGTCTGCTGCTCTTTCTCAAGACTGGCAGCCCCGGGGAAGTGGAGGTGGGATTTCTGGCTGTCTCCTGGGGTTTACTGTTGGCCTCTTGCTGTCACTCCATTTTCCACGCCCTCTCTGAGAACACTGTAATCATGACTTGATTAGATTGATAAATTTAGCTTCTTCCTGGAAGTTCACTGAATAATACTCATTTGTTGAATAATAATTCTAATTACTCAGAAGAATAAGATGAATCTTCTCCGCTGGGAAGCTGTTTGTCATGTTCAAGTATTAATCAATATCATAGACGGTGTTCTTTCAGACTAGGATAGAATCACAACCCCCTTCCTGCATAGACATTGCTGATAGAATTAACGACCCACTGAGTCTTTCTAGAACCTAGAAGAAAGAGAACCTGAGGTCTTTCCTGATGGGCTTCAAGAAGGATGGATGGGACCTCCTAATGTCAGGCACTCTTCATTCAGTTTCTCATATTTCCCTCTGGAAGACCTGGCCATGAATTCTGACACCAGCCAGGGATTCAGAAGTCCCCAGCCTACTCTTACTTCTGACCATCTGGCTATAAATCTTGGGATCCCCTTCCCTTCTCAGTTATTATAGTTCCATAGATTGACACACAGAACCCAGTAACTTGCTAACTCACAATTTTAGTTTTATTATAGGGAAAGGATACAAATCAGAAAGGTCTCCCTTCTGCCTGAGGCATCTGATAGTGCTATCATTAGGATAATTTTACACAGCTCAGATTTGGTTTGGTAGGTGGAAGGCATCGTGATAGGATCCTTACCAGAAAATATCAATATGTCCCAGGAAAGTGAAATCTAATGTAAGACTTGATAGGTGATTGTGAACAGTGGAGCGTGTGTGGTCGGTGATGTCAAGGAGTGGCAAGATGCTGCATGTAGAGCTCAGGTTCCAGGCGTCTATGGACCCTTGGACTTGACTGTGTCGTGAAGTGAAGCTGCCCAAGCATAGGCACTGGAACCAGATCAAACAACATCCTTGGCTATCTCCTTCTTTCCATAGGGATCTTCTTGTAGGAAGCCTTCAGGATGAGGCTGGCTCTGTTTGCATGTTGATTTAGGTAACTATCTGTAAAAATGAATCTCACATCCCAATTCTTCATTTAATGTTCTATATACTGGTACTGAAGCAATTTGTACTCTGATTTAATTCTGCACCCATGTAAACTCTCCTTGTCTGAGGCTGTTTAAAGACTCCCTCATTGAGGACTTTCTAAAGGATAACTCTAGACAATAGAAATACTTTCATTGCCTGGTTGTACCACTGGCTGGTACCGTAAATGGCACTCTCATTTCACTTAGTAATTTTCTCGATTGAAAACCTCTTTCTTCACGGCTTACTGTCTCTTTTCGTCTCAGATATATTTCTATCACCAACAACAAGGTAAATTCTATGTGGCCAGGAACCTTGTTTTATAACCTTATTTTTCCATTTTTGAAAGAATGGATAGATCATTGCTTCAGAATGTTCAGAATGTTCTTGAATGTGGAATTATTTGGAGCTGATGAAGAGGTCACTCAAGCAGTATGCACATCTCTCACACCCCTTTCTCCTGCCATGTGTATTCAACTAGTAATCTCACTTCCTATTTTACTAAATAATAGGAGCAGTCAAGGCACTTCTCCTTGGGCTGGCTTGGTGGATCCCATGGTGCCTTGACCCACATGTCTGCCTTTCCTGTGGAATGGGAGCACCAGCATTTTTCATCTTAATGCCAGTGCTCTACTTATATTGTGGACTCCATCACTTTGCCAACCCAATGACTTCAAAAAGCCAGACTTCTCTTCTTCAAGGCCAAATCCCATCTCTCCACTAAGATCTACATCATTTCATGCACATGCTGGAATGTGGGGTTTTTTTTGGTCACTTTATGATTCAGTGTCACAGGAGAGATAGGGAAACATGGGCTGCGCATGAGACCAGGGACTCATGTGAGTTTTCTTGAGTCGTCACCACTGCTTTCTTTGCAGAGAGTTGGCATTGGCAGTGAAGCCAGGATTTGAACCGAGGCTTTTAGATGTGGGATGGGGTGTCCTAAGCAGCATTTTTACTGCTATTCTAAACACATTCACATTCTCCTCTCTCTGGGTGTTTAAAAGATATTTATAGTGTATATTTTATTCAGATTCCAAAAGACTGTATATTCATAATATAATGTGGAAAACCAGAGAAAATATAAAGAAGAAAATGAGAACCACCTTTTAAAGTCACACATGCAGAGATAAGTTTGTCACAGCTTGGTGATTTCATTTAATTTATGTACACTCACGAAATTGTAACAACATGGCAAATTCAGTTTTGCTTATTATACTTTTCCCTTAACAACAAGACTATTTCCAGACCTTTTTTTTTCAGTTTTAATAACTGCATTTATATAGAAATCACCATGATTTATTTAATCATTTTACAACTGGCAGATATTTATGTTTTCTCTAATTTTTTTTCTATAAAAAGAAGTCTACAATGGAATACCTCAGCATGATGAATGATTATTTCCTAAGCATTAAATTCATGGGAATAGGATTAATGGGACATGTGCATAACCTTCCCCGCCCCCCTTCTGTCTTTCCCTGTCTTAAGTGATGGCAATGTTTGGATTCCAGAGTTCTTGTTCTTTTCATCATCAGACCTCTTTGCATCTTTAGTCAAAAGCTTTTGGGCAATCGAAGGCATTTCTTAGCTCTATACTTAGGCAATGATAATTTTAAAAAGTTACAAAAGTGATTTATTCTGCCAGTTACCATCATGTGATACAGAGATGATAAAGGACAACCTCCACCTCCCCTGCTGTTCAAGCCTCCTCCTCTGCCAATCCCACACTGCTGAGGTAACCAGCGCTGTAAGCCCCTTCATGCCTCACCATAGGCTTTTATATGCGGAGGTTTTATTTTGTTTTGCTCTTGTGGAAAATTGAATCTTACTATAAGCAATATTTTTCAAATTTCCTTCTCCCATATATCATAAACACCCTTCCAGGCCAATGCACACAGATCTAATATATCCCTTCTAATGATGGTCTAGCAGTCACAGTATTGTAGATTAGTCGCTCTGCTGGGTCAGCAGTTTAGGTGAGACTTCTTCCAGGCTTGGAAAAAGCCTCATCTCTGTGCTGATCTGTAACTCAGCTGCAGTTCAACTTTCTTGATTGTAGCAGGTTTTTTCCACGCAGCCAGGGCCTCCACAGACACTGGGTTGACTTGATTCTGGTCCATGTTACTTCTCACTCTCCAGCAGGCTTGCCTGGGTTTCTTCAGTTGGCAAAAGCAGAAGCACTAAATGAGCAGAAAAATGTGGACTCAGAATTTGATGGTATTACTTCTGTCATGTTCTATTGGTCAGGGAAATACCTCCTAGAAAAACTTCAAAATCATGTTGTAAAAGGCATGATATAGAGAGGTTCATATAATTGTCACTGTTTTTTTATATGTCATGTAAGGATATTTCATTATTTAGTCCATCAGTTTATTGCAAATCAGTATCAGATTGTCCTAATTTTTAAAAAGAATTTCAGTAATATTGCTGAATTAGTACCCAAAAAGATTAGACTAGTTTATATATTTATCAGTGCCATGCAAGTGTGTATTTTAGCATATTTTCATCACCTTGGAAAATCTTCCCCCACGCCCCCACAACACTTATCAATGTGTTACACAAAAATGCTGTGTTTTTTTTTTACTTGTTTATGTATTTTGCTAATGATTTGTGATGAAAATTTATTTTCAAATCTTTATTAGCCATTTCTAGTTTTTCTTATACAAATTGCCTTTTTATGACATTTGTTCATGTTTCCATTGAGCTGTTAAAATTTGTCATTTATTCACAAATGCTCAACTTTTTAGAATATAACACAGTCTTTACAAAAATGTTAAGAGCTTGGATTTCTCCAGATCATCAAGCCAATGGTGTTCATTTTCTCAGACCTGAATTTTCTCATTTTCTCAGTCTGAATCAGAGTCATTCTTCTTGTTTTTTTTTTTTCTTTCTTTCTTTTAATTGGAAAGACATATCAGATTTACAGAGAGAGGGAGAGACTGAGAAAAAGATATTGGATTCACTGGTTCACTCCTCAGATGGCCATAGTGGCTGGAGCTGAGCTGATCCAAAGCCAGGAATCAGTAATTTCTTTTGGGTCTCTCAAGAAGATGCAAGATCCCAAGGCTTTAGGCTATCCACTGCTATTTCCCAGTTCATCAGCAGGGAGCTGGATGGGAAGTGGAGCATCTGGGACATGAACTGGCATCCACATGGGATCATGGCATGTACAAGGTGAGGATTTATCAACTGAGCTGTCATGCCAGGCCTGAGTTAAATTTTATAATCAGAGTCTGTCTTAACACCTCGTCTCAAGAGTAAAACTGCTCAAGTCAAGCTGACACAACACTGCTGTGTCTATTCTTTTTCAAAGAGACTTTTCTTGCCTTTCATGAACAGCATTGTGACCTGTTTTCTTGTTTTTCAAAAGGATACACAAACACTTCTTCTCCCGCTCCCAGTCACATAAGGAGGTTTAAAAACAGTAAGATACGGAGCGAAGTCACTTAATCTCTTCACGAAGACTTTCGGGACATAGACTAAATCCAATTGCATTTTTAAGAATTTTCTCTAAGTAAATTACAGTACTGATGACCAGACTGAGGGTATGATGAGGAAGGGACACTGCTAGATGTTAGCTAATCGTGACTCACAGTGAAAAACAAACACAAAGGAGGCCTGGTCATCGGCACTGCCTTCCAATCCCTTCCACCTAAGGGTGTAGACCCTTAGGTGTCTACACTTGCTTCCCTCTTCATGCACCTACAAGCCATGGACCTAAAACCAGGGAAACCAGTGGGAAATCAATGAATGAGTCCAGGATCTGGGTGCTCCTAATTCCTGAGTCCTCAGCCATGTCCTCCTCATCTCATGCCTGATGGAGACAAAGGAGCACAATACTCACAATACTCCATGAAGTTACCAACGTGAGGGGACCAGTTCAGCTGGTACCCTCACAGTCATGTTTTCAGAGTATTGTAAGAGTTACTTGTTGGAGGCATGATAAATAGGAAAGACTTTCTGAAAAGTGTCTGATGTAATCATCAAAGCCAGAAAAAGTCATTTTCTCCTTTATGAGTTTTCAAGTGCTTGTAAAGTTGAGAAGACACTGAATAAATCTGAAAGTAAGTTGAGCACTTGACAGACAGAAGATACTGCTGTCATTTAAAGTAAGATACTGCATTGTGTTTTAAAGTAACTCTGTTAGTCATCTTATTTTTTAAAATTCATTTTTTTTGCAATGAAGACTGCCGGAAGCTATGTTCCTGATTTTAGTAGAATCTGCACACTCTTTTTATATTGATTGAATAAATTAGACCTAAATCAGCAATGCTACATTAAGCTCTTTGCTAATTGGTGACTCAAAAGTTGATGAGTCAGAACAGCCTCTTATGGTGAACACAGTTTACAATTACAGTGAATAATTGTGGTGTTTTTTAAAACAAACATCTAACAAATGAGATTTCTGTAAGAAACTACTAATTAACAATCTCTGGAACCATTAAAATAAGTCTTCAGCATTAAAGAAATTCTTTGATCTTTTGAGCTAACAGAGGTAAGCAGCAAACTTTATTATTCGAACATGGAGAATATGAGCTTAGCTTGCATTTTATGTTAAAAGCATAATGTCTGTGAGAGTACTTAAAGTTTTGTAGAAAATATAATTAAATGATTTTTTGGTGCCCCAAATCTTTAAATCCATGTATTCACCCATGATATGTATTTCTGCGAACCTTTTGAAATACTTTCATCCTCATTTACTGTTTCTCTTATATGCTTATTTGTAAATCATACAATATTGAATGAACACTTAAATATACGATGCACTGTTCTGCATGTATACATATGTTAATTCATATGGCCTCTGTAGTAACCCAATAAACTAGCTTTGTCTTTAAAAATTGATTTGAAATGGAGATAGAGAGAGAAATAGAGGGAGGGAGAGAGAGAGAATCCATCAATGGACTCCTCATATTCCTGAACATATAGAGCTGAAACTGGGAGCTGGGAACTCAATCTAGGGCTCCCACATTGGTGACAAGGACTCAATTATTACAGCCTCGCAGGATGTGCATTGGCAGGAAACAGGAATGGAAGACAGAGCCAAGGCCTAAGCCCATCCCTCCACTACAGGATACAGGCATCCAAAGCATCTTTAAAACAGTTAGAACACTATGCCAAACGCCTACCTTTCAATTTTTTTTAAAGATCAAAGTACGGAGAAGTTGAATTCTTTGTTCAGGTTTACAGAGCTAAAATGTGAAAAATCTGAATCTAGACAATCTGGCCCAAGAGACTGCTTTTTATCGATGCCCTGTACTGTTCTTTAGGTCTATGTCATTGTTAATCCAGGGCTTTTAAGTCTCAAAAGTCCTTGAAATAACAACTTTGCAAAATTTCTCTCAAGTTTCTTTAAAAAAAGAAACTATGATCCTTTATTTTAACTCGACTTTTAATCAGAGACAAAGATATTTTGGGCTCATAAAAACTCATTTCCATGAGGAACTGTTGAGAGAAGGCACACATCTGTTCACTAAGCCATTATTTCAAAACTTGGAGAATATACGCAGACAGGGTCTTTTCAACACTTCACTAAAACATAACTCAATATGATGAGATCAACAAGCAACTTTCATTTTAGGGAGGCTACTGTGGAGACTTTCAAAAAGGAGACTCAATTTTGCCTTTGAGACATTCCGACGAGTGCATGGAGACACTTGCTGATCGATGGTCTGTTGTGTGCATGGGCCAATTCAACCAGTGTCAACACAGATGTGTACAGGCAATGTGGAGAATGGAGTGTCCATTCTCTTTGGAAGTGATCCAGTTTGGAATTTTGATTCATGATTTTTAAAAAATTGTCAGCAGTGACTCCTGTGAGGTTTCTAAGACAGTGGAGAAAGATTGTCTGTTTAGCTTCAAAAGTCAGTTGTTGAGAAATTCCAAAACATATGCTGGTCAATGGGTTTGTTGTCAAAACAGAAATGATTGATAGGAGGGCATTTCTTCAGTGTACAGCAGGCAGTCTACCGCCTTTGAATGCCCTTAAGGGAGACCAATTTGCAAAGCTGGTATTTACTGTTTCATCTGACTTAGTTGTGGCATTTACATAGTAATGTTTTCAGTTTAACTTGGGAGCATCGTTTTAAATCCCATGCATGCTGCATATAAAAGTGTCAAAATGAATTATCTTATGTGTTTACTGTTGCTCAATGTTTGTTTATGTGCCTATTTGAAATTGCTGTTTGCTCATGGCTGCCTTTGTTGTAATATGCTGTCAGCAGGAGCCCCTAACGTGGGAATATGATGTTTCTCTCATGCTTCTAGTAACAAACTCCCACATTTGAGGGTCATGCAAAATTTCATGTGGCATTTCTTTACCAATGCAGGAATCAGGGATTCCTTAGCTGCTGTGAAACGTGGGGAGGATCACATTTTAGACACAAAATATACATCTGTTCATATAAGATGACTACATTGACACAAATACAATTATGATTGAGGGTTGAGATAACCAGTCTAATAGCACTTGCTGTGTAATCAGAGAGAAATTTTAGGCGCTTGTCTCCTCAGAAAGCCATCTGGAACTTTGTTTAGGAGTGTGACTTGTGGGTCAGATGATTTGGATTAAAATTTTGGAAACTTGCGACTTAGTGAAGGATATCCGGCCTTCGTGTACCTCAGTTTCTATAATCTGGCTAGTAGCCAGGGCTAACATGAGAATTAAATTAGTTAATATACAGATCATTCAAAACAAAAAAAGTCAATAATAAGCACTTACTACATAATAATAATAATGTGTTTCCATTCCATGTGTTGGAAATATTTTAAAGTAATTATTTCATATACATATGTCTTCCAAACAACACATACAATCATCAAAACTTAGACATTTAGTTAGTTCTTCCCTAATGTTTGGTCTATGAGAACTACTTTTAACTCTTTTTTACGGTTGTGATGACCCAATTGCTTAGTGGTTTAGGCATCACAGATTAAACTTCTGTTATGTATGTTAAATTTCTCAATATAAAATATAGCTATCTTGAGTCAGCCAGTTTGTGAACTCAGGGCACTGTCTTCCAGATTTCCATATCTACCAACTATAAGAACTTAAGATCCAGTTACAAAGAGGAAGCCTCCATACAAGGCCACCTTCACTGGGAAGTCGGTGGGTGGCAGTGGTTTGTTCCAAATTGCACCCAGAGTTCAGACACAAGTGTCATCAGCTTACTGAGGGCAATCAATGGAGATCAATGAAAAGGGAATCTCTAGGGGAAAAGTTAATAATATGCTTGATGTGCTTGCAGCAGGGCAGACAAATGATTAACAAATGCTTCTCAGAATCTATTGCAGAACTCAGAAAAATAGAAAATGGACATAAAGCAAATAAATAAAAGATACATGTATTCACTAAAGACATTGGACTAGGCATGAAATACAATCATAACAATTATTTTGCTACAGAGCGGCAACATTTATTTGATCATATAGTATATGCACCATTGACTTAATTCTAGATTGTAATGGAGAAAAATTGGGAAGGTGAGAGTAGTGATACAGAACCACTGAAAAAAGTCAATAGATAAACTCCCATACTGACATATCAACAGTATAATCATATTATTTAAAATTGTTGGAACTGACAAGATGGTGTAGGATGCTAATCCTCCACCTGCAGCACCAGCATCCCGGATGGGCACTAATTTGAGTGCCAGCTGCTCTACTTCCTATCCAGTTTCCTGAAAAGTGTGGAGAATAGCCTAAGTCCTCAGGCTCCTGCACCCACGTGGGAGACCTGGAAAGAAGCTCCTGGCTTCTGGGTTCAGATCAGCTTGGCTCCCGACATTTCAGTCTCTTGGGGAATTTAACAGTGGATGGAAGACTTCTTTTTTCTGTCTCTCCCTCTCTGTAAAATTCGCCTTTCAAACAAAAATAAATAAATGTTAAAAAAATTAGTTGCTAAAATGGAGTGGTATATAAAGCTTTAGTAGAACATACTATTTTTTCATAGATTGCTCAAGGAACAGCTTTATAACATGATTGACACTTTAAGTTTGTGCAGATAATATTCCAGTTCAAAAAATCTAACCTTAAAGAGATAGTATTTAGATATAATTTAATATGTACAATTAAAAACAATAGTGAAAACAATCATAGCACTGTTTCAACATAAGTTTCCCTGGATTGAGAATCACAGCATAAAGAATCTTTGGGGATAAAGCGGTGGAAAGTAATTGGTTTAGATTAATTGGGTTTGCTTTTCTCTTTTGTGAATTTCCACTAATGTGGGTTGCAAATGAGGAATCTCCATGCGAGAAATTTAGAAACCATATTTTCCCAAAGGAGACATTGAACTTCGGTAACACCAGCCCTTACCAGTCTCACATCACTGTACCACAAATAAACCGGAGTCATTCTTCTGCCTTGCTTCCTTAAGCCACTGTTTTTCTTCAAAGGTCAACTGTTCAGCATCATTAAGAAAGAATCTGGAAACTGACATTATTACTATGTGCTTATTAATTACATTCCACACACGTCTCCAAAGAGTCAAGGTAATAGCAATGGATAGTGCATTCAAGCCAAATGCTAACAACTGACTTTATTAATAGAATACCACGTGCCCGGGACAGTGTTAGATGCTTTGTGAGTAGTACTTCATGTATCCTCACAATTACAGTTTGGTGCTATGACTAACACTGTCTACTTTTTTAGGATTTGACAAACCAGAAAACCACAGAGAAGTTAAGTAGGTCAAAATAATACAATTAATACCTGACAACACTAGGATTTCTAGGCTCACATATCCTGGCCCAGTGTCTGTGTGTTTTAATTCCAGGGTGAAACTCATTTTCTTTGGTGTTGCTGTTATAGAGAATCTACATGGGGAGACTTATATTTTAAAAACTGAAAACGCTTCTTCTCTTCAAGGATAGACAGAAGGAAACGGGGCCTTTTGAGTTTGTGTGTGGGCTGCAGGTGCGTGGGTAGCAGCGTGCTCCACAGCACAGAGATAGGTAGCAGAGTCTCTGGGCTGGGAGGCGGTGATGTGCAGAGAGCTATGGCTTCTCTTGGTGTCTATGGTGGCACTCATCCTCCCGCTCCTCTTCATCTCCAGGCTCAGCGTGAACAAGGAGACGATGCCGCCCCGGGGACGCTGCTGCCACCATCCTAAAGTGGTCATTCCTGTGGAGTAGCTGCACTGGATGGTGATGGATTCTCCCTCTTGTGCCCTCAGGTACTGAGGACTCTGCTCCACTTTGTTTTTGCCGCTTACACCTATTTTCAAAGACATTGACAAACAGAGGATATCACTATTTCTAACTGTTTTCTTGCACATTCCTTTATGCATTTGCCAGAGGGCACAGGGTTAACCACTGGACACCCTCCCCTCTTCCCCCCGTCCCCATTTACGGGAAAAATCACAATATTTCCCTTTACTTTGTGTTCAGGACCTTCCCTTCTCCATCCTCCACACACACACAAACTTACAGCTTAGCTGAAGCCACATAACAGCCAGCAGGACTTGCTTATTCTTCACCATTATTTGGGAGGCTGAAGCTCCCCTTCGTCTCTGTTCCAGGATTTTGGAGCAGATGGTGGTTGATCAGAAAAGTGTTCTATTACTAGAATTTACTAGAATCTCTCTACATTTATTTTAAATATCAAAGGGGATACCCGGCTCGTCAGAGATAGCAGAAATGTACTTGAATGCATTATTGCACTATTTATAGGTTTACTGGAAAGGGGATTCCCACAAGACCTTTTTCAAATCTGATGCCCACATCGCCACCTTGTGGCAAGACGCGTTGGCCGCTCATCATGGAGGTCAGACTCTCGAGCTAAAGAACCAAATTTAGCATCGTTCAGGTAGGAGTTCCAGTGGGGAAAAGGTGGCTGAACACGAGTCTGCTGATAATTTGACTTGAGTCAGCTGTGCTGGATCAAGTGCAAGAGCTGTACTTCATGCAATTGTCTTTTAAAAATCCCAGAATGGTTTTGTTTTCTTTTTAGAAGGAATCCTTACAAATATCCCTGGTTTCCTCATATTCCATACCTGTTTTTCCAAATATTACTATTACAGACTCCTTTTCTGGTCTTCACTTGATATTTTGGGGACTCACTTGAGTTTGTTCACATATTTTAAATATATTTTAAAATATTGTCTTGTTGGGGCATTGTTTTTAAAATATTTATTCTATTGGGCCTGGCTTGGCAGCTTAGTGGCTAAAGTCCTTGCCTTCATACACCAGTATCCCATGTGGGTATCAGTTCACACCTTGGCTGCTCCACTTCCCTTTCAGCTCCCTGTTTGTGGCCTGGGAAAGCAGCAGAGGATGGCCAAAGGCCTTATGACCCTGCACCCTCACAGAAGACCTGAAGAAGCTCCTTGCTCCTGGTTTCAGATGGGCTCAGCTTCGACCATTGTAGCCACTTGCAGAGTGAACCAGGGGATGAAAGAACTTTGTCTTTCCTCTCTGTAGATCTGACTTTATAATAAAAAATAAACTTTAAATATTTATGCTGTTTATGTAAAAGGTAGACTGGCAGAGAGAGGAAGGGAGACATTCAGAGAAAGAGATATTCTATCCATTGGTTCATTCTTCAAATGGCCACAGTGGCCAGAGCTGGGATGGGGTGAAGCCAGGAACTTGAATCTCCATCTGGTTCTTTCATGTGTGTAGCATGGACCAAAGTATTGGGGCCATCTTCCATGACTGGATTAGAAACAGACCAGGCAACTGGATTGAAAACAGAGCAGCCAGGACTTGACACAGAGTGCTGGTTCTCCAGTATGGGATTCCAGCATCACAGATGGAAGTTTGGCAATTATTATCCATGATTCACAGGTTCTGTCATACTGGTTAATGTGAAGTTTCAGACATACATGCAGAAAAAGGCAGAAAACCAGTCAAGATAGGAAAGACTTATTGTCAAAAGCACAGCAGAATAAAGTGAAGCAGGATTTTTAGCCCATCTGCATAACAAACAGGGAGGTCTGCTTCAGCTCACCTGGTTCCCCCACCCCCTATGGCAGTTATCCTTTCAAGTTCTTTGCCTGGGAGAGGGCCATGTACTCTTGCAGAAACACATATGCTGTGAGCCTGGAGGAGCAAAACGTTTCTTGGCAGGTGTTTATTAGAGTCAGCAATGTATACTGTATGATCTTATCGGCCCCTGTCTCTGGAAAGAACTGAGTCAGAGTTGGTGCTGGCATTGTAAATGTAGTAGGTAAAATCTCCACCTGCACCGCTGGCATCCCAGGTAGGCACTTACTGCAGACCTGGCTGCTTTGCTTTCAATCCAGATCCCTGCTAATGTGCCTGAGAAAGCAGCGAAAGAGGACCCAAGAGCCATTATGCCCATTTGGTTAGTGAACCAGCGTATAGAAAATCTCTCTGTTTCTGTAGCTATCTTTAAAATAAATGAATGAATAATTAATGTGCAAAAGAAAAAGTCCAAGTCAAGCCAGCACACTCAGGAAGGGAAATACACTGGGGTCATTTTACTTGTGCTCCATTTTTCCAGTTGGGGAGTTAACTATTTGTGTCTCAAAGGCCTGGCAAGTCCTAACAATAAATTGCTGTGTGCTTGTATGCATTTTTCACTTTTGAGATTCCGTCCTGTTTCACATCCTGCCTATTGAAGGTGCCCTGGAAGAGTGTGTCTAGAGGTCGTGTTTGTATCTGTTGCCTACCTTTCTCTGGCTGTACCTTATTGCATCTGGATAGATACCAGGCTCATTAATTTGAGCTGTGGTATGGTAACAGAAGTTAGACAGTATTTGTCACTAGAACTGTAGAAGCCCAGGGGGTTGGAACCAAAGTCATCCCTTGGCAAATGAAAGCTAGATTATTGTGAAGTAGATTTTGACAGGCTTACAGTAGAATGTGGTCTCCGGGGAGGAGAAGTGATTATACATTCAGAGAGAAGTAGGCTCAGAAAGAATAGCCAATTGATGGTTTTCTTTTTCCTTTGAGGCCCAGCTGTATTTTTCGCAAATGGATTTTATAAGATTCTTCAATATCTTTTCAGACAATCTTTTAACTTGGGCTAGTTTGAGTGGTGACACAAAAAATGCCATAAGTTCAGGGTCTCTTGTTGCATATATTGCAATTGATTTTTGTAAGACTATTACATATATATTATATTCCCCCACTAAATTTCATTTTGGCAGTCTCTATCAGTTTTGTTGAGGTAATTTTAAATCTTTACGACATAGATTATTCATATAGTTAGATGCCAATCTCAGCATGGTGCTATTCACACATTTGATGGGCAGACCTTATGTGGACTTATATAAGATGAATGAGGACAGGTCAAGAAGAATAAAATTCTGTGTTACAATAGAGTCAGTATGGGAGTGGATAATATGGCACGTGAGGTAAGATGCTGCTTAGACTGACCGTATCCCTTATCAGAATGCTGGTTATAGTCCCAGCTCCTCCGTTTCTGATCCAGTCTCCTGCCAATGTACCTAGGAGGTAGTGGACAGTGGCCCAAGTGCTTGGTCCCTCAACTCATGTGAGAGACCAAGGTGCTGCTGCCGACTCCTGGCTTCAGGTTGGCCCAGCTCTACTTGTTGCAGGCATTTGGAAACAGACATTCAGAAAATTGCCCTTTTTTTCTCTTCCCTCCTCCCACTCCTCCGTCCTTCACTCTCTTTCTGCTACCATGCTTTTCAAGCAAATAAATAAACCTTAAGAAAGAGATATTTTTCTAAGTTGACTATATATATCCATTATTGCAGCTGCAGATTCCTCAGCTATAGCATTATGTAGAGCAACAAAGTAAAAAGAGAATATAGTTTGGAGCCAAAACATTGAAGTTTGAGTCCTTGTCCGTCATTCACAAGATACTGATATTTTTAACTTAATATTTTGTTTATTATTTTTGAAATAATATATTTTCATTTACATTACAGTCAAAGGTTTAATGTTCCCCTAAGTAGAATTCAACAAATAAAAAGGAATATAGGCAAGGACTCTAGAAATAAGCAAATGCGAAGATGCTCAACTTCACTCTTAGTAAATTCTAAAATAGTGACAAAATCATTTAAACTGCAGTAGTACATAGTTCTTAACAATTCGATGGATTTTAAACAAAAAGTGACTGCACACCAGATTTGCAGCAAAGCTGATACACACAGGTGTTTCCTTTCTTTCTGTGCTTGCTTTTGAGTTTTCAACATTTTAGCGCCTACATGTGAAGAACCTGTGGTTTTTGTTTTTCTGTGTCACTTCCTTCCACACAATGTCCTCCAGTTCCAAACATTTTGATGCAAATGATAGACTTCATTTCTATAATGGAAGTAATATTCCATTGTGTATACATATATAATTACACATATTTAATATCTAATATGTATATATTAGATATAGGTGTACATTATATAATGCATGTATTACATACACTTCATGCTTTACTTACTTTTTTATTAAAACATTTTTATTGGAAAGGCAGATGCAAAGAGAAGGAGATACAGAAAAAAAATCTTTCGTCTGCCTACTCACTCCTCAAGTAGCTGCAACAGCAGGAACTGAGCTGATATGAATCCAGGAGCCAGGAGCTTCTTCTGAGTCTCCCAAGGCCTTGGGTCATCCTCTACTATTACTTTCCAGCAGGGAGCTGGGTGGAAAGTGGAGCAGTTGGGACACGAACTGGCATCCATATGGGATCCCAATGCTGGCAAGGCAAGGATTTGCCACTAGGTTACCGTGCCGGGCACTTCATTTATCTGCTGGTGGACACTTTGGTTGAGTCTATTTTGGCTGCTTTGAGCAGTGTAGGTGTAGCTGTTCATGTCTTTTGGGCACATAGCCACACTAGTGGGATTGCTGGAGCATGTGGCAAGTCGATTTCCAGATTTTAAAGGGGTCTCCATACTGTTTTACACAATGACAATTCTAATTTACATTGCCACCGACAGTGTTGACACTGTTTTCAGAACTTACAACAACTCTTCAGTCCATAGTGCCTTTATCTACGAACTGGAAGTGGCAATATCTAAATTCTAGTTTTGTGATGAGGACTAACAAAGTACAGTAGCTAAGAGTGCAGACTTTACCCTAGTGTACCTGCATTTGTATGCCATTTTTCTTCATTTTTCTGATGCTGTTCTTGGGCAAGCTGAACTTCAGCTTCCTTTTCTTTAAAACGGGCATAATCATTGTACTTACTCCATAAGTCTCTGGTGAATATTAAATGAATTGCTGTGCAGGATGCATCTAGAACAATACTTAATACTTATTAAGTACTTGATGAATGTTAGCACTATTGGGGATAGCAAAATAGGGCCTGTAATAAGTATACCACTTGATAAATAACATAGCATAATATTATTTTTAACTTCCCTAATGATAAGGGAGAAACAAAATTTTTCTAATGTCTTACAAACTTTTGACCCATTGGAGTACATGGAAATCCCTTGAATGTATCAACCTTATTAGAAACATTTTTAGTGAACTCATTGCTGTTCATACAGGCCATTGCATCATTTTCTAAGCACTCACAAGTTATCTGTTAATGATCTGCTGTAGAACCTTGCAGGGGATCAATACATCTATTCTGTATTCAGGAGTTTTGGCTTTCCCTAATTCCCTATAGGCTTTCATTTTTCTTTTCTTTTTTATTAACACATAAAAGTTGCACATGTTTATTCTCCCTAGATTTTCAGAAGATTTTCCTTAAAGTCTCTCAAATCGTATCTGTGAACTCTTTTTATATGTTTGGAATTAAATGATACAGAAGGTCCATGAAGCCCAGAAGGGACAGTGCACAGCTCAGCTCAGTTGGCCCGGAATACCAATGGTGTTGGGCAAAGTAAAGCCCCTGGACTGCGAGACAGCATGTCTGTGGGAGCCTGGGGTGGGTCCAGGTGAGGAATGAATAAGGAATGAATAAGCATCGACAAGGCTACTGTTCTTGCAGATCTGAGCCTCCTCAGTGTTACCAGACGGAGCAGTGGTTGGCATACCCAGAAGCATATGGAGGATATAGCAGTCCATTGGGGCCTGAAGAGAGCATCTGATGCCATGGTAGAGGATTTAGGAAAGATCTCCCAGGGAATGGGGATGTGTGGGAGGGATTGATGGAGTATGTTGCAGGTGAGGAATGACTATTGAGGGACTTTTATTGACAAAGCCACTGTACTTGCAGGTAAGTGAGGAGGCTGAGACTGAGAAGTTTGGAGGGGGAGGGAGCTGGAGGACCATTAAGGGTCAGATTGATTCACCAGCCCACATGGGAGACTTGAGCTGGGCTAGTTAACATCAACCACAACCAACCACCACTCACTGGCACATATTAAACCTAGGGCTGGGGGCATACCTGGCAGGACTAGATCATTGTACTTGCTAGTGAGAGTCAAAACACAGGATGGTAATGTTAGGCTGAGCCTTGACACTAACCAGGACACAAAGAACCAGGTCTAGGGGCAGAGTCTGTGGGAGAATATGTGGTCCACCCATGTGGAGCTGCAATTTTGCTGGTTTGCTTAAGAGCTGGGGGGGTGGGGTGGTAATGGGCTGAGCTAGGCATAATCATGGAGCCCTCCAACACTCATGGGTACTGGGTACTGGGTTTGAGAACAGGCCAGGGTGGTCCAGGCAACATCACCTTCAGGTACATCCAAGAATTAGGTGTGGGGCGGCCAGGCTGCAACAACTACCAACTCATACATAGGCCAGGACGGAGGGGGCAGATTCCTGGGTAAGGGCCTAGCACTTGCCAGCAAATGTGCAACCTGGGTCTTGGAGTGTGCCTGGTGGGGAACTTGGTGTCCGACTTGGGTCTTGGAGCTGGGCTGTAGCTCCCACTAGTGAGCATGTGATTCAGGTCTGGGTGTTGGTCAAGCCAGGCAAGGTAGCTCCACAAGTTGACAAGTATGTGACTTAGTTCTGGAGGGAAGCAGACAGCGCAGGACAGGACCAAAACTTACTACACTGGCATGTGCAGGAGCCAAGATGGAGTATGGGACATACTGGGCTAAGCTATTTTACATATATCAATTTGCAAGAATCTGGGATGGGAGCAGACTGGGAAGGGATAGGCTGCAGCACCCACTGGCGAGAGTTGGGACTGGGGTCTGGGATGCAACAGGCCAGGAGGTTGCATCCCATGGCAAAAGCAAAGATGGGGGGTGAACTTTGCTGAGCTGGGTCAGAGCAAACACTGACATACACAAGATTGTGACTGAAAACAGGAGTGGTTGAAGAGTTAACAGGATACTCAGCTGGGTTGTGGTTCTCATTGATGAGCATCAGAGCTAAAATGGGGATGGTGATCTTGGCTGGACATGATGCAATATACCCTGGAATGGGTATGGACTGGGCTAGACTTCAGCATCCACTGGTACTCCTGAGAGCCAGGATGGGTGTAGGAGGGCTGGGTTAGGCCTTGGCATCTGCTGAATCATGTGAGAGTTGTGTCTGGGTGTAGACCGGATGTGACTGGGCTGTAGCACCCAACAGTAAGAATCAGAATGGGAGTGGGCTGGTGGGCAAGACCACTATTCCTGCCATGGAACTAAGTCAGTATGAGCCAAAAACCCACCAGTGTATATAAGATCTGCCACTCGGAGGAGACCTGAAAGAGGAGTTTGGAGAACTCCTCTGTCAGAACATGGTTCCTGTGGGTGAGTACAAGGACCAAGGCTGTGTGAAGCCCAGACCAGGCCAGGTTATGGTACCTACCAGCATATGTATGGCTCAAGTATGGGGGCATGCCAGGCTGGGCCAATTCATAATTTCCACTGACAGATCTGAGAACCAGGATGGGGTGCAGGACAGGCCTGTTTGGGCTACAACACCAGCCAGTTCATATTAGGGCTAGGACTGGGAGCTGGCTGGGCTGGGCATGAGTTGAAACTGGATCAGTCTGGGCTGGGCTAGGTTATAGCACCTGCCGGCAAAAGCTGAGGTGAGGCAGGCCATGTCAGACTGGATCACAGCACCCACCAGCACACCTGAGGCTGATGGGGGTGTGCAAGCTTGGGAGGGGGGCAGTGCAGGCTCCCCTGCTGGGCCACTACTGTCACTGGCAAGTGTGAGAATTGGCACCAGGGGCAAACCAGGCCAGGCATGGCTACAACACCTGTTGGCCTATATGGGGCTGGGTTAGGAGGAGAACCAGGCTGGGCTGACTGTATCCAATGGTGCAGGCATGGGCCAGAGTAGGTGTAGGCTGATTGGGCTTGCTGCAGCATTCACTGGCAAGTGCAGGACTTGGGGCAAATCCTGTCAAATTAGACTACAGAACCACCTGGACAGTGCAAGAGCCGGGATTTGGAATGGGCCCAGTAGGGAAACTGTGAGCACTTCTCTGCTGGGTTGCAGCTCTTACTGGTGAGCATGAAAACCAAGACTAGGGGTGGGCCTGGTTAGACAGGTGGTGATACTGCTGGCTTGAGTGGGGTTAGAGGGTGGAGTCGCTTGGGTTGATGTTTATGAGAGCTGAATGGGAGTAGGACAGACTGGACCAGTCTGCTGTGTATGAGCAGGTACCGGGGCTGAGGGAGGGCCCAATGGGAGTTACTGGGGGTCATTCTGACTGGTCTAAAGTTCCCACTAGTGTACATGAGGGACAAGTGTGTAGTGGGCTGGTTTGGGCTGAGCTGCAGCTTCTACTGGTTTTCATAAGAGATGGGGCGGGAGACGGAAATGACCCAGCAATTACAAATGTTAGTGTTTATGTAGTCTGATGTGGGTGAAAGACTGAGCTAGACCCTGTACTGTCAAGCACACACATGACTCAGATCTAGAATCACCTCAGATAAGGTTTCTTTGGGGATCCTCCCAACTGGATCACTGGATTCAGAACTCCAACCATGGGGAGAATTGCAGCATCTGTGGTCTCATCATGGAGTGCATATGTCAGAGCTCGGCCTCTTTAGTGACTTGGATGGAGCAGTGGACAGCATACCTAGATGCACATGGAGGACATAATAGTCCTTTGGGGCCTGCAGAGCACATCTGGTACCGTAACAGAGGATGGAGGGTATAACAAATTGGACAACTACCCCCGCCAAGTGTGGACAGTGAATATCTGGGCAAATGGAGACTCTAAGGTCAACTGTGTCAGCCAATAGACCTTAGAAGAATTTCCTCATCCTTGCAGTGGTGAGATTGACAGCATTTCAGAACTGTTGAAATGGCTTAAACAGAACCCTTGGAGCATGCTCTACATTGGGGACCCTGGTATGACATTGGTGGTCATTCCCCATTCCCAGGTACTGAGTTTGGTGGCCCTGTAGGAGGTGATTAAGCATGCTATGCCACCATGCAGCCCCTAGATTGATTTTAAATGCAAATAATTATCCACTTTGAGTGTATAATCTAGTAATTTTAGTACACTCAACATGTTGAGCAATTGTCTCCACTATCTAGTTTCAGAACACTTTCATTATTCCCCCAAAGAAACCTCGCGCTTACTAAGCAGTCCCTCCCACTGCCCACTTATTCCAGGTCCTGATTTCCACCTCTCTGCTTTCTGAAAGCTGGGATACACTGTACAGACACTTTCCATCTGGATTTCCAAAGTTTGCCCATGTTGTAACATATGCCCTATTCATTTCTGCAGCTGTACGCTTCCATTTCCTGGCCATACTGCATTTGTTTATCCTGTTTGGATGATTTCCACTTTTTTCTAATATAAATAATTCCCACTAGATTTGGCATTCCACTCCCAGAGTTTGCAGGTCTTGTCTGTCTGTTCACAGCTTATTTGCTGTTGTTTACTAGATTCCAGACACTTTAAATAATAGCTCAATATTTGTTGAATCAACCAATGAAAAATGCCTTGTTCAACCACAAGGAAATTTTCACATCTAGGCAGTTTTGTCACAGAGTATTATACTTACATAAACATAGCAATATAGGTATTTGATATGGCTTCTTGATATGTAGGTGGAGCAAAATTTGCAATGAACACATGATATGTAAAGCTGCTTCTGGCATCACATGGTCTATCTGTTTTGCAGTTAACTTGTTTTGAAAGTAGAGGGAGTATACTCCAAAATAATGATGAGAATATGGCATGGTCAATACACAGACAATAACAGAGTCATTCATTATCAAGTATTATATGTCACACATAATTGTATTACCCAAGTTTTACACAATTGACAATGCAGTAGATTTTACACCAGCATCACTGTAAACATGGACATAATGTGGTGTACTATTTTACTGCACCTTCAACATAACCAAGAATAGCAATTTTTAAACTCTGTTATAACTTTTAGGACTGTAACATGCAAGACACTTCATTGAATGAAATGTCTCGTGGTATATGAATGTAGTTGATTTCAGAGCCTGGGGATTTAACTGGCATATACGCCCATCTAAGGTTGCTTCTTTTCATGTTTGTTCCTTGTCTTAGAAGAGAAGGCAATCATGGTCCTCAGTCAAAAAGCCATGGTAGGCTCTGCTAGATGATTTTTAATGATAAATGAGTTTTTCTCCTAAAAGGGGGAGCACTTAAATGTTATCAGTTGGGGACAAAATTGAAGGTCCTACTTAGCTAGCACATATGATAAGGGCAAAAAATACTTTTTTACTTTGAAGTTGTAGGAAATCTCATGGTAAAACTCATCCTTGTATTAGGTTTGATGAAGTACCTTCATATGTGTTTTCCTTTGTGGAAGTATCTCTCCTAGCACCTAGGTTTCTGTCACCACTAAATTCATAGTTTAAGAGTTTATGTTTAGTCTGAAGATTCCAAGAGAACAAGGAATTCCAGCAGTTCAAATGTAGGTGGAGCAAAATTTGCCCTCATTCTGTATGCCACCTCATTAAACAACGTGTATTATCAAATCAGTGCATATCTACATCTGAACCATTTGTCTGAATAATACCAGTTCAGGCTAAAGAGTGGGACTAGTTTCATGATTGTGAAGCCTGTGCAGTCTCCCCGGAACCCCATGCTTAAAGTCTTTCTGTCATCGTGTAGAAGTTCTTAAGAAGCCCTGAACAAGAGGCTCTGTGTTTTCATCTGCATTGGATGTTGAACATCATGTAGAGAGTCCTGAGAAAGGCCTATGATTCTGGACACTCAGAGCTTGACCATTCTTTCCTATTTGTTGATCACTTAACCCTGCTCAGAATAGACAGCAGAGAGCTTTATTACACAGACATTCACAGAGACATGCTTGATTGTTATGTTCCCTCTCTTCTAACTCTTCTATTACCCTCATTCCCACAGGACAACTTTCCAAGGTTCTTAACATCCTAACTTTGAGAAAGCATCATCAGAAGAAAGCACCAATATTGCTTTCTGGATGATGGAATCACAGCAAGCCTTCCTGCGTCTGGAATCAGGATTCATTCTCATGACTTCTTTCAAACTTACGGGTCACCTGCTGTCAGAGGAACCACAGCAAGGCTGTTCAGTGTGTCTTCTCCAGTCAGCAGGAGCAGTAACAACAGCTGCTTTGGAATGGGCTTTTCTGGAGGAAGAAGCTTGTGAGCTGAGTCACATCAGACACCCTGGGTTCTGATGTGAATACAGTAATCTCTGTTTTCATCTTGACCTCCTGTCGTCTGTTCTCAGCACAGTTGCAAAAGTGGGATGTTTAAAGGGAAATCAGATCACAGCACTCTTTTCTCCAAACCCTCTTATAGTTTTTCATTTCACCCAGTCATTGAATGTGTGAGGTGTGTCCCAACTTAGGACTGTACTCTTTTCTGGAAAGAATTTGGAAAGTTCTTGCCCCAGACATTCTCAGGTATCACTGCTTCATCTTCAGGTGTTGATTCAAGTATTATTATCTCAACGAACCTATTCTAACACATTTTTTTTTAAAAAAAGATTATTTTATTGGAAAGACAAATCTACAAAGGGAAGAAGATACCAAAAAAAAAAAAAAAAAATCTTTACTTTCTGAGTGATTGCAATGGCCGGAGCTAAGCTGATCTGAAGGCAGGAGCCAAGAACTTCTCTGGGTCTCCCATACGGGTTTGGGGTCCCAAGGCAATGAACCATTCTCTACTGCTTTCCCAGGCCACAAATAGGGAGCTGGATAGGCAATGGACCAGCTGGGATATGGACCAGCTGGGATATGAATGGGCACAAATATGGAATCCCAGTGAGGAATTAGCCATTGAATCATTACGCTGGGCCCAAGTCAACAGGTTCTGGAAGCCTACTGAGGCAGCTGATAGCCTGTGATCCATTCTCAGCAGGGAACTCTGGGACTTTTTAAAGGGACTGGAGGCCACAAGTTTCCTATAATGCTAATCATGTAGATGGTATTCTTAGACCTCATGCACGGGTAAAGCCCAGCATTGCCCCCCAGTAACACCACTTCGAAGTTCCTGGGCTCTCTCCCTTAGGGTCTGAAATCAGCCAGACAAGATTGTTGCCCCTTGTCCCAGAATAGGGAGTGTATGCTGCTACTGAAGAAACTATACTCCTGCCCTTCTCACATTTTCATAGGCTTGTTCAATAAACCCTGTATTCAGAAGTCTGGTGTATGCACTGCTTTCCTGACACACACACCGCCTCACTTCCAATATCATACAAATATTGTAAATGATTGTATTTCTTTCCACATTTTTTGAGGAGAAAAATGAGGCTCAAGTACATTATCAAACTTGACTATAGGCACTGACCTCCTGGTGGGAAGCACCGGAATACCAAAGAATTCCTTCTGATACAGAGTTTTGTGTTCATGCTAGGGTATTATTTAAATTTCCACTTCGAATCACAATGGAATGAAATCTCAAACACTACATTTCCTGTTTTTTAAAAATCACTCCCCCATAAACCCTTTTGGCGTAACTTCTGGGAATGAATCATGTTGATCCAGGAAAAGGATATTGAAAAAGAATTCAATGAGACCAAACAGTCAGTCCTTGACTTTGTATTTCAAAATAGGCTTAAAAAGTCTTAAAAGGAGAAAGAAGGCATCCTTAAAATGAAAAGTGTTTTTGAATTGCAGGAGCCAGACACTGAGAATTTTTCTGTTTGAAAACCTGTATGTGGGATCAGACTGAGATTTCACAGTGGTTATTATTACAAATACGGACTTAGAAAAACCCGAGCCGGCATTGTTGCTAATGATAAAAACTGCAAGTTAGCTTGACTTTTCAATGCAAAGAAAATGCCTGCTTGCTTTCCATATGGAATGCTGTGAGAATCTACCTTGCAAGATGATTTACTCCAAAATACTGCAGATCCAGTAGAGTAGAAATGGTATCATCCTTTATTAAGATATTGTCTTTTCAAATACTGAAAAATATGTTGCTTGCTTGAGGGAAGTCATGAAAGGTAGCTGGGAATTGAGGACTGTGAACTTGCAGAGGGGATCTCATTGAAGAAGGAAGGTTTAGACCAAGTAAGGGTTGTGGTTGGATCTCAGAAGAACATTCACTCCAGCAAGCAAGGAAGTAGGAGGCAAGGCAGCTGGGAGAGGTCAAAGAGACTGCAGCCTGGCTTGCAGAATTCCCGGAACCTGCTACAGAACACCAACACATTTCTTTGGCCAATCTTGGGTCATAGTCATACCTAGGTCCCAGGAAATTTGGGCAACCCAGATTTTATTCTGGAATAACATAAAGACAGGGAAGAGAATCAAATGGCTGTTGTGGGGAAAATGTCAGACTGCACCAACAGGATAAAGAAAATCCTGAGCCAAAGAACAGCATTATTTAATTATGAAAATCTAGGAGAAATGGACGATATCATAGATTTTACATAATACTAATTAGGTTTTTAGAAGAACCGTAACTCATTAACCATATAGACTAAAAATATTGCAGTTAATTAAATGAAACAAAAGTGATTTGTAAGGATTTGACTTAGTACGTGAAAGATTTCAGCATTGCTCTTTCAGAAGCTAAGAGATTTAATCAACAGCAAACCAATAACATAGAAGAAACTGATATAATCAAAAAATGTGACTACATAGATGCATATACACATGTTAAGTTCATAGTTTTAAATTAATAGTTTGAATTAATTTTGATTACATATTTTATGTCAAATTAACACTTCTTTGAAAGTAGAAGTCTTATAGTTACATCTTCTATTTATAATCTAACAACTACAAAGATTAATAATGAAAATATGAAAAATGTTAGCTCTTTTAGTATTATGAAACAAACTTTCAGATGAACCTTGGAGCTGAGACAATATCAAAAGAAAAAAAGCTGTGTCAGAAGCAATGAAAATGCGAATGGTTCACACCAAAACCTGTGAGACAGAGTAGAAAGTATATTCAAGGAGGAGGATTTTCAGTCTTCAGTGCTATTTCTGGGATATGCATAGCATAATTGAGACATTTTCTCTTTCTTAAACTCTGCAATAAGTTTACACAGTCACTGAAGTATCTGATCAGGAACCACCTCAACATTTCGTGAAATTGCTTTCTGGTGGAAGCTGTTTTCACTGACAGAAAGTGCCAGATGCTAGGATTAGCATTGCTGGAACATTCTGGAAAGAGTCACTGGAATGGACATACTTGGTTAAACTTGCTCTGCTGTGCTGGAAATTGTCACCTTTGACAGCATTTTCTTACTGCACTATCACACTCTTTAAGCCAACTGGTTCAATTTTACATGTCTATATTACATCTTTTAGGATAGAGTTTGATGACATATTTTCAATGACAGTAAATGACTCTAAGAAAAGATAGTTAAACATCGATATGCTTGTAATTGCTAAGGGTTCAGGAAGGGAGATAGAATTAAATTAGCTTTTCAAGTTGCAAATTTGTTTTTTTTTTAAGGTTTGTTATTATTTATTCTTCTCTGTGAACCACTGGCGTCTCTTTATTATTATTATTCTTATTGGAAAGACAGATTACAGAGAGAGAAGGAAAAACAGAGAAAAATATCTTCCATCCACTGGTTCACTCCCCAAGTGGCTGCAATGGCCAGAGCTAAGCTGATATAAAGCCAAGAATCAGGAGCTTCTTCTGGCTTTCTCGCATGGGTGCAGAGTCCCATGGCTTTGGGCCATCCTCTATTGCTTTGCTAGGCCACAGGCAGGGAGCTGGATGGGAAATGGGGCAGCCAGGACACAAACTGGCACTTTTACGGGATCCTAGGGCATGCAAGGTGAGGATTCAGACACTGAGCCATTGCGTTGACTACCCAGATTGCAAATTAATGAAATTCTGAGTAATATTCACATCTTCTGGGGTTTGTCTAAATTGTTGATAATGTAAAATCTAAAAGCTCATTTCAGAATCAAGGTTTCTGTTGTGAGAATGAAGAGATTTGGAGATTAAAATGAATATTGTTTCTTTAATAAGTTTAGATCGAGAAATGATTTTTTTCTCCCTGTTATGTTTTCCTAATGAACTTGTCTTTTATAAAAGGTCTTAAAATATTTATCTTATTTATTTGAAAGGGAGGGAGAGAGAGAGAGAGAGAGAGGCTTTCCATTTGCTAGCTCACTCACAAGTGTCTCAATGTCTACAGTGGTGAGAAACCAGGAGCTTTATCTAGGTCTCCCACATGGGTACAGGGGCCCAGGGATTTGCAGGCAGGGATTTGGGGCAGGTGGGGGCTTCCCAGGTGTGTTAGCAGGGTGCTTGAATGGAAGTAGAGCAGCTGGGACTTGAACCTTTATCCACATGGGATGCCTACATCGCAGGCAGTGGATTAACATATTATACCACGACACCAATTCTGTGAACTTATTTTAAATATCTAAGTCACTTTGTAGGAGTAGGCATTGTAGCACAGTAGGTTATGCCACAACACAGGGGCCCACACATTCCATGTTGGAGTGCCTGGGGTTGAGTCCTCCATCCCCTCCTGATCCAGCCTCTTTATAATGCAGCCAGGGAGGTAAAGTGATGATTCAGGCACTCGGGCAGCTGCCACCCAAATAGGAGACCAGGATGGAGTTGCCAGCTCCTGGATTCAACCTGGCCCAATCCTGGATGTTGTGGGCATTGGGGAAATGACAGTGGATGGTCTCTTTCTTTCTGTTCTGTCTTCCTTCAAATAAATAAAAATAAGAAAATTAAAAATAAAAAAGAAAGTGTGTGAAGACTGTTACTATAGAAAAGTTTTAGAAGTCAGATGTAATATGTTGTCTGGTTATGCAATGATACAGAAGTTGAGTTCATAAATGTAAAACAAAAGACTTTCTGACAAGGTCATTATCAAGAAAATTTGCTTTGGTAAATGTTCAGGAAACTTGGAATTTAGGATAAATTATGAATATTTATAGGCACACATTCAAAGTTCTTTCAGCCTTCTCTGTAAGAGTGGAACTTCTGCTTCTCTCAAAGCACTATGGAATTCAGTCAGTTTTTCATGTCAAATTTCATTTTTTTCTGAGCCTGAAAGTTATTACAGTTGGTGCTGGAGGCTGTGAGTGGTGACAGCAGCTTTGGTCTGAACATTGCTGCAGCTGACCTTTGCCAACCTGCCAGCAAATTGCTGTGGAGGCTGATTAGCCTGGGAGGACTCTGGGGCCATCTGGAGGAATAAGTATTTTCATTTAAAACGTTTTAATGTGCCGTTTCTTTGGAAGGTCCAACTGTTGAAATGTTGAGATCAGCTTTTACATTGTGATCATGATTTCTGAAATATTTTCACTTAAAAGCCTGAAAGAATCAGGATTCCTAGCTTTCTAGAAGCTGGGATGAAAACCTGACAGACTTGGTGGGTGAGCGTGCTGACCAAGCTTGGTCCTCTTCATTGAGGAACAGGAAAACTTAGTTTTTGTTAGTTTGATATATCTACTTTGGGGCTCTCTTGTAGGAGCTTCCTGAAGGCAGACTTTGTTCTAACCTAACCTAAAGAAGGCCAAAGTTTAAACAAATGTTAAAATTCAGAAAAATAAAAGCAGAAAAGGGGCAGGAGGAGAAGAAATTGGTGACTAATATAGGTGGATTAAGGTATGATTATGCTTGACTTCGGTAAATTCAGGTGAGAGTCAAAGAGTATGTTTTTCTGAAATTCCACCCTAGAATTGTTCTTCCAGAAAAATTTCTCCAGATTACAGAGAGCTTGGGACTGGATGTGAAAGACAGAGTGTAGAAGAAATGCCTGTATAACAAATGTTTTTTTTTTCTCAATGAGCATTTTATTTTTTTAAAAATATTTGCGGCAGTGAGAAAGGTGACCAAGTATTACCATTGTTCTATGGATGTGGAAATAATGGCGGAGGCAAGAAAAGAGTAAATCCCCCATTCAAAGACCCTCACCATCAGACAGGAGTCACAGCTTCTGACATTCCACAGTCCAGTGGTGTGCCTGTTGCTCATAACAACAGGCTGCATAGTGGTTGGAGCTGGAAGAGATGAGCTGGTAGGCTCCAGGTACAAAGAAGAGACAAGGACACAGAAAGACTTGTCATCTGGTTGGTTTGGTTAGCGCTATTTAAAGTGCTGAAATACTGCACTGTATCCATAAGAAAAATATGCCAGGATTACGTGCAAAATGAGAATACACACACACACACACACACACACACACACACACACACACACACACGAAAGACTGTGTGACAGAGAGATCTCTTCCATGTTTTATTTAGGTAACTCTCCAGATGGCCACAACAGCTGGGGCTGGGCTGAAATTCGACCGGGTCTCCCCTGTAGATGCAGGGGCCCAAAGACCTGAGCCATCCTCTGCTGCTTTGCTACAGGCATTAACAGGCAGCTCAAAGGGGACAGGAATAACTGGGATTTGAGCTGGCACTCCCAAATGGGATGCTGGCATTGTAAGAGGTGGCCTAACGTGCTCTGCCACAGCATTGGCCCCTAAAATAGTTTTTCAAAAACTGAAGTCGCTCTTAGTGCATTTAGGTGCTTCTCTGTTGTTTGCAGCATCTGCCAATCTCAGAAGAAACTGTCATTCTCAGGACTCTGGTGTATAGTCCTATTTTCTTTGTATTCTAAATAAATAAATAAGCAAGAAAAGTCATTGAAATTGGTTTTTCTACAATAGGAGAAGCTTTATTGTAGCCCTTTCATTCAATTTCTCCTTAAAAAAAATCAAATTAGCTGTTGGTTCCCTCTGCCGGTTCTGCTTTGTGGAAGTCTATTTATGGCTTCTGTAAGCTTGGCAGAGGCTCGCGCTTCTCCGTTTCCTGGGGAGTGCTCTTTCTTGCTGCCGGCCCCAGCAGAACACGTGAGCTAAGTCATGTGGGCATCAGTCTCAGACTTGATTTCTCTTTTCATGGCATCTGTAGCTTTTCGAGCAGAATTGGGGCAGGTGGGGGCGTATCTTGGCAAAGTATAGTTAAGAGCTGCACTGTCACTTATGAAACTCACACTTTCCTGCTTTGGGGATAAAAGACAGAACTTTCAAACCAAAAATTCCCCTGTAGCATATTTTCTCCCCCTCACCAGCAATGAGATGTTTCTGTCACTCCATATTTACCAACCAGGTTATCTCTCTGACTCGCGAATACAAGTCATATTCTTTTGCTAAGAAACTTGAGGAGAAAATATATGAAAAGAATAACATGTGGAGGTACTGGTACCTTTGGCCGGGTTAGGTGTTATGGACCCAGTAGTCCTGCTGTGTTGGATGATACATTTAAAATTTCCATCCAGTCAGGAATTGTAATTTCAACTTAAATGCATAATGTTACTAATCTATATTTTCCAGGGTGAGCACTGACACAGAGGTTACATTACTGCTTGGGATGTCCACATCCAATATCAGCATCTGGCTCTGCTTTCCATCCCAGCTCCCTGTGAATGCACACTGTTAGAGGCAACAGGTGTGTTTAGGTCCCTGCCTCGCCAATGGGAGACCCAGACTGACTTCCGGCTTCAACCTGGCCCAGCTCTGGCTATTGCAGATATTTAGGCAATAAGCCAGTGGGTGAACTGTCTCTCCCTTCCTTTGTCTTTCTCCCTTCAAACAAGTGAAATAATAATTACACTTTAATTATCTATGGCCACATACAATTCCTAATTCATTCTTCATTTGAAAGAGGAAAAATTTAGATTGCAAAGACAGATATAAATATTGCACATGCAATGGCTCAGGAATAAGATCCCTGATCATTTTTTTTTCCGTTTTTTACATTGGCACTGACACAGAATCCACCAATGTACCTGGCTTGAGGTTTGTTTTACAATGAGCAGCTGATCAGCAACAATTTCCACAATGAGAAGAAAAGCGCAGAACAAACCACAATGCTTGTGACCCAGATGGTGCTGGCAAGGGACAGAGCAGAGCTGATTGTGGATGGTCAGAGACACGGATGTGAACAAGAAACCCTTGGTGCTAATATGGACAAGAAAAGCATGTCATGGCTTTTGGAGAGTGTATGTCTTTGTTGGGGACCGCTAGAACAAAGCCACAGACTGAGTGACTTATAAGCAGAAAAAATGTATGTCTTCCAGCTCTGGAGGAAGTTGGTGAGCAGGACGTGAGCTTAGTATGTGGTAGGGACCTTCTTCCTGTTCATACACTTGCATCTCCTAGTTGTGTCCTGTTCATGAAGGCTCCACCCCCATGATCTCCTCCAATCTGAACTGCTTCTAAAAAGCCCCACTGCCTAATATATTATATTCTCTGACTACATCACTGTAAAAACTTAGGGACAAATGATAGGAGTGAGATGTAGAGAGGGAGGAAGGAGAAGAGGAAGAATTAATCCCCTCAGCATATAAATCTGTTTTGTGGAAATAAATAAATAAATCTTTAAAAAAATCTGCAATAGGATTTCAGTGTATGAATTTTAGGGTGGAGCATTCAGTCTTTTTTTTTTTTAGATTTATTTGTTTTTGTTGGAAACGCAGATATACAAAGAGGAGGAGAGACAGAAAGAAAGATCTTCCATCCGATGGTTCACTCCCCAAGTGGCCGCAATGGCTGGAGCTGAGCCAATCCAAAACCAGGAGCCAGGAGTTTCTTCTGGGTCTCCCACACGGGTGTAGGGTCCCAAAGCTTTGGGCCATCCTCAACTGCTGCCCTAGGACACAGGCAGGGAGCTGGATGGGAGGCAGGGCCGCCAGGATTAGAACCGGCGCCCATATGGGATTCCGGGTGTGCAAGGCAAGGACTTTAACCACTATGCTATCATGCCGGGCTCCATTTAGTCTTTTAACAGTATATAAACAAATCATAAATATTTTGGAGTTTCATGAGTTGTTCATCTGTGAGGTGATTGTCCACTGCAATCTTTTTGGGGATATGAATGCTATGAGACAAATAGAGATGAAGCAAGATTTAGAAGAAGATGAATCTGGATTATGTCTTGAGAGGCATTACTTATTTTTGTTCTTAAATAAAATACTTCCATCAATGCCTTAGCAAGGAGATTAGGATTCAATGTACAATTTTATTTTGTTTTATTAAAATGCATTTTATTCACTTCCATCACAGAATCTGAGTGGCTACCAGTGGTAAAATTTACATTAATTCTGCCATTCCAAGAGAAAGTCAAAGAAAATCATTGTAAACTCACAGAGGGGCAGTATTTACTGGAGGAGAAGGTGATGACACCAAAGGATCCTTATTGATGACCTTTATTAGAAAAGTGGAGCCGGTCACCTTTGGAAAATGTTATTTGGGGGAAGATAGTCTTAGCCAGTGTGGGACTATAGGGACCTTCAGGGATTCTAACAATACTTTTCTTTAAGAGGTCACTCTGGAGAGAGTGAGTGTAATCAGATTCTCTTTCTGAGACATGTGAAATGAGAGCTGGTGATCGCTTTGATATGGCTTCCGGGAGGTAAAATGGAAGCTGTTTTTGTGGGCCCATGATGTGAATGCTAGAAGCCGTCTGAACCCAGTGGCCCTGGGTCTGACAAACAGACGAGTGCAGAGTTCTGCAAACCTGGGCTCTCAGGTATTCAGTCACACCAGTGCTGCAGGAGTGGGGTCTCGTAGGACCATGGCTGCAGTGGTCCAGCATTCCCTCCCAGTACTGGACCTGGAGCTGTGGGGAGGCAAGAAGAGAGATGAGGCTGACTTCCTGGGGGCAGAAGTTGGATTCAGTGCTTTCCGAGTGGCCTGAATCTCATGGCTCTTCGAATAAGACAGGGATGGTGAGATGGAAAGCCTGGAGACAGAAAATGTGTTTTCTGCACATTTGATAGCTAGTCCTTGTAATGTTTAGCTGGAAAAATAAAGAGACATGAGAGCATTTATACCCTGGGTTTGTAGAGGAGATAGATGCATCACATTTGCATTCAAGGGTGTGAGTTCAAGACTTTCAGTGTAACTTTTTATTTTCTTCTGAAGTCCTACAAGAAGAATATCTCTACATATTGTGGCAAAAAGATATCTAGATAGTATCCGACTACTGCAGTTCATTTTTTAAGAGGAAACTCTGGGCGAAGACTGCCATAGAATACCTTTTCAGAAAGCATTATTCTTTTTTTCTCCTCCTCCATCAGCAAATGTTCCCTGGTGCATCCACATATAAAACAAATAACGATTCCATATTTCATAGGAATCATTTGTGACAGTTGCACTAGATATAAATTGCTCTGTGATGGAAGACTAATGGATTTTGACTGTGAGGCAGTAAAGGATGAGACCTCGTATTTTCAGGAAGGACATGTTTATGAACCCCTCACCCCTCACTCTCAAATCCATTTTCCTCTTAAGAAAATTTACACACTTAAGAAAACATAAGTTTTTCTAAAATCATCTTTTTTTTTTTTCACCCAAAAGATGCTGAGGCACTGTCAACAAAGTCTTGCCTTTGTGGTCCCTGCAGTAGGGGAGGCCCTGGAGTGCCTGCTACAGGTTAGGGTACAGACAAGTAGTGACAGGTAGATACTGTGGGTCTACAGCACAGAAGTAGGTAGCTGAGCAGCTGTGCTTGGCAGCTGAGCAGCGGTGCTCTGGCTTTGGAGAGCAGCAAACCTCTTATCTGTTCCTTCTTCTTCCCTTCTCCATTGGACAGCAACATGAACAGAGGTCCCAGACTTATCTCTGGAGCCTGTCCATATCAATACCAACTGTCTACAAAGATGCTTACATAATAGCAGTAGAGAGAGCAGTCTTCTCTCTCCTGTCTGCTCCAGCCTAGGCAGACAGAGCAGTTCAACAGCAGGTGTTCACTGATGACTCCTGTAATCCAGTTTCTCCTCTGAGAACCCACATGAGCCTCACTGAGCTTGGTCTCTACCCGAGCACATGGCATGATCAGTTTGTTTACCCCCATGCCTCGATTTCCAGTTATCCTACAACTCACAGTCTAGCTGAAGCCCCAGAATCATGGCTAGCAGTGTCTTCATTATTTTCTCTGTCCAATTCACTTAATGTTCATATTTAGGAGCCTTGAAAGCTGGCCAGGGCTCTCCAAATATAGTAGATTTTCCTTTCTCTACAGAAACACAATTTCAACAGCTGTTCCACCCAATAATAACCACCTCATGCTATTCACTCAGTTTCTCCCTTTCATTAAAAAAAAGAGAGAGAGAGAGGAGGGGGGCTGGAGTGGTGGTATGTAGATGGTTTGCACAAAAGTTGTGAATGGAAACAGTGCCCTCTTCAGGATATTTAGAAAGACAACTAAGAATGCAATTTCGTAGAATTGGTTGTACACAGGTGGAATTTAATTGTTGTAGTAAGGTATCTTCAAATTTTCTTAGCAAATCAGTCCATCAAAAACCTCATTTATTTGGTGAGGGTACTTTTCAAGGGACAGAAATGTATTTTAAATAAGCTTAGGCAAGAGAAGAAACACTTTGGCTTTTATAACCTTGGCTGACACAGAAGAAATGTGTTTGGACTTCAGACATCCATGATGCTGGAAAGGAGTCTTGGAGATTCCTCTGTTCCTTCTACCTCTCTTTTAGCTTCATTGCTTTGGACCAGAGTCCATCACAAGTCCAGAGAAGTGACTGTAAGCATTTTCTGCTGGGTGCTCCTTTCATGGTATAACCACCAAAGAAGTACTAAGGTTCTCTCTTCCTCATTCCAAATTAAACAAGTCCAGGTTGTGGCTTTGATGACCTCAGTTTGGGTCAGGTTCCCCTCCAGGGGTTCAACTGGTGACTCAAGCGGTGTGTATATGACGGGGTTAGCAACAAGACAGTATTCCTTATTCGCAGCACATGGGTAGAATTTCTCGTGTACTGGAAAAGTTGCTGTTATGAGAGGACAGCACAGCAGATGCTCACCAGGTCCTGCTGAGTCAGTTCTGTGAACTATGGAGGAGGGGATGGAGGTAAGAAAGTTTTCATTTCTAACAGACTCCTTTAAATCTGTGTAGCTGCTTCTGGAATTTATAAATCCTACATGCAATCCTACATGCTGAATTCTGGGGGAGCAGCACTACTTTCTTCAGTTCCTCAATTAGCTCACACACAAAATAACATAATCATAAAAAAGTATGGAATGCTACTATTTGCCAAACAGCATACTTAATGAGTACGTAATCTCATTTAATCCTCACAAGAGCCATATACTTATTTTATTTTATTTTTATTGGAAAGTCAGATACATAGAGAGGAAGAAAGACAGAGGAAGATCTTCCATCTGTTGATTTACTTCCCAAGTGGCTGCAATGGCCAGAGTTGTGCTGATCCAAAGCCAGGAGCCTGGAGTCTCTTCCAGGGCTCCCACGCAGGTGTAGGGTCCCAAGGCCTTGGGCTGTCCTTGACTGCTTTCCCCGACCACAAGCAGGGAGCTGTGTGGGAAACAGGGCTGCTGGGATTAGAACCAGTGCCCATATGGGATCCTGGCATGTGCAAGGCGAGGACTATAGGAAAGGTAACAGGAGCTTGCATAAGTTAAGTAATCAGCTTAACTCAAATAGCTACTAAGAGATGGAGTTGCTATTCAATCCACCTGGCTAACTACAGCGTACTTTTCTGTGTGTATGTAACAGATGTATAATATACAGACGTGCTATAGGGTAAAGGAAGCAGTTTAAAATGATCTCTATCATCCATCTATGCATTGATTTGTTTCTCACTTTATTCAAAAAAGAGAAGGAGGGAGGGAGATGAAGAGAAAAAAGGGAGAGAGGGAGGAAGGGAGAGCAAGAGCAAGAATGTGTGTGTGTGTGTGTGTGTGTGTGTGTGTGTGTGTGTGTGTGACAGAGAGAGAGAGAGAGATCTTTCATCATTGATTTACTCTCCAAATGCCTACAACAGTTGGGGTTGGGCCAGGCCAAAGCCAGGAGCCCTAAACACAGTTCAGCTCTTCACATGGGTGGCATGGACACAAGAACTTGAGCCATCATCTGCTACCTCCCAGGACACACATTAGCTGGAAGCTGGATCAGAAACACAATCAGGACATGAACCAAATACGGGATGGGTGGGGAGACATCCCAATTGGCCACTTATCCATTGTGCCAAATACTTGCTACCAGGTGGTAATTTTTCATTCATCCTAACCACTACAATAGCTAGGAGACTGCAATCTGTATGTCATTATTTTATCTATTCAGTCATAAATTTAATTTTCTATTTCAAGTAAAGTCCTACTGAAAGTCTCTTTCCATATGCTAGAACTTTCCATAACTGATAAAACCATTCAATGATGATTTTTCTCATTGATAACTTTGAGAAATGAAATGAATTCAAAGAAATAAATGGTATTCTAATCAAAATTATGTGCCACATGTCAGCTAAAGTGTGAAGAGGTGGAGGTGGGGATGTTAAATATTTTCACAAAATTTAGTCTTGGTTTTAATGGAGTTGTAAGTTAGGAAGACAAAAATACAGCAAAAAGACTAAAATAGTATAAAAAGAGCAAAAGTTAATACTGCAAGGTGCTGGTTTACACTTTCTGGTGTAAAGACGCCCTGTTCACATAGAAGAAGGAGATTAACAAAGCAGTGAGAACTTCCTACCAGTCTCCCTGGAGGATGGGGAACCAAAGAATATGTAATATTAGACAAATACATAGAAAGATGAATTAGACAAAGGGAGATATTTAAAGCCCATTTCTGGTAACATAGAGAGGTAGGACTAAAGAATTTGTGTTTATTAGAAAGTTTTCAGAAAGGTCTTACTAACAGAGGAAAATATACTTTGGGAAATTGTCTCTGGAAGTGAAAATGGACTGACAGATTGTGGAAGTATTCCAAGTCAGGCCCAGGGATTGGTTTATACTTAAAAGAAAACAGGGACTGTTGTGGGATTTTGAATAGTATTAAGTGATATTATGAGGTGGTAATCAGAAATGCAGAATGTGGCAATGGCCTAGAGAGTGTTTGGGAGGTTTTGGGATCAGAGAGGTGGACAAAAAAGCTTAGTTATGGATGGGAAAGAGGAGAGAAGAGCTCTCACGCTGGAGTGAAGAATCATGGTCTTGGATAGATGGTAGTTGTGGTTAACACAAACATAGATAAACCCAAGAGCACTTCACAGGAAAAGCTGATAACTACTGTAGTTTGAATATAAGTCCTAAAGTTTCAAAACTGGACACAGAAAGGATGTATTGCTGTTTACAAAAACTGGAAAGTTGAGAACTTGGAAGGTTTTTGAGATGGGGAAGTGTTTTCAGATTGAGATGAGAATGAAGGATTAAATACCAACATCCAGGTGAGAGTTGGAGGCAAAGGACAGTATTTCAGGAAGTGCTTGATACATGACAGAAACTCAGTAAATGACAGCAGTTGTCATTATGCATTGTTTTGTGTATACGTAGAATTATAACCTGTGCATCTCTGTTTTTCTCTGTTTTCAGGTCCTCAGAAGTAGAAAATTTTTCCTCACCATTTTTTTTTTTGTTTTGTTTTCTCAGTGTCTAGTATAATAATTGATCCATGGTAGGGATGAGTTTTTGGAAAAGTAAGAATATTAAAGAGTTGAGATTATAATTGGTATATGTAAAGTGTTTATTTGCTGAGTATGTGGAGGACAGAGAGGCTTACAAATCAAGATTGGCTGTTCCCCTTAAAATTTGATGATGATTTAAGAACTATAAAATAACATAAATTTTTAGAAAGTTGAGATGCTTAGGTGAAGTCCATCTCATCACTATCTTTTAGCACAAGCTGTTAATAGATGATTTAAAAATTGTCTCCTTATATGGGATTACATCACATTTCTCATTTTTTAAGGCTGTTTGTGTTTTCCTTTGTGTTATTGTTGTTAGCAAATTTTCTAGAAATTTTAGCTTTATTTGCAAATTCCAACTTTAATTTTGTTTTGAATCAATTCCTGGTTTTGTTAGGAATTTTTTTCCTCCTTTATTTTGGATTATTTTGCTCCTTTCTTCTTTTGTTTCTTAAAGTACAAGATGTGGCTCCTCCTTTTTACTCTTTATTAATATATGCATATAAAACTATGTATTATGAGCATTGCTTTGGACAAATACATAGATTTCTAAATATGTAGTACTATCATTAGTGTTAATTTTTAATTGCCTGCAATTTTAACTCTTACTTTTTTTGACCTGGAAATTTTAGAGTATTATGGTAAATTCCCTTTCTACTCATTTACTGCCATCTTGCCATGACTAATTCCTAGCTTTATGGTATTGAAGATGTAACTTGTATGAATTTTTCCTGTTGTCTCTTTAGGACATAATAAATGTTCTTTTTTTGAGTAAGTGCTACATATATATTTAGTAAAAAATTATTTTCCAACTTCTTCTGTATTTCTCTAAAAATAGAAAAGGACTTTAAAAAGTTATTTTTCAAAACAAGCTCCATCAAATTAAAGATAGTTTTAGAAGTGAAACAATGAGGCATTTAGTCCAATTCTATAGAACTCAATGTTTTTGGGATTTAAATAAGTCAACACAGTCTTTTTTAGATTATTAACTGAAGGAAAAATGAGCGAACTTATACTCTTGTATGTCTACCAAATTTTGCATTATATCTTTTGGACACAGTGTAGTTCATGCACTGAAATGAGGTTCATTTGTTCATCTATTTATGCATCTATTTATGAAATCAACAAATAACTATTAAGAATCCATTATGTTCCAGCTCCCGATTTGAGTTTTTAGAAAATGACAATGATCCAAATAAATTCAGTCTCAGTTGTCATGGAGTGTGCAGCCTTTTGTTTTGTTTTGAAAAGCTTAAAAACAATGTTAACATTTATGGGCCACAGTGAGATATTTCAGGACATGTGCACAATGTTTCTGATGAAATCAACATTTCCTTTTCGGTGACATTACTTTATGATTAGAGGTTGGAGCATCTCTTCTGTTTGTTCATACAAGATATAGTTTATTATAAACTACTGTCTCCATAAATCTATGTAACGCTAGGAAGCTAGTTCTCCAATGTGACTCTGATTTGGTATCCATTACCCAAACATCCACTAATACTCCCCCACCAAGCCATCCCAGCATCTGCTAATCACTGTTCTGTATTCAGAATGAGATTTCATTTGTTTGTAGTTTGCTTTTGTTTCCCCATATGGAGGAGAGCATGTGGGATTTGTCTTCATTTTCTAGTTTACTTCACTAACATAATGTCCTTCAGTTCCTTCTGTTTTGCTGTATATGACAGAATTTCATATTTTTATGGCTGAATTTTATTTTGTATATTATGCTATATTATAGTATAGTATAACATATATCACAGTCTGCTTATCCGCTCATCTGATGACAGACACATTGGCTGATTCTATATCTAGGCTATTATGAATAGTGCTGCAATGAATTTTATATAGCAGATACCCTTTTATAAAATGATTTCATGTCTTTTGGATGCACATAACCAGTAGTGCATCATATGGTGGTTCTCTCTGTAGCTTGTACAGGCATCTCCCTCCAGCTTTTGTAGTGACTGTACTGGTTGTGTAAATGTTCCCTTTTCTCCACATTCTTAACAGCACTTAATTCTGTCTTTGATGGTCGCCCTTTATCAGAAGTGAGGTGACTTCTCATTGTGGTTTTGGTTTTGGTTTCCATGTTGGCAAGTGATACTGAGTATTTTTTTCATAGACTTTTTGTTGACCATTTGTATTTCATATTTTGAGAGCTGTCTATTCAAGTTCTTTGCCCATTTCTTAAGTGGATTTTGCCGTTGCTTTTGAGTATTTTGACTTCCTGATAAATTCTACATATTAATCCCTTGTGAGGTAAGTAGCTTGCAAGTATTTTCTCCCATCCTGGCAGAAATCTCTTTGCTGAGTTGATTATTCTTTTTGGTGGGCAGAAACTTCTGAGTTTTACATAATCCTGTTTATCTAATTTTGTTTTTGTTGTCTGCACCTTTTGGGTCCTCTCCAAAAAAATCATTTCCTACACCATTTCTTGAAGTGTTTCCCCTGTGTTTACCTAACAAAGGGTTAATATTCAGTTTATATAAGGGACTAAAAAAAGCTCATCAATCCACTTAAGAAATGAAAAAGAACCCTAGCAAACAAATAGCAAAAGTAGCATATTTGGATGATAGAAATGAAATATGCTTAATATCACCAGTCACCAAGTACATGGAAATCATGACAATGAGATATCTGTATTCCTGACAGAATACCAATAAAAATAAAAACACCAAAAACTAAAAATGTCAGTGAAGATAAGGTGAAAGGGATACTCTCACACACTGTTGGTAGGAGTCTAAATGAACACAGCCATTATGGAAAACAGTATGGAGTTTCCTTTAAAAATTAAAAATAGAATTGCTGTGTGGTTCAGCAACTCCAATACAGGATTAATATGAGAAAGAAATGAAAATAATAAATGGAAACGATATCTGCAGTCCCATATTGTTTATAGTACTGCTCATAATAGCTCAGATATGGAACAACCAATGAGTCTAACATCAGATAAATGGGCTAGGAAACTGTGGTTCATATACATAATCAACTGTTACTTAGTAATTTAAAAGAATTACATTTTTTTTTCATTTGTGCAACTTGAAAACATCATATTAAGTAAACGAAACTATACACAGAAAGATAACTATTGCATGTTTTTTCTATAGGGTGAAGGCTAAACATTTCAATGTGGACATAGACTAGTGATTACAGCTAATGCTGGAAGCAAGGAAGGTGAGAGAGAAAAAGGAGACTGCATAAGAGATTTGAAATCTGAGTTAGTATTAGCATAATGGGGTGACTATAGTTCACGATAGCTGACTGTGTATTTTCTGAGTGAATGGAAGAGCTCTAAGACTCCATTATATAATTAATGACCAAGAGGAAGAATCTTAATTACCTTGATTTGACCAGTATATAATATATTTAAATTTCACACTGTACCCCATACATGTCTAAATGTTACTGATCATTTTTAATGTTTTAAAAAGAAGATATGAATAAGATAAAATAAAAGTGAGCTTTTAAAAAGGAAATCTTTACATTTCAAAATAATCAAGTTAAAATACATAATGACCAGTTTAACCTATTGGCATAATCCAGTTGCATATACACCAGGCTTTTATAGCTTAGGTGTCTGGCACTCATTCAGTGCCGGAATAGACTTTGATGTGATTTTTAAAACACAATTCAAATACAAACAATGAGAGGGCTCACATTTCATTGAAATTATCAATGAGAGAACTATTAATAAAAGGGCTGATTTCCAGGGCGTTGGGGGGAAGGAAGCATACTGACATCAAAATAAAATATGGCTAAGGTTGACATTACAATCTGGGGTAAATTTATCTTCCATTCTATGAACCCAAAAGATCTCTTCTGTTTCTGCGATCAATCTGTAGCCCACAGCAGTGTCAACCAGCCAAACCTCTTCCCAGTAATGGATTGCCAGGTAGACTACACAAGTTACATTCCCCAAGGATGCCAGATGGGTACTAATGTGAAAATTCTCTTACATGATAGAGAGGAGTTAGCATTTATTATTGTTCCAAAATTGAGATGACTACTTTCACAATGTTCTTAGTCAATGACCATGCATTAAAATGATCTCCCCCATGATAAACATGCATATTCAAATGACTTTGTGTCATGCACTAACTCAATCTCCCATACTTTTCTAACTCTGTAACAACTATTCTTCCTAGCCAGAAATGTCAAGCAGATTTTAGGAAATTGGTTGAAACTCAATACTTTTCTTCAAATATCCTTCAATTTTTTTTCCAAATCTCATTTAATGAAGACTTGCTGAGTGTAACAGTAATGTATAGAACAGTTTAATGCTGTGATCTTTAAGCTAGAGCACTGATATGTAATTTAAAAGAATCAATTCCCAGATCTTTAAGTTTCCTATGTAACCTTTTAAAGAAATGATTTGCTGAGTACTTGACTGTAATTCTCATATCATAGCTCCCATTTCAAAGTTTCCAACCTTATACGAGAAGGAATTTTACCTTGCAGGATTTTCCCCCTGGCTTAAAATTTTCTTGGGTGTTGCTTCATGGAAGGATAGTTTTTTGGTGTTAAAGAAGTCACCATCAATAAGCACCATAAACATCACCTCAAGCATTTTATTTTATTTTATTTTATTTTATTTTATTTTATTTTATTTTATTTTATTTTATTTTAAGTTTTATTTGCTTGAAAGGCAGAATGATAGAGAGACGGGGGCGGGAGGGAGAAAGGGAAGAGATCTTCCAATAAACAGAATGTGGTTTGCTAAATGATTAATTGTAAGCTTTGATCTCCAAAGTAAGAGTGGAGGTGAGAGAGGACCAGCATTTTCTTCTTGTTTTCTCACTGTTTGCTGTTACTTCAAAGTGTAACCAAAGGCAGACTCAGGGCACACACTAGTGATTGTTTTAAGTAGAGTCATCTTTTGGGAAAATGTATTAATTGGAATATATTATGTGTGTTAGCCAGTTGATCTTTCAGTCCACAAATACTTATTTTATTTCCGAAGGTGATAATTTCTTAAACACTGTGCATGAGCATATTTTGTGATTGAAAGCGATGGTGTTTATTTATGTTTTGTGTGCATAAATCATAATCTTTGTTTCAAATGTAGACATATACAAGCTTTCACACATAATTAAATAAAAATAAAGATCAGTATTTTAAGATGCTCTCAAAATGGCAGAGCAAAGAATCCATATGTGAGGTACTGGTGAAACAGATCATTAACAATAGTGATGTCTTAGTTATATTTGCTAAGGTTTTAGGAAGGTAAGTATGGACTGGATAGAGAGAAAAGACAGGCATGTTATTGTCTGTTTTTGAATTTCCAGGAATTCATGGGTTGAAGTCTAATAAATTTGAGAGTAGCACAAGAATATTGAGTAGTGGAACACCTGCAAGCTATTCTGGGGGAGCATATGCTTCCAGAAGTTTTGGTTATGGTGTGGGAAGATAGCCCTGGAGAAATTGAAGCTTCATGAGCTACAGTCTACTGTCTAGAATCCCCATAATCTGTTTACAGGTGCCGGAAATCCAGAAATCCTCAGGACTCTATGAAGTAGACACAGGGTATTGAGAGAGCAAATGACCTGACAGATCCTGGGGTAAATGCAAAGATTTTTTCTCAGTGAAGAACTTTGAGATGGAGTAAAATTCTTTACAATTGCTTTCAGCAGAATTGCCAACACATAATCTTAAAGGCACAGGTGTGGATGGAGCCATAGCTGGCTTGTTATCTGCCACGGGAATACATGAGACTGAAAACCCAGCTGCGTGGGTTTCAAAGTGCTGCTGCTATTGTTGTTTAGCCTTATCTGACACTCAGCTGTGTCCTCTTACTATCCAAATGTGTTCACAGATAGTAAAGACATGGAGCTTAAAATAAATCATCCAAAATATTAAGTCATCTACTAGAGATTTTAAATTAACTTTTAAGTGGAGCTGAAATTTAACTCAGAATTTAAAGTGAAGGGGACTCAGAAGAAACAGAGATGCAGTCAATTGAAAGTTTTAGATTTTAAACTTTGTGACTGCTTAGTGATGGGGTGGCAAATGAGAATTATTGTATCTCTTAGACAATTTTTCCTTGTATATTTTTATAGACCTAAGTATAATATAAATTTGACACCCTACTGTATACTTTTACTTTTTTTCCCTATTAGCTCATCCATTCATTTATTACTACATTCCACTGAATTTATACATTTTTTTTCCAGGAATCTTTGAAAATGGCATATGACACAAGAACAACTAAATAAGTGTAAAATCAGGAAGGTGCAGGGTCCCAAGGCTTTGGGCTGTCCTCTACTGCTTTCCCAGGCTACAAGCAGGGAGCTGGATGGGAAGTGGAGCAGCTAGGACACAAACCAATGCCCATATGGGATCTGGGTGCTTGCAAGATGAGGATTTAGCCACTGAGGCATTGTGCCAGGCTCTTTTTACAGGTTTTTGCGTCAGCTATACTGACCTGTGTTTTCTCTTGTTTGTATACAGATTTATACGCTAGTATTTCTTTAAGTTGCAGTTTTATTTATTAAAAAAAATCAAGTTTGGAAACAATGTACTTAGCAGACTCACCTATAAAAGTTATCGACTGAGTAAAATTAAAGTATATTCCGTAGATGTAAAATTTTAATAGTCATGGAAACTCACATTATAGGAAAATGGTTTATTCATGTGGGAAAGCATTTAGCATATATTAGTTTTTCACTGGAGGAAAACAAAAATTGGAAAATAGCTTTTACATCAGGCTTAACTAATTCAACAGCCTTCCAGAGTCTCCTGTGCCTATGAAGATGGGCAGCAAGGCTCAAAGACTGCATGAAGGCCCTGAACAATAAACATGATGTACTTCATGGGGGTGGGGCATCATGGACAGAAAAATAGATGTTGACATTTATCCTCTTTTATTTGTCTTTCTCCTCTTGGTGTAAGGTGGATTCCTCTCAGGTTCCACGTATTGCTCATTTCTCAGGGGACGTAAGGGTAGTGCCCGTGCCCATGGCAGCTACTTGACCCCACATTTAGATCTTATTTTTGTGCCTGGTCACCTCCTCCCAGGCTGCCTCATCAAAAGCAATTACAGCATTAGCAGAAGTTAGCTTGACCTTCGTTTTGTTTTTGTTTATGTGTAATAACACACCAAGCCCTACTTGACAATTGCTATGCTCCTTTCTCATCTTCTTATATGCCAGCCAACTGATGCATTAAATAACTTTAAAAACACATGATGGACCCAGGTTAAAGTCAGGAAGAAGGATAGGAATAGATCAGTCAGGAAACAATGAGATGGACATGAAATAGATTTTTGCATTGCTTTAGAACTGTATAGAAAAAAGAGACATATAAATCAGATAGTCCAAGATGGAAAGTAGAAGGTAGGGAAATCCCTCTATCTGGAAACTGAGAAAAAATAGATTAAAATATTTATTTATTCAAAAGGCAGAGTTACAGAAAATAGAGGTAGAAATAGAGAGATAGAAATCTTCCATATCGTGCCCTCATGGGATACCGGCATTGCAAGTGGAGACTTAACATGCTACAGCATAGCGCTGGCCCCAGAATGAGTTTTTGATTGTGTGACTATTAGGTGAGCCTGCAGTGAAAAGATTTTTTAAAAATTACTTTTTTTACTTAAGTAAATTATTATTTACTTGACAGCTGGAGTTAAGGATAGACTGAAGAAGAAGCAGAGAAATCTTCCATTCTTCAAATGTCTTCAATGACTGGAGCTGGACCAGTCTGAAGCTAGGAGTCAAGAGCTTCATCCAGGTCTCTCATAGGTACAGCGGCCCAAGCACTTGGGCCATCCTCCACTGCTTTCATAGGCACTTTAATGGGGGAACTGGATTGGAGGTAGAGCAACCAGGACTCAAAATCTTGTGAAGAAGGCAAGAAATTCAATTTTGCTTTTCAATTCCCAAATTTCAAAGTTGAGTGTGAGGTGACCATAGTTCATACAGATATATAGTATGGAGGATAAAAAAGAAAGATTAATATATGCTTCTAGAAGCATATAGTATATAGGCCAGGCTGCAAGAGTTGCTAGCTGCAGTGACACTCAGTCCTGTCCCAAAACACACTTGTGAAGGTTAAAGCACGGCTGCGGTTACCATCCTCTTACTAGTTTGAGACTTATAGCTTGTAGTTCTCCTCTCTGTGTTCCCTATGATCAGAAAAAAATTTTTTTCCTCTCCAGAAAACATAATGATTGGAGCCTGCACTGTGGTGTAACAGATAAAACTACCACCTCTGACACTAGAATCCCATAAGGGCATCTGTTTGAGTCCAGGCTGTTCCACTTACGATCCAGTTCCATGAGAATGGCCTTGGAAAGATGGCTCAAGTGGCTTAGGCCTCTGCACCCATTCAGGAGACCTGGAAGAAGCTCCTAGCTGCAAATTGCCTCAGTCCTGGCCTTTAAAGCCATTGGGAGAGTGGACCAGTGGATGGAAGACCTCTCCCTTACTCTCTCTCTCTCCTTGTAAATTTGCCTTTCAAATAAATAAATCAGTCTTAAAACAAAAAGAGAAACACATTGATTTCCTCTGAATGTAGGTGCTGCCCTGAGCCGTTCCTTCAGCCTTTGTGCAGACACTGAGGTTTCTGTACGCCTCCCTCTGTTGCTTCTATCACTGTGAGTGACACGAAAGCACAGAGATACGTCCCGGCATCCTCCAGCTGCAAGTCTGAGATCTTGAGACTAAAGGCTTTGGCTGCTTTCTGGAAGTTCACAGAGAAACGATTCTGTGTGGCATTCTCTGGCTTGTAAGCTTCTTGGCGAATAATGAGAACCAGCTCCCTGCTGGGAGGCTGTTTGTACCAAAACAAATAGTAATTGCTGTCACGCGTGTCATATGTGCAGTCCAGGGTCACTGTCTCTGCCTCGTGCACAGACATTTCTGGTTGTGTCTGAGTGACTGTCTGGGCCATGCTGGAGCCTGTAGGGAAGAGAAGAGGGAAGCTTCCATTGGGAGATCATGTCACAAAGACACACAGACAAACCCACAAGCTGGTTCTCCTACCTACCCTTCTTCCTGCTTGTTGATCCTAAGGGGGAGAAAATCCATGAGCATTCTTGCCCTCTGCAGCTGGGACCAATGAATTGAGATCCCTGCTGTAGTCATCTCCCTCCAACCCCAACTACCAGTCCTGTTGATGCTAGGGAGTGCTCATAAGTGTGCTCCACTTACCCAGACAGGTGGAGACCAGGAGAGCCCACAGGGAGCTCCCGTGTGCCATGCTGCCTCCTGCAGGGTGAGAAATCTTGCGACCTGACCTCCACCTTGGTTGTCAGCTGTCCTTGTGACATCACTGCTCTAACAGGAAATGACACATCAGGTGGGCTGCTGATCATATCTCACTTACACAAACACATCAAAATATGTTGTTATTTGTTTAAGAACACAAAACTATGGTTATACTGCTGAATACAAAAGATGTTAGGAGAGGGTGTTGGCATCATGGTTAAATTGCTGCTTGAGGTGCCTGCATCCAGTATCAGAGTCCCTGTCTGGGTCCTGACTCCTCTGCTTCCAGTCTTGCTACCTGCTCATGTGTGCCCTGAGGGCAGCAGGTGATGCTGGATCAAGTGTTTGGGTCCCTGACACCTACATGTGTGACACAAATTGAGTTCTGGGTTCCTGGCTTTAGTCTAGTGCCAGAAATTGCAGCCAATTAGGGGGAAATAAAAGATATTTCTTCCTCTCTCTCTCATAAAATGAAAATGAATAAATAAAAATTTTACAATAGGTACAATAATGATCATTCCATGGTTACTCTCCAAATGCCAGAAAATGTTTGCAACAGCTTGGCCTGCTCCAGAATGAAGTCAGGAAGCTGGAACACAACCCAGTTCTCTCACATGTGTAGCAGGAACCCAAATGATTGAGCTGTCACCTGCTGCTTACCCAGGTATGTGCAGGAAACTAGAATCAGAGCAGAGCCAGGACTTGAGCACCACACTCTTTGTGTGGGCCATCAAAGAAGCATTTTATACCTGTCCTTGATTTTTGTAGACACACAGTTTGGAGAGGAAAATAAGAAGATGGTAAAGATAATGTAGTGACTTTTTCTCTGTAAGTTTTCTTCCCTACTTCTGTTCCTCTCCTCATCTCTTTTTCTCTGTCTCTCTGTCAATATCATAAGTTGGTCTCTAGGCTGTGATAACATAGATTTTGGTTATGTTATTCCTTGATAAATATTGCATCACTCTTTTAATCATTGCTAGAAGTGATGAAAACTGGTGATGTCAGTGACACTGCTCAGATGGTCTAGAGAAAATTGGCATCATGATTGATGTGTCTGAATGAATTGTTATTTATGGAACAGCCTTTTCTTGTAAAGAGTACCTGGCTTGGGCTGTGGCAGTGAGCACTGCAATACGTAGCCAGTGTTCCCGTCAAGGCTCTTGTGCACGTCTACCAATGACTCTGTGAAAGGAGAATCAGAACAATTAATATAAAAGAAATTCAGCTGAGAACATTCTGTGTCGTATGTCTGGCAGCTTTTCACTGGCATCTCATTTTCCTCTGTACACACATTCTTCTGAGAGAGAGAGAGAGAGAGAGAGAGAGAGAGAGAGAGAGAGAGAGAGAGAAGATAGGCCAGGAATTATAGTCCTCAAGTTAAAGAAAATGAAAACTTGCAGTGAAGGAACCACTAGCCTCATTTGCATGAATTTCCTCTGCCATCTGAATTTGTAACAGAGAATCTTAAACAAGGCCATCTCTGTGGCCTCTAACGCGTTTATCTGAACTTTTTATAAACTTTTCTTCCCTGTCAAACAAGAAGGAGAATGAAAGATTAAATGAAAAAACTGGTCCTCACACTCCTGACCTACTTATTATTTCAGGTTGGAAGTCATGGTAAACAGAGCATGTTTTGTCATGTTCTCAGCGCCAGGGGACTTCCTAAATGACAGTCAGCCAAGTTGTTGCTGGTGGCAGAGTGCACTCTGTCTCATATAGTGAGTCCTTAAATTTTTGCCGTATCTATGGTTTTCTGGCTGAAGATACAGGATGTTGGTAAATGTGCCACTACTTAAAAATTGTCCCCTTCTTCTCACCAGTTTATAGGAACCTCTTGATGACTGGGCCATCTTCTTTCTCAATCTCAGCCTAGCTGAAGCTCTGGGTGCACTTGTGAGGGTCTTTTCTGGGCTCACTGTGCCTGTCAAGCCAAGTGGGGAGCCCACGCCAGAGGGTCCATTTTACTGGGTAGATCTTTTCTGGGACTCTGGACCCAGACAAACTTTCATATCTTATACTCAGCATCCAATTAGTCCCCAGCTTCCAGAGATAGTTATCAAGTTATTGAACTCTGAAGAGTCAATAAAATGAAAGTTTCAAGATGATAAATATGAGGGTGGAGTGGCCAGTCCTGGCAGATCTTTTCCTGGAAGCAGAACCACTTCTGGGAATTCTGAGAAATTCTAACCCATGCTGTTAGAGTAACAACCCCACCTGAGAGCTCCCATCACTGTTAGACTATAGAAAGCAGAAGATAGGAGGAAGCGCATGAATTGTGCAGGTTTACTGCCATGTTTTGATGGGAAAATCTCTACTAAGAGACTGAGGCACAGCAGCAATCAATGACACAATTAGCAGGAGCTGCTCCAGACATCAGAATACCCCCTTGTTTTTGTAAAAAAAAAAAAAATACTGTTTATATATTTGAAAGTGGGGAGGGGGGAGAGAGAGAGAGGAAAAGAGAGAGGGAGAAAGAAAGAGCTTTTATCTAAAGGTTCACTCCTCAAGCATTTGTAATATCCAGAGCTGGACTAGGTCCCAGGAACCAGGAATTCCACCTGTGTCTTTCATGTAGGAGGCAAGGGACCAGCCAGGTAGGCTATTCCCTGATACCTTCGCAGGTGCATTAGCAGGAAGCTGTATCAGAAGCAGAGTAGTCAGGACTCAGTCCTTCGCTATGGGATAGTGGCCTTGCAAGTGATGGCTTAACCTGATGCACCACCATACCAGTGCCCAGACATTCCCACTTAGTGACACTGAGGGGCCCAAGCCTCAGGCACCTCATGTTTATGGTGAATCTCAGGTCCTTTTAACATCTTTGTGTTTTAAAGGTTTTCTTTAATTCATTATATTTGTTTGTAATTTTCTTTTGTCAAAGGGGCCATGGGGATTGTTAATAACCCCTAGTAGGTGTCCTAATGCAAATTGTAGGGCTTGGTGCATTTGGACACTTTCTGGGGATCACAGGGTCTCTGCTGTGTTGAGGCTGTTGGTTAAGTCTCTTGCCTGGGTGGCTGGCCTCAGAGAGGCCGCTAATCTTTCCTTGAATTACAAAGCCTTTGCAAGAACAAAGCACACACTTTGTTCTCTGTCCTTTTCATCTGGTACCTGTGTCTCTGAAACACTGTTCAAATAATTATGGGTGATAACAAAATTCTTCCCTTCTTGGATGATGAGTTGGAAAGGACTTTCTTCTTTTTTCATTTGACAGGTAATTTGTTTCAAGAGCTAACATTACAGGGTGGGTTAGAAATTCATTCCCTTTTTGAGTTCCTTCTGTAGAAGCTAGAGACCAGTTTGCAGAACAACTTGGGTTCTCTGGGTTCCTGATGACATCAATTTTGTCTACTCATATTTAAACCGTAAGGGTGTCACCCAGGTAGCTCTTCTGTGGTTTGACCTTTCCAAATTCATGTAATATTCGATTCTGGAAATGAACATATGATCTAGCATCTACAGAGAATTTTGTTTTCACTCTGTTGTATGTAGAGCAGATTTTTCAGCCTGAGAAGTTTTGCAAATGAATGTTTTTAATGAGAACAAGCAGTGCCCTCTTCAGGCCAAAAAGATCAGTTCTGAAGCATCTCTTAAGACTTTACTCCTGAGCTGGGTGCAGTTGCCTAGTGACTAAAGTCCTCGACTTGCATGTGCAGGATTCCATATGGGCACCTGTTCATGTCCCAGCTGCTCTACTTGCTTTCCAGCTCCCTGCTTGTGGCCTGGGACAGTAGTTGAGGAGGCCCAAAGCCTTCAGACACTGCATCCACATGGGAGACCCTGAGAAAGCTCTGGGCTCTTGGTTTCAGATCAGCTCAGTACTGGCTGTTGTGGCTACTTGGGGTGTGAACCGGCAAATGGAGGATCTTTCTCTCTGTCTCCCCTTCTCTCTGTACATCTGTTTCCCCATATCATTTGGTGGTCTAACAAATGGTATCACTACCATGTCAAACATTAAAGACAGCATTAACACTGAAAAGAGTGTTACCCTAGGGTTTGCACCTTGAAAGGACAGCATTCCTTCATTCTTCTAGTCCTCTGCTATAGGTACTGTGGACATAAGTCATTTTTTAAGTTCTGTGGAATCCAGTAAAAAAAAATGGAGTCACTTAGGCTCAGGCCTGTATAAGTTTGCTAACCTTCTCTTTATGCTTCTATACAAAATGAAATGCATTGCTAACTTCCTTTTGTTTTTTTTTCCAAAGTACAAGATGCCACATGGCCTGCCAGTAACCCTCGGTTCCAGGAACTAATATTATTTATTTTGCTACATTCTGGTTTTCATGTCTGCCTAATTCACCACCCATTCTATAAAACCCTTTTAACCCTCATTCTAGGGTCACTCTCTGAAAGAAAAGAGAGCTGATCCCAGCTGGCTAGTCTGTTTACCTGACTCCTCAATAAGCTTTGCTACTTTGCAGAGTTGTCTGGGCTGCACATCTTGGGGGAAGAGACTCAGGTTGGATGCAACAGTTCCTGATAGACATAGCGCATGCCCTATCTGGTGCTGCTCCCATTGTCACTCCTATCGAGTTCTAAGATGATACCCAGGAGAAGGTTTTGACATGGTGATACAGACAAAAGTTGAGATGCCTACATCCCATATTGTAGTCTGTGGGTTTTGTATCTGCCTCTGGTTCCTGATTTCAGCTTCCTGGTGGTAATGATAATGGCCCAAATAATTGGGTTCCTGATACGATACGTGGGTTACGTGGGTTACCTGGGTTGTGATCCTGACTTTTTCCTAGCTTCATCTTGTTTTAGCTCCAGCCACTGTTGGTATTTGGGATATAAAACAGTGGATGGGCACTCTCTCTGTCTACCTCTGTGTCTCTGCCTCTCAGATAAAAGTTAAGTGTGTGTATATATGTGTATGTTATATATACATATACACACTTGCATAGTATATATACACATTATATATAAGTTAAGTGTATATAAATGTGTGTATGTGTGTATAAATATATATACATATCTATCTGCATATATATTTTAAAATAGTCACTTCTTTTGAGGAGATTTAACTTTGAACATGAGTGGAAAAATTAAAAGAATAAACAGCAGTTGACAAAATAAAAGCGTTTTGAGTCCTGAAAGTAAGAGTCCTCCCCCAAAATCACGAAAATTGGCTAGACAGAGAAAATATTTAGGATGCCTGTTACATACCAAGTATTGTACAAAAGTCTGATGTCAAATGCAGTGCTGCCAGTGATGGAACTTTGTAAAAGTGGAAAGCCCTCAACATGTTCTTAGTTTTAATGTCACATCAAAGGTTTACACGTTCAGACATTCATATCTACGTGTTTCTTCTAGTCAGAGAAGAGGAGCTTTTATTTCCAAGAGAATTCCATGGTTATGTTTTTTTCTCTTGCCTCAGCCCCTCTCCGTCTCCCACTTGTGCATGTGTGCTGAAGTCTGAGGTTTCTGTAAGGTTCTCCCTGCCATCTGTGTCATCGTGAGCTCCTGAGAGCACAGAGATACGTCCCGGCATCCTCCAGCTGCAAGTCTGAGATCTTGAGACTAAAGGCTTTGGCTGCTTTCTGGAAGTTCACAGAGAAACGATTCTGTGTGGCATTCTCTGGCTTGTAAGCTTCTTGGCGAATAATGAGAACCAGCTCCCTGCTGGGAGGCTGTTTGTACCAAAACAAATAGTAATTGCTGTCAGGTGTGTCATACGTGCAGTCCAGGGTCACGGTCTCTGCCTCGTGCACGGACATTTCTGGTTGTGTCTGAGTGACTGTCTGGGCCATGCTGGAGCCTGTAGGGAAGAGAAGAGGGAAGCTTCCATTGGGAGATCATGTCACAAAGACATACAGACAAACCCACAGGCTGGTTCCCGTTCCCTCCTTCCTTTATTTTCCATCATCCAAGCTGGAGTATAGCACATGCTGTCTCATGATAGCTGTGATCTAAGGGGCTGTGTGGTCTCTGTACTGTGCATTTTATTTCTTGCTTTATAGCCCTATATAGATATCATTATGCATAAAGTCCTACAACTGCCTTACCCAGACAGGTGGAGACAGTCACTGCCCATAGCAAGCTGGCAAGTTTCATACCGACAGCTCTCCCTGTGGGGTGCAAAGCTCCTGCTCTGCCTGCGCTTCTCCTCTGGGCTAGGTGATGATTCTTCTTCAAAGCAGGAAGTGTTGTGGCAGGTGGGCGGGTAACTACACCTCACTGAAGAAAGTTTTCCCAACACTTTTGATGTACTGTTCAGTAAACATGCTTTTGGTTATGCTTTTATATAAAAGCAAAAAAATGTTTTCTGGGTTCTTAGTCTTGAATGAAAATAAAGAGGAATTGGAACTGACAAATTAATTTTTGATAAGTCCTAATCTTGCAGAAAGAATGGGACCTGGATTAGTAGATAAAATGATAGAGTTTCATTTGCAATAATGACAAGCCCTGCCATTGTTTCTTTACTTCATTACAAATAAATAGAAAATTATAGGGGTTGGCCTGTGGGACAGTGGGGTTAAACAACCACATGTGATGCTGGCATCCTATGTGGTGCTGGTTTGTGTTCTGGCTGCTCCACTCCAATGCCAGTTCCCTGCTAATAGCCTTGGGAAAACAACAGAATATGGTCCAAGTGCCTGGGCCATTGCACCATGTGGGAGATCTAGATCAAGAGCCTGGCTCTCAGCTTCAGTCTAACTCAGTCATAGCCATTTTATCCATTTGGGATGTGATCCAGCAGACGGATGGGGCCTTTGGAAAGTGATTACAATTCCATGTTGCCATGTAGGTAATTAGGATGCCATGCCATATAATGTATTAGTGGCTTTGAGAGAAGAGGTAGGGAGAGTAAGCTATTGATCTAGCTCTCTCTTCCCTCGTGTCATGCTACAACAAGAAAGCATCCACCAGATATGGTGAGCAGGTGCTTCTGCTATGCACTTTGGCTTCTTAGCTCTTAGGACTATACATCAAATAAACTTCCCTTGCTTACAAATTGACTAGTCTAACATATTCTATTGTAGCAATAGAAAATGGACTGAGGCAGGGAGTGTGAATGGAGCCTTGCAACATTGTGGGTACTATCTGAGAGGCATGAGTTCCATCTGACAAAGAGGTAATGACTGAGTATCCCTATCTAGAGGGATAGCAAGACACCATGAGTGTGGTTACCAGTCCTGAACAAGGCTACTAAAACCTTTCATACTTCAAAGCCCATTTGGATGATAATACAAGAATAAACACTATAGTTCCTCCTAGGTTTTTTTTCTCTATCTTTGTCTCATGATTTGAATCCCTATACATTCTTTTTGGATCTCTGAAAATCAGTTCCAATACAAGGATTTTGTGCAAACAATTTATTGCAGGCAATTCTAGGAAATTGATTGGAAATGAACTAGTAAAGGCAAGGAAGGCAATAGAGGGTGTACCATCAAGTCAGCTACCATTAAAGGGAGTTGGAGTATAATCTTTCTGGGTAACTCTGGGAGACAAGATAGTATTGCCTTTGGAGTTATCCTATTTGAGACATAAAAAAGATATAGTAATCATCCAAGAACATGTTATCTGTCACAGATAGACTGGTTCTAATTGGCATTTCTTGCTTGCTCTGTATACTGTCCTTACTCCCCTTCATTGTTGCAACAACGAGCCAGAAGAAAACAAACTAGTAGGAGGTAAGATGAATTTATTTGTCCATGTAGATTTGACTGGACTCATGTCTCAAGAATCAAAACCTGACTCTTGGTCTTTTTTTTTCTACATGACTGTATGCAAGTCATGGTTACAAGGCAATTTCAGGAGCCATGTCCCTTTTTTAGGTAGGCAAGTTTACAAGGCAGCTGGGTCTTGAGTGTAGCAGCAGGTGGGGATGGAGCCTCTGAGGTCAACTGGGGCCTATCTAGACCCATCTGGTCATTATAGCCAAGAGGGTACACTTTTGAGTTTTGGGGTCTGCAACATCCAAAGCTGCTGGAGTTATCATGAAGCAGAATTCAATGGAAGAAGTGACTGCCAAGGGGATGTGGTTGAGACATCAATCTCATTGGAATAATCTATTCTTCATCCTGCTCAAATTGCTGTGTACATTGCACTGTCATCCTTAGGTATGACTCACTCTCCCCCTCTCCACCTATCCAGAGGCCTTGCTGATACTGCAAACTTTCAACGACTCCCTCTTCATAACCTTTGACTATGCCCCCTAAGTCTCTTCTGTTATCTGGTTGAACTTTAATCAGCATTTAAGGAGGCACCAGCTCTTCCATCCCATTGTATTTTCTTTACACCCTTCTATTATAAACTTTGAACCATTTTCCCTTAGGTCTGGAACCTGATCTTCCAAGTCAATCCTTTTGGAAGAGCAGCGTACATTTTCTTTCACAACTGAATTCAATGGTTGTAGCTTTTAAGGCTTTTGTGTGTACTATATCTTTGTAAAAGTCTATAAAGGAACTCGAAGGCAAGACTTTTATTCTGTTCTCCCTTTGTTGGTGCCTTCTCCTTCAGATATTAATCCTCAAGGTTTTTGGATTAGTTCTAACAGAAGTAAGTATGTGTGACTGAGAAACAAGACACATTGAATATGTTTGAAGGCATCATCTAATGCACATAATCTTCAGATGAAATGTTTGACAGAATGAGTGCTTTTCAAAGATTTATTTATTTTTATTGGAAAGGCAGGTCTATAGAGAGAAGGAGCTACAGAAAGATTTTCTATCTGCTGGTTCACTCCCCAAGTGTCTGTAATGGTCAGAACTGAGTCAATCTGAAGCCAGGAACAGGAACTTCTTCCAGGTCTCCTATATGTGTGCAGGATCCCAATGCCTTGGGCCATCTTCTACTACTTTCCCAAGCCATAAACAGGGAGCTGGATGGGAAGTGGAACTGTTGGGACACAAATTGGTGTCTGTTTAGGATCCCAGCATGTGCAAGGTGAGGATTTAGCCACTAAGCCATCATGCTAGGTCTCCTAGAACTCTTCTAAGAGGAGGTGTACCTGGGCCCTTTGGTAAGATTTTACGGGGTGCAGGTGCAGGCAGGGCACTGTGTACTCACAGCACAGTAGGAGATGGCTGAGTCTTGGAGCTGCAAATCCCTTATGTGCAGAGGGAAGTGCTGATCCTCTTTATTAAGCTTGGCTGTGTCTCTCCTGCTGGTCTTTTCTCCCAAGTTGGACAGCTTTTGTATCAGGGAGATGGGTCCTGTCTTAGGATGCTGCTTATCCCACTGGAAGAAGTCTGTGACCCCAACTCTGTAGCTGCAGTTCAGGGTAAAACCTTTGCCTTCCCTGACTGCCAGGGAGGTAGAGCTCTGTGCCAGGAGTTGCTGTCCTTTCAACCCTGTTGAGCAGAACAGAAAGTTTTCACTCATAAGAACCCAGGCTTACTGTTGGAGGTGGTTGTTTTTGGAATGTATTCTGCACCTTCCTTCCAGTAAATCTCACACTGTCTCTGGGGTCCTTCTCTAGACTTTATTGCCAGATCTGCCTACTTTTCCCCCTCACATATCCCTTCCTTTCCTTCTAGCCCCCACTCACTCACAGGTCAGCCACACACATAGAAGCATCAGTGACATCCTCGGGGGAATCTGCATTCTTATGAACTCAGTGCTCAGTTTGGAGGCCTGGGACGGTTCGAAGGGCCTGCTTCACTGTTGTCGCATGGCAGCTAAGACCTCCTTGTCTCTCTGCCCCAGGAAGCACACTATCAAAGGCCCTGTCAGAGGAAGCACTGCCCCCATGCGGTCTGAAGGTTTTTTCTTTTTTAGGAAAATTTTCTTCCCCTCCTCTCTGCCCCTTCCCAATTTCCATGAATACAAAGCAGCTCGTTATGTCAGGTTACAGGAGAGAAGGTACAGAGATTAAAAGTGAGCACATAGGAAAGGAAACAAATGCATTATTCACATGGTCTCTAGCGATGACTGTAGAGCGATTGGCACATCTGGAATGCCCCCTTTGCGCTCCTGACTTTTCAAGGAAACACACGCAAGTTCTTTGCCTGTAGACCACGCTGAGTTACTTTCTCAAAGGGCATGAATAGGTGAGAGAAGCCGTGGTTCTTTCCTCTCACGCATCCTTTCCTTTACTGTAGCTTTGGTTTACCTTTCAACCTGATCTGCTTTAGATTTTGTTAAAAATATGAAAGAGAGCTATATAATATCCTTCCTTTTCATATGTTTTCAAGCATTGGAAAGTAGCCTGGCCTGGCTAACTGTGGAAGCGCCAGTGTGTTTGAAAATATCTGAGGGCTTTCTTATACTTAGTTTTGGGGCCAGTGCAGACTCTTCTTGTATTTTCTACATCAATTACCTGAAACCTTGTTTTATGTTCTTTCTGTTTTTTACATAAAGAATTAAGGACTCAAGAAGAATGGGTAGAAACCTTCATGCAAAATAAAAGACCAATAGATACATAGATAAACATGTATATACATATATTCATCTGGAGGAACTGTATAATGGAGAGCAGCATATTGAGATGCAGTGCGGTATGCCTCTCTACTCCTGAATAAAAGATGGACTCCCAATGAAACTGCTAAATACATCTTGACAATAGGATGCTGGACTTTCTACCATTGTCTATATCTATAATGTCAGGATACACTTAAATAGCAGAATGATGGACTTGTGACTACTGTTAAAGGATGATACTATTGTAATAATATGGAGAAAAACAGTATGTGTGGGGGAGCAGAAATGAGGAAGTGGAGATGGAAATGGGCAAGTGGAGGGGTGGAATTCTTGTGCCCAACGAATCAGATCATTTTTTAAAAAGAGGAAAAAAGAACAGAGACTGAGGTTAAGGTTCTCTCCTGTTCTTTTAAAAACTTGTTTATTTGGGAAGAGAGAATGAGCAGGAAAAACAGACCTAGAAAAGAGATAGAGAGGGAGAGCTCTTATCTACTGGTTCACACCACTAAGTGTGGGCTCAGTCAAAACCAGCAGCCAGAAGTTCAATCCACATTTGTTGTGTGAGTGGCAGAAATCCAGTTACTGAAGACATCAGGAGACTGGAATTAAGAACTAGAGCTGAATTAGGATTTTAATCTCTATGTTGAATGACCATACCTGTCTTCTAGGCTTTGTACCCAGTTCTTACCCTGCTGATTCTGGGTGCTTACCGTTGAACCATATTTTCTCAGCTACAATCCTGATTAAATCTCTTGTCCTGGAAATTTTATTATTATCCTGATCTTTCTTTCTTTCTTTCTTTCTTTCTTTCTTTCTTTCTTTCTTTCTTTCTTTCTTTCTTTCTTTCTTTCTTTCTTTCTTTCTTTCTTTCTTTCTTCCTTTCTTGCTTTCTTTCTTTCTTTCTTTCTTTCTTTCTTTTTCCTTTTTTTCTTTCTTTCTTTCTTTCTTTCTTTCTTTCTTTCTTTCTTTCTTTCTTTCTTTCTTTCTTTCTTTCTTTCTTCCTTCCTTCCTTCCTTCCTTCCTTCCTTCCTTCCTTCCTTCCTTCCTTTCTTCCTTCCTTCCTTCCTACCTTCCTATTGCAAAGTCACATATGCAGAGAGGACGGGAGACAGAGAGGAAGATCTTCTGCCCGCTGATTCACTCAAGTAGCCGCAACAGCTGGAGCTGATCTGATCCAAAGCTAGGAGCCAGGAGCTTCTTCCAGGTCTCCCACATGGGTGCATGGTCCCAAGGCTTTAGGCCTTCCATGACTGCTTTCCTAGGTCACAGGCAAGGAGCTGGATGGGAAGCAGGGCTACCAGGACATGAACCAGTGCCCATATTGGATCCCAACTCATGAAAGCAAGGACTTTAGCCACTAGGCTACTGTACCATGCCAGGCCCACCTTTTGTTTCTTATTATGCTCATGAGGTAATGGGTTGCGATGTGCAAAGAGCTGTGATCATCTGTGGTGTTAACAGTGGACATTCATTTTTTATTCTTCATATATGAAATCACAAAACACAGGGAGGTTCTGCATCTCCTTTTCCCCCAAAGTATGGTGTTATTGTGCCTGGGATTGGAGTCAGCTTTCCCTTGCTGCTGCAGAGTCTGGACAAGACTGTGCTCCATTTCACTGTTTTGTCATTTTTGTTTGAGAAAAAAGCAGCAGACACACAGGCAGTGAATCTGGCTGTTTGCAACCTGATATGTTTTCCTGGGCACCTTATGGTCATGCTGCTTTTTTCCTTATCACAATATCCTCAAATCTCATCGCCTGGAACAACAGAATGCTCACAAAACGTCTGCCTATCTTAAGATCCTTGTATCCATGTGGATACTCATCAGGAATGTTCTCGAAGTAGAGAAATTTAATCTGAGAATAATATGCAGAGCTGTTCCAATGGCTTGAAAGATGTAACATATGAGCATTTCCCTTGAAATTCTCTTCCATGTCAGAAATGTCAATTTCAACCTCCCAGGTAAGTACTAACAGGAATGTATCTACCTAAATATAATTAATGATTTTCTGGAGCAGTGATGGACAGGGGCTGTGGCAAGTCAACAATTGCTGAGTGTCTACTACCTAAAGTTCACTCAACTTAATCTTATGATGATGCCTAATACGATTACAGCGCCTACAGCTGTGGAATCAGGAAAAAGATGCCTCTGCAAAGTGAGCTACCTCCAGGGGGCAGTGTATGATAGGCAGCAGCATTTATTGCTGAAGAGACAAAGCGGAGTATTGGCAGCTAGGAAGTCAAGATTTTAACAGCTAGCACAAAAGTCAATGAAAAAAATCATGTGATTTTTTTCCTACTGATGCAGAAAAGATATGTAACAAAATACAGCACACGTTAATATTAAAAAACACCTTTTAAAGGAATTAACAGTTAATTTCTTAATGTTATAATGCATATGGGATTTGTGTAAAACCAGTACCTATTAATGGATATCACTAAGAGATTTCCCATTAAAGTGAAAAAAAGGGGAAAAAATTCCACTGCCTTTTTGCTTGGTGATAGAAGCTAATGCACTCAGTTCAGAAAAAAAAATACATAGAAAGAGAATTGAAAAGAAATAGCATCTGCATGTTTGCAGGGGAAAGAATTATACGTTAAAACACCTGAACAGAACAATAACCACTACCAAAAGACTGGTTGTAACATTAACAACATTTGGAACAAATATTTGCATCATTCATATGTCAAAACATAAAGTTATGGGCTTTGTTTAGCATGAAGATACTCATGTCCCATTTCTGGGTGCCTGATTCCCATTTCTTACTTTGCTTCTGATTCAGTTTCTTGCTGTTATGCACCCAGAAAGACATCAGGTGATAAATATCTGGGTCTCCGACACTGTAAGGGAGACCTGAATGGAATTACTGGCTTCTGGCTTCAGTCTGGCCTAGCCACAGCCACTGTGGACATTTAAGGAGAGTGACAGTGGATGATAGATTTATCTCTTGGTTTCTCTCTCCCATTTTTCTCTGTCTCTCTGATTATAGAATAAAAACAAATCAAGTTTAAAAAACTGGAGTAGGGGGGCTGACATAATGGCTCAACTGGCTAATCCTTTAGTTCCAAGTGCCAGCATCCCATATGGGCTGCTTACTCCCTGCTTGTGGCCTGGGAAAGCATTGGAGGATGGCCCCAAGTCCTTAGGATCCTGTACCCATACGTTAGAGTTAGAAGAAGTTCCTGGCTTCAAATTGACTCAGCTCTGGCCATAACAGCCATTTGGGAAGTGAACTAGCAGTGTAAATCTGTCTTTCCAATGGAAATAAATCTTTTGTTTAAAGTGGAAGAAAAAGAGAATAGAAGTAAAATGGAAGGAAAGTAATAAAATTCTAAAATAGAAATTAAGACTGAGCAGACAGGTAAATTAAATGGAACAGAAACAATCAGCAATTAAGGCTCACTATCAATGGAAATGTAGTACATTATATATATATATGTAGTACATATATATTTATATTAAATATATATATTAAAAAGCATCAAACTCTGCTGTGGGGTTGACTTCCATAAGTGTATTGCAGTAGGTTCTGTCTCTTGCAGAGGTGAGGTTACTGGTGGCAGAGGGAGTTGTGATTGTGCCCCATGTTAGATGGATGGTTGTCACACTGAGGTTCCCATGCACTTGGGACATGGAGTTAGAAGGAGTTTTGCAAAACTGATCTGCTTGGGTATGTGCTTGAGGTCCAGATGTCATCCTGCTGCTTTATTCTCATTTCTTTCCACCATCACCCTCTTCTCCAGCAGAAGCTGTAGACATCTGAATGGTGCCTTGCTTCAGGGTATGAGCCAATCTCCAAGGTACCAAACAGAGAGGCAATTTGTTATCTACTGGCATCTGAAGGAGAGGTTTTAACAGCCAAACAAGAAATACTGCAAGACAGGAATGTATTTCAGCTGAACAACAACCTCAAGGCAAAGTCCCGTGCCTTACCCATCTATCTGTCTGAGAATTAAAATTGTGAAATGAGTTGTCACTGGAGCCCACCATATAGCATCCTTATTTGAATTAAAAAATAAAGGCTGGCTTTTTATAACAGAAAGTGAATTTTATGAGGCTGGTTTGTCTTACAATGTGAAGCATGGGAGATGAAAAGAGTTATAGAAGACTCTGAGATTTCTAGTAACTAGATGAATTATGTTGTCACTTCATGCAAATAGGCAAATGTGGGAGGTAGGTCTTGTGGGAGGAATGAAACACTATGGTTTGGCAATATTAAATTTTGGACAACAGATCAACATTTTGTATAGATGTTATTGTGGTTATTGTACATGCAGATCTGGGTTTTTTTTTTTCCATCAATGACCGTTAAAGCATATTCCTGGTGACCTCCCCTTGCAGGATTGGGGAACTTTTTTTCTGCCGAGTGTCATTTGGATAGTCTTAACAGCAGACTATGTAAAATTATCAACTTAAAATGTTGCCTACTGTAGATTTATCCAATTTCGAGTCCTGCCCAAGGTTGCCTTGGCAGGTCAAGATCAAGTGACTTTTCATTATAGAGTAAAATGTAGAGAGAATACACTTAACGATTGAGCTCCAAAGCAACAAATATCTAGAGATCAGCAAAAGGAACATAAGGTGGTAGAGCAGAGTGAAAGGTGTGAGAAACCAGGAGTGAGGAGGTCTAGAACCCAAAAATATCAGTGTTTCAATGTCAAGTTTTTCTCAGAAATTCAATAAGGTAAGGAATGGCATTGGACCCTTGGATTTGCAGATATAAATGTCATTGTTGACCTTAGCAAGAGTGATTTTAATGAAACGGTAAGGATGCAGATCTGACAGTTAGAGAGGAGCTTGGAAACAGAGAAAATTAGTTAAAGCAAACTTTTGAAGGAGTTGTGCAATTTAGAGCCAAGAAAAGAAAGAGAATGTTCTTATCAATTAAACTCTTCATTACAGTTCTATGATGCTGTCCTAAAGAAATAATGAGACTTTACAATAAAATTTATTTTGAAAGATTTAAAAATTATATTAATTTGAATTTTAAAAGAGAGAAAGGGAAAGGAGAAGGCAGTAGAAAAGGAGGAATCTATAGAATTACTTATCAATCTTTTTGTCCTTTGTTTTGTTTTTGTTTTTCTCTTAATTAATTTTTTGATGATTTTTACATAGGCAATTAGGGTGATAAGGATCAAAGGCTGCAGGAAGATGGGTGAGACCATTATTTCTACATTCTCCTTTTTTTTCTTGGGAGGCTGGCTACACCCCAGCCTCCCAAATGCCTCCGCACCCTGGGATGGATGACAGCTACCTGACACGATCTCGGGGGCCCCACTGTGGGGCATGCTTCGAGGGTCTTGCTCACGAGGCTTTGACCGTTCAACAGTTTTGAATTACTGCCGATCTCGCCACTCTAAGCATGATGAAATCTCTCCAGAATCCACTGGTTGATACAGTCCACCTTAGAGTCTCTATTTGCCCAGATATTCACTGTCAATACTTGGTTGGGGTAGTTGATCGATTTATTCTGTCCTCTATCTTCTATTCTGGTACCAGCTATCCTCTGCAGACTCCAATGTACTTCCATATCTTCCATGTGCATCTGGATATGTTGTCTACTGCTCCATCTATACCACTGAGGAGGTCCAGCTCTGACACATGCACTCGATGGTCAGACCATGGAACTTAAAATTCTCTCCATGGTTGGGGCTCTGAGTTCAGCAGTTCAGTTGAGGGGATTCCCAGAGAAACTGCAGCTAAGGTGATCCCAGATCCAGAGTCCAGCACACATCAGGTTATACACATGCTGGTGATTGCAAGTGCTGGGTCAGGTCTGTCTCCAATCCCGTCTTCTACACAAACCAATGGGTGTTGCAGCCCGGTTCAATCCTGCCCACCACACACTTGGCCTTCATGCAAACTAGTGGAAACTGCAACCTAGTCAGAGCAATCCACAATAACACCCACCGGGCCCGCCCCCTGCACTGGTTCCTGTGCTTGCCAGTATGTATAACAGACTGGTCCAGTCTGTCCCACATCCCATTCAGCTCTCATACATGTCAATGGGCATTGAAGCCTAGTTCAATCCAACCAGCGCCACTATCCAGCCCACACACTTGATGGTGAGCGCCACACTGTCTAGTCATGCCTGTCCCAGTCCTGATTCTCAATCTCACCAGTTGGAGAGAGAGAGAGAGGTGCCCACTGTTTTCTTACTGGGCCCACTGCCATTCCTGGATCTTGTACTTTCCAGGTGGTTCTGTAATTTAACTTGACAGAATTTGTGGACCCTGCCTGCATCAGCCAGCTGATGTTGTGGCAAAGCCCAACCAACCCTTGCCCACTCTGATTTATGCATGCACCAGTAGGGACAGTCACCCTAGCTTGACTTTCCCCTGTTTTAGCTCACATGAGGCCAACAGGTGTTATAGCCCTGCCCAGCCAGGTCTTCCCCAATTCTAACTCTCATGCTCAGCAGTGGAAGTGGCCTTCCAGCAGGGGAGCACCATACAGCCCCATTTCTGGATTTGCTCCCCGCCACTGGGTCTCACGTGCGCTGGTTGGGTGCTGGCGTGGCTGCCTCACCTCCTCATTTGCCAGTGGGTGCTGTAGCCTGGCTGGTTGAACCCAGCCTACCCCCAGTTCCAACCCACACTGATGGGAGCTATAGTCTAGCCCAGCTCAGCCCAGCTAGCTTTTGGTCCTGGCCCTCATGTGAACTAGCTTGTGCTGTGGCCCAATCCAGCCCAACCCACAGTCCATTCTGGTGCTCTGATTCGCCAGTGGGTGATATGAACTGGCCCAGCTGTGTTCACCCCTGACCTGTGCCAAATGTATGCCTGAGGGTACCATTCCCTGACCTCATCTGGGCTGCTCCCTTTTGTGGTTCTTGGACTTACCTGCAGGGACTGTATCCCGATATATGAGTTGCCTAAACTCGTAAACTCAGTCCAAAACTCTCCCAATGCCAGATCTCATGTACACTGGTGGGTCCATGGGCCAGCCCTACTTAGTTCACCTCCTGTCTTAGCAGGAACAATGGCCTTTCCTAACAAGCCCTCATCCATTCTGGTTTTTACTATTGGGTGTTATAGCCAAGCTTATTTTATACCCAGACATAGCTCACATATGGCTCAGAAGAGGCAGAGACCTAGCCTAACCTGTCCCATACCTACCCTTGTTCTCCACAAGCTCTAATGAATACTGGAATCTAGTCCAGTCTGGTGTACCCCAGATTCAGTCCACACTTGTGCCAAGGGACCCTGCAGCCATACCTGGACTAGACAGCAGCCCCCACTGTGATCTTTGCACTCACCAGTGGGAACCACAACCCTGCCAGGGTATCCCTTTAGCTCCCCAACCAGGCCTATTCCCAGCTATAGATTTTGTGCATGCCAGTGGTTGCTCTGACAGAGCATGGCATAACCCTTCACCTGTCTTGGCCTTTGCCTTTGGATGCTGTAGCTTGGCTCAGCCAGGTCTAGTTCCGACTCTCATTGGCAGGTGCTAGAAACCTGACCCTGTTCAGTCTGCTTCCATCCCTGGCTCATGTAAACTGGTAAGTGTGACAGCCTAGCCTCGCATGACCTGTACTCCAGCCTGGTTTCCGCACGTGCCAGTGAGCTAAGGTTTGTTTGGCTTTACTTCCAAAACCAACCCACACTTGCCAACAGCTGGAGCTACCTTGCCCAGCTTAGCTGACTCCCAGGCCTGTACACATGTTCACCATCAGGAGCTATGACCCACTAGGGGAATTTTCCAAATCCCTCACTCGACCTATTCCCAGACCCAGATCTCACACATGCCAGTGGTGCTAGGTCCTTGCCTGGCTTTGCCTGCCCCTTCATGTTGGCCTAATATGAGTTAATGAATGTTGCGGCCCTGTTTAGTATGCGTATGTGGGTGCTGCAGCCTGAACCTGCCCAGACTATTCTCAGTCCTTGTACCTGTGAGTGTTCCCAGGTCACAGCTAGCTCAGCCCATCACCACTCCAACTCTCAAGCTAACCAGTGGGAGTTGTATTTCCACAGGTTTGGCTCACATATTCCCCACAGAATCTGCCCCAAGTCCTGGTTCTCTTGTATGCTGCTTAGTGTCATGGTACTGGCTAATGTGACCCATCCCCATCTCCTGTTCTGACAGTCAGGTACTGGGATCTAGTCCTGCTAGACAAGCTCCCAGTCCTAGCTTTTGTGTGGACTGGCATGCAGTGGTTGGCAATGTTCCATGCTCACAAGCCCAACTCAAGACTCCCATGTGGTGGTGCATGTGTATGTCCCATACAGATCTTATGGTCTCTCCCCTCCAAGCCACCAGGTCTCAGTTCCCTTGCTGACCTGCAAGTACAGTGGCCCTGTCATTTGGTTCCCTCAGGACCCATTCTTCACCTACATGTACTGTGGCCTTATCCATGGATGTTCCCAGGCAGTAATTCCACATCGCCAAGACCCAGAGCTTGCTGTAGGATGGCCAACAGGTGGAACCTAGCACTAGTTGGAGGTTTTGTTTTTTTAAGGTTTATTTATTTATCTTAAAGGTAGAGAGGGAGAGAAAGGAAGAGAGTCTTCATCTGGGACGTCATTCCCTATGTAGCTATAAGAGCCTTGCTGGGCAAGGCCCAATCCTGGAGTAGGGAACTTCCTCTGGATCTTCCACACAGGTTACAGGGGTCCAAGCACTTAGGCTGTTCTCCACTACCTTCCTGGAGCATTAGCAGGCTGCTGGATAAGAGACAGAGCAGCTGGAACTCTAACTGATGCTGCAATACGGGATGCTGGTGCTATAAGCAGCTGCTCAATGCGCTGCACCAGAATGTCAGTCTCTACTAAACATTCTTCACCAAGACAATATGTTCTTGTCTGGAACAACTGGCAACTTTTTTGGGGGTTAACTCACCCTGGACAGATACTTGATGAAAATAAAAGGGGGAAAATTTGGACCAGAAGTTTCCACATCTGTCTCTTCATTTTTCACTGAGCAATATCACAGATGGCCTTTTATTCAATAAAATAGATTTTTCTTCCTCCTGATTCTCACCTTCCAGTTGTGTAGAATTTCTTTGTGTTTCTGAATGATGGAGGAGTAAAATGAAATCACCCAAACACAGAACAATTATTTTAGTTTTCTTATACTGTGGATATCTACTTTCTTTGTGTGTGCCTAATTCTCAACATCTGTACCAATTAATAAAAGGAAAAATGGAGCCATACAATACCTAAAATCATAGCACATTGTTTACTGGTGAACCATTCTGTTTAATGTGCTCGAGGCCATGTTTATATTCTAAGAGTAAGTCAAATTAGACACTAGACACAGTTGTGATGTAGAAGTCACAGGAGGCTTAATTAGAAATGAGCCCTAATGTCTAAGGATGGTCCGCCTACTTTATCCAAATGGCAACTCAATACCCTGAAGAATGTTGAAGAACATGAGAACACATCTAATCCAGTCCTGCAAAAATGCTGAGATAAGTCAAACTTTGCATCAAATTGGGAGTTATTTTCCAGGAAATCATCTAAGAATTTTTGCAGCCGGATAAGGTAGAAAACAAAGTATAAAGCAAGGTAAAACACATCTCTCCTCCAGTCTGTAGGATTTGACTTTGCCTTTTAGGAGGTTAATGAATGCAGAGATGCTCTTAGCATTCCCCAACCTCAAACAAAATTCATGTTGGAAAGCGATCACAAAATTGTGATGCATTTGGGAAACTGTTTAGTTTTTTCTTTTCCAACATTATGGGCTGTTATTAGTTGGTGGTAAAAATTTTCAGGGAAAAATAAATGTATCTGTTTATTGAATCATTATTATAGATATCTATTTTATCCATGTTTTTGGAAATATTGTAAAAGCAAGTCTTCAGTGTTATTTAGCAGTTTATGTTTGCATTAATGGTTCTGAAAAAGGACTTCAATATATTCCTTAATGTTGTCTGTAGTAAAGTCAAGTAATCTCACGTTTTCTCTTCATTTAAAATCCACTCTGGGCATTGTGCAGTTCTGCACTAACTTTTGCCTCAAGCTAACATTTCCTCCTCTAACACAGTTTTCCCTAACACAAACTGTCCCTGTCAATCATACTTGGAAACTGTTAAGATTTCCTAAACCTTTCCTGCTTGTTTTCCTTGTTTATTGGCCTTAACAGGCTTATCTGGCTTTTTAGCAGCTTGCTCATTAAAAATCCTTCATGTGTTTCTAGTAAAAGTCCGAACTTGAAAATCTCATAGTGTTAGAAGTGATTATTTTTACGTTCATGGTAAATTCTACGTATATTTTGGTTGCTCAGTCCTTTTGTGGTACTTCCCCCCAGACAATCCTTAAAGCTTTGGTTTTCCACAGTATCATATCATTTTGTAATCATTTCTGTATTATTACTGGACAATGAAAATTCTAGTTCTCTTCAACTGTTTCTTTTAATAAAGAGTAATTATCTCAAAGCAAAAAAAAAAAAAAAAAGTGGGGAGGGGGGTACCCTCTTACTGCTCCTACTTCTTTATAATGACCACTGGTTCTAAATTTGCCTTTATACATGGGTGTAATCAGTCATTTGTTCTTTAAAATGACTTGGTGTCTTCAAAAAACTTAGATCTAATTAGAGAGATTTTCTTATGCCCTTTAGATAGTAAGCTCTTGGTGAGTCAGCATCGCGCCTAAGACACTTTTTATGTTGCTTAGCTGAGTGTATACAAAGAGAGAAACAGAAAAGCCTTGTATGTAATGATTATTTTGTGGTGATTAGAAGGCGGAGTGAGGATTTAGGTTCAGTCTAAAGGTGATAGGGGTTCTCATGAGCAGAGGTTGGTGGCTGAGTCTGTGACCTGCAGTAAACTATGTCATGCTCTTCTTTCAGAAGGCGACTCCTGCTGCTGTTTGCTGAATTACCTCTGAAATAATGAAGCTCAAAAGACAAGGTCTCTCCCAGCACTGGGTCTGGAACATAAAACCAATGTTCTGCCTCACTTCAGTTTAAAATAGAAGCCTCAGCGTTGTGCGTAACTAGAGATCTGGCTCCCTCCTGTTGAGAAGACCAGATGTTAACTCTTTGCTTGTTAGGTGACTCATTTTATTTCACCAGGTTTTCTGGAAACCCCAGTAATTTGTGCACTTACTGTTTCCACCTCTTTTTGGGAATGCTGTTTAGATGTTCCACTTCCCCACACAGAAACTTTCAGTGAAATGACAGAGTATCTGAAGGTTGTTCATTTCTTTCTCCCCTCCTGAGACAATCATATACTCACTATTGATGCAAAGTCAGGAGTTATTTACATTCTGAGCAATCGGTCAGTCAGGCAAACTTCTTTCTTCTTTTAAGAGCTATCTAGTCAGGTCCTTTGCCCATTTCTTATCCAGATTGGTTTGTTTTGAGACCCTTGTGTATTCTAGGTATTAATGCATGGTCAAATAAATGGTTTGCAAGTGTTGTCTCCTGTCTTCCAGTTCTCTTTTCATCCTGTTAGTTCTTTTCTTGTGCAGAAACTTATTTTTGTCTAGCTTTTCTTTTGTTGATTAGGCTTTTGGAATCTTATCTTAAAAAATTGCCTACAGCAATATTGTGTTTTCCCTATATTCTAACAATTTCATGACTTCAGGTCTTATATTTAGCTCTTTGATCCTTGCTAAGTTGAGCTTCTTAAACAGTGAGAGGTAAGGATCTAATTTCACTTTTCTGCAGATGTATATCCATTTTTTTCAACACAATTCACTGAAAGGAATATCCTTTCTCTGATGTGTGCTCTTGACATCCTTGCTGAAAGTCAGTTGGCTATATGTACACGGATTTATTTATGTTCTCAATTCTGTTCCATTGATTCACATGTCTGTTTTATGTTTTCATTACCATGTTTTAGTTACCTTGTTTTAATTATAATGCCTTTGCAGTTTTCTTTGAAGTCAGGTATTGTGATGCCTCCAGCTTTACTTCCTTTGGTTGTTTGCATATCTAAACGAATTGTAACATTGTATTTTCTTTCTTTTCAAAAAAGTTTTCATTTCATTGTTTATTTAGAGCCTATTCACATTCAGGAATAATGTCACTAACTCAACAGAAGTAAAGGTTATAACAATATTTTAATATGCAATTATACTACAATCCTTGAGTCAACTTCAGGCATGATGTATTTTCATGGTAATACTCTTCCTTAAATTGTTATATAGGTTATATTATTTATTTAGCACAAAGATCCACTTTGTAAGTGAAATCTTCTACACAACAAAGCTAATTGTTTTGTTGAAGTGGTCCAAATCCTGAACACTGACATCACATGCTGATGGGGATGCAGCAAGAAAAGAACTCTGTTGAGGGAACAAAATGACACAGCTATGTCAGATAAGCAGATTGGAAATTCCTTGTAAAACTACCGTGCTTTTAATATATGATTCAACTATCATACTTATTGGTATTTACTTGAATTAGTTGGAAAGATGTATATATTTATGGCAGCTTTTTCAAATTACCAAAATTTAGAACATCCAAGATATTCTTCAGTAAGCAAGTAAGCTTTGGTACAATGGACTATTAAACTCTGGTATAATAGACTATTATACTAGTGGTATAATAGACAATGGACTATTGTTCAGTACCTAAAGAAAATGGGTCGTCAAGTCATAGACAGGGAGAGATTATTAATAGAGATTATTAAGTGCAAGAAACTAGTCTGTGATGGCTGCATGCTGAGCTATGTGACAGTCTAGAAAAGTGCACTATGGGGACAATAAAAAGGCCTGTGAATGCCCCAGGCTAGGGAAGAAGACTGACTGACCATTTTCAAGGCAGTGAGTCTACTCTGTGTGATGCAATAGTGGTGGATACGTGTTAGTCTACATTTGTCAAACCCATAGAATGTACAGCATTAAATGATGTACTAATGCAAGTTGGCTATTTGTAACAGACCGACCACTCTGAGGATGTTCATAATATTGGAAGCTGTGGGTATGAGAGAGCAGGATATACATGGATATATATATATAAAGAGAGAAGAGGAAATATGCTGCCTATCTCATCATTCCAAGCACGATGAAGTCGCTGAAGAATCCACTGATTGACATAGTCCATCTTAGAGTCTCCGTTTGCCCAGTTTTTCACTGCCAACATATGGCTGGGATAGTTGATTGATTTATTCTGTCCTCTGTCTTTTCATAGTTAGGATTCTGAGTCTGACAGTTCAAATGGGGAGATTCCTAAAGAAACTTTGTCTGAAGTGATCCCAGATCTAATTCTTGTGTGTACTTGGCAAGTACAGGGCCCAGTACAGTCCATTGCCCGAATCAACCAGTGGTTGCAATTGCTGAGTCAGTTCTCTTTCTAGCCCTGTTTTCCACTGGAATCAGTGGATGTTACAGTGCAGCCTGATTCTGCCCAGCATACACTTGGCCCTCATGCAAACCAGTGATAACTGCAGCCTAGTTGGAGTGACCCACAATAATCCCCACCAGGCCTGCCCTCTGCCCTGGTTCCTGTGCTTGCCAATATGTATAGCAGTCTGGTCCAGTCTGTCCCACATCCCATTCAGCTCTCATACATGTCAATGGGCATTGAAGCCTAGTTAAACCCAACCAGCTCCACTATCCAGCCCACACACGTGCTGTTGGGTACCTTCCTGTCTAGCCACTCCTACCCTTGTCCTGGTTTTCATGCTTTCCAGTGGGAGTGGTAACCCAAGAGGGAGGAGCCCACTATTTCCCTTCTAGGCCACTCCCACTTCCGGATTATGAACTCTCCAGGTGGTTCTGGAATTTAATTGGCAGATTTAGCCTCCGGTGCCATCCCCTTCCAGCTGATGCTGTGGCAAATCCCAACCAACCCTCACCAACTCTAATTTTTGCTTGCACCAGTCAGAACAGTCAGCCCAAGCTGGCTTTCCCCTGACCTAGTTCACATGAGGCCCACAGGTGTTGTACCCCTGCCTGGCCTGGTCTGTCCCCATCCCAACCCACGCTATCCAGTGGGAGTGGATGTCTAGCGGGGATAACCGTCCCTGGTTCTCACGTGTGCTGTTGGGTGCTGCGGCCACATCATGCATAGGTTTTTATATTAACTGTAGCAAAGGCTCTTAAGTGAGTGTTGCAAACTCATAGCATCATTTACCAATGGGAGAAGAGACCAGACAAAACTGTAGGTGGAGATGACTTAAGTTTAATACATAATGTGCCAGGTTTCTAAAAATAAAGATTTTTTACCTGTATAAATTAGCATAGCACTATACATAGGTGTGTGTGTGTGTTTTAATTTAAGCAAAAAAAAAAAAAAATCTCTCAAAATAAAGTCCTAGGCTTATACTTCTTTGAAACAAAAAGTAATTTCCAATAAAATACCAAAGGAGATTTCTGAGTTTTTGGTACAATGAGTGCAGTTTTCCACTTACTATATCTACTACAGAGAAAAGAGATAAAGGTAGTTATTTCTTCTTTTGCTCACATCAAGGATGAGTTTGAGATAAAATGCACATTCTAATGAAGGCCCTGTCAGCGTGTCTGGGAAAGAGGCAAGAAAGGAGATCTGGGAGTAGCAGAGTAGAAAGCTGGTGACCAGCATTCAAGAGCAGAGAAACAGCCCAGGGCATGACGAGTTCTCAGTAGCATAACTTCAGCTACAGAGTTTGAAGCTAAAGTTTTTTGAAAATGTTTTTCATTGGAGAAATAGCATACCTAATGTTTCATGGAAAATTTTGAAGACTAGGAAAGAAAACACTGTGAGTTCCAATTTTCAGTTTTGCATCTAAGCTTCCAACTTTTTACCTTTGCACTTCCATCATTTGCTGTTGGTGTAAGCATAACATAGTTGGAATACAGACTCTAAACCTTGTTGATCATATGTCAAGATCACATGAATGTTGCTATTGTTGTAATAGCTAGTTCACTGGATAAATAATTGTAGAATCAACTTAGTCAACTTTCTGTCTAAATTGCTCCAATTGCTTGAACGTTTTTGCTAGAAGGTTTTACATTTTTACCAGATTTTTTTCCTATTTGAAAGTACCTTTAATATAAATTTTGACAAATTGACAGGAGACACAGTTTGTCTTACTAATCTTAAAAACTCTTTCTGATCACTCACTGCATGAGTGGTACCGATATGATGCCACCAACAGGGTGTGAAAATCAGTTCTCCACAAAAGAAGCTATTTTAAGGCTGTGTGAACAACAGTCTCTCAAAGTTCAACTCCTTAAAACTATTTATTTACTATTTGAAAAGAAGAGTTACAGAGAGAAAGGGAAACACACACACACACACAGAGTGGGGGTTGGGGTGGGGACGGAGAGACCTTTCGTCTCTGATTCACTCTCCAAATGAGTGCAACATCTAGGGCTGGACTAGGCTAAAATGAGATCTCAGAGGGCTTCTTCCAGGTCTCCCAAGTGGGCACAGGGACCCAAGCACTTGGGCCACTTTCTGCTGCTGTCCCAGGCCATTAGCAGGAAGCTGGACTGGAAGTAGAGCAACTAAGACTCAAATTAGTGCACAGTTCGGATAGTAATGCTGTAGAAGGCAGCCCTATCAGCTATACCAAAACGCCAGCTCCAGGTTTCAAATTTTTGCAGCTATTATTCAGCAGACCTTTGAAAATTTATTTTCCAATAAAAGCATATTTGACAATTTAAAAATTAAGTTTCTTTTCTTAAAAAAAAAAAGATTTGTTTATGCACTTAAAAGTTAGAATTATACAGAGAGAAGGAGAGATAGAGAGAGATTCCATCTGTTGGTGCACTTCCCAAGTGTCCCCAATAACCAGAACTGAGCGGATCTTAAGCTAGGAGCCAGAAATTTCTTCCAGGTCTCCCATGTAGGTGACAGGGGTTTTAGCACCCACGCCACCTTCTGTTGCTCTTTTCTAGGCCATTTGCAGGGAGTTGTATCTGAAGTAGAGTAGTCAGTTCAAATACTGATGCCCATGTAGGATTCTGGCATCACAGGCAGTGGCTTTATGTACTGTGCTACATAATGCCACGTTTCTTTTCATTAAAAAAAGCAGGCATGACCTCAGATGTGATTTGTTTTCTTATTTCCCAGCTCCAGTGAATGACTGGTGCAGTTTCCCTGTGGACAGCTGAGCTGTGATATTTCTGGTCTAAAAGGCAGAAGGTTATAGCATGGACACAGGTTTGTCCAAATAAGGGCTTCGTCTTCCTCCCTTTTTGTTGCATCATCTATCACTAGTGCCAACAATGATGCTAGGCTTTGTCCAGGCTGAACCTGAGTGGGAGAAGCCTATCAAAAACAGGCATTGAATCCGTGCAGAAGGTGGCGGGTTTTCTCTGGCTCTTGGTTGAAGAGTCCACTGTTGACCTTGGCCTCTTATCTGTACCATGGAAGAAAAGAGCTGGCACAAGACTGTGGTAAGAGACATCCAGGTGAGTTCTCTCTTTACTCACCTAGAACTAAACCCTTTTTCTCTTCCTTTTCGCTTGTGAGAAGCCATTCTCTGTTATGAATGTCATGAGAAATTCCCAATTGTCAGGAAATGCAAGCATGGGGAGGGGTACCCTAGTGTTTTGTTCTCTTAGCACTGTTGAAGTTGCTGAGTATCTCCTTCCCAACTTGCCATGGTGACCAGTCCAGAATGGGTGTTTTTAGAGCTTCAATGTTTTTGGCTGGTGGGATAAATAGGAGATTCTTTTTCCAGGCTAAATAATCAGTGAGAGAAAGAGAAAACTTATCTAGCATTTGTTGAACATCAGAGAATTGCTAAGCACTTAACACAGGTGTTAATGTGTCTTATAAACCACTTACAAAATAGTTTTGTAATTTCAGAATACTAGAATCATATAAGCTTGGGTTATTTACCTAAGCTTTAGTTATATGGATTTCTGTTGTTAGAGAACAATTTTAACCCAGTGTGCCTTGACTACTTTGAGGTCTCTTGCAAAACTAAAATCCTGTGTGGCTGTGTGGCCACATCCCTTTTCCTCTCCTGCAATGAGGTTTTTGTAGGGCTCTCCTATGAGATGGTATCTTTGTGCCTCTGACTCTGAGCGCACAGTAATACAAGGCGGTGTCTGCAGGAACCAGAAGCCTGATGTACAAATTTGTAGAATTTTGCGTAGTTTTTGAATAAAACCTTTCTGTGGCAAAACTGGCATCTCCTTTTTCTGAGTGTCCCCATCCCCTGTAGAGAATGAATTCGGGTCCTTGGTTTGGATACTGTCGAAACCAGTAGAGATCCACAAATCTTGCAGATGAGGCATCATAATGACATGATAGGTCTACAGTCTTCCCTTCTGTGCCAGACACTTGTGTCTTCTTGGGTGCGATCCAGTTTGCTCTCCCACAGCCTGCAACATAAAACACAGCAAGCTCAGTGTTATTTGCTGTCTTCTCTGAGAGGGCAGTTTGGAATACTGAGTGCAATTGTTACCTGGACAAACCAGGGCTAGAAGCAAAGTGAAGATAAGCTTGCTAGTCGTCATTTCTTCTGGTTCCTGATTTAGGACCTTACACTATTCGGTGCATTTCAAAATCAATGACATCTCATCATCAAGTTCCTGGGAGGTCTTTCAGACAATTTTTTTTTTGTTATAACTCACGAGTCAGAAATGGGAGGAGCTCAGTTTATCTACATAAAGATTTTTTTTTTCAAAGGAACTAAGTAACACCTGTTGGAGTGACATTGAGAAAAACTCATGCTTTGGAATAATTTACATGTCCATCATCTCTCTAGACATTATTTTGTGTTTGTGCATGTAGGTAAAATGGAAAGGGAACTTCATTAATTTATTTTTGACTATTCATAGGACATTAAAATGATATCTTATAACTTCAATACATTTCCGATTTAAGGGAGCATTAATTTGTAGCTATTTGAGAAGCTGGTAATAAATAATCATATTTTAATGCTATGTCTGTTGATCACGTATGTAGACAGTCACACATATTTCCTTTTGTAAATGTGAATGTCAAAGAACCATATAGTGCAGTTTCACTTTACTTGAACTTGATATTTAAAGTGTTTTTCCTATTTCACAAATAATTCTTAATATTGAGCTCATGGCTGATAATTTGAAAAATGAACATGATAAAGGAGAGAAACAACAAATAGCTTAAAGTCCTACTCAAAGACAGCAGCATTGCAAATATTTTGATATTTTGTTTATGTGAATGTTGCCAACAGAGTTCTGGTAAAAGGGCTTACTTCCTAACACTGGGCATAATGGCATGGTTGCAGAGCTGGTGTCATATGACCGACCCTGAGTAACTATAAGTTCTCTGTGCTAACTTTCATAAAAAATCACAGAGAATGGTGAATGCAATTCTGTAACACAGCCCGAGTTATGACTCTACTGTATGGCTACTTCTCTTAAAGCTTACTTTGGAAGGTGGCAGCAGATCCCGCATCTGACAGCTGCAGAGCCACCAGAAGCGTTTGAATACAGGCTGCAGGTGTGGAGAGAACACTGTGCCTCTACCGCACAGAAGTACGTGGCTGAGTCTCCAGGCTGGGTGGCTGCAATGCGCAGGGTGCTGACAAGTTCTGTCTTGTTTAATGCTCCCGTTAGCCTCCCTGACTTCTTTTCTGCTCCACTTGAAATTAGGAGAAGCAGAAATGTGAGGACGTTCTTATCCTGCTTGTACCACTGTAGATTTTGAAAGTTCTTCACTTCATAGCTGCAGGTGAGAGTTGCACTGTCTCCTTCATGGACAACTAGAGATGGGGGACTCTGTACCACCTTGTCGTCACTGCTCACCCCTGTTTTCAAAAAGTGAAAAATTATGTCAGCCAATCAAATCTCCATAGAGGTCAATATTCTCCATTGGAACTATAGGGCTCTCAGAAAAGTCACACCGTCCCCTACCCACATGCATCACCTTTTAATTCTCTGAGATACAGTCCTCAGGGTTTCCTGGTAGTTCCTAACCCTTTGTAGTATCCATACTCACAGACTAGTTGAAGCCAAATGACCACAAGTTCAATCCATGGCCACTTCATCATTCTTCAATTCTTGGGGCTGTTTCCTTGAGAAATGTTGACTGTCAGCTCTAAGCATGAGCTTAGAAAAAATGTCAACTCTCAGCAATCGGCACTCACACACACACCCTTCCCCCTTTCCCAGCCCTTCCCCACCAAAGAGAGAGAGATGAAAAGAGACAGAGAAGGAAATAACAACTTAGCTCTTCAGCCAATCAGAAAAGAAAAAAATCATTTGGTTCTAATTCAGATTCACATACCTCCCACTCAGTCACCCACCAAGTCATTCAAAATGGAACACTGCCATCTTGTGAGCTAGTGTTGAATAAAAATTTGGATTCAAATGTTTACCAATAATGGCAGATTCTTCTAAAATTTGTCAGTCAGTTGAAAGACAGACTAACCCAAGCCAGCAAAAGCTCTGTGAGCTGGTGGTTTTTAGGCATTGCAGGGAATTTAGAAAAGCAATGGAAGTTCTAAGAAGAAAACACAGTCATCCACAGTTCTTACTCATCATGCTCTTTGTTTTGTTAGCTATGTATTCATAATAAAATGCATCATGTTAACATTTGTTTAAAGATGCATGGATTCTTCAACATGTTTGTGAAAAATAGAACTCCAACAGAAGCTTATTTTGGCATACAAAAAATTTTGAAATCTGTGAGTTTTTTTGTTAATGTGTAATTTCTATGAATAATAAAAATATTTATTTCAGAGAAGCAGAGACTGAGAGAGAAGTATAAGCACACACACATCATTTCCATCTGGTGTTCATTCCCCAAATGTCTCAAATGTCTGGGACTGGGCTGAGGCTGAAACTGAAAGCAGAGAATTTTATCCTCCTCATTCATGTGGATAGCAGGAGTTAAGTTACTCAGCCCTCTTAGACTCTGCAGTGGTAGGAAGTTGGGATCAGGAGTCACAGCTGGGCATCAAATATAGGTACTTCAATATGGGAAATGGCATCTTAATTGGAGTCTTCACTATTCTACCAAACCTTTGCTCCTCTTCCATGAATTTTTGAAGATTCCTTCATATGCAGGAATTTCAAAACTCTTTGCACCAAATAAACAGTTTTCAGTACTTACTTACTTAAAAAGGCAGATTTGCAGAGAGCGAGCGAGTCTTCCTTCTGTTGATTCATTCACCAAATGATTGTAAACAACCAGGAGCCAGGAGCTTCTTCTGTGTCTCCCACGTGGATGTCAGGGGCCCAACTACTTAGGACATCTTCAGCTGATTTCCTGGGCCATTCCCAGGGAACTAGTTCATAAGCAGAGCATCCTAGACACCAATGGGAGCCCAAATGGGATGTCGGCATTGTAGGCAGTGGCTTAATGCTGCAACACAACGTTGGCTTGACACTTTCTTCAGTTACAATGAAAGTGAGATATCTGTAACCCCTGTTTATTGAAGTGATATCTTCTTTTTCTTTAAAAAAAAAAAAGATTTATTTTATTTCAAAGCCAGAGTTGCAGAGAGAGGAATTGACAGATGGAGAGACTAAAGAGAGAGAGAGAGAGAAATTTTCCACCCATTGGTTTATTTCCCAAATGGCTGCAATGGCCAATAGCCAGGAACCTCTTCCAGGTCTCTCATGTGGTATAGGGGCCCTACTAGTTGGGTTATCTTCCTCTGCTTTCCCAGGCACATTAGTAGGAAGTTGAATCAGAAGTGGAGCAGCCAAGACCTAAACTGGTGCACCTATGGGAGGCTGGCATTGCAGGTGGAGGTTTTATCTGGTCCCAAGGTGAACTCCTTTGGTGATAATCTCCCATCATGGGTAGAATAAGCACAAAATAAGATAAAACAACTATGTCTCACATCAAGAGATATAACATGCTCATATTTGGTTATAAGTTGTAAAGAAATCTTTATTTTCAAATTTTATTGATTAAAACTTTATTCATGTATTTTAAATGAATCTTTATTATATGTCATTCTTCACCTTATTTTTCCATTTTAGCAGGATATCTTAAATACTGAACTTTTAGAATGGTTCAGTAGTAATCTGTAGCATAAATGTACCATTATTTAACTAATTATTGTTCACTGAATACACAGGTTGTGTCTAGTTTTTCTGTTCAGTGCAATGTTTGCAGTGCATATTTGAAATTCATGTTTAGTCTTATCATTTACATGTTTTTCATCAGCTTTTTAGAGGAGCCCATCTGCATGCACGGGTTTTAATTTTTTTGGGGCCAAAATAAATTTCTTTTTAATTGCATTTTATGTAGACCACTTGCAATACTCTTACATTTCTCTTTGCAGCGTGCAGATCACAGTGTGTTTTTATCTTATCCTCTATGGAATTTCCAGGGGTAGTTCAAAGAGCTCCTCTTCAACTCAATAGTCAAACCAACTAGATTTTTCTCTGTATTTTCTGAGTCTGTATTTTCTACCTGTATCTTTATTAACTAATTTCAAAGCAATTTTGTTTTATAGCTTGCATCTTAACTTCTAAAACACATTATTAATGTTCACCATTTTAATAGATGCTATAACTTTTCCTTGGTGTTGGAGATTGCTATTTGTCTACCCAAATCTATTTTCCGCTTCTCCCGATAATAGACATGTCCATCGCTACTCAGATAATAATTTCAATTACAGTTAGATAATGATTATAGATTCAACTCTCTTGTAGGTGTGACTTGTGTCACCTCTGGTCCAGGATCCTGCAGTGTGGACAAGCCTGCATCATGCCTTCCTCTTAACTGGAATCTGTCATAGTGCTGGCCAAAAAAGGACCTTGCACATGAAAGCAAGTTCCTGAGAAATAGTTCAACTTGAAATGAAAAATAACTCAAGTCCCTCAAAAATGATAAGGGAAGAACCATTTACTGACCCAGAATACAGGCCAACATTTTAAAAATATTTCATGAGTAATAGGAAACAAATTTGTTTTCTAATTGGTGGGTGTGATATTTGACTTATTCCTAACATGTATATCAACATGCACGTCATGTGATGAAATGTGAAAATCTGGATTCAGCTCATTTTGCTTATCCTCTCAGCAGTTGGTGAACTTTTGGGTTATTTTGACTTTTTGACTATTAGGAATCACAGTGCTATGAATATTCATATATAAACATTTACATGAACATGGTTTTAATTATTTTTAGTCACTACAAAGAAATAAAATAGTTGGCTATTTGAGGAACTGCCAAAAGTTTTCCAAAGTAGCTGCCCCATTGTAGATTTATGAAGGAGGATTCTGATTTCCCCACACCCTCATTAAAAGTTACTGCTTCCTGTTTTTCTTGCTTGCCAGCCTCTTCCTTCTCCTTTTTGAAATTATGGACATCCTAGCAGGTGTGTAGTCGTGTCTCATTGTGGTTTTGATTTATATTTCCCTTATAAATATTGATGTTGGGCATCTTATGCTTCTTGGCCATCTGTTTATACTTTTTAGAGCAATGAGTCTTCAAATTCTTTAGCCCCTCTCAAGTCAGTACTCACTTTATTATTGAATCAAAGACTTTCAAAAATACTCTTGATCCTTGGACATCTGTTTTGCAAATGTGACCTTTCGCTGTTTTTTTGTTTTAAATGTTTTTAGTTTAAACAAATTTTCACAGATATAAAATTAGTGAATATTTTTTGGGTACTATGGAATGGTTCTTTTTTTTTTAAAGATTTATTTATTTTTATTACAAAGTCAGATACACAGAGAAGAGGAGAGACAGAGAGGAAGATCTTTTGTCCGATGATTCACTCCCCAAGTAAGCACAATGGTTGGTGCTGTGCCGATCTGCAGCCAGGAACCAGGAGCTTCCTCCAGGTCTCCCATATAAGTGCAGGGTTCTTGACTGCCTCCCTAGGCCACAGGTATAAAGTTGGATGGGAAATGGAGCAGCCATGACACAGACCAGCACCCATATGGGATATCAATGCTTTCAGGCAGAGGATTAGCCATTGAGCCATCATGCTGTCTCATGGAGAATGTTTTAATACTTGTGTGATATCTTATCAGTGTAAGTATATCTATCTCTTTGAGCAGCTAACGATTTTCTAAGCTGAAGCATTTTTTCATTCCTGTAGGTCATCCTTTCTGCTCTCTTGTGTGCTTTGAGGCACAAAGCTTTTGAAATTTAGATCCTATTTATCTGGATTTTTTTCTTTGTAATATTTCATCTCTTTAAAATTTTGGGTGAACATGTAATTGTTGCACATTTTCACTAGTACATTGAAATATTTCAACACATGTTTATACTATGTACTTAATGTTTGAATCGGATAATCAGCATTTCTATTCCCTATCATTCCTTTATTACTATTATTATTTATTTATTTATTTTGAAAGTCAGCGTTATAGAGAGAAGGACATATATTCCATCCTCTGGTTCACTCCCCAGATGACAGCAGTAGCCAGAGCTGGACCAGGGTGAAACCAGAACCCACACACTTCATTTGGGTCTGCCAAGTGGGTGGAAGGGGATCAAAGACGTGGGATCAAAGCTTTGTTGTGCTGCTTTTCCTAGGCCATTAGCAGGGAGATAGATCATAAGTGGAGCAGCTGGATACAAACTGGTACTCACATGGGTGTCAGTGTCACAGGCAATGGCTTTATCTGCTGTGCCACAATACAGCCCCAATTTCCTTATCATTGCTAAGTGGAGTCTTCTTCTCTATTTCATCACAAAACACACAAGCTATTTTTTTTCAAATCCATTGCATGATCCAAAGTTGCAAAGATTTACACATAATTTTTAAAGATTTACTATGATTTTTAAAGATTTATTTTTATTGGATAGGCAGATTTACAGAGAGGAGGAGAGACAAATATCTTCCATCTGCTTGTTCACTTTGCAACTGGCCACAATGACCAGAGGTTGAGCCAATCCAAATCCCAGGAGTATCTTCCAGGTCTGCCATCTGGGTGCAGGGCCCAAAGGCTTTGGGCTGTTTTCCAGTGCTTTCCCAGGTCACAAGCAGGAGGTGGTTGGGTAGTGGGTCAGCCAGGAGATGAACTGGAACCCATATGGGATCCTGGTGCATACAAGAGAAGGACTTTAGCCACTAGGCTACCATGTCAGGCCCAGGTTTATTTTTATTTATTTGAAAGACAGTTATTGAAAGTGAATGCTTCAAATTGCTGGTTCACTTCCCAAATGGTTACAATGCCAAGAGCTTTTTCCAGGTCTCCACTTGGTAAATGGTCCCAAGCACTTGGACTGTCTTCTGCTGCTTTCTCTGGCACATTAGCAAAGCGCTGGAACAGTCCAGATCCAAAATGATGCCTATACAGGATGCCACCACTGCAGACAGTTGCTGAATATGCTATGCTACAGAGCCAACCCCCATAGTTGTGTTTCCTTCTAAGCTTTTATGTGTTTAGCTCTTATGTTTAGGTCTCTGATCCATTTGGGTCAGCTTTTGTGTCTGTTTGAGGTGGAGATTCAGTTTTGTTCTTTTGCCTGCAATTACCCAATTGTTGTGGCACCATTTGTTGAAATGACTATTCTTTCTGCTTGCCTTGGCTGTTTACTATAAGCCAATTGGTAATAGATGTATGTATGAATTTATTCCTGAGTTCACAATCATATCCTATTGACAGCTATAAATATATATTTTTATTGGAAAGGCGGATATACAGAGAGGAGGAGAGACAGAGAGGAAGATCTTCTGTCTGATGGTTCACTCCCCAAGTAAGGGCAATGGCCGGTGCTGTGGCAATCTGAAGCCAGGAGGCTCTTCCGGGTCTCTCGCACGGGTGCAAAGTCCCAGGGTTTTGGGCTGTCCTCGACTGCTTTCCCAGGCCACAAGCAGGGAGCTGGATGGGAAGTGGAGCTGCCGGGATTAGAACTGGCACCCATACGGGATCCAGACGTTCAAGGTGAGGACCTTAACCTCTACACTATCGCGCTGTGTCCGACTGCTATACATCTTTAAAACAAATATGTTAAAAATAGAAATTGGGTACTAACCAAGTCTTGGCACAGAGAAATGTTAGTAAATATATTACACATATTAAAAATAAGTATTATGATATTAACAAAACACGTGTTTGCAAATAAATTCTTGAGTATATGAGAGTTTGTAGTAATAGAATGGTAAAGATTGTGGGTAGCATACATGGTTATACTATATGCATGACCATAGGATCAGGAGCTGGAGGCACCCAGTGACTGCAGTCCCAGTCATGAGTTTGAGTACAGGCTGCAAGTGCTTGTGGAACACTGTGCAAAGCCAGCACAGAAGTAGGTGCCTGCGTGTTCAAGCTGGGAGGCTGAGATGGTCAGATAACTCTGCTTCCTTGTTTCACTAAACTGGGCAGTTAGTTTTCCACTTCTGGTCAATTCACCCATCTTGTATAAGGCTATCAAGAGGACAGGACCTTGGCCAAGATCCTGCTTGTACCACAGCAAGCTGTTCAATGTACTTGAGGAAGTGCAGTTCATGGAGATAGCCTCCCCTTCCTTGATGGACAGGGACTGAGGACTCTGATCCAGCTGTTGAGCATGCACCCCTAGTAGGGGAGACAAAAAAAGGTAATGGAGATGGTCACCTTCCTCCAACCAGGAATGAACACTGCATTCCCACACTTCCCAACCCTGCCCTGTGCTTTTCTAGTCCCTCCTCTTTCATGGGCTCTCCTTCCTTCACCCTCTTTTCATAGACCAGGATAAATCCTCACCTTCTGCTCTCACAATTTGCTTACCCCCTTTAGAATTCTCTGTAGTGGAATCAGATAGCCCCCATACTCACATGTCAGTGGCACCCACAGGATTATTAGTAAATTTTCCAGGAGTATCTTCATCAGCAAATAAGTGATTGCCAAATGGTTTCTTTTTGCTTCAAGACACCTCTCTAAACTTATGATAACACTGTGTCTTACTTTGTGGTGTTAAAGTATCTGTTCTGCTATCAGTCAATCTGATCTCTCACAGGATGTTTCCCCAGTGCTTTGAACTAACCTGGCAGGTTGGCTGTGAATGGAGACACTGCCTCCCTATGGCCGGAAACTGCATTGTTGTATTTTCATGCTTCTGTTCCTTAAATTCATTTGAATAATACATTTGTTGAGCCCAGCAAATGCTGGGTAAATGCAGAAACATGAGTAAGACAGAGAGATCTCTGCCTTGTGCCAGACAATCAGCACTAGCTAGACTTAAAATTGAGCATGATAGATGGAAGTGTTATTGGACAAATCATCAGGCCCATGCTACTTGCCACTTGGATAAATAATTCACCAGAGATGAAAGTGGCTAAGAGGAAATGAGTCTGTTTCAAGAAGTCAGCATCTTGGGGAAAGAAGTCTCTCGATCTAAAATGAGCTCTTTCTCAATTAACAAACCATGCAAGAAGGGTTTTTGAAGGATTGAGGATAGTTGTGAGGCGAAGTTAGAAATCCCAAAACAATGAGTCTAACTGTTCAGGCTCTGTTCTGATGAGGGTCCGTCAGGCATCAGCCATCTGGAGACCTCCTTGGTAGCTGGGTCAAAGTCACCATGCCATATCCTGTTCTTCAGAAGGTCTCGGAGACTAATGCCAACAACAGTAGTCACCCAACTAGATACAGATAATCCGCAATATCAGTAGCTATTTAGATATATATATATTTATATATATAATAAGAAAAGAAGGGAAAGGAAGACTCTCTTATTACAATTGCAGAAGTCTTCTTCCTTATTTCCTTTCTGAGAACTCAGTGTAAAAATTCCAAGAAAAGTTTTTAGCATCCAAGGACATAAAGATCGGGCAAGGGGTGACAGCATGTGACATGTTTTGGGAAACCGGAGTAAGTTGGAAAGTAGAAACTGGCTTGGCTGACCTTAGAAAGTTGAGTCTTAAGTCCTTCAGGGAATAATGCTGAGAAAAACCAAGGTCCCCTTAACAAGGTCAATAAAGAGGATGTGTTGATACCTCAGCTCAAAATGAAGTGTAGAGATAAGGAATTCTAAACAAAATGTATAAAGTATCATTTTATGAAGTACTGTAAGTTCTCTAACAGATCATTCAGCTTGATCTGGAAAAGTCAGCTCTTGCCACCACTTTTATGGAAGTCTATCTTTTTTCTTATTGAAAATGAAAAATGTCTAATTGAATAACAGGCATAAGACCCCTGGGTGTCAGGCTTAGTTGATAGTGATGTGAAACAAATATTTAAAAACAGAAAGTGATGCTCATCTTCTACTCAAATCTCGGGGTTAATTTTTATCCTATCAATTAGGAATGTGCACCTAGAATCACTAAGCATTTCAATAAAACCATCCTTTATCAAGATGCCAGAAAACAAACAAACAAAAATCAGAGAAAAGAGCCCAGGAAGGCTACCGTTGATGTCAGCAATACAGTGTAACAAACATTCTGGCTTCTCTTGGAGAAGCAAATAAAACTTGAAGTGATACCAAAGTTTAATTTTTATAGAATGGAATTTTAGAGGAGCAATTTGGGTTTTAAAGAATAAATTTGGGGCCTTGTGTAATGGCTCAGTTAGCTAATCCTCTCCCTGAAATCACCAAGATCCCATATTCATGTCCTGACTGTTTCACTTCCCATCTGGCTCCCTGCTTGTGGCCTGAGAAGCAAGTGGAACAGCTGGGACTCAAATCATTGCCCATATGGGATGTCGGTGTTGCAGGCAGAGACTTAGCTGACGTGCCACAACACTAACCTCAAGCCTTTCAAATATAAAAGAAACTTTCAGGAAAGTCAACATCATATGATCAAATTTGCATATTGGAAATGAGTAAATATGAGAGGTGATTTTAGATAGAGCCTGACTCAGAGTCATCTTGACACTGCATGCCTGGCAGTGGCAGTGGACGACTCCAAATGGGGTGTGCATGGGGTCCCCTTGCCTCTGCACACTTGGCGGTAGCAGAGATGACTCCACATCAGGCCTGCTTGGAGTCATCTTGACCCCACGTGCCTGGTGGTGTGCTCTGTGGACTTGAATGTGTGGGCTTCTAGGGGTCTGGGTTATGGCACAAATGATGGTGAGCAGGGACCTGAGGGTTCGTGTCCAGGTGAGAAATAACTACCAAAGGATTGCCATAGACAAGGCCACTGTACTTGCATGTAAGTGAGGGTGCTGAAATTGATGGTTTGGAGGGGGGAATGGGGAAACCTTTAAGGGTCAGACTGAAGCACCAGCACATGTGGGAGACCTGAGCTGGGCTAATTATCACTGAATACCACTCACTGGCACGAACTAAAGCTAGGGCTGGGACCTATCTGGAAGGGCTATATCACAGTATTCACCAGTGAGAGTTGGCACAGGGAGTGGGTTATGTTAGGCTGGGCCATGGCAATAACCAACACATGAGAGAATCAGGTCTGGGGACTATGTGATGCACTGCTGTGCAGCTGCAATCTCAACTGGCACATGCAGACTCTTGGGTTTCTATATTTTTGTTTAATAAGAATATTTCAAAATAGGCTTTTTTTGTTGTTGTTTTTTTAAAGATCTATTTATTTTTATTGCTAAGTCAACAACAGGCCGGTGCTGCGCCGATCTGAAGCTAAGAGCCAGGAGCTTCCTCCAGATCTCCCACATGGGTGCAGGGTCCCAAGGCTTTGGACTGTTCTCTACTGCTTTCCCAGGCCACAAGAAGGGAGCTGGATGGGATGTGGAGCTGCTGGACTAGAACCAGCGCCCATATGGGATCCCAGCATGTGGAAGGCGAGGACTTTACCACTACACTATCGTGCCGGGCCCTAAAATAGGTTTTAAAAAGGAAATTAATAACTACACATCTGTTCCTTTTTCTCTTTTCTTTCAAAGATAATCTATACCCCATGGACATGCTATCAGTAGCAACAAGGACATTTTCAAATGTTTCTAAGGATTGATTTCAATTAATTTTCCTTTTTGAGAGAGTTGGAAGGACTAAGGTGAGGCAATATTTTGTGTCTGGGCCCTACCCTGGGGCAGGCAAATGGTAGTACCCACTTCCTTAACTGAGACCCACACTGAAAGCAAGGTTTGCATGAAGAAAGAGCCAGGATAAATTCCTATCTCCTTTCTTTGTTTTTTATGAGATTGTAATCGTGACTGTTTTTCTTTATCACTCCAAACTTAACTCTCCACTAAATGAAGAATTCAACAGGTACTAAGGAGAAAAGCCACAGTTGCTCAAGAGTACAGACAAGGGCCAGAAATAAAGAATTTCTAAGTGTCAGTTTTGCTCACACCTGTTACTCCTTTTTGTACTTTTATGTTAGAATTGTGATTTGTAGTCACTTTGTTAAGACCAGCTTAGTCCTTTCAGTAACATGAAGCTTTTTTTCCTATATTCATTCCTTTAGCTTTATACTCCTTGATTTTTTTCACTGTCTTCTAACTTCTTTTTTTTTTTTTTCTCCTTTATTTTTCCGGTTTCTCTGTTGAGCCTTTCCTTTTCTTATGAGGCAGCTCTTTCAAAGGCAGCTGCAGCTTCCCCTCCCTACCAGGGAGATATTGTACAAAGTGCAGTCCCACCTGCCACAGTGTGTGTCTCTCAGCATGCAGTAGTACACAGCAGCATCTCTCAGGGTAACATGGAGCAGGATCAAGGTACTGAACTTCCTATCTGCTGTGATGGTCAGAGAGGCCATGCTATTGGTCACATTGTTTTTCAGGCCATGAATCACATATTCCGGACGCTGGAGAGGAATCTGTCGATACCACCAGATGTACTCACTTCCAGCAATCGAGGAGTGGTTGCAAGGCAAGTGGACAGGTGCTTCTTCAGTAGCCTCCAGTGAACTTGGCTGTGTGGTCTTAGCATCACCCATAATACCTAAAGCGTTGAGAAAGAAAAAAGTAGTTCAGGATGATTAAATGCTGGTACATCTAAAAATCAGGTTCACAAACACTCATGGGACCCTATTCCCTGGTCCTACCTCTTATTTGAGTACTTTCATGTGTGTAGCACAGGACAAGAGAAATGTTGCTGGCATTTATTCAGGAGGTATCCCTAACTCCCAGAGCCACTTTGCACAACCCCTGAACTGATGCCTCTCTAAGTCCTTAGAGCTGCATGCAGCAGCCATGGTCCAGCCTCTCACTCCAGGGTTCTCAGGTTCCCCAGGGCACACAGATTCAGACCTTTTCAGCAGCTTGATTCAGCTCAGTGGGAGAAGTGGAGGCAGCAGTTATCTCTCCTTGGTCGTTTGCCTCCAAACTCATTTTTTCAAGTGCTCAGAACACTTACCCAAAGTTAATAGAACCAACACTCCTGTTGCCAAACTCATAGTTCAAGTGCAGGCAGAAATTCTCTCTGACCCCGGACTCCGTGTCTGATCTGCGTTTGGAGGAGGACCCAAGCCACAGAGCAGCAGCCACCTGCTCAGCTCCACCCCAGGCAGCTTTGCTTTGGGGAGTTCCCCAGCTAAGTGTACCTTGTTAGATCTATCCCCACCTACAAAGTTAAAAATGAGTTTGAGAGGATGGTAAGAATGTTTTCCCAGAGTACAGCCTGAATGTAAGATTTATGTTGAGATGGAATACAACTTGGCTGTGCCTGAAGGAGCAAGTTCAAAGGAGCTTATATTATCCCCTCTTTGTTTTTGATTAGAGCCAAACCTGCCACTACTACTATTTGGTGCTTTGATGTTCCATCATGTCGGTAGAAACTCCCTTTATCCAAAGAATAAAGATCTATGTTGATCCCTGTGTTGTAAGGGGAAGAAGAGAATTTCTGTGCAAGTCTACAGAGCAAAGAAGTTTTTAGCTTGGAAAATGAAAACTTCTGGGCCTGCTGTATTAGCCTGGTGGCTAAAGTCCTTGCTTTGCATGTGCCAGGATTCTTTGTGGGCACCGGTTCATATCTGGGTTGCTCCACCTCCCTTCCAGCTCCCTGCTTGTGGCCTGGGAAAGCAGTAGAGGACAGCTCAAAGCCTTGGATCCCTGTACCATGTGGGAGACCTGGAGAAGCCTTCTGGGTCCTGGCTTTGGATCAGCTTAATTCAGCTCTGGCCACTGGGGCCACTTGCGGAGTGAATCAACTGATGGAGGATCTTTCTCTCTGTGTCTCCTTTTCTATATAAATCTGACTTTCCAAAAAAAGTCATTTAAAAAATTAGGAACGTCTTTTTGGTAAAAAGAAAAAAAAAATGCCATAAGCTAAGTTTAAAATACAGGACATTGTGGAGGAGTTTGCAACAGAAGTCACAAAACTAATTTCATACTCAGGGAATATTTTTGTGCTCAGAATGACAGGGAAATATGGGGCTGGAACACAGGCTGGTACTCCATTCACCTACACTGGCTCCTGGAATGCTGTGGAAGCTTCTTCTAGAGTGACACTGTGGAGTATCTCCTGTGAAGTTGCAATAATGTTGGCCCATTATAGCAGCATGTATCTGGTCATTTCCATTTATACTATGCATTATTAATCCTGATTTCTTCTTCCATGTGGAGTCAGCTTTTGCATTTGGAAAGGTGCTTCTCCCTGCTTTCAAAGTTGTGCACACACTCAGGAAGAGATTATAAAATACAAGGCAGCAAAAGAAACAAGTCCAAGTTATTTGTGCACTCAACAACAGCTTCCCCTCTACCCTCTGGAAGGCTCTTGGGTTTGCAACTCTAGCAGCCCCCTCTTGTGACTGCATGTATGACCCCCTTCTAACTAGCAAGCACATCTGTAATCTTTCAGGTCTGAAGATGGACACACTCACAGTTTAGATCTGCTGCCTCCCTCTGGCGGCAAGGCTCAGGGAACAGCTTCCTGCCACAATGACATAAGACTGAATTATTTTCAGTCGTTTGGAATTGTAGCATTGTTTTTGCAATGTTTTATTTTTATTTTTTTTATGTTAAAAAAACATTTATTTAAGCAACCAGTATGTTCTTCTCCATTTTCAAGTTAGCAACAGGATTTGATATGACACTCTGTGTTTTGGCTGGTAATTGTAAACACTTTGTTATCTGGGATCTGATCTTCTGACCACCTCCCAGTGGCCTTGTCCTGAAGTTTTAGGCCCATGTCCATCTGAACTGTGTGAAGAAGACATGGATTTGTTGTGTTACAGTTTGCCCAACAACCAAGTCCAGTTCTGGGATGGAGATGTTTCTTGGCTGTTGAATAATTGGAAACTTCTGAAGTATAAGGGCGCTTGACTTCCCAGTCCCAGGGATCTACTGCATGGCTGGAAGGGAGGTTGGCTCAGAGAACAGAAGCCATTGCTTCCTACACTCGATTTTAGCCAAAAGGTCAAGAAGCATTAGAAGCTATTGCTTCCTGAGAAAAGGATGCTTCTTGGTCTGTTTGCGTTGCTCTTGAGGTAACTGGACAAAGGATGATGCCGTCTGGCTGGCCGTGGAAGCACCAACATCCCAAGGCTCAGCACATTAAACTGCTGTGTGGTTGGCAAGTGTTGTTCACTAATCTGTGAATTTACAACTATTATATTCTCTTCATGATTACTGGAATTTCCAACCCTAACGGGCATCTTTCTGTAGCTATATCCTGGTGCCAAAGTTCTGGGAGATATAAAGAATCAAAGAGCTGTGAAACACTTAAAAATCTACTGGCATCAGGCTGTCTTAAAAACAAGCTTAATCTCCTACATTCCCTGAAGAAGATGTGACCCTCACTGCTTCTTATAGTTGACAATATGACTGAATGTCACCTGCCTGAATGAACCATGCCTGTCTATCAAGATGGTTCCCTTTCATCAGTGGCCTGAATCTGCTCCTGATATACCAGCTCAGCCCATGCCCGAACTTACCAGTCCACCCCAGGGTAGCTAGCTGCTGCCAGGATCTACCCTCATTCCAGTCTGGGCTCTCCTCTAATACCTCTAATGTTTTCTTTATTATTGAACTATTTTACCTTCTGTGATTTTCCCCACTATTTGAAGGCAGCTTCCAAAGCCCAAATTACTCATTACATGGCATAGTGTTTGGCACAGATGAAGCACTTAGTAATAATTTGTCAGAGGAATGTGCTAGCTAATATTTACTCATAGCATTACTAAGATAAACTCTATGAAATTATTCCAAATGAAAGATTCTAATTTTCTGGAAGACAAATTGAACAAAAATATCTAAGAATAGATGTAAACACAAGATTAGATGTCTGGGCCAAGTTTAAATAGCCAGCACATTGTGCTCCCTGTTTCCACAAAGGAAAAAAAAAAATCTACACATCCAGGATAAGCAAAGCCTGGCTACGAAATTATGGCAGTCTATTACACAATAGTCACATTAGTCATAATTTACTTAATAATTATTTTCCGAGTTCCTACTATGTGTCAGGTTACAAAATGACAACAGTTAATTGAAAAGTCTACTTGTGTCATGCCATCTTCAAAAATAAATTAAAAATTTTCTTGCATTTCTGCACCAATCATGACCCTCATTGTTTCTCAGAAGCTGCAGTGTGAATGCGAAGTGCTTGCACAGTATACCGTAATGGTGGCAGTGGATCCCTTCCATTGGTGCTCTGGCTTCTGATGCACCAACTTGTCCTGCGCCTGCCAGAACATAACATATTTACAATGTAGGAAATCCTATGTCATCTCTTTTTATTATGCAAAAACAAGATCTACATTTGAACTTCCTGTATAGTGTTCATTATTGTAATGTTCAAATAGCATGGAACATCTAGAATAAGTTCAGAGAACAATACATATTGTGGCAATTTCTGCTTATATTTATTTTTATTTAACAGCTACACTGAGTTATGGTTCACATACCATTCAATGAAAGTGCGAAAGTCAATGGATTTTAGTATTATCACAGAGTTTTGCAGTCATCTCTACCATCAGTTTTAAAACTGTTCATCATTCCTAAAAAAAGAGTCTCCCTATAACCATTAGCTGTTTCTTCCCTATTAAGCAGTTTCTAGGAAACTGGTAAATTATGTTTTGACCATAGATATTCTTATCATGGACTAGCTTCCTTCAGTTAGCACATTTTAAAGGTTCATGCATATTATTGTATGAATTTGTACTTCATTGTTTTAAGTTATTTTTAAAATTGAGTGGAGAGAGAGAAAGAGAGAGAGAGAGAGAGAGAAAGAGAGAGAGAGAGAGAGAGAGAAAGAGAGAGAGAGAGAGAATAGCTGATCACAAACCCAAGCACTTTGCTGTGCAGTTCAGGTGATGTCTTAACTGCTGCACCAAACACCCACCCAGGAATAGTATTTTAACGAAAGGAAAATTTACATTATAAGGTTTTCACAACACCACCTCTGTGACTGCTTTCCACCTGTCTGTGGGTTTTCCCAAAGCCCCTGGGCAGGTGACTGCCTTCACGTGGTTCAAAGGGCTTTGCTTATCTTCCGCCTTTATTTCTGTTTCTGGGGATTCCAGAGAACTTAGACGTGCTCCTTGGAGTCATGCAGTTCTGAGGAAAAGTTGGTGACTCAATGGATTTTTCTGTTTTTCTCCCTTTGGTAACTTCAACAAATAGTTATTCTGCTTTGCAGAATAATAGTCTTAGAATATTCCTGATAAATAAAGTAAACCATCCCTCCACTGGGACGCTGTTTGTACCAGTACCAAGTAGAAATGTTTCACCTGGTTTCCTACATCCTGTCCAAAGTCACATTTTCTTCTTCCTGTGTTGTTACTGTACACTAAATCTGGTTACTCCCTCAGCTGGTCTGTATCCTGTGGGGGAAAGAAGAAAGTAGAGCTGGTCCTTTGAATGCTTCGGATGAGTCAAGTGGACCACGAAAATTTGTAAGTTTTATTTTTCCATTTTTCTTCCCTTTGAATACTCCCTCTGGTTACATCTTTCCTAGCCCCTTTCTTGAGCTGTAAGAGTAAGCTGAATCCTGGTAATTGTGGGCTGCCATGCACAAAGCCCATCATACAGCATGCCCATAGGAGGCCTTGGTGGAGCTCAGTGGACACGTTCCTCCATCGACACTCAGAGAGGACCCCTGCTTTTTAGGCCTGAGTGCAGAGTTGCTGGGGATGTTAGATTGTTCTGCCCCAAACAGGAAGTGGAATTCACAAGAAGTATGCTACATCGTTCTATTCCAAGAATGAGAGAAATCCACCCTATCCCGTTTGTTTTCTGCTGGTATTTTTCTGTGGCAATACCTATGTAAACCACCATTAAGTTTATCAAGGCATACAGTTTAATGTTGCTTTTGCTATTGAATTATTGCTTTAGAGATGATATTCTAAATTATTTAAATCCTTTAAAAATGGTTGACTCAATTTCCCATAAATATAGTCAATTTTCATGAATATTTCATGTATATTTGGAAAGGATATATATTCTATTATTTTGGGATAAAGTGTTTTATATATATGAATGTGTTAAAGAATGTTGTATTAGGTTGTATTAGCTATACTTTTCTACTGAGAGATGTGTGTAATGCCTGACATATGGTTGTACATTTATTCATCTTTTATCAATAAATTATACTAATTTAATTTTTACTGATTCATGTGTGCTAGTTTTGCTATCCTATTAAGTACATATAAAAGCAGAGTTACTGGGGCCAGCATTGTGGTGTTGCAGGTCAAGCCACCATTGTGTCTCAGCTAATCCACTTCTGACCCAACTGTCTGCTAAGGGCCTGGGAAAAGCAGTGAAAAATGATGCAAGTGCTTGGACCCTTACCACTCCCACTGGGAGACCTGGTAGAAACTCCTTGCTCCTTTTTCCTACTTTGTACGTGCTTAAAATTTGAATTAAAAACTGAGGTAGTTCTCTCTATATACTAATAATGACTATTTTCTGTATTTTCTAAGTGAGAAAAGAATGATGACAGAGCAGTGTGAATAACATGCTGTCATTTAAACACACACACACAAGTACCACATATGGGATGGCATTTCAAAAACTATATGAAAACTGTAACTAAAAGTGAAGTTTGAGTGCAAAATATTTTAAGTCCTTGCATATGAATGGCTTTCTAAAAGTTATGAAAAGTGCATTATGAAAAACTTCACAGATTTTAAAAATATCTTCCACCAAAATAATCTTATCTTTCAATCACATATTCCATGAGCTTTATAAAGTGTCATGTTCAGGAACATTCTCATTTTAACAGTGATTTTGCCAGGCTGCTGGGGATAATGAGGTTAGAATTGAAAGAAAAAGCTGGGTTTTACCAAATATTCTTTTGCATAATTTTAATTTTGTATTTTATACATAAATTATCTATTCAGATACCCAGGAATAGTTTGTATTGAAAATGGTATCATTGCTGTTAGCTTTCATCTATAATTTATCTTTATATTTTATAACTTTCACAAGGATTTTGCACATCTTTGTATAATAATGTACATCAAACAGTTGTATTTGGGGTCTGATGTGACATTTATACAGTACGTGACAAAGTACTATATTAGTCATGGTAACCGACAATTCCATCTTGTCATTGCTTTACATTTGGATCCTACCAGTTTCTTTCTTCTAGGTCTTCATGAAATTTACAATAGCTTATTGTGAACTGTAATCACTTCTACGTGTTGTGGAACAACAGAACATATTCTTTTTATCTGTGTTTTGGTACTTCTCCAATCTCCTCCCTCCCCCGCCTAACCTCTAGGATCACCATTCTGCATGAGTTCAACTGTTTTGTTGAGTTCTCCTTTTTAGCTTCCCCATTCGAGAGAGAACATAGTAGTTGCCTTTCTGTGTCCAACTTACCTCAGTTAATCTAATGCCTTCCAGTTCTATCCATGTTGCTGCAAGTGACTGAATTTTGTTCTTTGTGTGGCTTAACAATAGTGCATGGTGTTTATAAGCCACATTTTCATTATCCATTAATGAACACTTAGGTTGATTCCATATCTTGGCTATTGTGTGTCATGCTGAAATGGGAGTGCAGTCATCTTGTTCATGTGCTGAGTCTCTTTCCTTCAGATTTATTCCCAGAAGTGGGATGGCTGCTGGGTCATATGAAAGATTTATTTGTAAGGTTTTATTTAAACACCTTCCACCCTGTTCTCTATCGCGCACTAACTCACGTTCCCATCAACAATGCGTACGCTCTCCTTTTTGTCTGTTCCCTCTCCAGGATTTGTTGCTTTTTGTCTTGTTGATAGTAGGTCTTCCTATTGAGATGAGATGACATTCCATTGTGATTTCTACTTGCATTTCTCTGATGGCTAATGATGTTGAGCATTTTTCATATATTTGTTGGCTGTTTGTAGTTTTCTTTTTGAAAACTGACTATTTAGATCATTTGTCCATTTAAACTCAATTATTTGATTTTTCAGTAAGTGCTTTTAGTTTCTTATATATTCTGGATACCAATTCTTTGTCATATTTATTGTCTGCAAAATTTTTCTCCCAATCTCTTTGTTGATTGGTTTTCTTATTATGCACAAACTTCTTAGTTTGATATAACCCCATTAGTTTGTTTTCCTTTCCATATTTTAATTATTTTTTTGGCCTCATGAAATACTTGGTGAACATCTATCAACACCCTCTCCCAAATTTTGAACAGTTTGACTGAAGTAATTATTTTCTTCCTTTACCTTGGAATATTGGGGAGAGCTGATGAAATTCACGCTGTGTTTTCAGAACAATAAGAGAGAGGGGCTGGGTTCACTTTGGGCAAAGTTTCCAAATCCTTGAGCAGCAGTGTGATTGATCTCTGTTAACGACACTGCCATCAGAGCATCTCCCCAGTTATTTCTGGTGAGCAGACCTGCATGGAACGGGTGTAGAGAGATAGGGAGGGGAAGATTTTATGTTTATTGACGAACTCCCCAAATGTCTGCAACATCAAGAACTGAGAGAAGCCAAAGTCAAGAAACGGGAACTCTATCTGGATCTTCTACATGGGTTGGCAAGGCCCAAGCACCATCACCCACTGCCTTCCGGCATGTGTTAGCAAGGAGCAGGACTGCAAGTGGAATAGTGGAATAGTGGAATCAGCACTTGGATGCTGCCACTGCAAGCAGCAACTTAACTCACTGTGCCACAACACCGCCCCCTCGAAGTTAAATTTTACAACTAGGTAGCCCTATTCTACATATGGACTCTATGAGGAAGAATGGACATAAATGTTACATGAGAAATAGATCTTACATGATACTTTGATATACACTAAAGTATAGATGGAAAAAAGCACATTGAAAATATACTAAATGTTTATTTTTGCATAGAATTTTTACCAATTTTAATTTTCTGTTGTATTTCCAAAATTATCCATAACAAGTACACGTTGATTTTCTAACAAAGTTATCCCAGTTTATATTAAATTATATATTAAACTCATTTTTTACAGTTGTAAACATCAGATCTCTGCATTCACTTCAACTTGGAAAAAATATATAATATAGCAAACCATCATAACCCAACACCTGGTCAAAGACCAAGAAGACAACTAGAGCCCCAGCAGCAGGTTTGGGCACGGGCTGCAGGTGTCTGTAGAGCACTGTGTGTTCTCTGCACAGAAGTAGGTAGCTGAGTCTTCTTGTCGGGTGCCTGAGATGTGCAGGGAGACGTGTTTAGCGTTTTTGTTCAGCATGACTGAGAATCTTCCATCCTGTTTGTTGTTCACATTTGAACGAATATCTACTAGAAGAGCAGGGCCTTTCCGTTCTTCCTTCTTGTACCATGGGAAATAATTTGATGCTCCATCTGTATAGCTGCAGTTGATAACGGCTGTTTCTCCCTCCCAGACATTCAGGATTGAAGGACTCTGCACTGGATGCTTTCCTTGGCCACTTGCCACTGTTGAGACAATGGAGATGGCTTATTCTCAGAATGTATGAGTTATCTCTACAGTGTCCATGGGAAAGCTGGGCAGAACCCAAGTGACCCTCATCTCTTTCCCTGGACTTGTAATGGTCCCTTCTAGAAGCCCTTAGACTTACAGTTCAGCTGAAGGAATAGAAGCGTGAATGAAAGTCCCCAGGGCTTCTCCATCCTTCTTGCCGTTAGAATCGCCAGTGTTTATGCTTTCTTGAAAGGAGAACTTAACTCTGTTCTCAGTGAGATGTTGTTCTTTCTTCACCTGGCTGTGGGCCAATAGCAGACAGGTTCAGCTCTGCCTACCAACACTGAATGCAGCAGTGAGCACACCGCTACTTGGGAAGTGAAGTGCTGCCATCTAGTGTGTGGATTTCTAATCGCCAAGACCAATTGTACAGCCCTCACTGTGTTTAGGAGAGCTGGCTTGCTTGTCCGCTAGAAACAATTTTTATTTCACAAATAGGAAATTAGTAGTAAGTCATATACTTATATTGCTAAGAATTATATAACAGGCCTTGAGTCTAAAATTTCTGTTCTATGATAGTCCCTTTTAGATTTGCAAATCTAAATATAAAGTAAAATAACTGGCCATACAAGAAGAAGCTAAGATTACCAAAAAAAAAACCCAAAAAAAAAACAAAAAAAAAAAAAAAACAAACAAAAAAACACAGATGATGCTAACCACGGATGCCTCCTGCACCCAATTTATAACAAAATCAAGTATTTGTTACTTACAGGAACAGTCTTCTTTGGTGTCCTGGTAATATAAACTCTAGTTTATGACAGTGTCGTAGTTAAGTTTCATAATTATTGAAAAAGTTTTTGTTGGTGGTGTGTTCCAAATCTTAAAACACACTGGATGAAAATATCTGAGCAACTGATAAAACAGAAAAGAGAGGCCTTGTGATAAAGCAGTGGCCCAAAATGTTGACCTGTTACTATGAAGTGTTCGCTCCAATATGCACTCCCAGGAAAGTCTTTGTCAGAAAGATGAACATTCCATTAGAGACCCAGATCCTTACCTGAATAGTAAGATTTGGAAAAGGGACAATGCAGAACCTCCAGAGGAACCATTACATGTTTCCTGGTCCCCAAAACTACACCAATTGTGTTTGTATTTTTGTCAGACATTTTGGATTCAGCAGGGAAAAAAAACACACTTCACAGCCAGGATGATGTACAACGTTCAATTTCCCCTTTCTCACTGAACTCCAGCAGCTAGACACCGATCAATGAGACAGGTGCAGAGATCATGACTTGGATGTATTGGGCAACCCTGGATTATGTTTCTTTTGGTCAACTCTATCTTACAGATGGTGTCTCTAACCAACCATTATAAAGATTGTTGCTTCAAAATTCTGTCACTAGTTACTGATCTCCCTTTTGAAATTTAGAGCTGCTTGTATTGAATTTTCTAGACCATGTTCCCAACAAGTATACTTCGTTTGACTGGAATAAAAGGAAATGAAATTAGAGTAAAGGGACGAAAGAAGTCTCATGCACACACTATATGAGAAAGGAATGGAAAAGCAGGTACATAATGAAATTCAACGAGAAAGTTTACCTACAGTAAGTAAATGGAAGAACTGCCATGTAAACCTCTTATTACAGTTTTATGTCCATTTATTCAATGTTATCAATAGATGGTTTACAGAAATGATGGTATGTGATTTATGGTTCTTGGAGAGAAAAAACTAGAGCACCATAGCAGGTAGATTTGTGCAAAATGTATCAAGCATCTAGTAACACCAGAAATAATTTAGAATGACATACAAAGATGACAATTTAATGAAGATTTTGGAGCAGTGTTCCTACTTTAGTCCCAGAGAGTTCATTACTAACTACTTTCTGAAGTAGAAGCACTATTTAAAGCAGGGGAATTCATACCAGGCAATCGTCTGCCGACTGGTATTCCTCCCTGCTTAATAATCCTCAAAAGGGTGAGATACAATCCTTCATGTTTCCCTTATACCAAATACTCAGTGGACTCTGAAGAAAGAGTAAACAGATCTTTTTTAACTGACAGTTTCAATATATTTTGTGAACAGCAGCAACTTAAAGAGTGTCCTGGGTGTAGTAAGGCTTCAATTGGCAAACCAATAGAAAATGTCACACCTCCCAAATTTTGTTTTTCTGTCTTCCCAGTCATTCCCCTCTATTGATTTTTAAGTCCATGACCAGTAGTAGACCAGATCCCTAGTACTTCAAAATATATCACTCCTTTCTTTAGGATGCTAAAACTTCAGGTTTAAGTTTTTTTTTAAATGTCTTACAATGTTTAGATGTCAGTGGGATCTTTGATCTGTGAGCTCTGGTGTCATGAAAGACGTGACAGAGAGGTGGACATTGTCAGTATTTCCACCCTGCTTTGTTTTCTCTACACCCAAAGAGCTACGGACAGGACTAGTGCAGGTGCACATGGAAGCACTCAACTTGGGCCTGGCATAATGGCTCAATTGGCTAATCCTCACCTTGCAAGTGCCAGAATCTCATCTGAGTGCTGGTTTGTGTCCTAATTACTCCACTTTCCATCCAGCTCCCCGATTATGACCTGGGAAAGCAGCAGAAGATGACCCAAAGCCTTGGGAGTCTGTGCCCACTTGGGAGACCTGGAGGAAGCTGTTGGTTCCTGGCTTTGGATCAGTTCAGCTCTGGTTGTTGTGGTCGCTTGGGGAGTGAACCAGCAGATGGAAGATCTTTCTCTATATATCTCCTTCTCTCTGTGAATCTGTCTTTCAACGAAAATAAATTAATCTTAAAAAAGAAAGCACTCAACTCACCATCTAAAAAATCCAATTTTCCTTTGAGCATCCATTTACTCTAGTCTACCTGAGGAATAGTTAGTGTATACCCCTTAGTAAAATTGGCTTTTGCTTTCCAGTATAGAGGATCCCAGATTGTGTCACTGCCTCTGCCTGAACCAAAAACTGACTAATTCCTAGTCTCCCAGTTTCTCCTTTTATGAAAAGAAGAGGATATATTTACTTCTTCATAACTGGATCTTCAGCTCAGAATGAGTTCATGTCCTTTCTCCTGAGGAAGAGGGTTTTCCCCTTGACTGCTGTAGTGCATCTTAACCTGTTCCCTGAGGCTGACAGTGTTTGCTGTTAGTGCCTCACCTCCAACCCCCAATCAGGTAAGGTTTTTCCTTCAGGTAAGAGACTGGTTCACACAGGGTGCTGAGGTTTGTGCTTTGTTCATTGTGGCTGATCACGTTTTGCAGGCCTGCATGCCTGGTGTGCTCATACTGTCTCCCACCCTGCCTGCTGTCATTTAAAAAAAAATGTTAGATGATGTTTATATAGTTGGTCAGAGTGAGAAGGATAGAAGATTAGGAGAATGTGGGTGTGATAATTGTTTCCTAATTTTCTGTTTCTTCCTGTTTTGTGGGGAGACAGGGAAGACAAGGGGAGAAGCCACACCCAGCCTCCCAACCACCCCAGTACCTGGGGTTAGGGAACAACCACCCAATATCAACCTAGGGTCCTGATGTGGCACATACTCTGAGGGTTCTGCCCAGGTGGTTTTGATAGTTCTGAAATGTTGATCTCACCAATCCAAGGAACCCTTTTATTGTGCTTTGGCTGACATAGTCCACCTTAGAGTCTCCATCTGCCCAGATATTTGCTGTATCTTTTGGCTGGGGTAGTTGTCCAATTTGCTCTGTTCTCTTTTCTTTGCAGGCCCAATGGACTGCCATATCCTCTATGTGTCTGGGCCAGCCATCTACTACTCCATCTTTTCCACTGAGGAGGAACAGTTCTTACAGGTGGACCCAAGGACCCAGGCAGGAGACCTGGGCCCCATTGGATCCCCACCCCTTTGACACACACAGACCCAGCACCCACCATGCAGGCAGACTCAAGGACCCAGACCAGGCAACCTGAGCCCACTGGACCCCTGTCTTGGGGCTCTAGGACCTAGCACCCACTGCCCCCAGACTAGCATGGCTTGCCTCACCTCAGCATCCACCAGCAGATGCTGCAGTCTGGCTGCAGTCCAACCTGCCACCAGTTCCAGCTCATGCTGGTGAGTGTTGCCTGCTGTCAATTCTATGAATAGTAAAAATGGCCCTACCAGTGAATGCAGCCCCTCTTGATACCTCTGACTTCCAGCTGTTCCGTATTCTCACTGTTTCCCTTGATTACTTTTTCTTGCTTGTAGGGCAGCCAGTTCCCTTCTCCCTGTGTTTGGCTGAAGCTTCCCTATTACATAGGTCTGACTCTTCTCAGAGGAACCTCTTCCTTATTAGAATCCAGCCTATTTGACTGCCCGATGGCCTCAGCTCTTTGCCAAGTTAAAGCAGAGGTATACATTTGCTGTTTATATAATTTTAGCTTTAGTTGTTTTAAAGCTTTTATATAGAGAACAGTGTTATACATTCCATAGATTCAATTTCAAGAAGACAATCCCACTTCCCTTGTTCCCCTTCTCCCTCACCCAATAGCCTTCCCTTCCTTCTCTTCAATAATATTTGCAGAGACATCATTTTAATCTAATTTATATTCATAGGCTTAATTTGACACTAACCATAATTGTCAATGAGTAATAAGTAAAAAGGCCCAAACCATATTTTCACTGAAGTATAAACATAGTTTAAAAATAACACTCATATCCCAAAGTGACCATTTCATTGCTACACTGTTTTCAGTGTACGCCTTTCATGCTTTATATACCCCAGGAAGAAGTGGGACTTTATCTGTCTTATGCTGCATCTAACATTGAAATACTGACATCAGAATTCTCTCTGAATCATGGACACATTGCAAGACATATTAGCATTGTGAATCATAGATCGTGATTTAAAGTTCATCCCATTTTACGACTTATTTTTCAAAATCAAAGTCTCAGTGAAGCTGTACTCTACGTTGAATCCTCATTGATAAAGGAATGTGTAAGCTCCTGAGGGAATTCTTACTGATACTGTGGCTTCAGCAAGGTTGTAAGCCATGGGCATAAATGTGGACTCAATAAAGAAAAAATTTTAAGGCTGAAGAATTATGTAGCTGCAATTTAATAGTTTAGAAGGGTTTATTTTTGGAATCTAGACTTGAAGATGGGATTACGGATATTACAGATATCCTAGGATTATCCTCTGCATTTTGATTCACTCTGGACTTAATCCACACATTTCAAGCAGAGACATTTTATAATGTTCCCAATATTTATAATGTTTATAAAGTTTCTCTGAAAACAATTTGAACTAATTAGAAGATTATGTATTTAGGGCATTCCCCTCTGAATGAGCAAATGATGAAATAATCCAATGAGAGTATCCAACACATATGGAAATCTTACTTTGAGTTCAGATAGATAAAATTTCAGGGCAGGAACATCCAGGTTTTCCAGAAATATTTAAGAACCAGGAAAATCCATGCAGTCCAGTTTTGTTTGAGGGATAAGATTGAGAGGAGAGAAAGGTTGAGGGTTCAGTGCCATGTCAATCCTGCCAACACCATGTGTGATGGAATCTAGTCAAAATGCTTGGCAGAGGATCCCTGGAGAGAATTTCTAAGGAAAGGAAAGTCACTCGTTAGGATCGAAGATGAGACCTATACCTGCCCCAAACACCTAGGAAATAGATGACTAGACAAAGCAATAGTCGGTCTAGAAACTTCACTGCTATCTATGATGCTTCTATAAACTGGTCCAGTGGTCACAAGATCAATTTCAGATCTGAGTATCTATAGCAGCGTCCACTCTATATATATATGTCTTTCCTCATTTGCAATTAACAAAAAGTATGTGATGGGACTGAGCTGGATGAGGGCTCTGATCAATAGACCCAGCTGTAAGGCACATACAAATCGGAGGACAACAATAAACTAGGTAGGAACTGACGAGAGTCATAGTAAAGCACAGCCAAGAAGATAGGAAAATGTATCCCACCCAGGGTGCAATATATACACTGATCCATAATCTCAATCAAAGTTGTGTTTCCCTGTCCAGTCTTTAGGTCTACCTGTATATAAATCTTTGCTTTGTGTGTTGTTTTTTCCCCCCTAGTATCTCTTGTCCTTTATTCCTTAAAAGATTGGATTTATCAGGTATAAAATTTAAGACAATCAAGAGCAATTTTAAAATGTCTTTCATAGTTTATTGCTTTTTCATGGGAAGAAAGAGAACTATGATGCTGCCTGAGGAGTATGACTTTTACATCTGGCCCCTTGTGGTCTGGGATCATTTGCTTCCTAGAGTGAATCCAGTGACTTTCTAGATCCTGCGTTACACATCTTAACCACTAATTGCTAACAAATGTCTGGGTAGGCTATGCTTAAAACATGGGAATGGACAATTGCCTCAGGTGGGTTCTGGTTTTGTGGTGACCTTTTATCCTTTTCCCTCAAAGGTACAGAGTTTTCTGGCTAGAATGATGATGTGATAGATAGTTTTACTTGCTTTCTGAAGGCTCACAGGCTACTGGCTCTGCTGCATTGGTTTCTGCATTTGCTTGTTGAAAAACAGGGTAAATAACATCTCTATGGGGAGGCCTTTGTGATAGAATGACCTTCTGATGGTTCTTGCAGACAAGAAGATGTGAAAAAGCAGCTCCTTGGGTTGACCTGGGAGGGAGTTGCCAAAAATTTCTGAGGCGGGAGTGAAATCTTAAACCAAGAGTCAAAGTCTTACACCTTTTGGAGAATCAAGATGGTGGAATAGGGTAAGGGCATGTTTAAACGGACGGAGAAACATTTAATCAGGATGAGGCAGAGAGGACATATTCCAGGAAATAGGAGAGGACAGAACAATAGCAGAGGGGTATCTGGAGACTGACAGACACAGGAAAGCAGCAGACACAACGGTGTGGTATTGCAGTGACTGATACTCCAGTGGCATTCAGCTAACGGTGATCTGAACTCCACCAGCAGCCAGAACTCCACCAGCAGCCAGGAAAATAATACCGACTGTGGCATCGTACAGGTCAAAATAGGTCCGTGTGGCACCCAGACCTACCCAATGTCCAACAGGTTCCAGCAAGATCAGCGTCACCAACAACCTAATTATATAGGACACCTGGTGTCTCTAATCCTGGTACCTGCTCCAACCGAAAGTGGGAGAAAGGTTGCAGAGACAATGGTGCAGCCTCAGCACGATACCACAGGAGATAGAGAGTTGTGAGCCAGGAGCTAGTGCTGTGGAGACCACGGTGGAAATTTAACATAAGAACCCAGATCTGAATCTTGCTGGAGGTTGTGACACAAGTGGCTGCAACCAAAAAGTTGTGTACCAACTGCAATAAGTAAAATCTCATTGTAGACCTGTGGTGACACAGCTTAGAAACCTGCCCCAAGGAGAAGACTCTGATAACCAGAAGTGCAATGACCAAGAGCAAAAGAAGAGACAGAGGCACAATGAATATTGCTGAAAACTCCCCTGCAAAGGAGCAAAACCCTATGCCAACTTCAGAGTTAACTGAGGAAGACATTGAGAAAATGGGGCATACAGAATTCATAAAACTCATTTTAAAGCTTCTGATCAAAAATGAGAAATACATACAAGAGTTTAAAGAATTTAAGGAAGCAATAAAGCAAATCAAGGCTGATATATCAGAAATTAACAACACAGTAGAGCAAATTAAAAGTACAGTGGAGAGTCTCCAAACTAGAATGAAGCAAGCAGAAGAAAGAACCTCAGAATTGGAAGATATTTCCTGTCACCAGGGGGAAGCCAACAAAAAGCTGGAAACAGAGCTGGATCAGGCCAAACAAAGTATTCAAGAATTGAAAGACAGTATTAAGAGGCCAAATATAAGAGTTATGGGAGTCCCAGAAGGTACAGAAAGAGAAGCTGAGATTGCAAATGTATTTAATGAAATAATAAGGGAAAATTTCCCTAATCTAGAGAAAGAATTGGGTAACAGCACCCAGGAGGAGCACAGAACTCCCAACAGGCTTGACCAAAAGAGATCTTCACCAAGACACATGATCATCAAGCTCTCTTCAATTGAACATAAGGAAAAGATCCTTAAAGGTGCACGTGAAAAAAATCAGTTGACATATAAAGGAATGCCAATTAAACTCACAGGAGACCTCTCATAGGAAACTCTACAGGCAAGAAGAGAATGGAGTGACATACTCCAGATTCTAAAAGAAAAAAAATTATTGGCCTAGGATAACATATCCAGCAAAGCTTTCTTTTGTCTTTGAAAATGAGATAAAATTCTTCCACAGTAAAGAAAAGCTAAACGAATTTGCCTCTTCTAAACCTGTCCTACAAATGATAGTTCAAGATGTTCTCTTTACAGAGAAGAGGAATTACACCTACCAAAACCAAAGGCAAATGAGAAGAACATCCCAATAAAATGACAACAGAAAACTAAACCAATGAACAACCCATTCCTAAAATGGGGAGGGGATAAGGGAAATGCCAGGAGCCTATGGAACTGTATCATAAAATGATAATAATAATAATAATAATGAAATGTAAAAAAAATCTTACATCTTTTGCCTTCCTCTTGGTTTCCAAGTGTTATATTTGGCCAGTTTTATCCACTATGCTTTCCCTACAAATTTCCTGCATTCCTACGTTGTTCTCTTTTTCACTATCTGCCAATGTTCCTACAAGAGAGACAGAGGCCATCAATGCCCATAATTTTCTGAGAACAGCTATTTAGTATCTCTATATTTAGAAAATACCTTCTGATCTGAGTCTGAGGCTCAGACGTACTCAGCTTTATGTAAATCTCAAGCTAGAGTTAGTACATAGGCATAGCACATAAATCTCAGAGCAAAAATATGCCTGGTGAGGAAGACAGATCTAGTCATATGGTGCTCATTCTTGCACAGGCTAAAATGAGACCGTTGATGTGTCATAAAGATCATTCACTTACCCCATTGAGATTTTCAGGCAGTGAAACTTTATTCCCAGATTTAGAGTGACATTTAAAATATAATACTATGCATTATTTCCCAAATGAGGAAAAGGTGTTTTAAATTAAGTGTAGATTCACTCTATCGTACTAGGAGGTAGATATATATTCTGTCATACAAAATGTCAGGTAATACTGGAGCCTATATAAGTCTCTCCCATCACAATTCATGTATTTAACACTTTCCTTTAAAAACGACTCCCTTTACTGATGATCTTAGATTACTCGGAGTTCTCTTAAGGTGTTACCTAGGCAACTATATTCTACTTCATTAAGACAAAAGAAAATCTCCATTGCATTCAACTTTATTTGCCCCAAGCTCAGCCATAATAGGAGACCACTTTATTATGGGATAACATTCCACATGATTCCAGGTCACCAGAGAATCTCTGAGAAGGTAATTACCTTTTACTTTCCTGCACGCTGAACAAATAGAAGGCAATCTTAGAATTGTCAACGGTGATGATCACTACTCATCACTTTATTTATAGAGCCGGTGCTAGCTTGAAATGCTGGTTCAGTTAATAGGAAAATACTGGCTGGACTTCCCCGAGTGGAAACCATGTTTCTAGGAACTTCATGTATATAATCTTACTTAATTCTTGCCCATGGGAAGAACCTTGCGACAGATTATTCCTCCCTGTTCTACATTTTATATAAAAGACAGAGAGAGTCAAAAAATTGCTCAAAATCACAGGGTACTTGGGATAAAAAGGCCTTCAAATTTAAGAGATAAAATTTTTTAGATTTTTATTTTTTATTACTTTTTCATTGGAAAGGCGGATATACAGAGAGGAGAGACAGAGAGGAAGATCTTCCGTCCGATGATTCACTCCCCAAGTGAGCGCAACGGGCCGATACTATGCCGATCCGAAGCCAGGAGCCTCTTCCGGGTCTCCCACGCGGGTGCAGGGTCCCAAAGCTTTGGGCCGTCCTCGACTGCTTTCCCGGGCCACAGGCAGGGAGCTGGAAGGGAAGCGGGGCTGCCGGGATTAGAACCGGCGCCCATATGGGATCCCGGGCGTGCAAGGCGAGGACGTTTAACCACTTGCGCCACCGCGCTGGGCCCAAGAGATAAAATTTTAATCACCACCTTTTATTATTCTCTAACCCACCCCCATGCCAAATCCCTGATCTCTTTCCTCGAGTGTTTTGAAATCTGGATTATTATAGAAGAATGTTTTCTCTTGGATACAATATGTGTTATGGATTTCATAAGATCTAGAACCAAACATTACTTTTTTAAAAAAAAGAAATGCCTGTTAGTTATTTATTTAAGAGGGAGGATCTTATCCAAAGGGCCACTTGATAAACATCCACGGCAGCCCTGGCTAGGGCTAAACCTGGGCGCTGAAAGCTGAAACTAGTTCTACCACAAAGGTACCAGGGACCCGATCACTTGAGCCATCACTGTTGCCTCCCAGGGGCTGCTTTAGAAGGATGCTGGAGTCAGGAGTGGGGCTATGTGTCAAAACCAGGTCTTCCTATGGGTGATGCATGTGTCTTGGCTAGCATCTTCCCTGCTAGGCCAAAAGTCTGCCCTATAAATGCTTTTAATTTTTATATCAATTATATTGAATATATCACATGGAACAGTATTTCACATTTCAAGTGTGGCATTTAACATATTTTGGCAAATGTATACGCGGGTGTGTCCACTATTTTAATCCATCTATAGAGTGCATTTATGGGACTGATGCAGTTGCTCAACTGGCTAATCCTCCACCTATACAGGAATGGGTTCCTGTCCTGACAGCTCCATTTCCAATTCAGTTCCCTGTTTGTGGTCTGAGAAAGCAGCGGGGCAGTGTCTGGGCCTTTGGGCTCCTGTGCCCACGTGGGAGCTTTGGTGGATTCTCCTGGCTCCTCACTTTGGATCAGCTCAGTTCTGGTCACTGTGCCCATTTATGAAGTGAACCAGTGGATATAAGGTTTTTCTCTCTGTGTCTCTTTCTGCCTTTCCAACAAAAATAAGTAAATCTTTTTTTTTTTTAAGAGTTTTTTTTTTTTTATCATTTTGCAAATTCCTTTGTGATCCACTGTGGTCAATGCCCATTTCCCATCCCCAGTCTGACTTTACTATCACAGAGCTTGTTGTCTTTTTCCTACAGTTTTATATTTATAAAATGAAATGGTTGATACTCTTTTGTATCTAATTTATTTATTTCAGAAGTTTTAAAAAGATTTACTTATTTTTATTTGAAAGGCAGAATTACAGAGAGACAGAAGGAGAGACAAAGAGATCTTCCAACTGATGGTTCAATAGCCACATGACTACCAGCAGAAACTGGATTAATCTTAAGTCAGGAGCCAGGAACTTCATCTGGATCTCTCACATGGGCGCAGGTGCCAAGCACCTAGGCTAGCCTCTGCTACTTTCCTACGCACATTAGCAGCAAGCTAGATCAGAAGCAGAGAACCAATGCCCATATGGAATGCTGGTGTCACAGGTGGAAACTTAACTGAATATTCCAGAGTACGGTCCCAAAATAATATTTTGGAATTCATTTTATTGATTGATGACTAGGAAGTGTATTTATTTTTGTTATTTAATACTTAAAATTTACCTTTGTTTACCTATAAAATTGTCTTCTTTAAATGTAATATTCAATATTTTATACTTGTTTATTAGAGTTACTTTATTTCTCTCCTGGGGCTAGCGTTTGAGACAGGGGTATAGACAATAAGTAATAGAGAATCTTGATCACTAAATATTCTGGCAGATTTACTAGAGAAGGTATCACAGGCCATAAAGTCTTTGATGAATTGTAGCTGATGGTAATCTCTTCTCCCTCTGGGATGACAAGCACACCACATCATCACACAGATCATTGTCCACACTTCTTTGTTCTGTTTCTCAACAAGATGCCTGCTTTCCATGGTGGAAAGGAGATCAAGTTCCTGCCCTCACAGTTTCGTCACATTGTTATTGTTGTCCCAACTTGTCTGACACAGAACTGTCTGCTCAGAGGTTGACTTCTGCAACAAAGTGTGCCAAAGTACTTTCAGGAGTCTCCAGGCCTTGGCTTTCCATCAGATCCAGAGCTGTTGAATGAGCCTCCTCAGCAACAATTATTTTAAGCTCAGAATAAGGCCTTTCCAGGTGCTTCCAGGACGCTACACTTGAGGACAACCAAAGAAAAAGACCTTTCAACACCTTCATGTCCATCCTGAATGCTTTTGATACAGTGCTCCCTGCTGGCCAGATTGAGAAATGTTAATTATTATATAGATTTTGCCTTTTTGTGAATAAGTTTACGCACAAGGAAAGTCTCTGTTCTTGCTATGTGAGAAAGAGCCTATCAGTACACTGCGTTAGAGAATTACTTCAGGATTAACTAAGAGAAAATTCGATGGCAAATTTATATTCATTTTATACACAAATATGCAATAAAAATTCTATGTAGATAGATATATGTGTGTATGCATATGAAGTGAGAGAACTCTTTTGAGTAATAACATTTCATTTTACCATTTGCTTGTTCAGATCCTTTTTAGTACTCACCATGACTTTCACAGTAATGTACAAGCATCTTACAGTGGCTTATAATTATTTTTCATAAACTGGTCTCTGCTTATTGCTTTAGCTAGTTTTATGTTAACACATTCTGAGTTGTATGGCTCAGCTTTTATGATTCAATTGAACATTATTTTCCCAAACTTAATCTTAACTACACATCTTTAAATATTCTATTTCTCTTTTTCTAAAACTTGGTTTTCTTTCATTGTTAAATGACTCTATCACAGATTAAACATTACCTCCTCCCTAGGTAACCTTTCTCATGTTTAATTTAAATGACTCTGTGAGGTGGTTGTGTTCTGTTCTTTTCCTCTGATAGGATTTATTATGCTACCTTTGAACGTACTCTGTAACATTACATACAACCTGACTGTAGAAGCGATGTTGATTTCATTCCAATTGTATCTCCTGTATTTGAGTTCAAGACACACATTAAGCATTAAGTGAATAAGCATATCAATGGAATTTCAATGAAATAAAGAACACATTTGGTAATTTCACAAATATTACAATTGCTCACTTGTAAAATTAAGATTATGGTTACATAAAAGTGATGATTTGGGAATTTTATGGCAATCACATTATACATTCATGATATATGTAGTCATTTCCCTCTTTGTAGATGTGATTGAGCTATATGCTCAACTAGAGTTATATGATAAATAATTCAGAGCATCACCCTGGATTTCAGTACTCAGATTCCCTATGCTCTTTGTTGCTTTGCAATGCCATTCCTGTTTTTGAAGTATCTTCCATCACATCTTCTGTCTTTCAACTTGATTGATTCCTACAACCTCTTCAGCTTAGGACACATACTACAGTCTGTTCCCAACTTACCATTAAGAATGAGGTGGAACCAAGGCTCCCCATAACCGTCTATGTTGCCATTTGCTTCCCCAGTCTCAGCCCTTTTCTCACTATATTCTGTCCAATCAACTACCCACCCAATTAGTCTATAAATTCAGTGAGAGAAGATACTCATTTAGTTCTTCTCTACTATGTAATACATATGTAGTAATTAAAAGTACCCAGTTGTTGACTGATAGAATGAATTAAAAGTGAGACTGACAGTACCTGGGCTTAATACCCAGCTTCAAATCTTGGCTGTATCTTCTTGCTAATGCAGACCTGGGAAGAAGTCACTGTGATGATGCAAAGCAATTGGGTCCCTGTCATCCATATGGGAAACTTGGATTGAACCCCAATCCCTGATTCTAGCCCCAGTCCAGCTGTTGTGGGCATTTTGTGGAGTGAACCAGCAGAATGGAAGTGTGCTTCTTTCCCTCTCTCTATCTCCCCTTCTCAAATAAGTAAATTCAAAGTACCTGAAAAAACAAGTGCTAAAAAGTGAATTCACTTGCTCCAGGTGAGAGTATACTCACAACTGGTTCAATGCTAGAAAGCAGTTGTTTACCACTGTTTTTCAAATGCATCAGCTAACAGGACCTGATGGATGACTCCAGAATGAATGAACGTGTGAAGGCTGAACATCTCTGAAGAGCTTTAACAAAAGTAACAGTAATGAAATTGCATGCAGCAGTTCTTTTTCTGGTCTACCTGTGAAGCCTTAGAAATGTAGAAAAGAAAGTAATATATTCCTGTGTTACAGCTTCTCATCAAATGCAGACATGAAATAGGATAAGGAAAACAGCAATCAGTGTGAGAAACGGCCCCAGAACTCTGTAACTGGGCTTGAAAAATTTATAAATCACGTTAAATAATCTGAAAATAAGAAAAGTTAATGTACTTACAGGAGTTTTATAAATCACGTCAAATAGTCTGAAAGTAAGAAAAGAAATGTACTTAGGGTAGCAGGAATAGTTTTTCTAAAAGCAGCCAGATATGTATACATATGTAGCATATGTAGTATCCATTTATTGTAACCAGGCTGATTATTCTTACATTTTCATATTTTCCATGTCTAGAGGAAGTGATTCATCAAAGCTGCATCTGTAAACTCTAGTACAGGATAGCAGCATTGGTCATAGGCCTCTGCATCTTTACCTGGTTCTCGGCCACAGATTTGGGTTTGCAAATAGGTTCTGGTTATCTGTGTATTGAGTACCATAACAGAATTAAGTAGCTGAGTGTCTGGATTAATAACCTGAGCTCCACATGGAACCAAACCCATGTTAAATAGAAAGATTTATGCCTTATATGTGTGTCTGTGTGTGTGTGTGTGTGTGTGTGTGTGTGTGTGTATGCCTAACAGATATATATATCATTCACATGCATTCAGAAAAAGATCTTGGAATTCTTCCTGATTCTTCCTGCCTACCTCAATGTAACCTTACACCACTACCGTCAGCAGCACATGCTACTCCATCAAACGTGGGGAGGATAGTGTATGTGATATTGTTCATTGCTTACTCCAGAATATGGAATTATTAAGCAAACTGATCCACATTAACTTCACAATTTCACATACATGTTCAGGAAAATAGAATAAAACATGAGAGAAATGATAAATCTGTAAGCTTTGCTTTGTAATTCTAAAAGCAGTTCCCACAACATTCTCTACACAAGTCAAACTAAACAAGGCTGGATGGCATCCCTCTTCTGTTCAGAAATGTCTGGCACTTCCTGAATGAAGTCACTCTCCAGATAAGGCCATTTGACATAGCCAGAGGTTTCCATTGATTTCCAAAACTTTCCTGAGTTTCTACATCTTGTAACTGTAAAGATCTTTAGCTTCATAAAAGATCAGCCCAATAGGGACAAGCTCCCATTGCTTCTCTGAAAGTGTGATGCATACTAGTAAAACCATAGTTTCGGGGTGCATGGCCTATGAGGTCTTTCTCTGAGTCAGTGGTGAACAACTGTATGTTAAAGATCATAAAAGTTGGCAACGTGTATGTGTCACATAGGTAGCTTTCATAGACAGAGGATGAGTTAGCAGTGATACTGTTTTCGAACTTTTAACAGCCCGTTTTCTTCCATAACATTTGAAATGTTCTAACAGCTCTGTGAATGAGGCACTGGGGAATTGGACAATATGATGCATGCAAGATGGGTAGTATTCTAAACGTTATGTAAAATTTAGAATTTTTTTTTCCGTTATTGTTAGTTTTTCTTTCTCCTCCACCTCCTCTTCTCTTCTTCTTTTGAAGACAGTTTACCAGAACCTGAAAGTGTAATGTGATGAACTGAATGAGACCCCAGAATAGAAGGAGGACATGAGGTGAAATCTAAGAAAATTTGAACAATGTACGGACCTTACTGTGCTGTGTAGCACGGAAATTATGTCAACACATGGGAGTAGAGTAAATGGGAATTCTTGTACTCTCTGCTCAGTTTTTCTGTAAATATAAAACTTCTCTGCAAAAACACACCTATTAATTTTTTAAAAGCTGTCTCACAGGTAAGCCAGGTGTTATAATTAGCTCACAGGATTTTGAAATTCCTTCTTGGCTTCTATAAATATTTCAAAATTTCATGAGAAAAAAATAGTGTGATTCAATAATGTGCAAATTGCTGCAGAGACGTGAAAACTTTACAAATCAGTGGAGGAAGTGGATATTTAGCCTAATGTCTCAGTCTTATATGTGAGTACCTATATCTGTCCCTAATACCAGCTTCTTTTTATTTTTAAAGATTTATTTATTTTTATTGGAAAGCAGATATACAGAGAGGAGGAGAGACAGAGAGGAAGATCTTATGTCTGATTATTCACTCCCCAAGCAGCCCCAACGGATGGAGCTGAGCCAATCCGAAGTCAGGAGCCAGGAATCTCCTCCAGGTCTCCCTTGCGGGTGCAGGGTCCCAAGGCTTTGGGCTGTCCTTGACTGCTTTCCCAGGCCACAGGGAGGGAGATGAATGGGAAGCATGGGATTAGAACCAGCACCCATATGGGATCCTGGTGCATTCAAGGCGAGGACTTTAACCACTGGGCTATCACGCCAGGCCCCCAGCTTCTTGCTAATACAAACTCTAGTGGGGAGCAGTGATGGGTCAAGTCATCAGGTTCTTGACACTCTTTTTTTTTTTTTTTTAAAGATTTTTATTATTATTATTATTATTTTGGAAAGTCAGAAGAGAGACAGAGAAGAAGATCTTCTGTGCGGTGATTCACTCCCCAAGTGACCACAACGACTATTGCTGCACCAATCCAAAGCCAGAAGCCAGGAACCTCCTCCAGGTCTCCCATGCGGTGCAGAAACCCAAGGCTTTGGGCTGTCCTTGACTGCTCTCCCAGGCCACAAGCAGGGAGCTGGATGGGAAGTGGAGCTGCCGGATTAGAACCGGCGCCCATATGGAATCCTGACATGTTCAGGGCGAGGACTTTAGCCGCTAGGCCATGCCGCTGGGCCCCGTGGTTCTTGACACTCTTGAAAGACCTGGATTTTATTCTTTCCTCCTGGCTTGGGCTGGTTCAATTCTATTCATAGCAGTCATTTGGGGACTAAACCAGTGGATAAGAGGGCTTTTCTCTCCCCAAATAAATTAAATGAAAATTTATAACAATTAAATTGTTGTAGTTTTTAATGTAAATGGAAACTAAGCAGAATATATATTTTTTATTTTTATTTACTTGTATATTTGAGAAACAGACTCAAAGGTATGTTCCCATCTAATTGGCTCACTCCCAAGGTGCCCCCAAAGGCTGCAAGCCAGAAACTCAATCCAGGGCAACCACACATTGGCAGGAACCCAGCTCCCTGAACCATTACCACTATCTTCCAGGGTCTGCTTTGGTAAGAAGCTGGATCTGGGCCCAGCTATGGGCAACTACCAAGGTTGCCTTGTACCTAGGCAAGTGCTATGCTGCTGGGAGAAAAGTAGCTAATAACTGGCGGGCATCCTAGGCCTGGTTAATGCCAACTGTGTGTTAACTATACCAGTATGCCAGCATGGTTAGTTGCCTATTTGGTGTTTTGTTTTGTTTTACATGTATGTCATCAACTTTCTGCCTCTTTCCCAACCCTCTCCATCCTATTCAGAATTGGAGGCCTACATAGGTCGGTAACTCCCTCATCTATGTAATGAATATTAAAATATTTTTGACAGGACTAATGAAATTTGTAGACAATGAAGCACTATCTTCAAAGCATTTTTTAGACATTATTGAGAACTTTGAAATCTTGTTAAACTTTCATGTCAGAATGTGAAAGAATTTAGAACATTTCCATAAGAGATTAAGGAGACTGCTTAAAAAAAACCGTACTAAATAATTTACTGCAGGGAAAAAGACATTAAATACAAAAGAAAAAAATTATGAGGGTCAGTGTGTTGACATAAAAGGCTAATCCTCTGCTTGTAGAGATGGCATCCCATATGGGATGTACAAAACCAGGAATTAGCGGGTCCTGCACTGTGGGGTAGCACCCTAAGCCTCCGCCTGCAGATTTGGCATGCTATATGAGAACCAGTTCCAGTCCTGACTGTTCCACTTCCAATCCAGCTCCCCGCTAATGACCTAAAAAAGTAGCAAAGGATGACCCAGCTGCTTGCACCCCTGCACCCGTGTGGGAGATCCAGAAGAAGTTCCTGGTCGCTGGCTTTGGATCAGCCCAGCTCCAGCCATTGTGGTCCTTTAGGGAGTAAACCATCAGGTAGAAGATCTTTCTCTTTGTCTCTCAAAATTTCTCTGTCTCTCTGTAACTCTACCTTTTAAACAGTAATAATTTTAGAAAAATCCAGGAATCAATAAATGTTTGAAAAGAGTGGAGGCATATAGCCACTAAGCTGAAAGTAGGTTATATCTTGTTTTAACTTGTAGTTTTCAAAAAAAGCACTGAGTAATTAGCAGAATTGTCAATGGTCTTGAAAATTGATCATAGACGTTAGAAAGTAAAATGTCAAAGTATCTTTTATTAGTGAACCCTGTAATTTCTCATACCACTCAGTTGTAGGAAAGGGGGAAATCTCATGTAGGCAAATTTGACCATTTAAATCACTTCAGTGTAAATAGAAGCTGCTTATATTTTATTATTGTTACTATTAAATGAAAATCTCCTGGAGAGTTCCGAGTTCATGGAATTTCTCTCATTTTCTAAGTTCTTGTGGTCCTTGCATGACTGTGGCTTTCACTTCCAAATGTGAGCTACATCCTCAAGGCTCAACCCTAGATACCCATCTCAGCTGAGAATCCTGAGAGTTCCCAACTAGGATTTTTGTATTAAACAAACTACACGCATGCCTGTGTTTACTATATTGACCCACAAGACACAACCTTTCCCTGATGGACAGTGTGTCAAAAAAAAGTCTAATATCTGCCTGGGGAAAAGGATGCGTAATAAATCATCTACTGAAACACTGCCTTAGAAGTGATGACACAGATCAATGAGTGTGACTTACAGCAGGAACAACCTCAGATACAATTAATGTGAAGTCACGGCCATCTACAAACAATAAACAGGAGTTATTTTGTGCATTTTACATAAAACTGAGGGACACTGCTGGGAATACTCTCAAAGGCACAAACTTTCCCTGAAAGAAAAATATGTAGAACCATATTTTCCCATTCTACGTACAAATACCTTTACCTTCAGACTATAAGAGAGACAAGATATTCTCACTCCATGAGTTAGTAAGAATAAAGGATTGCCAGTTATGCTTTGACTAAACAAACACTAGCTTGCTGTGAAAGCAGAAAAGGAGAGTGATCCGACTCTGGCTCTGAAGCTCACAGAAATTATCTAGTTTATTCTAAAGCTTGTCATATATCAGGCTTCCTTTTAAAATTTATTTTTATTGGAACATCAGAGTTACAGAGAGAGAGAGAGAGAGAGAGAGAGAGAGAGAGAGAGAGATCTACCATTTTCTGGTTCACCTTCCAAATGGCTATATACCTCCCAAATGGATGCCACATCCAAAGCTGGAGCAGCCGAAGCCAGAGGGTTCTTCTGGCTCTCCCAGGTGAGTGCAGCAACCCAAAAGACTTGGATCATCCTCCACTGCTTTCCTAGGCCATTAGTAGGGAGATGGATCAAGACATGAGTTGGTGCCCCTTTGGGATGCTGGTGCTACACACGGAGGCTAAGGGTGCTGGATCACGGCACTGGCCCCCCAGACTTCTTTTAAATTAAATTTGCCTCACATGCTTTAAAGCACATTCTCTCATATTGCTGTGTTCAATGAAACTGTATTCATGCACCTCCTTGTCTGAACCGTCCTCCCTCCCCGCTGCCGAGCAGGTGCTGGCTGTGGTTTGAGTACAGGCTGCAGGTGCATGCGGAGTACTGTGCACTTGCTGCGCAGAGGTACAAGGCTGAGTCTTCAGGCTGGGAAGCCGTAATCTGAAGAGTGATATGTTTGGCGCTTTTGTTGAGGAAGACTGTGAATCTTCCATTTTCCTTTTTGTTCTCAACTGAACGTATAGATGTCAGAAATGTGGGCGCTGTTGCTGGGTATTTTTTGTACCATAAGAAATAGTCAAACAAATTATTAGTATAGTCACAGTTTAGAACAGAAATTTCTCCTTCTTGCACATTCAGGAATGGCGAATTTTGCTTAACCTGCTGGACATTCTTCTGTTGAGTTTCTACCCCTGTTTGGAAAGAAAATAACCGATTTAGGAGCCAGAAAACAGAGCAAAACTCTTCAATAATCTTATCCCCCAGCCTTGTAGTGTTCCCTGGAGTTTTCCTAAAATGTCGAAGCTTCCCACCCACAACTCACAGTCTGGTAGAAGCAACAAAACCAGTGTTGATGCTCCCAGGAGCTTGTCCATTCCTCCCAGGGAGGTTGAGACTGTCTCTGCTCCAGCAATACCGGCAACTCTGTCTGGCTTCTCCTTTTTGCACTTGACTAGCTTCCTTCCTCAGGTTGTTATGTTTTGCCTTGCACAGCCTGCTTTCCAGTTGAAGTGATTTGTCTCAATGAGAGGAAACACTGCCCCCTTTGGTCCAGATGTAGAAAATTTTTGAAAATGCATTTCTGTGTTTCCTGAAGTTCAATTTGGAATGCCTTTCCCATTAAAAAAAAAATTAATAAAGCATTGGGAGAGAGGAAAGGCATGCAAAGACAATATAATTCAAACATATATGAGTATATATGTGTTGTAGTATTTACAATGATCATAAATTTAGAGCACATAGAAAATTTAGTAGCCTCTCTTGTGATGAAATTCCACTGTGGTCTCCAGATGTGATCATATTTTCTCTGAGTCGTTAAGTAGCATGAGTATGGATATTGTTAGCATACACTGTTTATTTCTCTGCTTAAACTAGAAGATAGCATTTTGAGTATTTTCACCACAAAGAAATGCTAAATGTTTGAAGACATATATTTGCCCTTGTGAGACATTTTACAATGTAACCATGTATCAAAATATCACATGGTACCCCATGAATACACACATATTTTATGTGTGTTAATTTTTTAACAAAAATTTTAAAATGACACAATAACCAAATTAGATTTAAATTATAGAAGACAATTAAAAACAAAAGTAAAAAAAATATCTTCTAATATTGGATTACTTTGTCATGGGTTATCTTATTTGGAACTTATTTAGATAAGATCAGTTAATTTGTTCTGTACTTTCAAATGAGAAAATGAAACAATCTTACGAAGTCAATAGACACTTAAGGCTATAATCTTTAAAACTACCTGCAGATGTAAAAAAGGAATGTGTTTGGTTTCCCTCATTTTTAATCCACAGGCACTATTTTTCTCTAGAGTTTGATATGATAGAAGAGGCAAAAATCAATCCATGATACTTTTAATAATAAGTCAACAGGACAGTAAGCATTAAAGCTAAGGGTAAAGTTCAAGATATGTTTTCAGAATTACTTATAGCAAAGACAGAAAACATGAAACAATATCTGGTGAGTGTTTTACTGTAGTAATATGTAATTAGAAGTTTCACTATAATAATAATACTGAAACAAGTATTCTGGGAAGTTGCCTGTAAATAACAAAAATATATCAAGTCCATACTGTCAGTTTCATAGGATCTGATAAGGTGTCCATGTTCTACATTACATAGATTAAACTCAGGTTATTCAGAGCTTCTAGTGAATAAATTTTCCTGATTTATTCATGTATTTGCATATTCAATTGAAATTTATTTGACTTCCCTGGAGCACATGGCTTGGAGTTTCACACGTGATGATGAAACCATTGTCATTCACACACACCTGAGAGTCTATAGACAAAGATGCATGTGTAACTGCCTATCTACAACTTGGCTCTTGCAAAGGACATGTTATGGGGCTCAAGCAGTCCTGCTGAGGAGGTTCACAGTGTGAAGTTAAGTACGATTCATAGTGGAGCTCTTTAGCTTGCTTGTAAGAGGTGAAGGAAGTACTGTAGGTAGAAGAAGTTGGAAAAGAGTATCCAAGGCAAACGTATTTGCAATTTCAAAATCATACAGGTAGATTATATATTGTCAAGTGGGCTCAGGAAGCTCAAATCATTAGAGTTTGATGTCAAAAATAGCAGTGACGTGCAAATCACAAGGAACTATGTAGGAGAAACTAACAAGGCTGATTTTTCAAGGTCTTTTTCTCTCTCCTCCTTCTTTTGCTCTCTCTGTTTCTAGGACCAAGTTACCAAAGTAAAATACTGTTTTATTTTCTTTTATCTCTCTTATTATTCATGTAAATATCAATTTACAACACATAATGTGCAAATTTAAGAGTAAACCACAGCTCTATGTAGAATTCTTGGATATCAATGACACCTTGTGCAGATTAGTTTAATTGGGAGAGGAGTTAAATTATTTTTTCCAGTAAACTTTGTGAGTGGCAGCTAATAGCTCATATCTACAGTGAATTTTAACTTCATAACACCATGAAGAAATCAGTGATTCTGTTTTGTGGACAGATATAGATGATCTCACAGAGCCAGGGCCCCCTGTGGTCCTTGTCATGTGGTGACTTCTTACTCATCAGCAGGCCACCTCTTCACATGGAAGAATGTATCTCCAGGTCCAACTCAGCTGTGAAGTCTCTAATGCTCTCTTCTGAGGAGTCTCTCAGCAAGAAATGAAGACCTTGGGTGTGATCCTGCTTGGGTAAGAACAGGGACCGCACTATCAGAGAAAATTGAAAAGTTCCATGTCACTCACCTTGAGTCAGTGCTGAGGCCTAGTACATTGGTCCTTCTTGCATCACTGTAGTGAAACACTCAAGACAGGCTAATTTTATAAAGAAAAGAGGTTTATGTAAACCATGGTGTAGGTTCTCACAAAGGCTCCTGTAGGTTGTATCCTCTCTTGGCACATGATCATGTTGCTAGCAGAATTCTGAGACAGCATGAAGCATTCTATGGAGCACACATGTCTATGTCTGAGTGTCTGATTTTTGACATTTTTCTAATAAAACTGTCATGTTTGAATCATGAGAGCTCAACAATCATGTCCAAACACAATCACTTCCCTAAGGCCCCACCTCTAGATACCAACCTCTTCATAGCACGAGCAGATGCTCGTGATCTGTGCCCACAAAACCACAGCACCTTGTTTTGTAGACTGACTGATAGGGAGACTCTGCTCCAGGCCAAGAAAGGAACTCATTCTGCAGATTTTGTGTAGTTTTAAATCATATAACAAAATAATTGGGATGGATAGAACTTCTGAGTGTGATAAATAAATGTTTTAAAATTGAGGCAATTGTAGCTGACTCTGTAAAAACAAAAGGGAAACTCATGTTCAAGATTCCTTTTTCTTCTTGGTTTCAATACTTGTAGTACTATGATGCATACAGGTGTGCTTTTATTTTACTCTCTTTGAGCTTACTTTATTCGACAAATGCTCTGTACAGGTTTTGGGGCTTTGTTATATGTGGCTCACTTCTCTCCAGGACTCTTGGTTAAGGTTCACAGTCCTTATTCTGATCTCTGTTTTCCCCACCTGGTAGGGCTGTCTCTCTTAATTAGGAATTTGAGTCCTTGTATGGAGGTTTAGAAAGCACCTCCGAAGGAGAGCACGCGAACGTAGGGACCTCTTCACAGAATTTCCTTCTGTCTGAAGGATTATTACCAGCTGTTGCATACTTTCCTCAACACAAGCTATTTTTTCTAGTATTATGTTTTATAGTTGAAGACAACTCAACTATAGTACAAGTGCTAGAAAAACATTTTTTTTCTGCAAAGATAGCATTCCTTATATATTTCTACTTTTCTAACGGCAATTGTGGATTTTATTCAGCAGTGAAAACTGTCTCATCTGGGTGTCCCATATTTATGATACCTTGTGCAGCATTTTTAGAAATGCTTTCCATATTTAAAATGGGACTGTAGTCCCTAGAGAACTAATATTTTACTACAATTAATTAGTTTCATGATTCCTTCCTTTGATTCACGGTTTCATTTTCATTTCTGAGGGCAGTTATTCCTATCTGTGCTCTGCAAAAATATTGATGTGCTCTGTGGTTTTTGTTCCTCATATCCTTCACCGTGTCATACTGTAATAGAGACAATTCATTTCAAAATCTTATTTATTTTAAGACTCCCGTAAAATGAGAGCCATCCATGCACAGTATTTTATCACTTGCAAATTACATTTTAGGTCCAAAAGTTTCTATGACAAGCTTTGCCTCCAATCTGTGTGTGTGTGTGTGTGTGTGTGTGTGTGTGTGTGTACTATCTCCCAAATTGGAACACATCCCTCCTCTCTTTTGTTATTCATTCACATTAACACCTGTTAAATTTCTACTTTTTGAGCAGAGGCATCACATATTCCTGAAAGCAGCTTCTGAATGGCATCTAGTTTTCTTTCTATAATACTTTTTGTTCTACAGACTTCATCCTTCTCTTAATAGAAACTGCCTGATAATAAAAACATGCTCCCTACTAGAATATATATTCCATGGATAGAGCACTTCCCTTATTCAAAGCTCCCTAATAAGTATTTGATAAATATTTGTTGTTGAATGATTGACTATCATGAAACTTATGAGTAATGGTGGGTAGGAATCATTATCCTCACACTGTAGAAGATTTTGAGATTAGGAACAGAGAAAGTGACTTTTGCTGAAGATGACACACTATATTCGCATGACTGGAAATTGGTTTTTGTCCCCTAATGGCCTTTCCAAAACACAAGTAGATACTTCTGAATAAGAACACTAAAATGTACTGTAAGAAAGTGGAGTAAAAAGTTAATAATTACCGAGCAAATCATGTTCTTTCTCTTTGAGCCTTTAAACTTTGTTTTTTTTTTATTATTTCCCTTTGCATGTGAGCGTCATGAAAGGTAAGAATAAATGTCATTCAAGGTGACAGTATGAATTCTAACACCAAGATTTATAACTCTAAATAAAATTGTTGCTTCAATGAACCTTTGATTTAGGGATTAGGGTGTTAAAATTGATTCTGACTGAACACTCATCTGCCATTTCAGCTTTTTTGAAAGTGTCATCACTTTTATTTATTAAGAATGAGCTCTCCAAAATCATATGAAGTGAGTGAAAATTTATAGACAATGCTATCCTATTGTGGAGCTTTGGGCCTCTAGCCACTAGGCTTGGGTAAGAGGTGCCTAGGAACAACTGTGCCTTCACAATGTAGAGTTCAGGGGCTGAGTCTCTGGTCAAGTGCACAAAGGTTCTGTCCGTTCTTAATGTCTAGAATGGTCCATTATTCTCTGCTTCTTTATTTCCACACTTAAGTACACCACTGGAAAATGTTTCTTGGAGCTTCTTAGTAAAATCTGTCTTTAAAGTAAGTCACAGAAAGATACAGAAGGAAATTGCTGTTGGAAATGGCAAGATCAAGGACTGTGTTCCACATTGAGTTGTTCATGGACTGCTGTCCAGAAAGACAGAGTTAGATATGAGAGCAAAGTTGATCACTTTATAGATTCACCTAATAACCCTAAGCCCACAGAGACTCCAGATAAACCATATAAGTGCTTACATTGCAGTGTTAATGTGTAGTTCATTTATAAATGCTTGTCTCATGAATCAAGAAAGGGTAAGTAAGCTGCAGAAATCTAATTGTAACTACATTGGGTTCACTCCAAGGGCTGGATTTAAGTCTCCAGCTTTCATTTCCTCTATAAGCTACAGGTGCCAGAAAAACATTGTGTCTTGATGATACAGAAGTGGCTGAATCCCCAGGCTGGAAGTCTCTGATACATACTTGGCTATGACCTTCAGTATTGACTGTGGATTTTAAGTTGTCTTTTTTTTCCTACGTTCCTGAAAGTATTTAAACAAAGATACTAAGGGTCATCTGTGATTCTGTAGGAATCATTGCACAGTTGTCATAAAGAAAGAAGAATTGCATAGGAGGGAAGAATGTCTCATCTCAGGAGATCAGAACCTGCCATGTCTGCTTCACCTTCATCTTTTCAGGTACCCTGTTGAAAAAGAGAAATACAGACATGAGTGAGGGTCATTGTGAAGTCACTGCAGCTATTCCCAAGCTGGGGGGACATGTAGGGCATGTCTCCATTATTTCCTTTCTCATGTGTATTTTTCCTCCCTTCTCTTGCTTTCCTCTCCTGCCTACTTAATTTGGTTGTAATATTGCTCCAGCTTCTCTCCGTGGTAATTTTAGCTCAACAAAGCTATATCCATAGGAGATCCAGCTATATTCCTCTTTGTGCCTTCATTGTTCTTTGGATAGAGAGACACAGTTTAAAGTCACGTACCTTAAAATACTATTATGTGTCATAACTTAAATTTGGAGTTCACTGTGTGTGAGTAGCCAGTCTTGTGAACCCACCAATTTCATGAGTTAGATTAATTAGCAGCCCTCCTAATTTTTGCCACTCAGTTTTATAAAATGAAGCTCCACCTACCCATGGTTTAGTGCTCTGCCTACACATTTTGGTGTGTATGTATGCCTGTGTACATTTGAAGTACTGAAGAGTTTATTTTGTTGAAGTTTAAAAATATTTCACGGGTAAACTTTGGTTGTATGTAGAATAATTGTGTAAGAGATGGGGATATGATAGATTAGAAGGAGGGTAGAGAAGCAGCTTATACATCTAATGCAGAGGCACGTATAAGAAATAATGACCAAGCTAAAAATCTGTGACATAAATAAATTGAACGACTTTTCTGGATGTTGATAATTTATATAAAAATTATAACCATCTTACTTATTGAACTTTTAAAGTCAAATGACAAAATAGCAGCCCAGAACATGTGATTTATAATGTATATAGTGGTTCTAGCTGTTGTTTCTACTGGGATTGGTGCTGTGACACAGGAGGCTCAGTCACCATTTGCCAGTATCCCATACAGAAGCACAGGTTGGAATCTTGGCTACCCTGTGTCTGATTCACCTCCATATTAATGTGTCTGGGAAAACAACAGAAGATGGCCGAAGTACTTTGGCCTCTAGCTGCCTATCAGGGAAACAAAATGGAATTTCTGATTGCTGGCTTTGGTGTGACCCAACACCAACCATTTGGGGAGTGGGCCAGTGGGTGGAAGATCTCTTTTTTATCTTTCTCTCTTTCCCTCTCTGCCACTGTACCTTTAAAACAAATAAATAAATAACTTTAAAAAGTTTGTCTCTACTATCAATTCAATAGTCAACATAGATCGACAGTTTCTACCTAGAGGCCATCATTTCCCAGGGACATCTGGCAGAGAATGGGACATCTGCATTTGTCACTGTAGGGGGAGTGCTGCTGTGGCCTAGTGAGTAGAGTACAGAGCTGCTGTTAAGTACCTTGCAGCTCCTCCTTCCAAGAGATTCATATGGCGCCAGGTGTTAAAATGATGCTATTGGTGAGAAATTTCTGTAGACCAGGCTTTAGTGCAAAAAAGTCTTTGCCATTTTCTTTTCATCTTTTTCCCTCCATCCTCTTCTTCCTAGATCTGCCTTACCTTGCCTGATCTTGCCTGATTCTTCATTTTTCTTTTCCTTCTGATTTTATGTGAGGTAGATGTGGGTCTCATTTAATGAAGACAGTAAATTCTGATCAAATAGATTAAAACTCGTATGAATCCCTAGTACTAACAAATACAGATTCACGAAACCAAAATCTGATACATGTTTTGTTCTCAAGCTCTATTTTGGGTCTTGAGCATGGGAAACCAGAATTTTTAAAGAGAAAACCTGGTCCTGTTCATTTATTCACAATTTTCTGATCCACATTTTCTCTTGATGTCCTCTTCCTGTTTTCATTTTCATTTCCTCTTTCACTACTAATCCTCCTCAAAACCTAAAGAAGCTTTTCTCAGGTTGGAGTGCCCCGTGGTTGAACCAAACCCAGAGTCAACATTCCTTTTCATGCAAACCTCAGGTGAAATTAGGAATAATGGAAGCTGTGGGCCCCACTTGTAATTTCAAAAACTTCCAAACCCTTGTCTGAAGCAATTTACAAAATGTCTCTAACCCTCATAGGAACACTGTGAATTGATCTCTTAAATTGACTTCTACAGAAGGAGGTTGATACTAATGAAGTTAATATAAGATACTCAAAGCTACACAGTCAGTAGGCACAAGTGCCATTAGAAATCCTGGCTGTTTTCATAGCATCTGTGTCACTCTTCTAGAAAAGAGTTGTGTGAGCACACTGACAAGAGAGACATTTAAAAGTCTTCTTGGGGCAAGTAACAGCAATAGACTCTGTACCCCAGAACACCTCTCCACAAGGGTGGAAAAGAATCAAGGCAGGTTTCTTATTGAATAAACATTCAACCAGAACATCTCACACATCCCAATCCCCTAGAGATATGGCAGAGCCAGGCGGAAATCATCGTTTACTACAGCTAAGCAGATGCACCTAATTGTACAGATGAACAAGATAGATTGCAATATAAACAATAACTAGTCCTCAAGTAAGGAAACTTGACAGCATCGTTTGTCACATGTAGCTCACCCCCATTTTACCTTGCAATTAAAGTAGTCACCTGTGTTTTTTAATGGTCTTTGTCCAAATACAGAAAAAAATGGTGACAGGAGGTGAGTTTGCAATTTTTAAGTGGGTGCCAGCTGCAGGTGAGCTCCTAAGGGCACCATCTCATTTGATGATTACATTTAGGAGCTATGACTCCCAGGCCCTTAAGGAAGAAAACCCTAGGCTGTTAATGTGGCAACAGACTTATTGGGTTTTAAAAGAGTTACATGTATCTTAAAGGGACAGAGGAAGAATTCAAAATGACAAGTTTTCTAAATTTAGTGCTCTAAGAAAGACGTGCCTTTCTCCTATAGCAGCAGGGAGAATTTTAAAAATGTTTAAATTGCTCTTAATTTGTTGTTGCCCTTCAAATCTTCATTCAGAATTAAGATTTTTCAAATAATAAAACTTTAAGTGGATACTGTCGGAATGGGTTACGAGGGTGATGTAAGGTTAAAGGAATATATATATATATATGAAAGTGAGAAAATGAACCGCTACAGTTAAATTTTCCTTTGGAATGCAGTATTGTCTATGTTTAAATGATTTAAAATGAGAAATTGAATCATATAGCTTTCTATGAAAGTAAGAATTTTATAGGAAATCCACTGATAAAGCTTCTCTGAATGGTGGGGTTTCTCCCCCATCACAAATAATTTTAGGAGCATTAACATTTTGAGGAACATATGTTATTGATATGAATGAATGAAGGTGCTCATTTTGTAAAAACACAGCAATGGCTTATTGAAAATATGTAAAAATAAATGCAAGGGTGAAACTAAATATCTAATGTCTGTGAAGGGGGTTATGCTTATGATTCTTTTATTGTGAAGCTATCATTTCCACATTTCAGGAAGGGATAAAGGGATGGGATGGAAGAAGATTTAATGCTTGCACCAAGAAAGCAGAATATTATAGGAAATCCCTAACAAATTTTAAAATGCATAAACTTATACAATGGCAACTTGATGGATGCTTGTTTGTCAGTGTTGTCATAATTTTCTTAATTATTTAAGTTAAGAGACCAAGAATCCCAGAGAGAAAAAGAGACCTCTCATTTGCAGGCACACTACCCCAATAACTGCAGGACTGAGGCAGGTTGATGTCCAGGTTGAATGATAGGAACCCTGTATGTACATTAACTGCTGCCTCTTAGCATGAGCATTGTCAGGAAGCTGGAATCAGGAGGGGGCTGGGACTCCAACCCAAACACTCTGCTCTGAGTTCTTCAGCTACTAGGCCAAACCCTCTTAATTAATCCTTATTACATTTTTATTACTTTTTATTACATCTTTTAATTACATTCTTTTTATTACCATGGGCCAAAACTTTAACACATGGCAATTCCCATTTACATGTTAGGGCTGCTCAAATTAAAAATTAAAGCTCTGTTAATATGAAATAGAAGAAAATGATGATGAGATGGGGAACTGACAGTGTTTATTTTTCCAGCCACTGTGGTGGGATTCAAAATGTTAGGCAAAGACCAAATGCCTAAGGAGTCACTTTAGGGAGGCACAGTTGGGCTAGCTTGTGTTTAGTAGTAGCAGTAGCAGTGTTTTAGGGGCATTTGTTGAGCATATATGTTGTACTTAGGACTTCAGATACTTCTGTATACATTATCCCATGAAGTTCATGGTAACTCATCAAGACATATGTTCTTATTAGAATTGATTTTTAAGGTAAAATAGGTAAAAATAACAACCTAAGGACATAAAGCTAGAAAACGTTTTTTCTCAAAAAATGATTTATTTATTTATTTGAAAGGTGGATGAGTGGCAGAGAGGCAGAAACAGTGAGAGATAGAGATAGATAGAGAGAGAGAGAGAGAGATTCTCCAAATGCCAATTCACTCCCCAAATAACCGCAAAGGTCAGAGATGGACCAGGCCAAAGCCTGGAGTATGGAACTCCATCCTGGTCTCTCACGTGAGTAGCAGGGGCCCAAGTACAAGAGCCACCTTCTGCTACTTTCCCAGGTGCACTGATGGGAGTAGGATCAGAAATGAAGTAGCTGTACTTTAACTGGCACTTCAAATACAGGATTCAGTTTAATTCAACGTGCCGCAGTGCCATCCCCAAAGTAAGAAAGTTTTAAAGCTGGGATTTGAACTTGGGTTTTGTGCTTCGGGCTATATTATCTCAACTCGCAGAATGGGAATTCTTCCAGTACAAAACGGATTCCTGGAGAAGACTGATAACTTCTATCTTCTTCAGCCTTGGAAATTTGAGGTCATTGGTAGGCCCTTTTCAGCTTTGGCACAATGTAAAGCATGTTTTAGGTGTTCCCAAAGCCAGCAACCAGGGGACCGGCTTTAGAACCACAGTTGGATGCTATTGAAATACATTCTGGGAATCTATCTGTTAGGAAGGATAATTTCCTTTTAATTATTTCTTGGTTTACCTCTTTTTTTTTTTCTTGTTTGTTATTGTTGTTACTACAGTTCTACACATGAAAGTTTCATTCTTTCCAGAATACTAGAATCAAGTTCTCAAATGGTCTATTTCCAACTACCTATGAGAACCAGTCTGGGTTTGGTCTTCAAGAAACTGCAAAGACCAAGAACTGTGTTATACTCCATCTGGTGCCTTTCATTTATCCCTCCAATGCTGGCTCCCTGCTGCAACCCACTACCTACCCTGGGAAGCTATCTGCCCAGGTAGTTACTGATTTTAATAGAGGGCCACATTGCCAGAGATTTCTTGTTCTCCAGTAAATTTGGGAAATATTGTCCAGAAAGGTAGTCCTATGAAGGGCTGAACTTGCTATTGTTTTTCATGCCAACAGGTGTGTGAGGAGAAGCTCAAAACAGGTGGCAGTGGGGTGACTGGGTTTGAGTACAGGCAGCAGGTGTCCTGAGAGCACCGTGGTCCTGCGCAGAAGTAGTTGCCCACATCCTCAGGCTGGGTTGCGGTGATGTGCAAGGAGCTGTCCTTTCTGGCTTCACCAAACTGAACAGTCAATCTCTTCTCTGTCTTCACTTCACCACCCTTGGCCACTGTCATCAAGGGGGTAAGCCCTGTCCCAGGCTCTTGTTTATACCACTGAAAGGAAGGAAATACACTTGAAGCATTGCAGTACACTATGGCAGTTTCTCCCTCTTGGATTCTTAGAAGTCGAGGTCTCTGCTCTAGCTGCTGGGCACTCAACCCTGTTTAGAAACGAAGCAGAAGGTACAAGGATAGAGAATTAGGGATTCCTTATTAACCTGAAATGATTTTTCTTCTTTCTTCCTCTCTCCCACAGTGACTCTCTCCCTTTCCTTTTTCCCATTTTAATTTCTCCTCTGAGATTTTCTGTTAATGTAATGAAAAATTTCTTAAACTCACAGGCCAGTTGACTCCAAAGAATCCACACAAAAATTTCCAGGAGCATCTTTTCTTCTCACCATGTGGCAGCCACGATCATTCACTTTAGTTGCCCTCCTGGGAAGTATTCTGGCTAGAACAGTGCTTGTGGTTACACACACTGGTCTCAGTACAAAGGCAGAGGCTTCTGTGTGCCAGCCAATTGGATTCCTTGCTCCCCACCCTCCTCTTCCTCTAACCCCAAACTCTGCTTAGACTTTGGGAGACATTTTGTCTTTTGAAATACCACCCTCCTGTGGAAAGATGGAAAACTGGTTCACCTTGATCAGTGTTTCTAGTCCTCCCAGCTTCATTTGACATGCTCAAGGCTTAAGCAGAAAGAGGTGACATCTTCTTCAGACACGGAAGATAGCTCTTTTTAAAAACTGATCATTTCTAAGACAATAACAAGAGAGAATGGAAATATCATCTTATTATAACTGACATCCTTTACAAAATGATTTACTCATTTATTTTTATTAGAAAGACACAGTTACAGAGGGATACACACACACACTCAGAGAGAGACAGAGAGAGAGAGAGATATGTCTTCTATTGCTGGTTCATAGCTATAAATGGCCACAGTCAAACCATTCTTAAGCCAGGTGGAGGCTTAGTCTACTACACGAGCATGTCAGTCCCTATCTCTTAAACAAGCATTTATTCTTATGTGTGAGTTGAAATGAAACTGTATTATTATTCAGAGTCATATGATATGTGTAAATATTCTATCAGACACATTTTTAACCAAGCTAGTGATGAATACTCTTACTGCATATTATTTCATTGACAATTCTATTCTGACATTACACTGCCTGTCATCAAATCTTCAGCTCCCTCTGATTAAAGCACACATCGCACTTTATGTTGCTGAACTTGTTGGCTTCACCTACAAATTCTTGAAAGAAACATACTTATTAAAATTACTTAACAATTGATCCCTGCGCTATTTACTCCCATTTGTCAGAACTGTGGTGGAATCACACACTTCCACACAAGCCTCAGAGGCGAACGCTGGTAGAGTCCTTGGTCCAGGTGAACCTTTCTCCTCCAGCTCAGTCTTTCCCTGGATAATTGCCAGTACTGGTCAAAGGTAACAGAAAGATACTTCATTAAAGGTGCCAATTATGTGTAAGTCCTGATTGCTACAAGACTCCTCAAGGGACCTCAGGACCTCTCAGAATAGATACAATAGTGAATGCAAACAGTGTCTGATGCTTCAAAAGTTCATACATGTTTTTAACACTTGACACTTTTAATGGGAAAGTGATAAATTCTGCCTACATTTTTTCTTATTGTTACTGGAGTCACACTCTCAGATCAAAATTTCATCACTGGTACTTACTGGCTACATCATTTCAAATAATTCACTTAACTCACCTATGTGATAACTTCTGTTCAGCAGAATGCAGTTTATGTTTCTCATGCCCCATATGTCTTGAGTATAAACTAGTACTATGTTTGTAAAGCATTTTGTATTTTAATCAACATGTTCCTTTAAAGAAAATGGTATGCCAAGTATTGAGGCAGGACATGTTCCATCTCCGAAGTTAATGAACTTCTTCTAGAACTAAAAGTGTTACCAACTCTTCTAAACATTTCATATAAATCAACTAGTCTATACAATGACAGCACTGAGAAGTAATTTACATCCCAATTTTCTAATGAGGACTGAGACCAAACAAACAAACAAACAAAAAAGCTAACTAATGTTCCCAAGATGATATAGTTAGTAAGTCTGAATGACTACCCTGCAAAGAGATAGAGCTTAATTCTGAGATCAAAGTTTTAACATTCTTGGATGTTAGCAGGTCCTACAAATTAATTACTGGTATATGTTCCTGGTTAATTCATCAAAGTGTCTTTCTTACTGAGACTGATTTATGTAAATAACTTACCTTTTCACTGATTCAATCTTTGGCTATATTGTAATTTAGTAAATAACTCATTTCAAACATAGCTTGCATTTTGCCAACCAATAAGCCTCATCCCATTAGCTATGTAACTCTTGGCTAATTTCATATTATTTGATTAAAAAATATATTTGCTTTATATATCAAAGAAGATAACTTAGAAAAAAATGTTTGAATGGTAGACTAAGCAAATTCATTCACACATTGTAGAAGAGAAAGCCTTCCTAGGATTCTAGAGTATATATGGATAGATCAAAGTTAGATGTCAGTTTAATTTTCCTGGGGACCCACAGAGAGGCAGGGAAGGGAAATGGTGAAATCTGGCAAAAGATGAAATGCTTGTGTAGATGTTATGGAAGAAACCGAAATGGAAGTAACCATATATGAAGAATTGGGACTTTGATTTCTCTCCTCTCTTTGGCATGGAGAGATCAAGGACTCCACTCTCTGCTATTAGATAAGACAATAGACAGGTATGTTTGGAATGGCTGAAGAACTTATAAGCTTTTGTGTCTTTCTCATAGGGAACTCTGGATAACCCAAAATAAGTGTGACTTGGGCCATGACCCAGAGCTTGTTGGTAAAAGTCTTTGACAACTTCAGTGCTAGAAATCTGAGCTGAGAACTCCAACATCTACATTTATTCTGGCCAACTATCTAGATGAAAAGTTCAGAATGACTGAGGGACTTACACTTCAGGAGCAGAATTATTTATGTAATTGTAAAGATGATCCAAGACAAGCTCCGTTCTTTGCTCACCAACTGATCACCCATATCAATTTGACCATAGATGGCATCAATAAGTCTTGTGTATGTTGTGTGTGTCTGTGGGAGGGAGTACATGAAAATCTTATCCAGTGTGTAGTAAATTACTTCTGTTAGTTTGTATTCCAAATAAAAAAAAATTTCTTTCCTTTTCTTTTTTTCCCAGGCTTATGGAACTCCAATATTTTGGAAGCCCAGGAAATCTTCCTACTCAACACAAAGCCATCCTGTTATTGGGTCTGATGAATTCTCAGTGTATTGTCAAGAAACAATATGGTGACCCCTGCTCCTCTTATAGGCAGAAAAGCATCTCTTCTTTCTGCCAAAGCCACTCTATCCTGTTTCTTACTACAAACCATCTTCCACCTCCACTACTTCTGCAAGTCCTATTCATTTCTGAATAAAGCTTGATTTCCCAAACTAATCAGATGATACAGCTTTTGCTACCACATTGAGGCACATGCACCACCTTCTTGAACCACAAGGAGTAATACAATGTAAAATAATGTAGCAAAATAGATCTCTATATATTAACATATGTATTCATGTGGACACAATGAAAGAGATGATAATGACAGATTTTAATATCATCATCATTGCTTGGTCACTAGATCAAGGAAGTACTTCCAACTTGTGCTTTCTGGCCAATAAAGGCATTCCAGCCTTGGGGAAGGGTTTTTGTGTGCATTTCCTACCACTGCATTCCCAGGCTGCCAACCTTGCCTCATCATGCTTACATAGGAGCAGTGACATCTGTCACACTCGTGTCTCTCAGGCTATAGCCACACATCGCAGCAGCATCTCCCAGGGAAGGCTCAAGCTGCTGGGTTTTCCGTCTGGAACAGTTGACAGACTGTGTCATTTGTTATGAAAATTCTGTATCTGAATATTTTGGAAGTGATGCTCTCAGTCCTGGATCAGCCCTTTGTGAGTTGCTGACCTGTGGCTGTAAGATTCTGAGTGGCTGCTGTGAGAGACTGTAGGATCTGAATATGACTCACAAGGCCAGAAAAGGTTGTGATAGTGCCACAATGAATCTCGTACCTGGAAGAGGAGCAGAGTTGGATCCTGGCTTCCCATTCACACCAGAATGGAAGCCAAAGAGATCCAGGGAACTTGTTCCCAGAACATTCTATGATCTAGAATGACACATATCCTAAAATCTGTCACTTGATTAGGGAAAAGAAAAGAAAAGACTTAGCCCTTGGGGGAACTGAGATGTTTCATGCAGTCACCTACTGGGGAAGGAGTATTTCAGTGCCAGTGGTATCCTCCAGTGTGCAATGCTATGCTCTATTTTTCTGAAGACCTCAAATGTTCTTTGTTGCACCTGTATGGAACCTCCACACCAACCTTGGGGTATTCTTGAGCATCCAGTCTCTTGTGTTTCCCTGTCTGTTATTTTCTAGCTCAAAAGGCATTTTTTTCTCCTGATTTTTGCTTCTATCAACGGCTTTTTCTGAAGAATTTTTTTTTTTCCTAGCTTAGCCCCATCAATGTGTTAAGGGTAATACATTGTACACATCAATCCTTTTCTAATCCCTTATTAAAACCTGCCAGGAAACAGCCAACTGAAATAGATTTGAACAGTGGGAGAGAGAGGAGTCATGAGAAGCTATTCTAGACTGAGGTTTTTAGGAAAGAAAATTCAAACACTCTAGGAACTGATCGCCAGAACCTCACTTCATGTATTAAGAGTCCCACTTACTGAGTAATGTAAAAATCTACCCATCTGTCACTTTTCTTACCAATTGAATTATGTAGCATTGTTGAGGATAAAGAGAAACTCTACATAGCTGATGCCATAGCAAAAAGAAAGATGTTGTGGCCCCAGTTAATACTCAGGGATGTGTCAAGACAGAAGAGAAATGAGTTTCCATTTCATCAGTACAAGGAGAAATAGCCATAAAGAACATGACATTTATAACCCTGCAGAGAGCTGTGGACCAGAGGCAGGACAACAAATCAATCGAAGGTTAGACAACATTGTACTGATTCTCATCTATTGGCAGTCTGCAGCCCCCCAGACCGAGCAGGCATCAGAGAGCATCTCCATCTGAACAGCTCACTGTGTGAAGAGATCCCTGTTCTGTGATTCCAGAGTACTGTCCCTGATTACTCTTTTCTAAGCTGCCTTTCCTCCCCCGACCCCAAAATTATTTTTATTGGAAAGACAAATTTACAGCAAGAAGGAGACACAGAGCAAAAGATCTTCCATCTGCTGGTTCACTCCTCATGTGGCCATAGTGGTTGGAGCTGAGCAGATTTGAAGCCAGGAGCCAAGAGTGCGGGGTACAGTGTCCCACGGTTTTGGGTCATCCTCAACTGCTTTCCCAGGCCACAAACAGGAAGCTGGATGGGAAGTGAACCAGCGCCCATATGGGAATCCTGGTGCATGCAAGGCTAGGATTTAGCCATTAGGCTACCATGCCAAGCCCAGCTGCTTTTTTTCTATTCTTCCCATTCTTGCATCTCCATATACATGAGGATACCTTAACTTAAATTGTAAATCATGGATTCAAAACTCAACTCAGTCTTTACAATAAGATCACAGGAGGTATTATTTTTCTGAGTTTTTATTTCCTACAGAATTTATTAAGTGATAACGTGGTGGTAAAATTTGAGCTAAAATGATAAAAGATATTTTGTTATTTGGCCATGAGAATGAATTCTTTTTTTGTTTTTAAAGATTTACTTATTTATTGGAAAGTCAGATATACAGAGAGGAGGGGAGACAGAGAGGAAGATCTTCCGTCCAATGATTCACTCCCCAAGGGAGTGCAATGGCTGATGCTATGCCGATCTGAACCAGGATCCAGGAACCTCTTCCGGGTCTCCCACATGGGTGCAGGGTCCCAAAGCTTTGGGCATCCTCGACTGTTTTCCCAGGCCACAAGCAGGGAGCTGGATGGGAAATGGAGCTGCCGGGATTAGAATCGGTGCCCATATGGGATCCCGGAGTGTTCAAGGCAAGGACTTTAGCCACTAGGCCACGCCGCCGGGCCCAGGAGAATTAATTCTTTTTTTTTTTTTTTGAGAATGAATTCTTATGGGAAGGTTATAATGATGACAGCAGAGCATAGATGATAAGACTGAAATGTTGGTAACTAATTTTTTTTCTAGGATGTAAGTTGTATACACACCTACCCAATGGGTAAACCTACTCTTTTAGATTATTTTCTATTAATTTACTTATCAGGAATCATTTCAAATTTCCATGGTACTATAATTAAATTGTTTAATATGTGTGTGTGTATAAGCGTATGTAATGCATGCTGTGTACATAGCCAGACACCAACAATAAAAAACGAAAGAGCATAGACAGAACAGCAAAATAAGAGAAGATGTGAACAGGTCAGAGTAAATATTTTCCTTGAGATTATGTTCATAACATTGATTTTTCCTTTTTCTTTTTAGCTTTCATATTAAAATTGATTTTTGAAAACTTTACTAGACTTAACATTTCAGAGAGCTTTTGAGCTGACAGAAAATCTGGCACAAAGTATGTAGAATATCCATATACTACTGTAACTGCCTACAGGAAAAAAAAGTTTTCTACATTTTCACAGATCAAATAGAATTCAGAAATGCCAACTTCTTTTTCTTCTAATGCCAAATGAGATGTTAGTATATTGTTATATACATATATAATATAATGTGTTGTCATATTGTTATGTTGAGATGTAGTCAGTGAAAAATAAGGAAATAAGAAAGCAAGTAACAACGAGGAAGGACAAAACATTTCTCACAACCGCTCCCTTCTGTACTTGGGACAGTTCACAGGCTAGTTCCCGCTGGTCCATAGCCTAGCCTGAGTTGTGGTTGTTCTCTGAGCCTTAATCATTTATTTTTAGATTTGACCCACTACATGAACTGAAAACTAAAACTTACCTCTTCAAAGGATAAGAGAAAGCAAAGTATCATATTTTTTTCGTTTTTTAAAGGTTTATTTATTTATTGGAAAGTCAGATACACAGAGAGGAGGAAAGACAGAGAGGAAGATCTTCCATCCGATGATTTGATCCCCAAGTGAGCTGCAACGGCCGATGCTATGCCGATTCGAAGGCAGGAGCCAGGAACTTCCTCCAGGTCTCCCACACGGGTGCAGGGTCCCAAAGCTTTGGGCCGTCCTCGACTGTTTTTCCAGGCCACAAGCAGGGAGCTGGATGGGAAGTGGAATTGCTGGGATTAGAACCGGCACCCATAGGGGATCCCAGCATGTTCAAGGTGAGGGATTTTAGCCGCTAGGCCATGCAGCCGAGCCTGCAAAGTATCATTTTAAAAGCGCACACACAAACTTATTTATTTTTATTTGAAAGGCACAGTTAAAGAAAGATGGAGAGACAGGGAGAGAGAGAGAATACACACTTTCATCTACTGGTTCACTCCCCAATTGGCTGAAATAGCAAGAGCTGAGCTGATCCGAAGCCAGGAGCCAGAAGACTTCTCTAGGATTCTCACGTGGGTGCAAGACCTAATGACTGCAGTCGTGCTCTGCTTTCCCAGGCCATAAGCAGAGAGCTGGATTGGAAGAGCAGCAGCCAGGACACCACTGGTGGCCATATGGGATGCTGGCAACACGGACAGAGGATTAGCATGTTATGCCACCACCCTGGCTCCTATGTCAGCTTCATTTTAACAACTGGCAATGTCACACCTGATGTGAAAATATATAGTAGCATTCATTTTGTAACATTCATATAGCTCAGCAGTCCTTGGGACTTTTTAAAGAACGGTTATGCTCAAAACATTTTTTTTCCTAGCATTTGAGGATGTATGATTTTGCTACTTTTTTAAAAAAGATTTATTTATTTTTATTGGCAAGTCGGATATACAGACAGGAGGCGAGATAGAGAGGAAGATCTTTCCATTCACTGATTCACTCCCCCAGTGGCAGGAGGGAGCTGAGTCCATCCGAAGTCAGGAGCCAGGAGCTTCTTCTCGGTTTCCTGCGAGGGTGCAGGGTCCCAAGGCTTTGGGCTGTCCTCAACTGCTTTCCCAGGCCACAGCAGGGAGCTAGATGGGAAGTGGGGCCCCTGGGATTAAAACCAGCGCCAATATTGGCTTCCTGCATGTGTAAGGCGAGGACTTTAGCCAGTGGGCTATTGCAGCAGACCCTGATTTCGCTACATTTTCTGTGTCATATTGCCATGGGAGAGCAAGTCACAACTCGCAGTCATGAGGGCCATTGTAAGGACTCTACTCTGAGAGAAAGGGGAAACCATTGCAAGGATTTGATCGGAGGTGTGGTTAGTGCTACAAGCATGCTGGAAGTGAGGCGAGCAGGGAAAGGCCAAAAGAGGAGCACTGGTTACTCTGTTTTAGAGTCCTGACCCTCTGGAATGCAGTATGTCTAGATGTGAGAGTACCCACAAAAGGCTCTCTGTTCCGGGTCTTGTTAGCAGAGGCAGTGTGATGGAGCTCACTGCTTCTCAGAGGCAGAGCACTTCCCTGACCTGCCCCAGCCCACTTGCTTCCATCATAGGAACCCTTACTGAAAACAAAGCGGGCCCGTGTGCCTGTCTGAGCACTCAGGTGCCCCAGGGAGTTTGCGTTCAGCTCCCCCTGCTGTCTCAGGCACTGTGTCACTCACAGCACAGAAGTACTGAGCTTCGTCGCTCCGCTGGGCTGACAGCTTCCTCAGGTGAAAAGAGGTTTCACTCTTCTTAAATTCGGCCTCAAAACCATTGGTGCCTTTCACCAAGGGCTCCCCTGTCATATACTTGAGGAGAAACTGGAGGCTTTGGCCGGGATGTTGCACGTACCAGAAGAGATAAGGAGTTCCACTGTAGGTGTAGTTGCACCTCAGCTGGAAAGCCGCTCCTTCAGGGACAGTGATGCTGCTGTCCAGCTGAGTCACAGACTGAGCTCCGCTTCCTCCTGCAACATCAACGCCGTGTCAGTGAGACTCGGGAAGGCCCACCCGCGAAGAGATGGCGTTTCTGCTCACACTCCGACTGGGATAACACTCTTGTGGACACAGAGGCGGGAATACAAGGTTACTCACTCAGTGTGAACGGCAGTGCCAGCAGCAGAAGGGTCACCGAGATCATGCCTGGACAGGGAGGAACCCAGAAGGTCTCTCCTGGAAAGTCGCTCTGAGCAGAAAAGAAGATAGAGGGATGCTACAAGAGGAGACAGCACCCGATTCGAGAGTTTCGTGTGTAGGCAAGGCCCAAAGATGATCGGGGAGAGTGCTTGCTTGTGGTGTTGAAGCTACTCTGAATACACACCTTAGTAAGTTGTGAGGTAAGAAACTCATTGGAGATCTGAGGCTTTTTAGAAGCAGTTGTCAGTCAATGTAAGAACGCCCTCTGGAGGTCAAAGTAAGAAATAAATTGAATCAGGATTTCTGTGCACCATCCTTTTCTGACTCCTACGTAGATTTGAATTTCTTAGCGCTACAGTCTGGTCAGAGTGTTTTCAGGGGTATGCCAACGTAAATGCATTACTAAGTGAATGCATTATTTTATCCTGTGAGATGAATTACATGATCATGTTTATAAATGAGGAAACTGAAGCATGAAAGAGAAGATGCAATTTGCCCAAGGTCACGATAAATAACAAAAATCGTTTGTTTAATTTATGTAATTCAAGAATCCACATTATTAACCACCAATAAGTTTGCACATTTTGCACTGGAGCTGTTTGCTTACACAGAAATCCAAGTCTTTATGAAGTTAAATAATTCGGGTCATGTTTAGTTGCTTTTCTGCAGTGTTATCCATGATGTAGTACAATTGCATAAGAGTTGTCATATCACAAGACAAATACTTAAAAGTAAAATTCATAAACAAATACTGACTAAAGAAAACCCTCAAAGAACTCAAATACTTGAAAGGATACAAAACAGGGACAATACGAAAGAAATCTCAAGAAGAGACAACTGGAAAATCATAAATGGCTGATATTTTTAAAAAGAAGAAAAAAGAGTTTAAAGAAGAAATGAGCGACCCACCGAGTAAATAAACTAAATATGTAGCATGATGGTGACTTCCGTGTCTACTGAGTTTTTTAACAGCACGTAGATCATGACCTTGATCTAGGTCTTTCTGGAAGAAACAAAGCTTTAGTAAAATGAATCCTGGGATGAGACAACCAAGAACAAAATCTGAGTATAGATCCATGGACTGTCTGAAGGGAAAGAAAGAGACACAGCGTGACCTCAGTGTGTTGAGGTGGTCACGGTAGTTATCCAAAGGTCAGGGTATAGTCAGTGTTAAAAGAAACAGTCGACGAGCAGTGGGTCAGAGTTCTGAGGGGGCAAATCACAAGCACAGAATCAAATTAGGCGGGCGGAGGAATTATTTCCTTGCTTATCAGAATGAAGAATGACTTGGTTTAGGTATAAATAATTATTTGTCTTTTGAAGGCAAAAATTTCAAAAAATCTGTTGCTTTGTGATGGAATCTCTTGGTCCTGATAATTTGAAATTCAGTGTTTCCCAAGAGAGTAACTATAGCTTTTGGATTAGAAAATCTGGAATATGTGGTAAGGTTTGAATAGCCCCTACAGAAAATAAAAGTGAGAGATCATTATTGAGGAAAAAAGAAGTTTTTCTGGAAATACGAATTGTCTAGCTAACATTGAAGATAACAACATACTTCTGTGGTGCCAGTACACACACCAGTGCAATTAGCTTAAACCCTGTTTATCAGATAAGATATACATTACAAGAAGGGAAATATTGATCCATGGTTGGTGATAATAAGATCACTGATATGACAGATTAGATTAAGAATAAGGTTAATGAGAAAAGATATAATGCAGTATGCCATGACATTTAAGTGTTATAGATAAGAAAATGGAAAATGTATCTGAAAAATAAGACAACAATAAAGGAATCAAGGGGCTAAAGACCACATAAAGTCAAGTAACAGGTGCAGTGAGAGTAACTGGATGTGAAATTTGAGACTGGATGCAAGATTTCAAAGGTAGAGCAACAACAGACTGGTGAATTATTTTTTTTTTTAAAGATTTATTTTTGTTATTTTTTTCATTGGAAAGGCGGATATACAGAGAGGAGAGACAGAGAGGAAGATCTTCCGTCCGATGATTCACTCCCCAAGTGAGCCGCAACGGCCGATACTATGCCGATCCGAAGCCAGGAGCCTCTTCCGGGTCTCCCACATGGGTACAGGGTCCCAAAGCCTTGGGCCGTCCTCGACTGCTTTCCCGGGCCACAGGCAGGGAGCTGGAAGGGAAGCGGGGCTGCCAGGATTAGAACCGGAGCCCACATGGGATCCCGGGCATGCAAGGCGAGGATTCAACCACTTGCGCCACCGCGCCGGGCCCTGACTGGTGAATTATTGTAAGAGCTTTTTAAAGTGGGGATATAGGATTTAATGGCTAACAGAAATTCTGACTAATGGCGTTTAAAATGGATAGATTCAGACTTCACTCTGAATGGCCCATGTGGACAATCAAATCACCTAGTATTTAGGTTATTGTGGAATCTTTTTAAGGAGTCAGACGTTTGCATACTCGAGGAGTGTTGCCTGTTTCTGAAGATAACAGTGGTGAAATGGAGAGGGAGAAAAGGGTGAAGGGCTAGCTTTGGAAAGTGCAGAGATAACAACCTGTTATACTGGGAGCAAAGAGCATGTTGCTGCTACCTTGGAACTTGAGGCCTTTTAAACAAGGAAGTAGAGTGAGCACAGCAGAAGGGAAACAACATTAGACAGAAACTGACTACAAATAGAAACTGGTTGTACAGAGTTGAATTTCAATTGGAGCACTTGGAAGGAATTTTTGCAGGAACTGTAAGATTAGAGAAAGAGAGATAGTTATATGGTGGATTTGCACTGCCCTGCTAACATAATTCTGATCTTTCAGTTAGTAATGTTTTTAGGTAAAAGAAGATGCTTTCTTCAAGCTTTTGCCAAATATATCTACCATATATCATGTTGTGAACAATAAGGTATGAGTATTATGAGCCTTTTATTGTCACGTATTACTCAACAAACTTTTCAACTTTTTAATTTAAAAAAAAAACACAACTATGCTCCATGTAACTACAAATTCAGAATCAGAATTTCTATATTTGAAACCCAGATATAGGAAAACAGGATATTACTACACTTCTCATCTGTAATAGAGGATCAATCCAGAGTCATGTTTGTTTAGCAGATATGTTGTTATCAAACAGCTCAGGCACAACAAAGGAAAGCTAGTAGGGCATTACCTAAAACTTCGTGCTAATTAATAGATTATGTAATTAGTATGAGCCATTGTACAATTATTAAGCTTTCAATCGAGTATAATATATATAATAAAGCATATATCTATTGTAAGGTATAACAATCTTGTAACCAGTGCAAGATCAAGAAATCAAAGCCTTGAGAGCTTGACTTGTGCAGCAGCAAAAAGACTTACTGCCTGTGACATAAAACATTCCATACAGACTCACATCTCAGCTGCTCCACTTCCAATCCAGCTCCCTGCCATTGGCCTGGAAAAGCAGTGGACAGTGGCCCAAGTCCTTGAGCTCCTGAAAATATGTTGGGGATGTGGAAGAAGTTCTTGGTTTTGGCTGGCTCAATCTTGGCCTATTGTGACCATTTGTGGTGTGAACCAACAAATAAGCTATTCCTCTCTCACTCTCTATGTGTAACTCGGACCTTCAAATAAATCTTAAGCAAGCCTTGTATAAAAGAAAGTGTAAGTAGCACTTTCAAGCCTCTTTGTGCTGTCAGTCCCGTTGAAGCATAAGGAACTCTACCCTAACATACGTGTTAGCTGTGTCTCCTTTTGTACTTTATAGAAATGGGTTGTGTGTTGGCCATTTGAATATCTTCTTTAGAGGAAAACCAGCACCTGTCTTCTTTATTCTTGTTCTCTCTCCCTCTCCCTCTCTCTCTAACAAGGTGGGCCACTGGGCAACAATGTGTGCTGCAAGGATTTTCTGTTTACCGACTACCCTTTTAACTCTCTAAATTGAAAATTCATGGCACTTTAAGAGTGATGCAGTTTGGATGTTTGCAAGTTTCTGAACACAGTCTGAGAAACACTTTTCAAATACAAAGCAATGAAAAATATCTTTTCTTCTAAACATTTTATATTTTCTTCTCACACTCAAATATGCATAATATATGATCTTCTATTTCTGCATATGTGATAAAGGCTGATGAATGTGTTCTATGTGATAAAATAATGATTACTGCTTATCAAATAGACATGATAAAATCTTAGAAGAGAGTGCAACTACCTCAATACTAATTTTATTGTAATAGTTTTAATCACATGTCTCTCTTTTATTATTATTTTACTTAAATTTCCCCCTATTTTTAGATTTTTGTCCTTTCTCAGTCACCATTTTTCATAAATGACATCAAGAAGTTCTTGAAGTTTCTTCTAGATATTAAACATTTTCCAGAAGTTTTCTCCCCTATTCTATGCCCAGGAAATTTCCTTCCCTGTGTTCTATATTTGTTTTCACAAAACTCTTATCTCTTACCTTGCTTGACTGGAAAGTTAATTAGAAAGTGACTTGGTTGGGTTGGCACCATGGCACATCAGGCTAAGCCTATGCCTGTAGTGCCAGCGTTCCATACAGGTGCGGTTTCAAGTCCTTGTGGCTCCACTTCCAATCTAGCTTCTTGCTATTGGCCTGGGAAGACAGTAAGGGAGGGTCCAAGTTCTTGGGCCCCTGATCCCATGTGGGAGACCTGGAAGAAACGCCTGGCTCCTTGGCATATGGAGCATATGGAGGATCTGTTTCTCCTTCCCTCTCTGTTTTATGCAATTCTGGAGAAACAAATTGGATACTCTCCTAGCTTTAGATCCGCCTCTCAAAAACACTTCACAGAGTTTGTGAAACATTAGAATTGTTATTATGTACTGCTGAGTAGGAAAAGGTAAAAGAAAATATGCTTTGAAAGGATAAATATGAATGTGAGTCAAGGCTTTAGTAGGAGAGAAGAAAAATTTTTTAAATATATTAATGTGTGTATTTGTGTTACAACTTGTGTTCACCTTGGGAATTTCATAGTGGATGAAAAACTTACCTAATAGTCAAATTTCTCTTAGAAATCAACCCATGTGCGTATTCCCATCAATACATTACTTTAATTAGTATGTGTTTTTCAGGTGTATAAGCATTTAATGCTGTTTTGTATTTGTTCTTGTGATATACTACATTAGTTCCTATGTGATAAACTAATGGCACAGCAAGAGCATGGCACCTGCACCTACCTTGCATCAGTGTGGGCATCTGGCTTGCTCCTAAGTGAGTGGGCTCATGGGATCTGAGGGTGTAGACTTGTAGGGGGTCTGGGAGATGACACTGGTGGGGCTGTGCAAGGATCTTGGGGCTGTGTCTACTCAGACAGACTGAGCCTGTGAATCTCCCCATATTTATGGTTCTAAGTGGATAGAGGGTTTGGAGAGGGGAGAGTCCTAGGTTACATGCTGGACTAGTGGACCAGGCTTGGGGAATTGTGAATGTGCTTTGGATCTTGCTGGATGGAGGGGTAGGGTCTCAGGCCAGCATGGGTGCCGAGAGCTTGGGTCCCTTGTGGGTGAGCAGAGCTCCAGGCCAGCATGTACTGCAGTCCCCACTGGTATACATGAGGGCTGAGTGTATGGTAGACTGAGTTGGGCTGGGCTGCTGCATTCATTGGTTTGTGTAAGAGATGGGACTGGAGACAGACTGACCTGACAACTGCAACCACTCCTGTGTGAGCAGGCTGAGTGGGGGCCAGACTGAGCTAGACCCCACACTGGCTAGCACACAAAAGAGTCAGATCTGGGGTTAAATCAGACGAGGTTTCTTTGGGAACTTCCCCAACTGAACCTCTGGACTCAGAACTCCAACCACAGAGAGAATCACGAGATCTGTGGTCTGACCATGGAGTGCATCTGTCAGAACTGGGCCTCCTCAGTTGCTAAGACATGAATGGCATGCCCAAATGCACATGAAGAATATGGCAGTCCATTGGGGCCTGCAGAGAACTTCTAGCACCATAGCAGAGAATGGAAGGCAGAACAAATTGGTCAACTATGCCAGCAAGGAATTGATAGCAAGTATCTGGGCAAATGGAGACTCTAAGGTGGACTACATCAGTCAATGGACTTGGAAAAATTTCCACATTCTTGAGGAATTAATTAACAGCATCTCAGAACTATTGAAACCACTTGAGCAGAAACTTTGGAGCATGCTCCACATTGAGGACCCTGGGATGACTTCAGGTGGCCATTCTCCACCCCTAGAGAATGGCCTGACACTGTTAGGACACTGGGTACAGTTTTTCCTCTTCTCTCCCATCTTTCCCTGAATACAGGAGGAAGAAAAAGAAACTTGAAAACAATGGTCTCATCCATTTCCCCTTAATCCTTGACCCTTCACACCTTAATCAGTGGCCCCACTGATTCACTCCCAAAGTGGCCACAATGGTCGGATCTGTGCCAAGCCAAAGCCAGGAGCCTGGAACTTCTTCCAGGTCTCCGACGCAGGTGCAGGGTCATCCTTGACTGCTTTCCCAGGCCACAAGCAGGGAGCTGGATGGGAAGCGGGGCTGCCAGGATTAGAGCTGGCATCCATATGGGATCCTGGCACATACAAGGTGAGGACGTTAGCCACTAGGCTGTGGCACTGGGGCCTTAATATGATATGGTTTCGTGTATTAGTGCGAATTGATTATGAACGGTGTTTGGTCCAATTAGCTGAAGGAACTGCAATTGCTGACATGCTTGTTTATCGATGCTTGGATATTCTGGAAATCACAATCCCCTGAGATCACATTTTCCCCTTACACATGGCTTTCTGTTGATGCTGTGTTCTACAGGGTTTGGGTACAGACGGCAGGGGCCTGAGAAGCATTGTGTCAAGGCACAGAGGTACGTGGCTGAGTCTTCCAGCTGGGGTCCTTTGATGTACATATAGCTGTGACGCTCCTTAGTATCCAGTGTGACTCTTACTCGTCCTGCCTGCTTTTCATCCCCATTTAAACGCATGGCAAACATGAGCTTGGGGCTTTCTGCAGGTTTCCATTTGTACCAATACAAACCATAAAAAGAATCAAAAGTGAAGCTGCAGGTGAAATTGGTGTTCTCTCCCTCCTGAACATGCAGGGACCGAGGTCTTTGCTCCACATTCAACATGCTGCTTGCTCCTGTTTAGAAAGATAGAGTCACACACAGAAATGTTCTCTCTACAGAGTTCATAGTTGCTTCACAGAGTCACCATCTGTGGCCTCCTCCCAAATCACTGCCTCTTAGACTACCCAGAGTACCTTCAGTAATCCTTGGACTTACCACCAAGATGAAACCACAGGAGCAGCAATGAGGTTGCCCAAGGATCCTTGTCCATTTGTCCTGCCTTTGTCTCCTCAACAGGGGGATGACACTGCCATCAGATCTGGGGTTATCTGCTGCTTCAGAGAACAGGACTCTGCATGCATGTCATTTCCTGACCAATCAGAAATAAGCTCCTGTAATTGTTCTAGAAACACACCAACCAGTTCTGCCCTAGATTCAGTTTCCTGTGGTTCTCAGGGAAGGATCAAAGCCCATTTTCTTGAAGTCACCTTCCCCAATATTTAGAAAATGTTCCCAAATTTGGAGCACAGAGATTAATGATGATCTTCCCGAAGTGGACTGGCTGATCATGGATGGCTATCACCAAGTTGATAGGGAACTGCAGGATGAGTGGATATCAGTAGTATGTAGGCTTGGAATCTTTCATACAAATTTTCAAAAATCATTTGAAGATCTCCAAATCCCTCAAATTATAAGTGTGAAAACATTCCATGTGACAAATGATCTCTGAACTTTGAGCACCTTATTCTAAACAAAGAGTTGCGTAACATAGACTCACTATCCCCAATAAGCAAAAGCTAATGATAAAAAAGACATTAAGAAATTTATTCTCAAGGGCAATTAACTGGTAGGTAGAATATTAATAGCATATACCTGTCTGGATCTGGAGTCTGCTAAGTTTCAATGCTGAGTAATTATTGAAAGTGTTAAATATGTTCCAAAAACAATGAGTGTCTAAGCTGTGGTTCTTCTTTATAATGGTCTCAAGGGGAAAGCAATACAAATGCTTGCCAGTTGGAATGAATTTATGAAATATATATCCAGGCAATGAGCTATTATTTATCAGTTTAAAAAAATTAAATGTGAATCCATGCTACACTATGCATGGAGCTCAAAAGCATTCTGTTAAGGAAAAACAGATATATGAGATCACATACCAAATGATCCAACAGAAATAAATGCTTGAAGGAGGAGCCTCTACAGAGACATGAGATAGACCCACCTGAGGTAAGAAGTTGGATTACTAAATAACTGTAATTGGGCACAAAAGATCTCTGTGATTAAAATGTTTAAAATTGGATCTGCCTACAGATTCACCAACAGCTCATTTATTGAGATCATTGCATTGTCAAGTTCAAAATGGTTGCATATTCACAACTTGCAAATGATAGCCCAATGATTTTTCAAAAAGTTAGTTATTTTATATTTATTTGTTTGCAAGGCAGAGTAAAGAGAGAAACAGAAGAAGAGAAAGATCTTCATTTTGCTTGTGTGCTCCCCGGAAGACTGCAGCAGTGGCCTGAAATCAGACCAAAGTCAAGAGCCAGGAACTCTATCTGGGTCTTCCGTGTAGGTAACAGGGTCCCAAGTGCTTCTACTGCTTTGCTAGGCATATTTGCAAGGAGCTGGTAGGACGTGAAGCAGCCAGAACTTGAATGGATGCTCATATTGGATGTTTAACCTGCTACACCACAGCACTGGTTCCCAAATAAAATTTTATTAAAGTAAATAAGAATTATATTCTGTCTTGCCTGTGTAAGAGTTATATGGATTTAGTTTGATTGAACAGTGACTGTGTATTTAGAATTTCCCTAGGAACTATGAGAGATTAAAAGTTACAAAAGTTGTATTCTCTGTTTCCTGAGGACTCAAAATACAGTTGGGGCAATAAGACATGTCAAGGGACAAATTAACAGTCTAGGACAGCATGAGTTGAAGTGTTTCTGACTTACCTCTGAGAAATGGGTAGCAGGAATTAGACTTCAAAAATCCCTTTTAATGAATCAATAAAATAAGCAAGAGAAACATCATGAAGTAGCTGCTTAAAAAAAGCCAAAACCCTGGGGGAAAAATGCCTTCCACATGCACTTAAATCACGTGAAAAAGGAAACAGAATCAGAAGGCATTTCAACAAGCTGCATTCCAGCTCTGCTTTGCAAGAAAGGAGATGCAGCTATGGTTAACCAAGGCAGTCCTGAATGGCTTTAGTAATGTCTCCTTATTTAGAAGAGTCGGGGATGGGCTGCTGGACAAGCTGAAGCCACTCTGAATCAAGTTCTTGTACTCATGACTTTCAGATACTCAGTGATGGAGAGTGACAGACTGTTGGTTGTTGAGACTTGTTTCTGGTAAGAATACTGATCACGCATCATTTTTTCCAAGAGACTTTTGCGCTTCCTTTTTGTCATTCATGTGTTGGTCACTCAGTGGCGTGTTTTTTCATGGTGCAATAATTTGTTGTTGATGTTGTTGTTATTGTTGTTGTTGTGAGTGTTCTAACTCATACCAGTTGTTGACCTTGTTTCATGGCTTCTCAATTATGGACATGTATAGCGATGGAGTACTGAGGACTATCATATACAGATGTGGGGGAATAATGGAGCATGCATCCTTGCTTTCAAATGAAAGATTCCTAATGAAACTGTTGGACATGTGTAGATAATGGGATGCTGGACTGCCTGACATTGTCTGTACTACACTATTGTAGTAAAATGGGGAAAATCTGTCGGGAGGTGGGAGTTTGGGGTGGAATCCCAGCCTATATGAAATTGTACCACATAATTCAGAATTCAAAATAAAAATATATTTTTTAAAAAAAAAAATACTGACCACGGATACGTCCACCTGTAGTTGTCCAGACCAAGAAGGGCATCCCTTCCACACCAGGGAGCATCTTACAGCTATCAAGGCAGACACCTGTAAACTTAACCAGAAATAGAGGCTGAGCCCTTGAACCATGAGATAAGCTAGCGATGTTGGGAAAACGAAAAAACTGGGAGCAAGGAGCTTCTTCCAGGTCTCCCACGTAGGTACAATGGCCCAAGTTCTTGGGCCATCTTATACTTTTTCAGGCAATTAGCAGGGAATTGAATAGGAAGGGGAGCAGTGGGGACTCAAACCAGCATCCATGTGGGACACCAGTGGTTACAAGGGGAGAATTATCCAATTGAGCCATTGCACTAGGCCCCATATACACAGCTTTAAGAACATAATGATACTTCTCACACTCCCTCCATTGCCTTCCTCTCTTTCTCTTTTTAAAATTATTGCAGTGGCATGCTTTCAATTTACTTTATAATCACAAGTTTAATCCTCCACTGAATAAAACATTCAGCAAGTAGTGAGCTGTGCAACCACTCTTCAGGAAGCCACCATCAAGGCCAAGCAGCGGACACACTTTCACTTCCAGAAAATCCTCTCATTTATGCAACAAGACCACAATTTTATTTCCATGGCATTCTACCACTTCCCAGCCAAAATCACTGCAGGAATTATGTCTTTCATTTGAAATCAATCGCCTTTGCATCCAGCAGGGTGATAGACTGAAGATTAGAGAGTCTTCCTGAATCCTCTCCAGTGTGATGCTCCAAAGGGAGGCTTATGGACTTTGGTTCAACAATGGCAGCTCCTATTCGGCTTTAGGTTTCACCACAATTTAACTCATGAACAATGGAGGGCAGCAAAGAGGTCAGTTTAGATATTAGCAAATATGCTAGGACACCAGGTGGCAGTACCTCTGCAAGGAACTGCTTCAGTTCTCCATTCCTGGAGACCTGCTACAGCTTGAGCATAAAAGAAAACAGAAAGGTTTAGAAAAAGACTTCACAAAACGGCGACACTTGGGTAAAGATGTGCAGGAGGTATAGGGGCCCACTGAATAGAAGTGGGGAGGCAACATTACAGGCAGAGATCTAAGGTGAGTGGCAAGGTCTTTATGAAATCATGCCCATAACTTGTTAGAAACAGTACACTGGGGTGGGCATTGTGGTGCAGAAGCCTACACTGCCACTTGAGAATACCCACATTCCATATTACAGCGTTTGAATTGACTCCCAGCTGCAGCATTTCAGATCCAGCTTCCTGCTAATGTGCCTCCTGGCCAGCAGCAATAATGGCTCAAGTACTTGGGTGGCTGTCACTGGAGTTGGAGACCCAGATGGAGTTCCTGGCTTCTAGCTTTGCTCTGGCTTGATCTTAGCTGTTGCGGGCATTTGGAGAATGAATGATCAGATAAAAAGATCTCTCCCTCCTCTTCCCCTCTAATCCCTCCTTTTCTTGACTCTGTTCTCTGATCTCATTCCATGTCAAATAAATAAAACTTTGTAAACAATTTAAAAGAAATAATATCTTTTCTTCTAACCCTGTTTCTTCCTAACAATCTAGCATTAAATGTAGAAGAGATTCACTCACACATTCAGTAGTTTTAGCTGGATTGTTGACGATGTCCTCATCTATTTATCCCGTGGCAACTCGTACCTGGGCTCACCTCTTCTCTAGTTCTCTTTGCATTCCAGCTGAAACCTGCAATGTCACCACAATTGACGTAAGTTTCTGAAGTGATTCTTCAAGCTTTTGTCATTTAACTGGCAGCTTTTGAATTGATCTTTATGCACTCTGTACATCTTGTGAACTTAAAGTCCCTTTCCAGAAACCTACATTATAAATATTTTCCAGTCTCTGTTTTTGCTTTCCATTTTCTTGAAAGTGATTTTTAACATAGACAATTTTTGTAAAAAACATACTACATATGTTCATAGGAAGCTAACTTGGAAATTTTAATTATTTTAAAATTACTTTAATGCTTTTCCCTCTTTAACTTCTATTGTTTCTGATAAAAAGGCAGGTGCCATTCTTATGCACAGTTTCCAGTACACAGCATGCCAGCCTTTTCTGGCCATTTGTAAGTGCTTTCTTTGTTTATTTGTTTTTAGTTTTGTTCACTTAAATAGACACTTCAAATATGGATTTGCTTTCTGTGCCTATAATTCTGCTGAAAACTGCAGTGGTTGGGTTCACCAAAGCCCTCATTCAAGCTTACGGCATTTCATACAGCACAGCTCCTGAGCCAAGGAAGTCCTTCTCCAGAAAATCAAGGCTACAAGTGAATTACAGTGCTGGCTGGGCTTAATGGAAGAACCACTTATAAAAACCACTGCAACCATGTGATCATTTGTACAAAACAAAAATTTTATGATAGTTATGAATTTTCCATTTATGTATGTATTACCAATTTATTAATTCTCCTCCATTGTCCTACATGCATAAGATGTGACAGAAAAGGTTAGTTTTGTATCTCATTATAACTCAATAGTTCAAGTTATTGTAACAATATGGAGGAATTCAATATGGGGGAGAGCTTGAGGAAGGATTGGGGGAATACCAGAGCCTATGAAACTGTGTCATAAAATGAAATTTTAAAAATAGTAAAAAAAAAAAAAAAAAAAGTTCAAGTACAGAGTGTCAGTGGAAACATGAGACTCAGTTTAAAAAATTAAAAAAAAAATTACCCCCAGATGGATCGATGAAATGTGTCTCCTTTTTAGGGGATAGGGTTGCCCTGTGTCTTGGGTATTGGAGGAAGATTTGCATTATATTAGCAGGAAACATAGTCTTTCTATTGCATTTATTTGGTATAAAGATATTCACATTTCAAGTTGACAAAAAGATACTGGGGTAAAACAGCTGTCTAAAGATGTTCCAGAATTTGCTTTTCTGCATTGTTCTAGGTCAGACTAGGGTATAAGAGAACTTGTACAGGCAGCCATATCTTTATAGTCTGCAGGCTGGCACAGGTGTCTAGGCACTGTGTTGCTGTTGACCCTCTGGTTCATCTTACTGTTTACTTACAACCTCTCCACTGTCACCAGATCTGCTCCTTCAACTATTACTTGTCTTGAGCCAAATGTACCTACGGCATAATGGTAAATGACACTCCGCCTTCTGATCCACCAGGAGATCGAAGGATATGGGAAACAGGAGTATTTTACATGGTCTTGTGGCTCATTTGTCCTCAGAGAGTCCACTACATTCTTATGAGTCAATACTCTGTCCATGTTTTTGCCCAATTTTTCCTTTCTAGACACCCAACCGACTCGGTCAATTTGGGCTCAATATGAGACAAAAAGACAATAGCTTTGCATTGATTGCCACCAGTTCCAGTGAGTGTATAAGAGTTAAGCCATGTCATTAATTTCTTATTCTGTCTCACTTTTAGCGGTTCTGTATCTCTGATTATCTGACACAAGTCCTAAGTGAAAGGGCAAAGGAAACGATTTTGCTGTTGCAGACAGCTAGACTGAGAAATGGCCACTTTGAATTTTTGTAGTGGGAAAGCAGATGTAGAAGCACAGTGAATGAAGCCACTGCTTTGGGAAGGCCACATTCCTTGTCAGGGTGCTAGAGTGCCACTTGGAGACCAGGCTATCCCATGCTTCCAATCCAGCTTCCTGCTTATGTGCTGGGGAGCAGAGAATGAGGATCAAAATACTTAAGCTCCTGGACCCATGTGGGAGATGTGGATGGGGTTCCTGGCTCCTGGCTTCAGCTAGCCCAGAGCAGCATTGTAAGCATTGGGGGGAGTGAGCTAACAGATGGTTGTTTTCTTGTTTGTTTGTTTCTATCTGCCTGTCACCTTGTGTTTAAATACATAAATAGCTTTCAAATTCTGAAGGAGAAAATTTTCTACTGTATTACTTTACATGTTTTATGGTCTATTTTAAGAATTCAAGACATTGTGTTAGAAGGAAGTTGCTACAACACATGTGTCCAAATGAGACAGAAGGAGGTTTTACTGATTATTCAATCTTCTGATCTAGTCCGCAGATGAAGCAACCGCAGCCACGTCTTTCTTGTCTGGGAGCTGCAGGTGTACCTTTCTGCTGGGCTTCTGCACTGGGACCTTTTCTCTTAGATTGCCCTAGGTTTTTGTTCAGCTTCTGCTATCACTTCAAACACTGTGTGTTCCCAGAGAGCACAGAAGTACTTCGATGAATCATCCAGCTGTAGGGCTGAGATGGTGAGGGTGATGGATTTAGCACCTTTCTGGAAGTTGACAGAATAACGACTGCTCTTTGCATTCTGGCCCGTGGAACTCTGACGAATAAGAAAAACCATCTCTCCACTGGAAAGTTGCTTGTACCATAAAAGGTAGTATGTGTTCAGACCTGTATCATACTGACAGAACAGGGTGACTTCTGATCCTTCAGACTTGAATATGTCTGGCTGGGTTTGAGTCACTGTCTGGGCCATGCTGGATCCTGTGGAAACAAGCAGAAAACAGAACCGATCCTCTGTCGTGATGAGTAAAATATTTTAAGAATGCAACTAATCTAGCATCCAAGCTCAATCCAAACTCCAGCCACAGTGGTCTCACTTCTCTCCAATCCTCCAAGTCTCCTCAAGTGCCTGCGAGGTATCCTAGACCCACATTTGGAACCCTGCATACCAGAACAGAGGAAAAGCATGAATACCCAGGGCAGGCTGGAGAGCGGCATGTGGCACATTTCCTTTTGCACACAAGTAGGTTTCATTCAGCCTCAGACTCGGGGTTCAGCGTTTCTGAGAGCCTAGCCACCTGTATACATAGTTACTAAGTTCTACTGCTACTCGGCTCAACAGGAAGTGGTGTTTCATTGGTCCATAAATCTTATGAGCTGAGCATGGGTAAGGAAGGTCTGGTTTACCACAAAGCTTTTCACATCCACTTGCCTTTTCCTGTGAACTAAGTTAAGCAGGGTCTAGAAAACAGGTTTGGAGAAGAAATTTAGTATTGAGCATTGGAGTTGCAGGGAGCTGAAGACTGGACTAATTAGCATACATGGAAATTTTCAGTGGTGTAATTCTGGGCACCCATTTAGATTTATTATGGGTTCTGGGTTCTCTTTGTATTCTACTTTCTATGAAATTATAGCTGTAAATATTCCATTTGGTTTTATCACTTGAGCATGAATTAATATCAAACAACCAAAAGACAAATAAATAACTGGAAAAGTAAGTATAGAAGCTCCCCAATTTCTGATAGCTTTAATTCCTATAAACCTATTGAAAGTGATTGTGCAAGTTACAAATGCATTTTATACATATAATCTACCTACCATCTATCAAAACTTCATGTAGTGTACTTTAGAGATGCTCAGAACATATACCTCAACTTACAACTGGACAAACTCATCTATCACAAAGTCTATTTCATAGTAAGTTGTTGAATAGCTTATATAGAGTATTGAGTACCTGTATACAAATGATGCTCACAATATTGGGGATTTACCATCACAATCAGGTGACTGAATAGGAGGTGTGGCTCTCTGGGGTTTCCTGAGAAAAGGTCAAAATTCAAAATTTGAAGTATGATTTCTATATCACTTTTATATCATTGCAAAGTTCAAAAATCATTCAACTGAACCACTGTATGCTAGGGACCTGCTATAGACAAATTTTTTGGAACAATTCTGTTTTTGATTTTTTGTTTTGTTTTCTTTTATTTTGTAGCTGGTTGAAATAACAGGTCAATAAATGGTGCAAGAAAGAGAGTCTGATTGCTTGTGATGCCTGCTCCTCTTCCCTATTCCACCTCTGAGGCCTGCAAGCAGCTTTACTATTCGTTGTGATCAAGAAGCAAATAGAGACCAGGAGTAGCCCTTGCAGCCTGGGGAGCACCTGGACAGCAGGATTTTCCCTCTGACTCAGCAGTCCTACTCCACACCTCCAACAGTTCACACAGCTCCACGGCCCCTTGGTGACATGCAACTCCTGCTTCTGAAAGTTGGGTTTTGGATGGGTCAAGAATTTTTTGCTTTCCTACAAGAGACAAAGTGGAAATCATGACCTCTCCTTCTTCCTATTCGCCCATGAAACCATGGGTACTGGTAACCTCACAGGTGTCTGCTCAAACTGATCTCGCCAAAGGTCTCTGAGTGGCTGGAAGGTTGATGGCAGTGGCAATGGAGTCCTATTACTTATCATATGATTCTGTGGTTACTTTTATTAGATGTCCTGGGAGGGTAGAAATCATGGGTTCTCTGCATTCAAATATTAGGTTATGTTGTAGCCATGAGTACACATATATTTGGTGCAATTGTTATAGTCATTAGGAAGACAGGATCTCTATTTTTTTTATCAGAGAAAACATGCAAAACTATGAATAAAACGAATGTTCTCCAAAATAATTTTTAAAAATTCCCCTCTATGGATATGAAATAAAAATTCTTTTTCATTTAATGACTTAAATTTATCTTGATAAAGGAGTTTATGTTAAATGTCTAAATTCCTCCAAATGCATCTTGTTCAATTGCTCCATAAGGAAATTCAAATGGAAAATTATCCTCAAACACTCGGTTATTCCTTGGTAGAAACTCTGAGCTCACATTACCGTGGGCTAGAGAATCACTGTTGCGGTTCCCAGCCTGTCCCAATCCTCCCTCTCTTTTAATCCTTGATTATCGTTCTCCTCTGATGTTGATTACAAATTCCAGCATAAGATCTGCATTCAGGTTTCACTATTGAATATTTCAGACTGATGAAAGTTATTCTACTCATACATAAATACTACTCCATTTTTTTAAAATCAGTGAGTTCTACAGATGTTAACTTTTAAAAAAAATTTTATTTTTAAGGCTGATTTTATTTATTTGAAAGGCAGAGTTACACAAAGAGAAGGAGAGGGATTTTTTGTCCTCTGGTTCCCTCTCCCAAAAGGCTACGAAGGTCAGGGCTGGACCGATCCAAAGCCAAGAGCCAGGAGTTTCACCCAGGTTTCCCAAGTGAGGGCATAGGTCCAAGGAATCGGGCCATCCTCTCTTGCTTTCCCAAGCACACTAGCAGTGAGTTGGATTGGAACTGAGCAGGCAGACTTAAATTGGTACCAATATAAGATGCCACAGTACCCGTGCTTCTTCTTTACCTTTTCAAATCAGAAAGAATGGTGTAAAACAAACTTTGGTAATCAGGGCAAATTCATTTACTAACATCTTGCATATTCAGCTTCCATTGCTAAGAGCCTGTTAATGTGGCTCTGTTCTATATTCTATTTTTTAATATTGAGAAAGTACGTATTGTGAACTGAGGAAAACAGCCTCTGGGTTGTTTATGACAGATCGAATATTTTGTTTCCTGTGTGATTGACTTATTTATTTATTTTTATATTTAATGGGAAAAATTCACTCTGTGAAATAAATAGGCCTTAAGTAAAGAGTTGGGGCTGTCACGACGACATAATAGGCTAATCCTCCACCTGCAAGCACCAGCATCTGGTTTGTGTCCCAGCTGTTCCACTTTCAATCTGAATCCCTGCTTATGGCCTGGGAAGGCTGCAGAGGATGGCCAAAGTCTTTAGGTCTCTGCACCATCATTGGAAACCCACAAGAAGCTCCTAGTCCCCAGCTTTGGATCAGCTCAGCTCTGACTGCTGCGGTTACTTGGAGAGTGAGTAACACATGAAAGACTTTTCTCTCTCTGTCTTTCCTCTTTCTATAAAAATCTACCTTTCAAATAAAAAAAATATTTTTGTTAAGTGCAGCATTAGAGGATTTTTGAAAGTAACAAACATCTTTATAATATTTACCTACCCCTAAGAAACACCACATTTAACTCCCTGAAGATCCCTTCGGGGGAGTCCCTGGTTAAGCCATGGATTTGAATGCCCAAGTCTCTCATCAGAGCCCATGGGTTGAAGTCTAGGCTCTGTCTTTGATTCCAGACTCCAGCTGTTGCAAACCCTTGGAAGCAGCAGTTACAACTCAAGTAGTTGGGATTCTGTCACCCACAAGGGAAACATGGAGTAAGTTCCTGGCTCCTAACTTTGATCCTCCAGCTTTTGTGGGTATTTGGGGAATGAACCAGCATATGGACATTCATTCATTCTCTCTCTCTTTTTCTCAAATAAAGATTATTTAAAGTGATTTTTTTAAAAAAATTCATTGTGCTAGCATCATGTCATAGTAGGCTAATCTTCCAACTATAGTGTCGGTATTCCATATGAATGTGAGTTCTAGTTCCACTTGCTCTACTTTTAATCGAGTTCCCTGCTAATACTCTGGGAAAACAATAGAAGATGGCCCAAGGCTTTGGGTGACTACACCCATGTGGAGGACCTGGAAGAATCTCCTGGCTCTTGACTTTGAATCAGCCCAGATCTGGTCCTTGCAGATATTTGGAGAGATGAAAGATATCTATGTGTGTGTGTGTGTGTGTCTCTGTAGCTCTTTCAAGTAAAATACATAATGGGAGTTGGAAGAGATGGAAGATCCCTCTCTCCTCATTCTGTCACTCGGCCTCTCAAATAAAAGAAAAAAAATGATAATAATTCTCATTCTCTAGCCACATAATTCACAACGATTATCACCACTGTTCTGTTTTATTTCATCATGGAGTTGTTTATTATTTTAGAATTTTACATATGTAGAATTAAACAGTTTGTACTCTTGAGTCTGAGAGGATTGCTAGATATTATGTAATTGTTTTGTTTATATGCATACCATGGGTTCAGTAGAATTTATCATTGGTTAGCATTCCATTGAGTGCATTAGAGGACTTCAAAACATTCACTGAGAAATAAGATTAAAATATAAATATGAAAACACAAAATTTATTTCTCAACATAGGTTGCATCAACTTACAGACACTTTCATAAGCATTGATATGAGTCACTTAGTCCATTCCTAAAAAAAGAAAGAAAGAAAAGAAAAGAAAAGAAGAGAAAAGAAAGACTGGCAGTAATGGGAATCTAGCCATGTCAATGCAATCTTTTTTACATTACTAATTCATGAATAATAAGTTCCCATCAAAGAATTTTTAAGAATAGGAAACAAAAAGTGGCAAGGAGCCAAATCATGACTGGAAAGTGAATGTCTAATGATTTTCCACAAAACTCTTACTGAATGTCCTTTGCTTGGTTAATAGAAGGAACCCGAGCATCGTCACGATGAAGAACGACTCTGGTAAACTTTTCTTGGGAGATTTTCATGTAAAACATGGACCAACTTTCTCAAAATACCTGTTTAATAAGCAAACTCTGCCATTCTTTAGTTGTCTTGAAAAGTCAAACAAAATGCCCTGAGTATTGCAAAGTTGTCGTTGTGGCTCTTACTCATGAATAGTTTGCTTCTTTTGGCAAATATGTTTGCTTGTCAAATATATATATTCATCTGTGTCTCTATTACACAATATAGAAACATATTTTGTATATTATATTTTATGTATATAAATATATATACATTTATATAAAAACATACATAAATTGCATAATAGTGACGAGCATGCTGGGAAGAGAATATTTGTCACAATATGCATCTTAATTCCCAATAAAAGAAGGATTCCCAATGGAACTTTCAAATATCCCTTGACAACACTATACTAGACTATCTACCATTTCTATACCTACAATACCAAGATACACTACATAGTAGGATGTTGGACTTCTGACTGTTGCTGAAGGACTGTACTATTGTAACAATATGGGGAAAACAATAGGGGAGCGATGGGGGAGTGGAGAGTGAAATCCCTGTGCCTATGGAACCATATCAGTAAATAATAATAGTAATAACAATAATAAATCGATAATAAAAGGATTTGTTTACTTATTTGAAACTCAGAGAGGTATTTTTTATTCATGGATTCTCTCCTCAAGTAGCCACCGTGGCCAAGGCTGAGCAAGGCCAAAATCAGGAGCCAGGAGCTTCTCCCAGATCTCGCATGCCAGTGACAGGGTCGACACACTTGAGCTGTCTTCTGCTGCTTGCCCCAGGCCACTCGGAGGCAACTGGGAGCGGAGACCCTTGGCGCTCTGTCAGATTCAGATTTCACGGGCTACGGCTTTAGTTGCTATGCCACAATGCCAACTGGTTCATGCTTGCTTTGACTCTCCCCTTCCATCTCTTGGTAGTCATTGCTTCGATTGTGCTTTATCTTTAGGATCCCACTGGTGAGGCCTTGTTTAACCTCCTGGTGCAGTTCTTCAAATAAATGCTTCTGGATATTGTTTAAGAATACCCCTGGAATCTTCCCCATTGTTTCTGCATATCTGGTCATAACAACTTTGACAGTCATGGAGCAGAAAACTTGCTCAGTTTAACTTTTCACTCGGAACAGTGTAAGCCTGACAATATGAGCTGTCCATGATGTTAGCTATTGTTGTTCCTGTCCTAACAGGGCATAAGCAAGATTTACTTTTTGCTCACAAATTGGTGTGGATGATCTGCTACTACAGGTTTCATGTCCTAAATAGTCTCATCCGCTTTTAAAATGAGCTGTCCATTTCCACTTATTTCTTTGGGGACATGGTTCTCATAAATTTTTCATGAAGTATCAGTGGTCTCAGCATTTTGCAGACAAACGTCTCTGTGATTTTGATACTTGGTTTTACTTTTGTGTCGGGTGAATGTTTCTGTGACAGACGCTCTTTCTAATGGATGGCTTATCTTCCTTTGCTCCAAACTGGATCCTTTTCAGATATGCAATTGCAACATAAAATGAGTATATTTTGATGGAAAGCATTTTTGAAGTCCATGCATATTTTTGGTACACTTTTCATGAACAATTTTCACGAACAATGGTAAGATCTATTTAACCTCTTATCTACCAATATTTTTCTCTGGCTTATTGTTGTTAGGAATAAATCTGCTATGAATATTCTTGTCAATATAGGTTTTCATTTCACTTAGATAAATGAAAAGGAGTTACGGGGTCATGGTAAGTGTGTGTTTACTGTTTTGAACATCTGACAAAGTGATTGTCTTGTTTACATCCTAACCATCACATTTAGGAATATTTTGGGGGCCAGCCCTAGAGCTTAATGGGTTAAACCTCCACCTGTGCGGTTGACATTCCATATGGACCCTGGTTCTAGACCCAGCTGCTCCATTTCTGATCCAGCTCTCTGTTGGTGCGTCTAGAGAAGCAGCAGCAGATGTTCCAAGTGCTTGGATCCCTGCACCTACATAAGCGACCTAGTGAAAACTGGGATCCTGACTTTGCTCTGACCCAGTCCCAGTCATGGTGGCCATTTCTAGAGAGAGCCAGCAGGCAGAAGGGCTCTTTCTCTCTCATTCTCTCTCTTTCACTCACTCACTCTTTCTGCTCCTCTCTTTGTGCTTTTAAAATAGTTAAAGCATTTTAAAATTTTAAAATGACAGGGCCTGGCATGATAGTGTAACAGCTGAAGCCCTTGCCTTGAATGCCCCCGGATTCCATATGGGCGCCAGTTCTAATCCCAGCAACCCCTCTTCCCATCCAGCTCCCTGCATGTGGCCTGGGAAAGCAGTGGATGGTCCAAACCTTTGGGACCCTGCACCAATGTGGGAGACCCAGAAGAAGCTCCTGATTCCTGACTTCAGACTGGCTCAGCTCCAAACGTTGAGGCTGCTTCGGGAGTGAATCATCAGAGGGAAGATCTTCCTCTCTGTCTCTTCTCCTCTCTGTATATCTGCCTTTCCAATAAAAAAATGAATAAATCTTTAGAAAAATTTTAAAAAGACAAAAGAATATGATTGCTGCATATGCTGACTTTTAATTTTTGAAATAGTTTAGATTCAGACAATTCATTCAGAATTCCTTTGCACATTTCACTTAGCTTTATGTATATGAGAGATTGTTACATTTTCACAGTTATATGCCATTACCTAAATCATGAAATTGATCATGAAATTGATGTTGATACAGTGCACTTACTGAATGAGGGATCTTGTATTCTGATTTGCTAAGTTTCGCATGAATTCCTTTTCCTTTTTATTTTCTCTGAGATTCTACCACCTGTATGTTAGCACCACTGTAGTTAGGGTGACTGTTTCATTACCCTACAGAAACTCGCTAAATTTCCATAATGCTCAGCAACGTTGACTTTTCCCTCATCCCTCTAATTTTTCCATTTTGAAAATGTTACATAAAGGGCATCTTGCATTATAAGATGCTCACCACTGATCTGTTTTCACTCAGCATCATGTCCTTGAGATTCGCCCAAGTTGCTGTATCGATAGTTGATTACTCTAGTGTGGCTATGTTTATTTGATCATGTAGAAATGAAGTCTATTCTAAGCCTCTAGCAGGATATGCCCCCAGAGCAGAGATGGCTGAGGCCTGAGTGGCAGGTTTGTGTTCAGGCTGCAGGTGCCTGAAGAACACTGTGTGCTTGCTGCGCACAAGTAGGTGGCTGAGTCTCCAGGTTGTGAAGCCTCTATTTGTAAGGAGAACTGTTTGTCATTTTTGTTGAGAAAAGCTATGAATCTTCCCCTTTCCTTCTTATTCTCAACAGAACGAATGGCTATCAAGAGTTCAGGGCCTTTTCCAGGGTATTGCCGGTACCATGGGAAGTAGTCAAATGCACTGTTCTCATAGGTGCAGTTCAGGACGGAAACCGCTCCTTCCTGGGATGTCACAGATGCAAAACTTTGTTTCACCTGCTGCTGGTCACTTTTCTTCCCCTGTTGGCCACTCACCCATGCTGAGCAAAAAAAAGAAAAAAGAAAAAGAAAGGTCCTTAAGTTATCCCAATTTATATTTCATTCTTAAGGTTTTTAACTACATGAATTTGAACCCAAATTTTCTCACTATCCACACTGCCACACACACACACGAATTATCCTGGGATTTTCCTCCACAGCTTACCGCCTTGCTGAAGCCATAGAATTAAAAATGATGCCCCCAGGAGTTTGTCCATTCCTCCTGTCACCAGACTCAGGTGGTGTTGTCTTCTCAGCCAGCTGGGACTCCAAATTCACACCCTCTTTGCTTCTCGCAACAGGCTCCACCCTCAACACGGGCTATCACTCTGAGCTCATTTTGTCACAGGAAACACTTCACTAGTTTGTTAGAACAGTCGAAACTGGGTTCACTTGGGATAGAATAGCGCCTCTTTAAACATGGATAAGGATCGTGTCACAGTTTCTCTCCCTCAGACATCCCCTTCTTCTTCCTCCCATCTCCAAGAACAGTAGGAACCATGCACTAGGACACTTGAGCGCATCAGGAGACCATGCCCATTTTGTGATGAGGGGAGAGGGAGAATTCTTGAAACTACAAGATCAGCATGAAGAGGGACACTGCACTTTCATCACAAAACTAAGACAGTTGTTAAGGATACACGATGGGCAAGCTACAACAAACTAAAGCCACGCACTAGAAAATACAGAATATGTGCTGCTTCATCCTGCAGAAATTTAAATTGCAATATAATCTTCCAGATTCATCCATATTTTATGTGACCATAGGAATTACTAGAAAATAATGAAATCAATTTCTACTGTCCTAAATATTTTATTATATATATATATATATATATATAGAGAGAGAGAGAGAGAGAGAGAGAGAGAGAGAGAGAGAGACATTGATTAAGTGAATTAACATTCCTAAGAATGTAAGTTCAGCCTGGCCATCATGGACATTATAGTGAGCGAGTGAATGGGGAGCTTTCTCCCCCACCCCTTCTCTCTCTGTCTGTATGCATGTATGTCTTTGCCTCTTGGATGAGCATACAAATATTTTAAAGAGAATCTGGGAAGGAAATCATGTTTCTAGAGTATGTGTCAAAGGAAAAAGTGGTTAATGCTGCTTCTGGGCCATGCTAGAGAGTTTTGATGGTGGAGATGCTTCATTGTACCTTAAGGCCTGAGTCGCTTTTCTAGTAAGAAGAATAATTTGGGCAAAGATTGGGTTGTGTAGAGGTGAAAATATAAATTGGGACTAGAGATGTTAAAGTGTCTTTGGAAATCATATGCATCACTCAAAGAAGCATTTACTTCCAAAGTCGTATTTTTCAATGCTGGTAGAACAGAATGAAAGCAAATATCATTATTTCGGTAGGTGGATAAATAGGCTCTTAGCTATGTGGATTTCACACATACGTGTTTTCAGAGGAGGTTATTATTGACTAGATTTTTTTAAGTTCCTCTCTGGCTACTTGCATAGACACATTTCAGTCGTCTCTGAAGGAACATTGCCCCCTTGTGGTCACATCGAGAGGTTGCAGTGAACTGTTCCTGCAGCTTGTTAACATGGTTTTCAGGCACTCCTATGAAGCTTCTGTGACTGTCTACTGACATGTGTCTCTAGGGGATTTGGAGAAAGTGGCTGGGATCCTGGACATAGGATCAGGGGTACTGAAATAGGAATATGCGCCACACTTGCCACCAGATGCCCTCCGAGGCAGACTTTGGTTCTCGGGATAAATGACTGTATGGATTCTCCCTTTCATAGCAGCGACACCAGAAGCAGAAACCCCTTCAATAATGAAGAAATGGGACCGGTGCCATGGCCTAGTATGTTTGGCCTCTGCCGGCAGAGCTGGCATACCATATAATTACCTACTTGGGTCCTGGCTGCTCTACTTCTGATCCAGCTCTCTGCTAATGATATGGGAAAGCAGCGGAGAATGGCTTAAGTGTTTGGGCCGTTGCTTCCTTGTGGGATACCCAGAGAAAACTCCCGACTCCTTGGTTCAGATTGGCCCAACTCCTGCCGTTGTGGCCATCTGGGGAGTGAATCAGCAGATGGAGCATCTCTCTCGCTCTGTCTCTACTGGTCAGTGTGCTTATGTCTTTCAAACAAAAATAAAATAAATCTTAAAAAAAAAAGACAAAGTATGCTTGTCTCAAAAAAAATGTTCTTTTTTTCTTTCTTTCTTTTCCAATGATTGATATAATTATCCTTTCTGCTTGTTGCTAACATATCAGGCATGTAGTGGTTTCTTATTGTGGAGTTAACTTGCTTTGCCCAGGTGATGTAGAAAAGGGGTCAGCAAATATTGTCCATTAAGAACTGAACAGTAAACACTTGAGCTTTGGGGGGCATTCCATCTCTGCTACAGTCACTCACCTCTGCCATTGCGACATGATTCAAGACAGCTGATGAAACAAAGAAATGAGCATCGATGTCAAAGATTGGTTTCGAAAAGGGGAGGATAATGGTTAGACGTGGCTCCAGAACTGCGTATTTCTTGACCCCCTGAGGTAGACTGTCCTTTCATGTGCCTACTGGTCATACACACAGTGATGATAAAGAGTTTGCTCAAATATTTTACCTATTTTTGAATCGGGCCGTTTGTTCTCTTGTATTAAGTTGTAAGAGCTTTGCACGTGTATTTTACAAATCCAATGAAAGTTATGTGTGTTTCAAATAGTTTCTCTCCTGTTTGGTGGATTTGGGTTTTGGTTTTGTTTTCTTAAAGAAGTCCAAGACTTCTGCACTGAAAATTTCAGAACAAAATTGAAAAAAAAATCCAAGACTAATCAATGGAAATTCAAGCTCATAAATTAGAAGACTCAATTGGGGCCAGCGCTGTGGCATAGCGGATAAAGTCACTGCGAAGCAAGTAACTCATATGTGTGCTGGTTTGAGTGCCAGCTGCTCCATTTTCCAACTACTGTACCTGGGAAAGGAGTAGAAAAAGGCCCAACTGCAGGAGCCCCTGCCGGCCACATGGGAGATCTCAGAGACTCCTGGCTTTAGCGAGGCTTAGCGAGGAGACAGAGCTAAGAGTTCTATATGGAAGAGTTCTATATGTGTCTTCCCTTTCTCTGCAAAGCTCTTTTAAGTAAAATTTAAAAAGTAAATCTTAAAAAATAATAAAGACTCAATGGTGAGCTTAAGATGGTAGTTCTCAAATTCTATAAACTCAAAACAGTGTCACTCAAAATTCTGCAGGCTTTTTCTATAGAAATTGATGAACTGATTCTAAAATTTACATGAAAATGCAAAGAACCTAGAATAACAAATTGATTTGTTTTTTGAAGAAAAGAACAATTTTAGAGTACTCATACCCCTGCATGACTTAAAGACTTACTGAGGAAACAGTGGCAAAAATAGTTTGATATTAGTGAATATAGGAACAAAAAGGAATAAAAATAAGGAGCATGACAGATATTACAGAAATAAACTCACATGTTCACATTAAATTAATTTTCTAAAAAGAATTAAAGATGCTTCAGTGAAGAAAAAAATTTCTTTTGAGAAATGATCGTTGATCATTTAAGGCCTGTAGGCACATATACAACCACTGGCCTTCACCTGGCCCATTTTCTTTGGATTACATACTAAATCAAAATGGATTGCATACTAAATCAAAAGCTAAAACTCTCAGACTTCCAGAGGAAAGTATAACGAAAACCTTTGCATAACAAAGGTAAGTATACTTTTCTTAGAACAGGAAAAGCTTGATGAGACATGAGTATTTGTCTCATTGATACATTTGGTTTCATTAAATTAATGCAGAGTGAAGTTCGTTTTTTGTTTCCACAAAAGATTTATTTACTTATTTTTAATGGAAAGGCAAATCCACAGAAAGAAGCAAAGACAAAGATCTTGCATCCACTGGTTCACTGCACAGCAGCTTCAATGGTTGGAGCTGAGCTGGTCTGAAGCCAGGAGCCAGGAGATTGTTTTCAGATCTCCCATGTGGGTGCAGTGTCCCAAGGTCCTGGGCCATCATCCACTGCTTTCCCAGGCCAGAAGCAAGGAGCTGAATTGAAAGTAAAGCATCTGGGACACTAGCCCAGCTTCTATAAGGGATTTTGGCACTTCCAAGGGGAGGATTAGCCAAGTGAGCTATTGTGGCAGGCCCCACATATTCTTTTTCTCTGTCTTTTAAGTAAATAAATATTTGAAAAAGTCTTTCTAGCTTAGCCTATCTTCAATATTTTAGGTTAAATTCTGAATGATTTATTAAGAGCTTAACCAGTTCTTGGAGGAGCTGTCTGGCATGTTTCTTACTTGTGTTTGTATTATGTTTATGAATAGCAACATCTTGCACCTACTGCTGCCTCTTCTGCAATTTCCAAGTCTCTTGGTGATAAGTACTTTATCCCTATACAGTCAGGGATACAGGGACGTTTAGAGTTCAGATCTTGTGAGAAGTTCAGCTCTCTGCCTCGCAGTGGAACAGTGACCGTCCCGGAGTCAGCTGACTGTTGTGCTCATGGCCACCTCTCCAACCCAAACGCCACCTTCTCTCTCCAACCCAAACTCCACCTTCTCTCTCCAAGCCTTGTGCAGAACCGTGAGCCCATTATAGATGCTAGGCTTTGTAGCTTTTAAAGATTTATTTTATTTTTATTGGAAAGGCAGAGTTATGAGAGAAGGTGAGTCAGAGAGAGCTTCCATCTATGCTTCACTCTCTAAATGGCAGGCCCACTGTGAAGCCGGGAGCCAGGAGCTTCTTCCTGTCTCCCACACGTGTGCAGTGACTCATGGCAACCTCCAGCACAGGGACAATATTTTCTTTGTCAGTACAGAGTGTGCATTTGTTTACTTATGTTGTTTTCTTTTTCTTTTCTTTTTACTTTGGTTGCTTTGCTTATATTTAATTCTAAATGAAATAACATTTGTGTCAAATTATTTTCTTGTTTTATGCTTAAGACTTATTTTGAAGTATTCTGAAATGTCCATCAAATTTGAAAATGAGCGTAACTCTAAAAAAAGGTCCCTCCCTTTTCATAATTTTTATAAGTGAAAATCTATTTTTATACCTGATACTTCAGCAGTGCCATCAATATAAAAACGTTTCCTTTGAAAGGAACAGAGTTATTATTTAGAGAATGCAGAATAGCTGTTCTTTTGAATTTTATTATCAACTTTGATGTTCTAAATCTAAGAAAATGACTTATCTAATCAGTATTAAATTTGCATAACATGCCTCAAACTAATCATTTTAATCTGATTAAGAGAACATTCTGTCACTAAGTGGCTTCTTTTCTTTCTTTTTTTTTTTTCTTTTGGTAAGCAGAACACCTACATAGCTGATAAGACATGTCTTTATGACAAAACGTAGTAACTTCATATTCCCTCAAAAGTTTCAAACATCATTGGTATAATGGGGGTTGGGGAGATAAAAATAAAATTGAGAGAGAATTTGGAATCATGTAGTGTGTGTGTGTGTGTGTGTGTGTGTGTGTAATACAAGTATCTTAAATCATGTATAGTAAGATATATATATACACATGTGCATATTTCTCTATATCTGTATGTATATATAGAATTAAATTAGAGTAGGACTCATATAGCTGCCGCCCAACACAAGTGCAAATATGGAAGTGAGTTAGACAAATCCACTTAGAAAATGAAGATAACTCACCAAAGCTAGGAAAGAACGTGGGAAACAAAGCCCAGGAAGTATTGGTGGTAAATGCTATCCCTTCTTAACATCAAATCTGTAAATAAAGCTGTGATCTTAATTTTTCTTGGGGAAAAAAAATGCAATACTTGAAGTAATTGTACTAATCTAGAGCAAAAACAATTCTATTTTTCTTAATAAAAATGAGTGCAATTGAACTTCAAACAGAGCCCTAGGTCAAGTGTTGGCATTGCCACACTAAAAATACACAGAGCATCTGCAGAGACGTCCACCAGTTGTTAGCATTTCACTGGAAGTCAGCAGAGCCATTCATCTTAAGCAGCTCTCTCAGGCCAGGAATGAGATGATACGATTCTTCTGTGATTTCTAGCCAAATGTTAGTTCTTTGAGGAAAGCTTACGCTTGGAGGTGAAAAAAAAATGTGTATACTTTACAAATGTATGTGTATATACAAATTTGTATATGTATATGTAAGTATGCATATATATATATATTCTGTTGTTCATGCATATTCATTGATACAGATTGAAAAGGTCTCACTGTGCTATGATACTGATAATAGGAAGAAAGTAAAATTACTTGGGACTGGTGCAGTAGCTCTACTGGCTAATCTTTAGCCTGCAAATGCTGGTATCAATTATGGGTGCTGCTGCTTCGTGTCCCAGCTGGTCCACTTCCCTTTCAGCTCTCTGCTTGTGGCCTGAGAAAGCCTTGGGACTCTGCACCTGTGTGAGAAATCCTGAAAAAGCTCCTGACTTCTGGCTTCAGATTGGCTCAGCTCCAGCCATTGTGGCCATTTAGAAAGTAACCCAGCAGATGAAAGACTGCCTTCTCTTTATAAATATGTGTTAATAATAATAACTAAGAAAGTAAAATTATTTTTAGGAAAATGTGAAATTCTCCTTTTTACATATACACACTGTTGCTTGGGAGACTGTTTAGAGAAGGGGTCCTACAATTAGAGAGAAGAATTAGCTAGTTAAAAATAGAAATTATACATATATATATAGTCATTAGATAATGTGTAAATAACCGCGTAAAAATCTTATGCTGGAATACTTGGTATCTTATATGAAATTAGAAGAAAGAGTTCTGCTACAAAGACTTTTTAAAAGTGCCTTTTCTTGTTGCAGTGAAGAATCTTATTACTATATAGTGGTTTGGAATTCAATCACTCCACAGACGTGCAGAGCAATAAACATCACAAATCTGACTGGAATGAACTGCAAAGGTAAATTTATTTTCCCATAACTGTAAATGTTGATGATCTTGTAAGTTCTGATGCCATGTCAATTACTTCTTCTGAGTTTCAAGTAAGAATGGAAATCCTGGGTGTTAGATTGCTGTGAGTTAGGGGAAAAAGTAGTAAGAAAAATCGTTCAAGATCAATTTCCCGGTAGACAATGCTCACTGATAGCTTTCAAAGGGCGAGACCGCCATCCAGGGTCTGATCTAAAAGGGGAAGCTGAATGTCTTGCCACAATAGTAAGGGAGAAGCATGGAAATTAGACACAACGAGCTCAACTAGATGAATACGTTCATGGGAAGCACAAGGTTCAGGAGAAGCACAGATTTCAGACGACAAGGGCCTTCTGAAGAGGTTGCTCACAAGGCTGTCTTGTGGCTGGCACTCAGGGCTGTATTCACTGGAACAAGCCCTTACCTGGTTGGCCAACTTTCAGAGGCCAAGGACTACACTGATTGGCTAAGGCCTGTCCACTGGGCTGAGTTGTTAAGCAACCAACCAGGTGTACAACTACTTACAGGGCTATGGAATTTTTTCTAAGCTGGAAAGAATTTTGTCAAATTTCTTCCTCTCCCATGTGTGCCCCACTGCTCTGTTTAGTTAAATCTGTAGAAGAAACATTCTAAGATTGTTCAGATCTCTCCTGCTATTTTTGACTGCTTATTATTTATTTCTGTTTACATTGCTGTCTTTTTGAAATTTGAGATTTTTTTTTTTCTTTTTTGGTCATTGGTAAGTACAAGTTTATTGGGTTTTTATCTTTGGATTATTTGTGTAATTCATTGAGACAGTAATTACATGAAACTTTACAGGAAATAAGTTTGTTTATTTATTTAAAAGACAGAATTAAGGGTGTGGGAGAGAGACAGAAAGAAAATGAAAGATCTTCCATCTATTGGTTCACTCCACAATGGCCACAATGGTGAGTGATGAGTCAGTTCAAAGCCAGCGCCCAGAACCCAGGAGCCTCTTCTGTGTCTCCCATGGGGACACAGAAGTCAAAACACTTAGGCCATCTTCTGTTGCTTTCCTAGGCACATTATCAGGGAGCTGGATCATAAGTGGAGCAGCCAGGGCTTAAACCAGTGCCCATAGGGGTGCTGGCACTGCAGGTAGCAGCTTAACTCACTAAAGTACAGCACCAGCCCCTGCACAAGAACTTTTAAAAATCCGACAGACAGTAAACCAAATGAGTAAATCATGCAGTAGTATAAAATAATATCATAAAAGGTATTGTAAGATAGTTTGATATTTCCTAGGACTGATTAACAACCCGTAGTCTGTTTTGGATGACTGGGCTCTTTGCTTATTTATCTATCTTTGTACCTTTGCTTAAATTGTTTTTATTCACCGTAGACCTGAAGCTCTTCTCTGATTTTTCCATTAAGCACCCTTTTCTGTGTAATGTCTTTTTAAGCCTCCAAATGTACCTGAGATACTCAACTAAGCTGAATCACTGTCGAATAACGTTTTCATTAGGTTATTTTTCTTCACCTTTTCTTCCTTTTATTTTCTGCCCATTTGGAACCCAGCATACTGTAGCTTAAATATTTATTTAGATTCTGCTGTCTCAGCAGCTACTTTGCTAGTTTCAAATTAGACATCTGTATTTCAGGAGAATAGGTAGATTTCTAAAATATTTATTCATTTATCTGTTTGAAAGACTGAGCGACAGAGAGGAACATATACTGACACACACATACACATACAGAAAAGGGAGGTGTCTTGGGTTATGGGTTCACTCCCCAAAACTTACAATCTCCAGGACTGGGCCACGAGGGTGCTAGGATCCAAGAATGACATCAAGGTTTCCTACATGTATGGCAGGGACTCAACCACCAGAGTTAACAGCTGCCTTCCTAGGTGCCTTAGCAGGAAACCAGATCCAAAACAGAGTGGCCAGGACTCTAACCAGTGCCTTCACTTTTTGTGCCTAATGGTGATGCAAAATGGGAATGAAGGAGCAGAAGCCAAATGTCAAAACTATGGGGCCAAAAAGCATCTGTGGTTAAAACTCAGCCAAATGGGGGCTTGTACAGTGACACAGCAGGCTAATCTCCCTCACTGTTACGGGCATCCCATATGGGCGCTAGTACCCCGCTGCTCCACTTCTGGTCCAGCTCTTTGCTAATGTTTGGGGGAAGCAGCGGCAAGATAGAACAAGTCCCTAGACCTACATGCACACAGGAGACTGGAAAGAAGCTCCTAGCTTCCAACTGGCCTCTTCTCCAGCAGTTGCAGCCATCTGGGGAATGAACCAGCAGATAAAAGATCTTTCTCTATCTCTCCTTCTCTCTATCTCTCCTCTCTACCTTTCAAATAAAAATAAAATCTAAACAAAACAAGCAAGCAAACCCTTAACCAATGTAGGTCAGGATTATTGGGTATGCAAAGGCTGCTGGTCTAGCCTCTTGATATGCTTGAGACGGAGGGTTTGTCTGGGGGTTTGTGTAGGGACGACAGGTGCTCAGAGAACACTGTGGCTGGCAGCACAAAGATAAGTGGCTGAGTCTGTGGTCTGGGAAGAGGAAATGTGCAACGAGCTGCGGCGTTCCTGAGTGACTGTGGTGGAGCTTAGTCTTCCATGCTGCTTTGTTCCCACAGGAACATAAAACAGGCTGACGAGGCGTCCTCCGGGATTTTGACGAAACCACTGCACTGAGGTTACAGAGGCAGAGAAATTACACTGCAGAGTGGAACTGGCTCCCTCTTGGAGACTCAACGCTGGAGGTCTCTGCTCCACCTGGAACCCTGTCACACCTGGTCAAAACAGAGGTAATAGTAACAGGCGCTGGTCGCTGTAACACCCACACAACCTGGAAAATGCCCCCAGGCATGGTGAGCACAAACTTGTGAGTCCCTTGCTTCCCTCCCGCCACAGCTCTGCAGCTGCTGAATGCGGTCCAGTTCCTTGGCTCGGGAGAAGCCCAACTTACAGCAGGTCAGGGCACACAGAAGCCCCAGCAGAGAGCCAAATAGCTTCTTCAGGACCCTTTGCATGGTGGCATGAGTTAGAGATGTAATCGAACTGTGGCGTGGTGGGTGTCAGGCCTCCAACCCCGTCCACCTCCAGAAGCCACTCCTCCCGCCACGCATGCCAGACACTGCTGAACTCCAATCACCACTCCCAACAGGCAGCCCCTCCCACCAGCCTAAGACTGGCTGAGAATTGGGGTCAGGAGCTGAGGGACGTTTTTTTTCACCCCAGGGGACCAGGAAGATGTGTGAGAGGGGATTATGAGAAGGAAGAGGAGGCCCCTCCCCAAAGGACCATGCCTGAATCTCCTCATCAAAGCCTGTGGCAGAAGGTTCACACTGCTGCTCTCAGACAGCAGGCAGGTGCTCTGACCAGAGGATCTTTGGTGAGCCTATAGACTTAGGTTAGGTGCAAGTCATTGCAGGCCTAAGAACATTTAATGTATTGTATACAGAATGCATTCCTATTGCTGCATTATGTAAAATCTGTGAACGGGAACCCTCTGGAAAAGCCAAGATTTGTGGCAGAAATTGTTATAAGAAATAAAACCCTGTTAAGACCTAATTGTGCAGAGAAAATTGGATTTATTTACCATGCCTGCATATTACTTGGGCTGGGCAATGCATTTTGTGATTCTGATTCTTGGCCTGTCAGAGCTCCCTGGGGTCTGACTTTTGGTCCAGGACAGCTAACCTGCTTTTCTTCGCAATTCCTCTATCTTTGTCTCCCTCTTTTCCTCCCAGTTTCTCTTGTCCACAGGTTTTGGTTTCTGAATTCTTCTCTTTATGCTTCTTATTTTCTCTCTCCTGTTTTTTTTTTTTCCCCTTTTCTTTTTGATATACCCCCCTCATTTTGTAGATAGTGGGAAAAACGGAAGGAATATTGAATAAAAAGTACCACAAGCTTTGAAATAATTTTGAAATATGAAGTTCTGTTTTTTTTCTGTTACCCATAAAATTTTATGCAGAAAAAGTTTAAACATCAGGAAAATCTGCTTGGTATTCTTTCAAATTCTCCAGCTTTTTTTAAAAAACATGATATTCCTTTTTCACTTAAGAATCTTATGTCAAAGATACAAGAGAATAATATAGACAAAATTATGATCATTATACATACATACAGATATGCATATAGATACATGCATATGCATGACAGTGATAAGTGAAAACATTTTTGTATCTGAATCAGGGAAAAGTCCTCTGGCTCAGTCATCGATGGGCCTTATTTTTGAAGGCAGGCCTACTGATTGAAAGGAATATTCAGCAAAAAGCGGGTTGCTGATGTGCCCACAGAGTTTCCTTCCTCCAGCACACAGCTGTTCTCCCACTCAGCTCTTTGTTGTTCTTTGGCCCTCATCACACACAAAGAGTTCCACAAGCCTTTGAACCGCTCTTTGTAACTAACACACTCAAAGCAGTCCCTCATGGGAAGAAATGGATTGTGGTGCCTCCTGGTGAGCCAGCCCTCTGAGAAAGGCAACTTCTCCAGGCAGACACAGCCAGCTCAGCCAGCTGTCCTTCTCCAAGACTGCACCTGCTGGTGACCTGATGGGCAGCAGCCCATTCAAGACCTTGAGTACCTTTTTATGACAATATGCATTTTTAAGTTATGCACTGTTATGTAATGTTACCTAAACAGTCCATAATTGTTACCCAGGAACTGAAAAACAAGAAAAACAAAGATAAAACAAAACAAAAAGAAACCCTCTGATGCGATTCAATCAGGCTAAGCAATATATTTAACAGATTTCCAGCCCTGAGGAAATGCTAGTGAATTAGACATTGCATCTTCCTTCAGGGAACTTGCAGCATATCGGGGAAGACAAACAACTTCATAAACGTAATAAAGGCCTGAAGGATGCCATGATAAAAGCACTCAATAAATACAGTCTGAGAATGGAAATAACAACATCTCCTTCAAGCCTGTTACAGGGCATAACTGAGCAGAGGGTGTGACGTTGTATGTCTTTCCTCAGGATGACCACAGTGTACAGCAGCAAAAACTGGGATGGGCGAGCTTTGGAAGGTGGCTTTTTAAATATGAGCAACTGAGAAAAAGATGAGCAAGGATGTGTACAGTACCATCCTTGTGGAGTGGGAGCGTCACACAGTGGATTAAGCCGTTCCTTGAGACATCTGCATCCCGTATTGGCATTAAGTTTCAACTTCGCTTTCAATCCTGCTTCCTGCTAATTCTCCTGGGAGGCAACAGATTCGGTCCCAGGTACTTCAAATTCCCGCCACCTGCAGAGACATGTTCCTGATGGAGTCCTGCCTCTTGGCTTCTGCAAGGCATTTAGAGTGTTGAATTGGTGGATGGAAGATCGATCTCTCTTGGAACACCTTCTCTGTCCTCTGACTCTTTCAAGTAAATAAATAAGTCTTATTAATAAAGAACAAAACAAAGATCAAAAACCTCTGCCACTCAGGCTGGGGATGGGGGAATCTGTATCTTAAACAACTAAAAATACTGTTCACCCTCAAGAAAAAGTCCAACCACATTGTGATTCTTGTCCTTGAAGCTGCATTTGAGTACCAGTGCATCTTGGTGGGTTGTGATGCTGTTACCACAGCAGCCATGCTCTGATTTGGAATTTGGCAGCCCTACAGGTGAAGAGGAACTATAAGAAAGAGAAGGAAGTGCCAACTAGCCCAGTCCTCCTCTCAAATATCGCGGGTTCATGGATGCTTACATAAGTAAACAGTGGTTCCCAGGAAGGCAGAGGATCTGTTTGCTGGCGTCTTTTGCATATGAAGTTGTGGTTTTGAAGGGGAATCTTGAACTTGAACAAGCAGAGTATTCTGAGCAGGTTTGCACAATGGCTGGATTTCTATCTTTCTTTTTTTTTTTTGCCATATCAATTATACTTTAAAATTGCATGTATTTATACATTGAGCCTGCATAAAAAGTGATGTTGATTATGTTGATTATTTACTTTAGCTGCCAAGTAGATATTGGAGTAAGAAAATTAGTGGCTTTATTTGGATAAAAGTACAATTAACCTTAATATTTCAAAATAAAGTTCAATTTTATTTGAATGCGTTTTCTTTCTTTTTTTAAAAAAATTTATTTATTTATTGGAAAGTCAGATATACAGAGAAGAGGAGAGTCAGAGAGGAAGATCTTCCGTCTGATGATTCACTCTCCAAGTGAGTGCAACGGCCGGTGCTATGCCTATTGGAAGCCAGGATCCAGGAACTTCTTCCGGGTCTCCCACGCGGGTGCAGGGTCCCAAAACTTTGGGCCATCCTCGACTGCTTTCCCAGGCCACAAGCAGAGAGCTGGATGGGAAGTGGAGCTGCCGAGGTTAGAACCAGCACCCATATGGGATCCCAGTGCATTCAAGGTGAGGACTTTAGCTGCTAGGCCACGCCGCTGTGCCCCTGAATGCATTTTCTTAAAATTGTAAATTTGGGGGAAAGTTATGTTTTGTATTTTGATTTCAGTTTTAATAGATTTTTTTAAAATGTTTTATCAGGAAAATGAGTGTTTTAGGGAAATAAATGAAAGTGATTTCTTTTGTGATCCTGTCCCAGGCTGTATGCATAACGACGGTATGTGAATGGATTTGGGTAGGAAGTGAAGACCGTTCTATCGTCCCTGAATTAGAAAGTAAAGTTATCCACAAACACTGAAGATGAGCTGAATTCTTCAAGCCTGCTGTTGGCACTTTGAAGAAGAATGCAGGAAAATAAGTAATCATGATTACAGAGTCACTAACTGATACTGGATATTCTACAGGTATTAGAGAAATCGGATTAGAAGGGAGAAAAAGGAGGAGTGAGATAAGCTGGTGGGTCTGATTAAAAAAATAAAAGGCAGTTCTGGCAGGACCGTGGGTTTGATTTGGAATGCTGCTGACTGGGGTCCACTGCATCCAGGTCCGTTTCCTTCCCCAGCGCGCTGGCTTTGAGAGATGGCTTGCAGACATGTCCAGGTTCCAGGTTTAATCACTTCTCCCAATCTCAAACACTTCCAACACTTCTCAGAGAATTTAAAATCATAGAAGTCAGGATACTGAGCATAAACAACCTGTAGAAAATGCAGCCTGTTAAAAAACATAAATGAAACACTTGTCTTGGATTTTCTGGTTGCTTGGGAGATGAGATTAATAATACAAATCTAGTCTCTGGTTTGCCTTACACCCTCTTGTAAGGCCAACTTCAAGCCATCTTCAAGCCACCACTACCTCGAAAGACAAAGAAGCAAGAAAGAGCTTTCTGCAACTTGTTGAACTTCCCATAACTCATTCTAGGATCCTGACCCGTGAGACACACTGCGCTCTGGAACAGGAGAGTCCTTTGCAAAAGGGATGACATCAAACACACCGAAGCAAACAAGCTCCCTGCAGGATCACAGAGGATGAGATCCCACAGTTCACGCGTGTCCGCGGTGGTTTGGGTGCAGCTCCCCCTGGAGTTCCTCGCACTGTGGTAGTCAGGGCACAGAAGTACTCAGCAGAATCGCTCCAGTGAGCAGAGGGCTTTCTCAGGTGGAAGGAGTTTTCGTTCTTTCTGAATTCAGCCTCAAAACCTTTCATGCCTGAAACCAGCTCGCTTCCCGACGTACTCCTCAGGAGAAACTGGAGACCTTGGCCGGCGTACCGCACGTACCAGAAGAGATAGGGTGGTAAAGATGATGAATAGTTGCACTTCAGCTCCAGAGGGGCTCCCTCAGGAACAGCAAGGTGGCCATCTAGCTGGGTTACCGCCTGGGCTCTGCCTCCTCCTGCAACATAAATGCTGTGACATTGAACTCGGCTGACAGGGAAAGTCTCCTTTCAGAGTTACAACCAGAGTTCCACTACTGGAGGGTAAAATGGAAGGGTACTCACTCGGGAGCACCCCAAGCATCGAGATGCACACCAGGGTGACGGCCAAGTGTTGATGAGACCACATCGTCCTTTCTGAGAAATCCCCGCAAATAAAAGCTGGTAACTGGAGGACGGGAACCGTTTGCTCTGAGGTCTAGGAAGAAAAGCAAAGCTAGATTTTTTTTTTTCTTCGTAGGAACTGACGGAAAGAGATGGCCTATGGTCGAAGTTGCCTACTTCTGGCACCCGAGATTCTTAAGTCGTGTACAAAAAGAAAAGTCACAACACCTGCGAAAGCTGTAGAGAGGGATGGCTTTTCTGAGTGTTTTGATCTTGTCTGCAAAGCTTCCCAGTTTAGGCAAGAGCGCCCTCTAGGAGCCGGTTTTGGTGAACTTTCTGCATCTTTCCAGAAAGTTCAGGGCTGAATTTCAAAGCTTTTGTGATTGTGCATAGAAAGATTTATGTTTTGTAGGCACTGACACATAAGGTTGGGGGATTTTAAAATTAAAAAAAAAAAGTGAGTTGAAAATGAGAGAATAAATTTTAGAGCGAAAAAGAATCGCAATAAATTTTCAAAAACCTAATAGTACAAAATCATACAAGTCAGAAAATCATATGATATTGTTCACTTATTTCCCTAACAAATTTTTGTTGTACTTTTGGTTTCAAATTTTTTTTTTGTTTTATGGTTCTTAATAGACTATCCCTATTACCATATATTTGTAATATATACAATAGACCGAAACAGAAGATAACATAATCCTTGCTATCTGCTTTGTCTCTCAGATGTTTAATGCATTTTGATAATGTTATGTAAAATTTTATTAATATTGGAAAATTTGGCAAATTGTCTACCAAGCTGCTTTGTACCAGGACATTTTACTACAAGTTTTCCTTTGCTGTAACAAATGATATTCACTAACCAGCTTATTAGGTGTGTGCCAGTTTCCTATTGCTGTGCAAAAAATCATCACAAACTTGGCAACTTCAAAAATGCCAATTTATTACTCTCTTCTTTCTGCAGGTCCAGCAGCTGGGCACAGCTAAGCTGGATCCCACGAGGCTCTGATCAAGCAGTCAGCTAAGGCTTTGGTCTTGTTTTCAGCTGGAGGATCCTCTTTCAAGCTCGTGGTTGTTGGCAGAGTTAATGCGTGAACAGGCATGGAACTCACACCTCGCTTGCTTTCTCAAGGAGACTGATTACAGGGAAGGTATAAACTCTAACTTAAAAACAGATTTATTTTATGTATCTGAAAGGCAGACTAGAGAAACACAGAGAGGATGAAATCTTCCATCTTCTGGCTCACTTCTGAAATGACTGCGATAACCAAGGCTGGGTGAAGCTGAAGCCAGGAGCCAGGAACTCCATCTGGATCTCCCGCACGGGTCTCAGGGGTCCAAGTACTTGGGCCATTTTCCTTTTGCTTTCCCAGGTGCATTAGCAGGGAAAACTGAACAGCCAAGACCCTAAATAGCACTCTGATATGAAATGGCAGCATTGTAGGCAATGGCTTAATGCACTGTGCCACAATTCCAGCATCCTAAACTCCCTTGTACACAAACCAGCTGATTAAATAAAACCTACCAAAAACAATCTCCCCTTTGTTGAACTCAAAGTCATATTCACTGGGGAGCTTAATTACTTCTGCAAAAATCACTTCACCTTTGCCATGCAAGATAACCTAATCACAGCAATGCCAATCATCCTATTTTAGCTCCTGTCGATACTCGTGTGAAGGAAATGATTCAAAGTGTGTACACCAGGGGGCATACATTTCGGATATGATTTTAGAATACTGAATTATGTCCTTGGTGCACTGGAGTTTATGAGCTGATGGAACGAAGTTAATCAAACCCCTAAGACTGTGATTCGGCAAGATCATTTCATGGCCAAGGCAGAATGAGAGCAAAGGTTAGGCTTGTGCAGCATGAGCCAGTGTGAGGAAGGCAGAGAACAGAGCACACAAGCTCCTTAAATTTATTGTCTTAGGAATGACATCTGCACTTGAGGGTATTGACCCTTGGCCATGTGCTACTTTGCATGAAAACATCCTAGTGGAATCTGTTCACTAAATTCAGGTCTATCTCACTCCTGCTCAGATTGCTGGTATCTACTCAGAATGGAACCCTGCAGTAAAGAATACAGTTTTGATGGAGTGCGGTGAACAGATATGGCAGCAGCAGGCATATCCAGTGTATTGGATCCAGTTAGGAGGCTGGGTATAGTTTCACATGTTGGACAGTGGCTGATGATAGATCACAACGCCTTTGAGTTAAGTTAATAAATCACTAACAAAGGAAAGGAAAAATTGCGTAATTTAAAAATGATTAATATCAGTGTCAAATTTTTGTTTGTAGCCTATCAGTTCTTGCCTATGACTGTGAATCATATAAATAAGCCCAACTAAATCCAAACTAAATGCACCCATAATTAAATTTTAACTTAGCCAGAATCCAAATGTGCTTAGAGCCACTTTATCACCACCTAACAAACTTAGATATATAACAGAACGAAATTTGAAAAATGAAGTTCTCAAGTAGTTGTGGCTAGAATATTCTAATTTTTGAAAAACATGCAAAATATATGACAATATATTTTCAAGGGCCTTCCAAGAGCCTTGATAGAGACCCATTTGAGGAAGGGCCCTGAACTGCAGCTTTATTAATCTCATCTCACATAAAAATTTTCTCCAATTACAAGTAAAGTATGTTGGAATTATTCATTAGCTATATGCTCCATGGGGAATACCCTAATGTAATATCTATCATTTTAGCAATTTTATGACTATTCATTTTACATAGAAATAAAACTGTCATTAGAGGTGCTTTATATTATACAAGACCACAATGCTCTTAAGTGACCCAACTCTCTCTAATACTTAGTTCAATCTTACCAACTCTCTTCCACTTGGGTTGCTTGAATGATAATGGAAATCACTTGAGTACATGAAACTTCCCAGGAACAGAATTCAAATTGATCAGAAAATGGCTACGGTAATAGGAATGCTAACAGCGGGAATGATCGATAAAATATAGCCTAAGGCAGAAAAATGGACATTATCAGAAGCCTGTAAAGAAGAAGAAGAAGAAGAAAAAAAAAGGACTGAAAATATTGCAGGAAATAGTTTCTGGAAACTCTCAAATTTGTAAACAGCCATGAAGCTACAGATTCAAAAAGTTGAGAGCTGAAACTCACAAGTCACAACATAACAAAATATGAAAACTTACAGAAAAAGTCTTGGAAAAGTTAACACGGAAAATGATACTGAGTAAGGAAACAATCCCAATGGTGGTGAATTACTGCCAGAGACCAAGGAGTTCCCAGGGAAGTCACGTGGTAGTTTTCTAGAGCTGAAAGAGAACTACCAAATCAGAATCACATAAATATTAAATTAGCCTTTGGGTTTGAAGACAGCATCAAGACATTCTCAGTTCAATGAAAACTGAGGAAAGCTGTCCCAGCATGCCCATCCTAGAGGAATATCTGAAGATGAACAAAGTGGCAGACACACCAGGAAAGAAGATAGAACACAGTATGAGAACTGCACTAGGCTTTTTTCTCCCCTTGAGTTTCCTAAATTATGTTTGATGAATAAAACTTGACAAAATTATAAACATATATTGGGGAAAACACAAAACTGTGCTATAAGTAGAGGAGGACAGATGGCTGTAAAGTGAAAATTTTTACATCTCATTCAAGTTGGTGACATGATATCATCAGGATACCATGTTTCCCATATAAAATAAAATAAGTAGAGCAAAAGGAAGCTTACAAGGTGGTACATCCAAAACCTTACAAATAAATTGAACTGGAATGTTAGACGATGTTGAATAGCCTGCAGGAAGCTGCCTCCCTCTTTGAGAGTCAGCCAGGACTCTGCTGCACCTTCTGCTTGCTGCTCACCGCTATCCAGGCAGAGAATCACAGAGAAGAGGATTGGATAGTGGCTAGCAATGCTGGAAAACAGATTTAAATTCCATGTTTTCATTTGCACAGAAACTCCAAGAAAACCTTATAATACAACTTGGTCTCTTTTTCGAAGAAAAAGTTCTTAGTTCTTAGTTCTGTCAGTTCTTAGTCACCAAGTTGCAAAAAATAGTTAAGAATGACAATATCAATATTTAGCATTTTTATGATATCAGGACACAGGCACTTCATATCCTGTTAAGATATAAATTAGTAAAATTTATAGGATTTCTTTTTATATGTCGTGGACTCATAAGTTTTAGTAGCTGGAAATTTTTTCTTTTAAAATATTCTTATACAGTCATATATAAAATTATACAATGTATCTGGTAGCAAACAAGTTGAAAAAAATTAAATATCCTTCAATAGAAACAATTGCAATATTAAGATTCACCTATAATAAAATGTTGCAACAAAGAATAAGAAAAATTAAATTTTATGAATTGCAAAGATTTCTCTGACTTAAATCACAACATTTACATGCAGTATAACTGCATTTATATTTTCAAAAACATGCTTACTGTGATTTTTATATTGACAATAAAAATGTGATCATGAAGCTTTAATAGTAATTGAAAGCTTATAAGGGAACAACCAAGGAACTATCACTTTTATCCTTCATTTAAACAATGAAATTTTTATTTATAATTTGATTAATAACAAAAATAGAATAGCATATTTAATGGTCACATAAAAAAACAAGGAAAAAAATGAGGAAATACAAGATAACTGTGTGTCTTGAGTAAATTTTCGAGATTTCACTTGTTTCTCAAATGCATACGGTATAATTGAAAAAAAACAAAGAGGACCCAGATATTTTTCAGGGGATCAAAGTTTATTCAATGAAGGGCACATTTAGCAAGAATGAAACATTGAATTGGTAAAAGAACAATATTTAGGCTTTTCTTTTCCCTTATGCTTTCTTTCTGGCCTACTTCTTAATTTCATGTACTTTCCCCTTATTTTCCCTTTCTTCCTAGATCTTCCTCTTTTTCCGCTGAGCCTTCGGGCTGTGTGCGATGCCTCTTTAAGGAGGCTGTGTCCCCTCCCACAAAGGAGATGATGTGGCCCAATCTACTCCATGCACACCTCCCCTAGCATCCTTCAGAGAGATTCTGTGCAGACCCTGGAATCGCACTGTCCATCCACAGGGATGGGCAGGAAGCCAGATGAGGGTTCATGCTGTTCCTTAAACTTTAAATCAAACACTGCAGGCCCTTGCTGCAATACAAGGCTGCACATTCATCTCCAGTGCTGAAATGGGGCCCAGGCGTGTTCACTTCATATCTTTCAGCACTGTGCATGGTGTTGGGCTGAGAGGTCTTATTGTACATTATCCCTCCACAAGGGCTAGGGGAGAGTACCAGATACACAAATCAAGGTTGATTCTTGAGGTTTGGGAATTGTACCTGTTGTACATTTCTCAGCTGTGTTTTCTCATTTTCATTCTATAGAAATAGCCCAAGGTGCCTGGAGTTATCTGGACTCTCCTACAGTCAAGAGAGGAGACTCCATTGATCTTGGATTCAATGACATGGGGATCTCTCTACAGGGGTGAACACTTTCAAGTCCTTTCACTGAAGGTCAAGGGCTGAACGTGTCCCACTCAAACTCATATGTTTAAATTTGAACCCCAAGCACCTCAGAACATGACTCTGGGAGAGAGGGACTTCCCAAAAGTCATCAAGTCAAAATCATGTTCCCAAAGCTGGACCCAAACCAATAGTAAAGGGCAAACTTGGACTCAGACACCATTGCCTAGGGTCAGGAGCACAGTTGCCTCTATTATCAATCTCAGAGTTCAAGTACATGCAAGAACCCAGTGCCTATAGCTCACCTCTGTGACTGAACCTGGGCTGAAAGAGGCACCATGGTTAGATCCATCAGCCGAGTTTTCCCCAGCCCAGCCCCTCACTTACAGGCAATCCCTACTTGAGCCACTAATGCTACAGCAGTTCCTTAGCTCATAATCCACCTCTGGCTTGGTCATGTCCATGAAAAGAGGATTAACAAAGAAACAGCCTTCACTTCCAGCTCAGTGGCACCCTGATTTGATCCCCAATAATCCCTGTAACGTTTTTTTGTGTTTAGGGAAAGTGCGCCCAGCGTTGTGTGGTGATGAGAGGGTAGAGTCCTAGAGGTTCAGGCACAGGCAACGATTGTCGAAGTGATCGGCATGTAAGAGTTGATCTCAAGCCCAAGTTCCACAAACCCTTGATTAGTTTCTGTTCTCCTAAAATGACTCTAGATGTTAGGTGTCTCCAGGAGGGCATATAGGGTTGAGAAGTCTGGGTATAAAGGAAGAAGAGCTCTGGGGTGGAGCTTATCCTTACTGTCTGCAAGCCTGATTTCTAATCCACCTTCTCCGTCCTCCATGTGCGCCAAGTGGTGGTACACACAAGTCCTGACATGTGTAGAAGAGAAAGGAGAGGAGGCTGTTCTGAAAAGAAAGCAGGGAGGGCCCAGTGCCATGACTCAATCGGCTAATCCTCCTTCAATCGTCAGGATCCCATATGGGCAAGCAGTGTGTGTCCTGGCTGCTCCACTTCCCTCCCCATAACAAAATCTGCTTTTCTCCACCATTCTAAGAAGAGACCAAAAAAGATCAACTGATCTTGAAAGCTGCCCAGAGACTTCCTGCGTCCCTCTTCCTGTTTCACCCCATTTTGAGTGAAGCAAAACATGTCATGATGGATTAGGACAAGGCCAGGAAGTTATTAAATGTTGGAAGCTGTGCACAGACTGCTCAGTTTAGAACAAAGGAAATACGGCCTATCATTTGTCACAGTTTCTGCACAACTTCAGGACTGCCTGCGAGCCAAACACTCCCTAACCCAACAGAGATTTTATTGACAGGCACAAAGTTCCCTCTTGTGACTAACTGCCTTGATACTTTCAGATCCCAGACCAGTCTGCCAACTTGCTTTTGTCAATTTACTTTATAAATATGGAGAACAGCCTCAGGGTACTCATGATGTTCCAGAAAAGCTTTAACCAATCCTGGTCATTTGTGGCTTCAGAAAGATCACCACATGTGGCAAGGTCACCCTGGCACCATGAACAGAGTTTTTGCTTTTTATTTTATTTTTCCATTTCGGCTTTTACTTCAATCAAACAGTTATGTGACTCTCTGGTCATCGCTTCCAAGAAAAGAGGTACAGCCAGAAAAAGACAACAAAGTAGTTAGTCCTACTATTCTATTTCAAGAGTTTCAGCACCAGAGGCAAATGGAAGAATCTGGCTCAACTATAGCTTAGATATAGTACACGTTTACCTTGTATAAAGAATAAATATCTTCTTTGGACACAGGCTGCATTTTATCTCTTTATAGATGTCTGGGAGGGAAAACAGCAAAATTGCTGGACCACTTTCAGTTATTAAACACATTTACATAAATTATTAGATCTCTGTGCAGGCCAGGCAAAATCCAATCCTCACCTCTGCTGGCTTTGGCAAGATTCCACCCACCTTTTCTTTTATTTGGGTATAGAATGGAAATTTGTTTGGGTAGAGAATGGAACAGAAAGATCAAAGAGGAAACATTCTTTCCTATCTGTGTGTAACCTTGGTGTTGCAGGTCCCTGGTGACCCCTGAGAGGGAGCACCCAGGGCACCTGTGGGTCTCCTGAGAGCTGGGGTCTCCCTTCCCGCCAGCTGCCACCAGGAGTGCCCTCCACAGCCTATGGCCTCTCCTAGGTGAAGAGCTGGCAGGGCAACTTTGGCCTGCTGTCTTCACTGGCATGATCAAAACCAAAGCCACTTTTGCTTAAATGAAAGTGTCTCTTGAGGTGGAGCAACAGAGGTCAGATTCAAGTAGCGGTATAGAGTGAGAAGTCAGGAAAGGAATAGGGTGGATATGATCATTCTTTCCAGTAATTTAGTCGTGACAGAGAAGGTAAGCATAGTGAAGTGGCTGGTGAAGGTGACGTAGCCTTCGTGAAGATGATTTAAAATGGACAGTGTCACTGGCAGCCGTGTGGACAGATCATAATGAGAAACCACACACAACTTTTTTCATGGAGTATGCAACTGTGCAGTTTCCTTCCATGTGACCCACCAGGCCTCTCCACGTCACAGCTGTCCCTTTGTGTGAGAGAGCTGTGGGCAGTTACCAAGATCAGAGTGACCCATGAACACACGAGGGGGACTGGGAACCTGGGCAGGAGGAACAACTACTTCTGCCCTCTGGTTGGGTCCCAGGGCTGCTGGGAAAGAGCTTCTGGGTGCTGGCCACACACTCAGAGATGACTGTGTCCCTTCTCAGGAGCCCCAGCTGCAGGGTTTTGAAACGAGCTGCAGGTGTCTGCGGAGCACTGTGCATCCACTGCACAGAAGTAGGTGGCCGCGTCTTCGGGTGTAGAGGCTGCGATGTACACAAAGCTTGCATCGCTGGATAGTGTAGCTCTTAGTCCACCATTGTGCTTCTCATCCCCTTTTGAATACAGGATGAAGAGGAGCTTGGGACCTTTCCCAGGAGCTTGCCTGTACCACGACAGTGCTCCAAACCTGCTGACTTTGTAGCTGCAGGTGAAACTGCCGCTGTGTCCTGCCTGGAGCTCCAGGGTCTGAGGCTTCTGCTCCACCTGGTCTTCTCCATGCAAGCCTGTTGGTGAAAATAGGAACAGAAATGGTATGGAGACTTTAGATGAGCAGATAAGGAATCCAACATAGGATGATGCCAAATTCCTATCTCTCTTCTCTAACTTTGATGAACATGTGTCATGGTTCATGGTTCTCATTTCTTTACCTCCTACTTACAGCCAAGCTGAAGCCACAGGCCTATGACTACATATCCCAGCACTTGCTCCATCCTGACACTGCAGACTTGAGATGAACTTGCAACGATCCAAACCTTCTCTGCTTCTGTGTCTTAGTACTTGTGCTTTGTGGCTGGCTCAGCCAATCCAATGCCTGCCTAGTCCTCTAGTGGCTTTCAAGCTTTCCACCACCATTGAAGGACTCCTGGAAGAAGGAAAGGGCGCTGCTGCCACCTGGTGGCCACAAATGTAATCTCACAATACCCATTTCATGCCACCTGTTAAGAGAAAATTTTAAGGCATTCTTCGTATTTTGTTAGTATATTATGTTTGAGGTTTAACATAGTGGCTGCAAAGGCTTTCTTTGTACTTTTTAAAATTAAACTTAAAGTGCTAGCTGACAATATAAATGTACTTTTTAAAATTTTAGACAAGTTTTTTTTGGATGGAATGTGCAAACAATGAAATTTTGTATGAGGACATATAATTATAATCTATTTCATATATAAAGAATTATTTAATTATACGATCCTAGTGAACTCTTAAGCTCCAGAAATAATATTTATTCTATGATTTTCCTGTATAATATAAGTAAACAAATGGCTGGATTAATTTCCCATGGAGTTATTTTTACCAGCCTGATGAAGCTATAGCTGACAAATATGATACGCCTAATGCAGAATGCGATGCTTTCTATGCGTTTACACTGTGACTTGGTTGCCACAATCAAGCTGGTTAACATTCATCTCACCACACGGTTACCCCTTTCCCACAGCGAGAACACTGAAGATCTCTTCTCATAGAACAGTCCAAGCCAACAACATGTTATCAACTGTAATTGTCATGACCCACACTAGGTCTCCAGAACTCACTTATCTTACAGCTCGAAGTTTATTTATACCCCTTGGCATAAATCTCCCCATTCCTTTCTCTCCCCCAACACCTGACAAGTACGTATCAATTCAGCTCTTTGAGAATTCACGTATTAATGAGATCATGAAACTGGTTTCCCACCTATAACCTATTCCACTTAGCACAATATTCACATTCTTCCATGTTATCACAAATGATGGAATTTCCTTCTTGATTTTCTTGGTATTCCAATACGTACATGCAAACCACACATTTATCCATCAACAAACTGGCTAATTCCACAGCTTGACTATTGTAAATAGCGTTGCAATGGACAAGGCACTTAAGATATCTCTTCAAGATACTGATTTCCCTTTTTAAAGATTTATTTATTTTTATTGCAAAGTCAGATATACGGAGATGAGGAGACACAGAGAGGAAGATCTTCCATCCGATGATTCACTCCCCAGTGGCTGGAGCTGCACCTATCCGAAGCCAGGAGCTTCTTCTAGGTCTCCCATGAGGATGCAGGGTCCCAAGGCTTTCGGCTGGCCTAGACTGTTTTCCCAGGCCACAAGCAGGGAGCTGGATGGGAAATGGGGTTGCCTGGATTAGAACCAGCACCCATATGGGATCCTGGTGCATTCAAGAAGACTTTAGCCACTAGGCTACTGCACCAGGCCCACTGATTTCATTTTCTTTGGATATAACCCAGAAGCAAGGTTGCCACATCATCTGTCATTTCTATTTTGATCTCTATTTTTGAGAGACCTCCATTATTGTTTCATCATTCTTAGAGTGGCCTTTGAAGCTAAGCTGCTACCACTTAAGTGAGAGTTGAACCCGGGTGACAGGTGTAATGAATTATGTTTTACTCTGCAATACACAAGAACCTTAGCAGGTGAAACCTTAAGAGGACTAGAACTCTGGGGGAAAAAAACCACAGTGCAATTGAATACGTTTGAATATGCCTCATAATGAAATTTTTCTGATATATTTGATACAATGTGCAGAGAATTAAACACCCAAGTTAAGAAATCAATTTCTTCTAACCATGCTACTGATGGCTACAAAAGCCAAGACTGACTCTGACTAAAACTTAAATCATTAACTGAACAGATCTTCAGAATGAGAGATGACCACAACAGAAGGAACAAAGGTCACTCCACTCGTTGCAGATTTTGTTTGAATTTCCCTTATGACTAGTAGTTTTGATCATATTTGCACATGCATATTTCCCAGCTATATATTCTCTGGTAAAATACCTGAAACTGTGGCCCATTCTCCAGTTGATCGTTTGGCTTTTTCTGCTATCTGCTTTAAAAAGATTTACAGGCAGACAGCGTGAAAGGGAGGGGAAGAAAGAGACCTACCGTCTGCTTTTTCTCTCCCCAAATGGTTCTGGTGGACAAAGCTGGGCCGGGCTGAAGCCAAGAACCTTGAACTCCATGCTACTCTCCCTCATGGTTGGCAGGGGCCCAAGTATTTGGATCATCAACTGCTGCTTTCCCAGGCACTTTAGCCAGAGCTGGAATGGAAGGGGAGACTCGAGGTTTCCAGCAGGTGCTCATACAGAATGCCGGAAATGCAAGTGGCGGCTGCACCCTCACACTGGTGCCGACTACTGAGTTTTGATAGTTGTTTTCATATTCAAATACAAGTTCTGTGTTCGATACATAATTTGAAAACATTACTTGTATTCTGCAGTGTATCTTTTAATCTGAAATGGGTGTTTTGCAAAAACAATTGCTTTTAAATTTGCTGAGGTTTCCACCGGAACTTCACACATGTGCTCACACACACACGTGCGTACATGTGTTGCACCAAGCTTTTGCTTGTCAAATCTAACACTCGTTGACCTAGCTCCAGCTCCTCAATATTTCTTTGTAGTTTCCTTAAAATGCCACAGTTTTGCACTGAAGTCCAGGATCTGAGCTAGTTGTTGTGATGCTTCTGTGAAGACTTTCAAAGAGGAACGTGTGGTTATCTTTGCTTTAAATTTGCACTACCCACCATGATCAAGCAGTTCATTGCTTCAGAGTAACCCAATCCAAATGTAGACTTAGGACTTTCCATGGAACAGTTTAAAAATGTGCACCTTCAGCCAAAAGCAAACAAACAAACAAACAAAACACCTTTTTATTCTTGCTATGATTTTAAGCTATTTTATTTTAAATCTTAAACAACAGACCATTTCTTTACTTGCCTCACATTCAAATTCCCTACTATATGTTACTGGTCAGTTTTTTATTGTGGATTTGGGAAATGGTTACCTATCCTATGATCAAGGGTAACTGTAATCTCCCTAACAATCACATTCATTTAAACTTGAAGATTCCTTAGGACGAACGCCTGGCCATCTTCAGTCATCAGCTTGAGCTAAAATGAAGATCTTCTACCTTATCTAACAAATTGGCATATGTTTCTTAAAGAGTAATCCTTCCCAAGTTGTCTCAAGAATAAGAAAACTTTTTTGTCATTATGTCTTGCTAAAATTGCATACTTTCATCAACCTGTTTTGACAATCACAGTTTTAAAGCAAAGAGCTCAGCTCCCTAGCATGTAACCAGACGTTTTCAGCCATCCCAGAAACAAGGTCCCGTTTTCCCTCTTGTGGGCGGATTTTGAGAAAACAGCAGTTACAACTGAGGCTACCTCCTTCTTGGGGTCGTCCTAAGGACTACTCACAGCCCAGGCCCTGTAAAAAAGCTCTTTGATAGAAATGAAACATGGATCTGGCACCATAGCCTAGTGGCAAAAGTCCTTACCTTGCATGCACAAGGAACCCATATGGGTGCCATCTGTGTCCCAGTGGCCTTACTTCCCATCCAGCTCCCCGCTTGTGGCCTGGGAAAGCAGTCGAGGATGGCCCAAAGCCTTGGGACCCTGCATCTGCATGGAAGACCCAGAAGAAATTCCTGGCTCCTGGCTTCAGAATGGTGCAGCATCAGCAGTTGAGGCCACTTTGGAATGAATCATCGGACAGAAGATCTTTCTGTCTCTCCTCCTCTCTGTATATCTGAGTTTCAAATAAATCAAAAAGAAAGAAAGAAAGGAAGGAAGGAAGGAAGGAAGGAAGGAAGGAAGGAAGGAAGAAAGAAAGAAAGAAAGAAAGAAAGAAAGAAAGAAAGAAAGAAAGAAAGAAAGAAAGAAAGAAAGAAAGAAAGAAAGAAAGAAAGAAAGAAAGAAAGAAAGAACCAGCCTTTGGGCAAAAATCAGGAAATTAGAAAAACAAGCTTATTTTCCATAATTGGGAACTAGGACTTCCAACGGTAGGAACACCTTCCCAAAGGGCAAGTAAACTAATTAAGTCACAATGTATGAAAGAAAAAGAAAAAAAGTATCTATCTATGTATAATACATGTATATAGTATAATACATGTATATATACACACATACATATATACATATACATATATATCCATATAATATATATGAATACTGCCATATCCATCAAAAATCAAGTCATATATATATACGTACATGGGGCCAGTCATGGTGATGATGCAATCAGTCTGACCCCATCCAGAGAAGGGAAGGTATCTTCTATATCCTTTCATTTCTACCCCAGAAGTTAAGATGAGAAGAGAAAGTTTGGGGACAGCATGAGAGGGGAGAAAACTGTGCCTTCTCCCAGCCCGGTCGCACGGGCTTCCTCTCTTCACAGGGTTGATATCTCTAGCACAGCAAATAAATTTAAAAAAAAAGATTTATTTATTTAAAAGCCATACACACCACACCACACACACACATGAAGAGGCGGGGGAGAGGAGTGTACGAGTGTGATGGAGGTGGGAGACACTCACCTCCTGCTGGATCTGATTCCCCTGCCCTCTGCTACTTCCCTAAACTCTACCAGAAAACACCAGTTGCCCGTCCCTCGGCAGGGGGTAGCACAGTGAAAGCTCTCCCTCTGGGTAAAGTGTCCTGTGCTCTGTTTAAGGTTCAAGCCTGCAGGTCAGGATTGTACCTCCAAGAGGTACAATTCACACATTCACTGTCCTCAAAGGTGTGTCTGCGTTAGAGCAGGAAATGCAACTTGCTGGTACTAATTTGTCTGGGTCATGCAATGTGTCTTTTGGACATAGATAGATAATAGTATCATCCTATTTAGTCTTACTGTAATTTAATGGACAACAATTATATTCCATGTATTATATTATATATGAACATAAATTAAGTCAAAGAATGTCAATGATTCAGTCATATGCTATATTCAATCTTGTATCTAAGACAGGTTTTCCAAGAAGTACAATTTATTATGAGTTATGATGAGTGGTGAGAGTAAATTATCATCCATCTTTTTGCAGTTTGTGTTTTTTTGTCCCCAGCTAGAATCTACAATGAAATATCTTTACAGATTTTTCTTTCAGACAGAAAGATAAAACTACTCACTCTCAATCATCATGACTTTTATTTTTGGCACACAGCGGCATTGGATTCTGGGAAATTTTATACTGGGTGAAACTTGTTGTTTGGTTAATGGAATTAGAGAACGTTTCCTGATTGGTAAAATGTGTATAATTGCCGTATCCAACAAAAATCAACAGCAGATCTGCACTGGGAAAAGCACAGATCTGACCACTGTTGCCCATGGTTAAAATGAGTAGTCAAGTTAGCTGGACCTCGCATGCGCTGTTTTTGAAAATCAGGAGCCAAGAGCTCCGTTCTGTTCTCCTACATGAGTGGCAGGGACCCAAGTTCTTGAGCAAGCTTCTCCTGCCTTCCCAGGTGCAGTGGCAGGAAGCTGAATCAGAAACTGAGCAGCCAGGACTCAAACATGTGCTCCAATAAGGCTTGACAGTGTTGCAAGAAGCACCTAACCTTACTGTTAGCACAAGCCCAGGAGAGAGGGAGAGAGAGAGAGAGAGAGAGAGAGAGAGATTGATTCTCCGAGAGAGAGAGAGAGAGAGAGATTGATTCTCCACACCCCTACATTTTCACAAGGACCATGATTGGCTGGGCTTCTGGACCTCAATCCAAGCCTCCCACATGTGTGGCAGAAGTTCACACTTGAACCTTTGCTTCCCAGAGCAGGAAGCTGGAATTATGTGCAAGAGTCAAGTATTAATCTCGAAACTCCAGTATGGGACACAAGGTCTTTACCAGTATCCTAAATGCTAGGTTGTACATTAACCCCTGGCCCAAGATGACTTATTTTAAAAATGAAGTAATTGGAAAAGTCCAAGACCACTGCTGCATCTGTTTATTCTGTGGTGGGAGACCCTCCTTCTTCATTTCAGTGCTACTACAGCTCAAATTGGAGATGAGAATCATAGAGTTAGATAATCTACCCATTTTCCTGCATCACAAACAGGCAGCATATACAGTGTGTACCTACCCTGCTCTTTAAACACGCAAACCTGCATGTTGTTTGTGAATGGCATCCATGGCCTTTCCATTTGTATCTTTCCTGCCTTACAGAACAATATAAATAATATTGAAATATTTTAGCCTAAATTGATATTTTCTGAAGAGTCAGATGAGACAGAATCCTAGCTTCTTTCCTCTTGCTCCAGATGAATTGCCAGAGAGCCTCAAGAGACTAGGCATGAAGAGGGAGACCCTAGGACAGAGCCTTGCCTGGCTGGGCTGCCTCTCACTGGACTGCTTCCTACCCGTGCAGGAGAACACTTAGTGAGGACAGAAGCAGGATTTGCATCTGCGGAGTGTTGCCATGGCTGTGTTTTCTGAGCGGCCTCACAGAACGAAGGCTGGGTTGAACTTTGTGTGTCTAGAAAAGGCAAGTCCCATCTCAGTTGTAGAGACCCAGGTAGGCTAATAAAGAACAGATTCTTTGCACCCCCTGGGTGGCTTCAGAAGTGCCTCCCTGGAGCACAAAACACTCCTGAATGGTTTAAAATAGCCAGCTTGGGGTGGGTGTTGCAGAACACTGAGCTAAGCCACCACTTCCGATCATGTACTGTGTACTGGATTGAGACCTGGATGTTCCACTTCCCATCCAGCTTCCTCTAACAAAGGAGCTTGGAAAGGCAGTGGAATATAACCCAAGTACTTGGATCCCTGCCATTCATTTTGGAGAGACCCATTTGGAGTTCCTGGGTCTGGCTTCGGCTTGGTCTAGACCTACCTAATGTAGTCATCTAGGGAACAAGTCCACAGAAAGAAGGGCTCCTTTTCTCTCTCCCTGTGCTTTTCAGATAAATTGCTTAGTTAATTAACATTTTGAAAGGCAAATAAAATTATTTGTTGACTACTGTTCACCAATATTTATAATAATAAAGTGAATAGCATCCACTTGGGTAACATTCTGATTGCTACAAGGTTTTTGTTTTTCCTGGCATCTGCTGACCCTGTAACCCAAATACTGCAAAGATTGAGCCTACATGTCAGAAATGAGATGCAATAAAGTGAAAACACGCAGGTCAATAATTTAGATTACAACAGCTTGATTATGCACTTGGACAGTGAGTCCTTAAACTGCCAGTGCCTCTAACCTGGTTTGCAGGAGCCAAGCCTTAGAAATGCCATGAATCATGACATCCTAGTCAACACAGCACAGGGATTTTGACTTTTATAAAGTAATGTCTTACTAGAAGAAATTGCTCGATGTCCATTTATCTTGCTTTGTTTGTTGTTTGTTAGATGCCTACTTCACTCACCTGGGTGGGGAGACTATTGGTAAACAATAAAGCTTTTATGAGCCATTGCGTTTATCTTTGTAGATTTAGACTCAGATTCTGATATGGCTTCTTTTAAATTATTTGTTTTGACCTGTCCAAATCACTTACAAGCATTGTTTAATTTAAAAAGTGATGGCTTCACAGGCATTTTCAGGGACTTATGTCTTGGGTTGCTCAGAATGATGACATCTCAGAGGCATGGCTGTTTTCCCATGAAAGGGGAAAGATGGAATTTTAAAACAAAGAAAGCCATTTATAGGAGTATTTTATGTCCTCACACACTACCCAGAATGGTCCTGGGGCATGAGTTAAGAATGAAGTTCTGATTGAATAATGACTGTCCTTTAACATAGCAAGTACTGTTTACTGGCAAAGGAAACAGCTACATAAAGGTTTTGTCAGAAGTAACCTGTACTATTGATGCAAAACAAAGTAAAATACAAACTCCTTCAATAGTAACTTCAAAATCAGTGTATCAAATTTGATTTTCATTAAAATGTAGTTGTTATTTCATAACAGTAAACGAAATACCAAGACACACACACGCGCACACACACAACTACTGAGCTTCATCTTTGGGACAAGAATGCCAAGTCAGTGTCTCTTCATAGAAAGCAATTACAACCCAAGGACAGTTCCTACGTGTCTGTTTAACCAGCATCGAGCCAGCCTCGTTTGAATCTTTCCATTTCATGACAAACATCAGTTCTCCACTGCTGTCTGAGACACCAATTACTCATCCTGCAAAGCCCCTCGATTTGTCAGCACTATCGCTCTTCTTCTTTGATTTGCCACCATCAGACTGCACCGTCGTTTCTTTATCAACCTTTTGAGAATTAAGAGATGCTTCAACTAGCCTTGGGCAATCTAAACTTACTTCAGGTGCCCAAGTGCTGTCAGCACCTGTATGTCCCTTCTGCTTAAGGAACCACTGCACCTTCCCATGCATTACATATCAGTCTGATACTTTCTCCACCACAAACTCTTCAGGTTCTGACTCTTCGACCTTTTTTCCACTCTACTTCTTTCCCATTGTTTTCTTTTTTTTTCCAGTATAATGGCACCCATTTTTATTTCAGCCTTGAAGAGCTATTATTCACGGCTCCAAGCTGCCCCAGCTTGCAGGTCAACAGTGTCTCAATTTCCAGCCACATCCCAAGGACATAGGGGATAAATAAATGTCCTAAGATGTAGTCAAATACAGCCCGGTGTGGTAGCCTATTGGCTAAAGTCCTTGCCTTACATGTGCAGGGATTCAATGTGAGCACCGGTTTGTGTCCCAGTGGCCCTGCTTTTCATCCTGCTCTCTGCTTGTGGCATGGGAAGGCAATTGAGGACAGCCCAAAACCTTGAGACCCCACACCCACGTGGGAGACCAGGAAGCTCCTGGCTCCTGGATTCGGATTGACTCAGCTCTGGCAGTTGCAGCCACTTGGGGAGTGAATCAGAGGACAGAGGATATTCCTCTCTGTCTCTCCTCGCTGTACAGCTGACTTTCCAATAAAAATAAATAAATCTTTACAAAAACTAGTTAAATAGTAAAATATCTTGCTAAAGATTAACCTGATGTCAGATTCCTGTTAGATTTTTCGGTGAGAGGTAGCACAGAGTGGAGGACAGAAGTCTTTCTGATTGAACTCTCAAGTCCCAAAATGAGTTCTCCTTTTCACCACTGACACCCATCTTCCCTTACCGACAGAGCAAGCTATGACTTCCTAAACTCACTAGAGATTTGGTTTGCAGTAGGCTCATACTCTTGAAGGAAGACTGAGTAAACACGGCCTCGGGGAGAGAAGGACTCCCCCCTCCGAGGGCTGCCCAGCTGCAGGCCTCCTGGGGCCCTCTGGGTTTGTGCTCAGTGGCATCTGTGGTTTCTCTCACTGTGTCACTCAGAACGCAGTAGTACACAGCCGAGTCTGATCTCTGGAGTGTAGATTTCCGCAAGTGGAAGGAGCTGTTCCGCTTAATGAGAGTAGCCTCGAACCCTTGACTCTCTACCTTCTGGTTGTCATTTACGCTTTTCAGGAGGATCTGAGGGCCTTTGCTGGGGTACTGGATGTACCAGAATAAGTAAGGACTCAAGTATGAGGTCTGGTAAGTGCAATTCAGGAACAGGGCTGCCCCCTCGGATAAAGTAACCAGGCCTTCTGTCTGGGTCACTGAGTCCCCGCTGGTCTTCCCTAAAAACAAAAACAATAAAAGCATTGATCATATCGGAATATGGATGAAAGCTACCATGCCTACAGGAAAATGGAATGTAATTAATGTTTAGATAGAGTGTTACTTACTGAATATCAAGATCACAAGAGCAGAACAGATGACAGAATGCATTCTTGCAGAAGCAGACAATCCTTGCTTCTCACAGCACACGAGTTCTGTTAGGTCTAGTCTCCAATGAGACTTCACAGGAGCTCTTTGCGCAGGAGCTGAGAGCACCTTTCTGCACCCCTGTCTCCCCACTACAAAGAAACAGGGGTGTCCAACCACCACTGAACCACAGCTAACAGTACAGTGCTCTCTAGTGGGCATCCTGTAAATTGCAACATCATGTTGGTTCTTCCCTAAAGACTGTGATGTGTCAAATAACATAAATATTATGTATATAAAATACATATATAATATATCCAAAATGAACTTAAATACAGAAACATAACAAATATGAAATGGAAGGGAAATAAAGATCCAAAGCTCTGAAGATATAAATTAATGAAATAATTAAAGTAAGAAATGAATTGGATTAGCAGGAAGTAGAAGAGAAACCACAAAAGGAAAACTTAGTGAAGAATCAATAGAAATTACCCAAGTCAAGAAAGCACTTGGAAATACACACATGAGCTATGGTACAAAGTCAAGTGGCAGCTTGAATATCTGCAACTGAAGGCTCAGAAGAAAAGAGAAGGAGGAAAACATTTAATAACAACAAAAAAACATATGAAAAGTTTCCAAGTTTAATTATAAACCATAAGATACAAAGGAAACAAAACATGAATATAATTATTCCAAGGTTAATGTAGCCAAGTTTCTGAAAACGAACAAGACAGAGACAAGGTAGCTGGGGTGATAGGGAGAAGGGTGGGAAAGGATACATTCCATACTGAGGATCAAAGCTAGGACCACAGCCAAAAGCTCGTCAGAAGTGATAACTTGTGAGAAGTCATTCATCAGGACACAACTTGAAAGAGCTGGAACGCAAAAAAGTCATAGAAAAACACGTTTAAGGAAAAAGCAGTAAGACTGCATTGTCGGGCTTTTACAAAGAGTAAGGGGTGACATTAATTGTACAAAGGATGGAAGGGAGATAGAGGTTTCTTGGACTGTGTTGGTAAGATATTTGAAGTCAGGTTGTGATGAATTAGTCGTATACCCCGTGAACCACTAATTCTCAACTTGTTCTCAGAATCCCTTTATAGTCTTACACAGACACTCCAAGAAGACTCACATAGTTTTTGTTCACAAAGAAGACAGAGAGATAAACACACAGCGACAGAGTAGACATGAGAATATTCATATACAGATACATTCACATATACACACATACATACGTGTGCACAAAAACATACACGTAAGTTCTGTTAGGCATCACAGTGATGTCATCATCACACTTCATGTAGATTTTAGAAAACTGCTGTGCGTAATTGTGAGACTATGCTAGTGAAGATGGCCAAACATTATCCACGTATCTTCGACATCCAGAGTTCTGGACAGGTCAGCACAGGCCTCCCTGGGCTGCATTTGAAAAAGAGTAGCCCTACACTTTCAGCTTTATGAGAGACAGAAAGAAAGAGAGGAAGGGGAGAGGGAGTGGCAGGGAGGGCGGGAGAGAGAGAGACAGAGAGAGAGAGGAGGGGGAGAATGAGAAAGAACTCTGCTTTGGCACCTTGGCCCTTGAAATACCATCTTTTTACCTTTTCTTGTGTCATGATTTAATTCAGGTAAGATTTTTCTTTTAGAATGCCAGATTTTAGGTCCTACTAGCCAGAATGTCTTCATTATAGAACCATTTATGAAGCATTTGTCTTGTCTCCTATTTGCTTTATTAAGGATTTAAACAATCTGAGTTGGAGAAACAGCTTACATACTCTGTTGGCCTCTTCGTCTAGTTCCTTTGTAATTACTTCTGGTAGTGAAGTTAGTTCAGCAGAAGATTTAAAAGAACCATTCTCAGAGGTCATTATTTCTCTGAAATTGGATTTGCTTTCCATGAGGTATGATTATATTACACTAAGCAGTCAAAATGCAGTTCCCTGCTCACATAAAACATCCTAGAGCACTGAGACTAATATTGCAGGGAGCTATGGTATCTTCTTACACTGAGGGGGGCCAGTGCTGTCTACATAATAAAAATAGCTTTGAGTAAGATCAGTTAGAGATGAGATTAATCTTCATGTGGTAAGTATTTATCCTGAATAGATTTTCTTGCCAAATAAGATACTTTGTGTTGTTTCGGTCTTAGTAAAACCATGCATTCAGGACAGTTCTGTGCTAGCAAGAGTCTCTGGCCATGTAACTCACTTGCCTGGCCACTTTGGAACCAGTCTGTGCCCAGAATTACTAATCTCACTTCAGAAGAGAATTTTGTCTGTTTTTAACTTTTGCGTTCAGTAGCTTTCACTCAGGGAAATCTGTGGAATCGGTTCCATACAGAGTATATAGCAAGTGCATTTGTTCTCATTGCTGTGTTGCTTTCTATTATCACAGCTGTCATACCCTTGGACCTGTTCATGGATCCCTGAGATATTTTCCAGCTCAGAGCACTTCCGTTTCTGTTTAAATATATGTTCCTATTCTTGCACAGGTTTTGTGAAGGTATGCCACATTTTGGTTGGGTCACAGGGAAGGCAGATATTAAGCTTCAGTGCATATTGCTGTTTTCAAAGCTGTACCACACACATTCCCTTCAACAATGGGGATTTCTGCTGCTCAATGTTTTTATCAACACTTTGTGTTAGTTGTATTTTTGCTTCAAACGTGCTGTCCAGGATGCAGTTATGGGTAGGACTTTCCACAATCATAAGACAAAGAATCAAGTGATAATTAACAAAGGTTTAAAAAGGTTAAAGGGTAATTGGGAAGTTTAGGGGAGGAACATCATGTCTGTTGTACTTTCGGGTCAGGAAATCTGTCTTACACCATAGAAGTCTTATACAATATTAACTACATAGTCTCCAGAGCATTCTAAATTTTGATAGTTGTTTGTAAATCATAAAATGACAGTCATTTGGGTCATGATTCTGAGACTACCACGGAACAAAGCAGATACGTCTTCATGCCCTGGGCTCTCCGTCTTCTTCCTGGAGAATGTGATCCTCAGAGGTTTAGACACGCAGGGGCCTGCGGAGACAAGAGAGGTTACTCTGTTCAGTGGAAACAGATCAGTGACCCGGCCAAGTGGCCTTCTTGTCCCCGGCACAGAGCAGAAGAGTGAGGGTGTATCTGTGCATTGGGTGTTGATAATGCCTTCTCTGCACTTCCTGCCTCAGGATATAAATCTCATTTGATTCCCAAGACAGCTTGTGTTTAACCTGGAAACAGGATGAGAATAGCTCCTCTGCAAAGAATTGCTTTGTCTCCGGGAAGACATTAATACAGCAATCTGTCCTATCTCCAGGGTATTGAAAAAGTGCTCATTTACTCTTAAGAGAGAGAAATACCTCCATAACTTACTGAGATTGTTGTCTAACCTCTCGTCTAATAGTTGTCTATTTGTTCATGGAAAAAGGTGCCATTTCTTTGTTGGGTGTTATCTTGACACACGGATTATTTGGGGTTATCTTTTTTAATGGTGTGAAAGGCTGAAACAAAATCAGTTTGAACATGATTTAATCTTCAGTCATGTCTAAGGGCATTTCGACTTGGCTGTGTTGGCAACTGCAAAAAAATGGTATCTGAAGTTACCTACTTGGGGGCCAGAGGACCAAAGCAGCCCACTGTCTTCAACCTCAGCCATCTGCTTCTCTGTCAGGGCCTGAGGCTTCTCAGGGTGTGGGGACTGGCACAAGGAAATATTCACTAGCAGGTATTTTTCCTCTGCCAGGATAATTTTTCAAACAGTGCCAAGATGTCTCTGTCTTATCAGGAAGCTTGGGATCCTTTCTTGGAAAAACACTTCAAGAGGCAGTATGGTGAGCATGATGATGATCTGCTGGAGGCCCTGAACAAATTCTGCCCTTTATTCTGATAAATATATCAATATACATACATGTAGTATATGGCGTGTGTGTATATATATACCAATAAACACATATATACTTATATGTCAATAAACACACATACATACCATATACACATGTATAGTATATATTTCATATATACTACATATACATACATATATATCATGATTCAGGTCACTACTATGTAAACATACATGCTGGATACTAGCAATTTAATTAATATGTTTATATACTTATATATAATTTGGTTTAATTTTCAACTCAGCATCATAAAGGTTCCATTATTATTTTACAAATGAGGAAACTGGGGCATTGAAATATTAAAATCATGCCTCTTTCAGTTTGTAATTAATTTATAAATCTCACTCTATTTTATTCTTTATACTCATTTGGTAGAAAATTCAGGTTCCTTGCCTATATAGAGTTTCCATATTTTTCATTTTGCTTATCATATGTGCTTTATTTTATTTTTAAGGGTTTATTTATTTCATTGGAAAGGCAGATTTACAAAGAGAAGAAGAGATAGAAGGATTTTCCATCTGCAGGTTCATTCCCCAAATGGTGCCGATGGCCACAGCTGTGTCAATCCAAAACCAGAAACCAGAAGCTTCTTCCAGGTCTCCAAAATGGGTGTAGGGATCCAAGGACTTGAACTGTCTTCACTGCTTTTTCAGGCCATAAGCAAGGAGCTGGATCAGGACTAGAGCCAGCACCCATATGGGATGCCAGTACAGCAGACATTGGATTTTCCTGCTATATACCATACAAGCCCCCTATCATAGGCTTTTTAAAAATTGTTTTATTTATTTGAAAGGCAGAGAGACAAGAGAGAGGATTTTTGTTCTCTGGTTCATTCCCCAAATTGCAGCAATAACCAGGACTGGGCCAGGCTGAAGAAAGGGGACAGGAAATTCTCCCAGGTTTCCTATGTGAGAACAGTAACTCAAGCTCTTGAGCCATAATCTGCTGCTTTCCCAGGCATGTTAGCAGAGAACTGGATCAAAAATAGATCAACCAGGTCTCAAAGTAGTGCCTAGATGATTCTGCCAGCAGTGGGTCTGCAGGGGTGGTTAAACATGTTATACCACAAATGCTGGCCCCTATCATATGATTTTTTTTTAAGATTTTATTTACTTGTTTTGAAACTCGGAGCAACTCAGCAAGGGAAAGAAGGAGAAAAGGAGAGAGGAGAGGAAGGTTTCAGTAATCCAACTGGTTCCCTCCCACAACTATCAGTGTTGGGCCAGGTAGGAACTGAGTCAGAAGCTTCATCCGGGAGCCTAATGTTTATGCCATCCTCTGCTGCTTTTCTCAGACCATTGACAGAGAGCTGGACTGGGAGTGTTGGAAGTGGAGCAGATAGGACATGAACAGGTGCCCCTACTGGGACGCTAGCTTCATAGATTGTGAGTTAATCCACCATGCCACAATGTCAGCCCCTGTCAAATGCCTTTGGTAGTTTTAATATGATACTCCATTCTTTGTACTTACTATATGTTAATAATTGTATTTAAGGATAGTGTCTTTTTAAATCAAGTCTTTAAGAAACTAAGTTTTTTTTTTTTTCACTTCTCTTGGAAGCCTTTTGAATTTACAATTCCAAATCCAGCTGATTTTGTTTCCCTCTTTGAAGAAATGTTGAGCCTGAAGAGAACAGAGTAACACTGGAGTGAAATGTTAAGGATTCCACCCGACTGGAGAGGAGTCTGAATGTTTGACAGTGCTCACTTCCAAGGATATCTGACCCTGGTAGGCAGTTTTTTTCTGTTTTTATAAGGCAACCATTTTTGAAGAATTGCAATATGAAAATGAATAAAAACTTTGTTAACAGGTAATTCATTAAAAGATATCGAGATAATGAATAAATGTATGGAAGGGGCTCAACTTCAATAGTCATCACAGAAATGCAAATTAAAATTATGACATGCTCATAAAAATGACCGGAGTGGAAAAGAGAGATGGTACCAACAACTAGTGAGAATGTGAAGCTACTGGAATACTTACACTATTAGTGAGAATATGAGTTGCAACACAAGTCTGCCGAAAATGAATATTTATGCAAGCTCAGGCCCTGTGAGTCCATCCCTAATCTTAAACATGTATGTGTTCTCGAGAAACATACACACACACATGCTTGTACCAACTTCACATTCCCACAATGCCCCTTCTGCGAACAATTCACGATACTCACCAAAACTAACATGGGTGAATGTGTTGCAATGTAGATTTACCATATCTATACACATACAACATTCTGCACAATAAGAACAAATAATGTTTCCCTAGATCAACTAATTCCCCATATATCAAATAATATCTGGGAAAATATTTCCCAAATGTGGAAAAATACTTTCCGAATATGGAAAATAAACCAAAATGATTTATTAAAAGTTAGTTCTGCATGATTTCATCCTCACAGATCTCACTAAAAGGTGAAATTTTTCCATGGACCTGGAAGGCCGGACAGTGGTTACTGTTGGAAGAAGGAGGGAAGGGTTCTTACAGAGTTTTGACTGCTTTATAACTTCATGTGCTCACTTGGAGAAATTCATAGGGTCTACACCTTTATGATTTGTGTGTTTTACTTTTTTTCCTTTCTTTACTAATTTATTGCTTAAAAAGTTTTATAACATGTAATACCTACTGTATATTTTAGGTGTAATATTTCAATATATATGCACAACACAAACTGATTGAAGCAGATCTTTATTCTTTGTATTTGAAGCTGCCTATCTGCTCCTCTTTCAGTTCTTTACACAAGATATATTCCATCAGTGTGGAGCAAATGTAGTTAGTAATCCTGTCTAAAAATATGTATAGGTTCTGTCTTGTGTGAGGGTGGTCACTGAACTTTTATTGCTGCATTGTCTGGAAGAAGATAGAGTAAACATAACAAATGATGTAGGTGATAGACAGGGTGCAGTAGACCCAACGAAAGGCAACTGCTACATGTAGAAGACCAAATGCGGGCAATGGATAAGACCCAGAGTTTCTCTGTGTCACACGTTACATGTACCTAATATTTGGTTTCCTCCTGTCTGAAAAAAAAAATCGTGCAAGTTGTATAGTGTGAGTAGATCAGGACCCTGGGCAGTTCAATGAATCATGGAGCAGTTTTCTCTGTTTTTTGGTTGTCACTTTCCTTTGCTTGGATTTAGTGTCCATCTCTAACCCAGAGATCCTGAGACAACTCTGGGTGGATATGTTGCATTTCGTGTATGTTGTGGGATTGAAAGGAGACTAATTTCAAGAAAACATGCAAAAGAAAATGACCATTGGAAAATAAAAGAGCCTGGAGCTTTATGATCATTATCATCCAATAGGCCTTGGCCCATGCAGACTGTGATCCTTCACAACCTGAAATCCCACAAAAGGACTGCGTTATAATTCCTGTGCACACACCTATCCACATTTCATAATCTTGCGGTCTGACTTGGTTGGGACTCCGGGGCAAAGGGACAAATCTCTAATATTTGGATAACCTCTCAGGCCACTCGCTTCACTTTGGAGAAAGATTTGTTTGTTGTACCATTTCCTTTAATCCCTTGGTTCATGGTCCTATGCCAGGTGACATGTCATTGGGACTGAAGCTTCTTAAAAACATATAAATGAATGCATTCATCATGTTTTCATTCTGCTTTTTGCACTTGAGAGCTTTTGCCTTTGAAACCCAGCTCTGAGCTGTTTTTTTTTAAAGATTTATTTATAATTCAAAAGCAGATTTATAGAGATAAAGAGAGGGAGAAAGAAGTAGGGGGAGAGGTGGAAGGGGAGGAAGGGAGAGAGAGAGAGAGAGACATAGAGAGAGAAACCTGCTATCCTCTGGTTCACTCTCCCAGATGTCCACAATGGCTGGAGCTGAGCCAATCTGAAGCCAGGAGCTTCTTCCACATCTCCCACATAGGTGTAGGGGCCAAAAGACTTGAACCATCCTCTACTGCTCTCCCAGACCATAAACAAGGAGCGATGTGCAAAGTGTACGAGCCAGGACACTAATCATCAACCATATGGGATACTGGTACTGCATACAAGGAAGTAACATGTTAGGCCACAACACCAGTCCAGAACCATGAAATCTTAAGAACTCCCAACATTCCTGGATTCTTGGTTCTTCCTTGAATGTCTACCTAGTTGAATGTCTTCATCAGATGTAGAATTTTCAGCTTGCTGAGATGAAATAATTTCTCAAACAGCTTAGAACTTCAAAAAAGGATTTGTGTTCTCTGGAATTCCAGGCCAGTAAGACTCCATGTTGCTTAAATAGTCATTGTCTGCATTCCCTGATTCTTTCATACTGAAGAAAGAAAGAGTTTCTAGTGCCTCTCATCAAATTTAAAGGAAAATTATTTCATTTATGAATTAGTACCTGTCATCTCCCTTTCTTCTTCCCTCTTGTGCCTTTACCTTTGCTTTTTCTCTCTTCCACTCTCCCTCTCTTCCTTTTTCTTTCCCCTGATAAGCCCCTGCATGTTGGAAGTAGATAATTTTCAAAGCCACTCTTCTTTCTGCCTGCTCTCTTTGGCTTCATGAACTTACACCAATGCTGACTCGTGTTCAGACTGAAATTTGTGCTCTAGTCCACATGACCCAGTGTTCCTAAGTCTTTCTGTTATTACAAGCAAGCTAGAAACAGGGGTTTTATTTCAATGTTTTAACTGTTAAGAATTAACTAGAAGTTTTTAAACACTTGAATGAAACAAGAAAACATAAAAATCCTTGAGTGTCTGTTCCAATATGTGGGGGAAAATACATGTTTAAAACAAGACACTGGGTGAGACCATCTGGATGTTGGTCCCCTTGGCAGTTGACATGCTGGTCTCTTCTCAGCTGCAAATTGGAGAGAACATGGAGGAGCAAGGGAGAGGCAAGCAACTCATTGAGTTAGAACAGATTCTCACCTTAGGCATCTCCCCCTCTGTAGGTAGTCTCTGAATAAGAATTAACTAGATGTTTTAAATATCAGTCATATTACAAGGAGATGATCCAGGGAGAAGTAATTGGAGGAATATTTGTTGGTTTTTTTCAGAGAGTGAAACGAGATTTGTTTATATCAGGAAACTCCTGCCATAGCAGCAAGGTAGGTGATGGGGGAGGAAGCACCAACAGAGCAAAAACCCCTAGAGGAACCTTTCACACAGGTTCTATTACACCAGATGTTGCTGGTGTGATTGTGGGAAGCAGTCTAAATCAAATAAATTACTCTATTCATTGAGTAATAATATGATCTGAGAAACATCCAAGGAAGGCATTTATATTACAAATGGATTAAAGGATTCTACATGATAATGAATGCACAAACCTATGTATAATTCTAAATAAATAATTAACAGCTCATCAGCAGAATCATCCGTGTTGTCTGAGGATAATTTGTTAATTTTCCTGCCTCAATAAAACCAAAACAAGGTTAGTTGTTTTTCTTGTTGCCCTCTCTTGTTTTATATTTTTACATGTGCTATGTATTTTATCACAATCTACTACAAAGAAGAGGCATATACTTCCAATATACACAAGTGATATAAATGTGGTACCCTGCATGAATTAAACTAAGGTTTCATTGCTACACCCCCACCTGTGCTGCCAGCTTCTGCTTTTTCCTGTCTTCTCAGATGCCCTGCCTCCTGTGAAGGTTTTGGCAGAGCCTCTGCAGACATTCATAACACTGTGGGCTCTCTTGCAGAGCACAGAAATACACTGCTGAGTCCGTGAGCTGGGAGGCTATGATGGTGAGGCTGATGGTTTTGACTGGTTTCTGTAGATTCAGAGAAAACCGACCCTCTGTCACATTTTGTTCATTGAAAGAGGTCTGACGAATAAGGAAATTCATTCCTCCACTTGGTAATTGTTTGTACCAGAACAAGTAGTAAGTAGTATCGCTGGTTTCATATACACAGTCCAGAGTCACACTCTCCTTCTCCTTCACAGAAAGTGCAGTCTGAGCTTGGGTTACCTTCTGGGCCACACTGGCTCCTGCTGGAAAGAAGAAAAGAAATAGTCTAGCCCCTTATTTGAGGAAAGGACAGATTAAGACTCAGTGTCCCGATTCCATTGCCCATTGTTCCTGTCAGACAGTAATCTACCACCCGCCCATAACCTGTAGAGCAGAGAGGGCAAGCTGTGTTTGTCCCAGCCTTACCAAGGCAGATGGAAGCCATGGCTGTCCTCAAAAGGCTAGCAATCCACATTTTAGTAGCTTTTCCCATGAGCCTTGGCTCTATCTGGATCTTAATTCAGCACCCTGTGCTCCAGAGGTACAAGCAGTGTTGCTGGGCTATGTGATGATCTGCACCACACAGGAAATACGGTCACTGGGTATAGGACGAGTCTGCCTGTGTCATACCACATGCTTCCTGTGTGAGTAGAAGTCACTACTCTGTCTTGAACACCTGTGTGTCTGATTGTAAGACATTGGACTGAAAACGAACTGTGAAAAAGCCAAATCATGATCAACACATTCATTTTTGATGGACAATGTAGGGCTTACAACTCTAGAGTGAAGCTGTAGGATAATACAACTAGACACAAAACTGAGATGAAAAGGAATTACAGAGTTAGAACTCTAACAGGAAGACAGATCTTCTCATCCCAAATTTTGCTCCTGCCATGTCAGTCACAGAACCCAGGAAAAGGAATATTTGACTGTTACTGAATGATTTCATGTCATATCTTGTGAGTTACAAAATCTGGCAGGTGTATTTATTCCACGTTAAGAAACAGCAGGAAAAAAAATATGTGCATACACATTGTGTGTGTAAGCAAAAATAAGCTCAGAAATGTTTACTTAATATTTAACAAAATTTCTGTTAAGCTCAATATGTCATTTGTAAGCCAAACACACAAATTACAGCAGAAATAATGATCATGAAAAACACAAAAATATGCAACTTACAACCACAGCATTATCAAGAACAGTAGAACACTCTAAAATATTAGCAGAGATCTATGTCTATTAATGATTGCCCCTTGAATCATAGCAAATTTTTTGTGGTTATAAAATACCAGGGGTGAGGGTAGGGTTGTGGTGTATTGAGTAAAGTCACCACCTTTGATGCTGGCATCCCATATAGGTGTCAGTTCCTGCCTTAGTTGCTCCATTCCTAATCCAGCTCCCTGCTAATGGCCTGGGAAAACAGCAGAGAATAGCCAAAGTACTTGAGCCCCTTACCACCCATGCGGGAGACCCAGAAGAAGCTTTTGGCTCATGACTTTGGCCAAGAGTGAGCAAACAGATGAGAAATTTCTCCCCCTACCCTTTTCTCTCTGTTTCCCCTCCTTCTTTCTCTGTAACTCTCTCAAAATAAATAAACAAACAAATCTTTTAAAAAACAAGATATCGGGACTTGTGTTTCACAGTTGTAAACATAAGCCTATGATTTGTCTTACATTTACAATAAGAAACAGATTCATCAAAATGCTGTATCTTAGCACCAAGCTGGCCAACGGGTGGCAGCAGCCTGTGGGGCCCTCAGGATGTGGGCTTGGGTAGAGGGAGGGCTAAGGGCCTAGTGCTGGAGGGACATGTGGAGACCTGGGAGCTCACATCTAGGCAGAAGGAATGAACCTGGAGATTTCCCCATGTGCTTAGTTCTGGGTGAGGTGAGGAGAGCGGAAGGGAGAGCCCCCAGGTCAGCATGTTACCCTGGTGTGCTGGTGGACCAAGCCTAGAGAACTTCAATGGGCCTGGATCTTGGATGTGTAGAGGAGGAGGGCACCAGGCCCTCACATGGCCTCCAGTGGGTGGACAGGGCTCATTACCCATGGGGCTTCTGAGGACTGGGCTAGAGAACCTATGAGCTCCCAAGCACAAGGACTGTGGATTCATTAGGGAAAGTGGCAATGAGATATTGGGAAGGGAGGACTGCATGGGACTGTGTTGTAGGTAATAAATGAATCCTGAGGGACTGCAACTGACAAGGCCACTGCTCTTGCAGGTAAGCAAGGGACTGAGAACTGGTGGTTTGGAGGGGAGAGGCCAGAAGATCTGTGTGGGTCAGATTGATACATCAACCCACGTGGGAGACCTGAGCTGGACTTGTCAACATGGAACACTACTGACCACCACATGCCAGCCCACACAAAAGCTAGGGCTGGGGACTAGATCCCAGTACTTGTGGGATCCCAGTGAGTGTGGGAACAGGGGATGGGTAATAAGGCTGGGCCATGACATTAACCAACACACAAGAGAACCAGGTCTGGGGGTAGACTCTGTGGGAGATATGTGGGCCTAACCCTGTGGAATTATAAGTCCCACTGGTTAACTTAAGAGTTGGCCTAGTCTGGACTCTATTCATGTTTCATGCTTGCAATGAAGGAGTCATGACTGGATATGAACTGTACTACTGCAACATTGTGGAGGAATCCAACATGGGGGGAGGACATGGGAAGTTGGGGAAATCCCAAAGCCTATGAAACTGTCATAAAACAAAATTTAAACAAACAAAAAAAAGAGTTGGCCTAGTGATGATGACCATGGAACCCGCCAACACTCATGGTTACTGGAGATGAGAATAGGCTGGACAGGTGCAGGCTGTAGCACCCACATGGACACCCTGAAATACAGTGTGTGGGGCAGTCTGGGCTGCAACATCCACCAGCCCATTCAAAGGCTGGGTCAGAGGGGGCCCAGCTATGCTGGGTAAAGGCTTAACACCCACTGGCTTGTATAAGATCTAGGTCTGGGAGTGGGCTTGGTGGGGGAACTTGGGAAACTCCCTTGGCAGGTCATAGCTTCAACTGGTGAACACATGATTCAGGTCTCAGAAACTCACACTATATGTCATTCCATGATAATTTTCTTAAAGAGAACCTTAGAAATAAAAGCAGCATCAGGCCCTGCATCTGCCCCTGCCAAGAATATAAGACAGATGAAGGACACATAAGGTTCTCAGAACTTTAGAAGCGTAGGATGCACCTCCCTTGTGAGCTGTGTCTCCTGAAGGTTCAACAAGAAACCATCGTTTCTGTTTTTTTGTTTCTTATATGTGGGGTTATTTTATCCATTTGAGATCCCAGTGAACAAGAGTACAAGTACATCCCACCCTCTTATAAACAGTAACCCGAGTTCTTTGAGTGCTGAGTTGGACCATAGCAGAAGGGATAAGGATATATATTCACAATAATAGAAACAATAATGTTAGAGATCATAGTTCTCGTCAGGCTGGAATCCAAAGCCTTCCCTTGTCAGATCCTCAGATACAGAATCTGGTCATTATTTTGGGCTTATGTTAAGGAGCTGGTGGGATAATAAGATACATGAAAAGATGTGTCAGCAGGTGTAAGCAAGTTAGACCAGGGACATAGCCCTGGCTAACTGGGATATTTTGAAAGTGCAGTGCAATTGACGTAGAAAGCATCGCTTCAGTATTTGCTCTTGTTATAGAACTGACTTGAACAGCATCATTTCTGGAGCAACCGCAGAGCATGAAGAACTCAAGGGAAGAGGGGGGATGAACACCCCAGTAATTGGAGATGGAATTGCTGCAGCTAAAGTCAAGCATACAATCCTGATTCCAGGAGTTAAAAGATTCAAGGTCACACATAGCCTGTGAAATTTTCCCCCCTCTGGGGAATTTTGTAAACACTTTGTGAAATATTTCAGCACAGATCAACTGAGCATATACCAAAGTTGGCATTACTGCTTAAGAATATTTGTCCATTATAGAAGAGACAGAGGTACTAAAAAGAGAAGTCTTGCTAAAAATCACAGCTTTAATTTCCCTCGACTCTGATTCAGCCACAATTCCTCTCTGGGGAGTCATCCAAGAACTCTATGGCTCCTGGGCTCTGTTGCATCAAAGTTGGAAGCCTCCAGGATAGGACGCTAGCAAGGGAAGACAGCTCCTATCAGGACTGCACACAGTCAAGCCTCACCTGCACCCTCAGGGTTTGTGTTCAGCTCCCCCTGCAACTACTCTCACTGTGTCTGCAGAGCACAGAAGTACATGGCTGAGTCTGACATTTTCACAGTGGTTTTCCTCAGGTGGAAGGAACTCTGACTCTTGACATGACTGGCCAGGAAGCCTTTGCTGCTCACCTCCTGGGTTTCAGATGAGCTTTTCAGGAGGAGCTCAAGCCCTCGGTGTTGATACTGGATGTACCAGTAAAGGAACGATGTATAGCTGGTCTGATAAGTGCAGTTCAAGGTTAGTTCTGTGCCTTCCAGGAGGGTGACCAGGCCTTCTGTCTGGGTCACGGAGTCTCCACTGGTTCCTCCTAATTAAAAAAGAAAAGGCTTTGTTATATTGGTGATGTAGAAGGGACTGTCTGCAGCTCCAAAGGGGTAAAAGTTCATGCTAAGATATCTTAGACTTGAAGGCTACTCACTGAGGATCAACAGAATCACAAGTCCTGAGCAGGAAGCTGGCAGCATGACCGATGAGAAGCCACAGAACATTTTGTTCACAGACACACAAAAGCAGAGAGGAGTCTTCCTCTAGTTGCTTGGTCTTGGGAGAAACGTCCACAGAATTTTGGTTTAGGTGTTAAGGAAGACAAGTTTTCTACAAGATCATGCCACAGGGTGTGAGAGGGGTGTGGCCAGAATGCAACAGGACTTTGTGTCCAATCAACACCTGAAGGAGTAGCACCCTCTTGTGTCTGCTTCTGTACTTGCAGTCTGCTCTTCCTCTGGTATTTGCCTGGGACTGGAACTTAGGGCATAGATAAAGGGAAATGCAGTGAGGGGTGGAGCTCCAGGAAGGCAGCACTGAACACTGCAGAGCTCACAGGATGCCTGGAGCTGAGACAGTGAATATTTCCTCCATGATCTCTTGAAAGTACAAGGCATGCTACTTCTTTAAATAGCCTCAGTCCCAACATCTAAGGTTTGTTCTTACTTGGTGTCTTTTTTTTTTTTTTGATCCCCTAGGGTATGATGAGAACACAAAAAACCATGTTCTGAAATATCTTTGGCGTAGTCTCCACTGGTCTCCTGGAGCCCAAGACCCCTGCTTAAAACAACCTTTTCTGCCATATCGTTTCTTGAGTAACTCCTATTAGTCAAGAAACAGCATATAAAAACAAAAATGCCCACTCATGTCTTCAGGCTGAGCCCCACAAAGCTTTGCATGTTGTCTATCACTGTCCATTCCATTTCATAGGATACACTTAGTGCCATTTCTCAAGCTATCCTTGATGCCCCAGACACTTAATCTTGTAAGAATCAGTAGTTCATTTCCCAAAGCATGCAGGCCCCTAGTTCAAAGGGGATGCTCAAAACACATCTAAAAAAAAAAAAAAACTATTGAATAAGGATGAATATAGCGCTTTAGAGGATAAAGCCACCACCTGTGACACAAGCATCCAGTGTGTGTGTCTGTTTGAGTCCTGGTTGCTCAACTTTCAGTCCAGTGTTCCAGTAACATACCTGGGAAAGAGCAAAGGTTAACCCAAATACTTGGGGCCCTGAGCCCATTTGGAGACCTTGAAGAAGCTCCTGATTTGACTGACACAGCCTCTGCTGTTGTGGACATTTAGGGCATGAACCAGTAGATGAGTAGATGAAAGATTCTGTGTGTGTGTGTGTGTGTGTGTGTGTGTGTGTGTGTGTGTGTGTCCCACACCCCTCTCTGTAATTCTGTCTTTCAAATCAATAAATAAATATTTTTAAAAGGAATTGGTGAATAACCGAATGAATACATGTGTCTGGTGAGCAAAACTACAATTTCATGAGGTCCTGGCCAGGCGAGAGTGTGTGTCTTAGGCCATAGGAAGACTGGCTTCTTCCAGGAGCAGACTGAGGACCTGGGTAACAAGTGCATTTAGTGTTTTTAAGAATTGAGTAAGGTGCACATTTTCCTGTGAGGGGCTACTCTCATGGATGCTTTTAAATATTAGGATGTATCACATGAAAATAAAATTAGATATAAACTTCTTAGGCTTATAGATTTTATATAATTATCAACTCAAATAAATACATAAGCCAAACAGAATTAAAGAATTACTGAGGGATGATTTTTTTCTGAAACTAAAGATTTAATTTATTAGAAGAAAAGCTATGGATGTGTAATTCAATAACTGACTTCATAAATATGATTTGGAGCTTGATGTACTATTGATTAAGTGATTATGATTAGCAATTACTAGTGTTTGTGGGAGAATCTTTTCTATTCAAGAATACTCATATAAGTCTTTGTGTAATTTTATTAATATTTAACAAAGCCCAGAAAATTCATTGCAGGAAAAATATATTTTATGTAGGTTTTGTTACATTTATGCTTTCTTAATTGAATGTTTATACTTCCAATCAATTAATGTGACCAACACATTCTCTTCCAGTGGAAAGATAGTAGGGACTGTGGTAATGAACATTCCTGGGAGTTAATCCTACACGGCCATACTCAAAATCATAACTAAATTCTTTTAAAAAGTTTACCCACTTGAACAGCCAAGACATCTTCATCTCAACAGTGCCATTATTCCATTTGCTCTTAATTTGGTTTAAATGACATTAAAAACACCAGAAGTGAGAGTGATATACTGTTATAATCATCTAGATTATTAGAAACAGACTTTATTAATTTTCATCTCCACACAGAAAGCAGCACTTAAAAATGCTCACAAATTCTTGTATCTCAGGATTGGCAAGCATATTTGATTTCACCGTTTTATTTGAAAGGCAACAAGACAGAAAGAGATCTCTCATTTACTGATTCACTTCTCAAATGTCCACAACACCTGGGACGAGGCCAGGCTGAAGTCAGGAGCCTGGAATTTCATCCTAGCCTTCCATGTGCGGTCCCAGGGAACCCCATACTTGAATGATCATCTGTTTGTTGCTTTTCAGGGTGCACATTATCAAGAATGAAGAATCAGAAGTGGATCTGAAACTCAAGCACAATCACTCCAGTATGGAAAGTGGGGCTCCCTGGTATGGAAAGTGGGGTGCCAAATGTCCATCCGAATAAATGTTGAAGCATTGAATTACAGTCTTTACTGCAACTACTCAACTCCACTGTTGTCAATGTGTAAGTGACAACAGTCACAGTGGCTGTTCTTCAGTTATACTTTTGATACAATAAATATGTGGCAGTTTTGACATTTGGGTTGTGGTTTTCTGATGCTTGCTAAGCCCTCACAATTTTCTATATGCAACTGAAGATCAATGGACTGAAACCCGAGAAATGCAGGCTTATCTTATTGGTTTCTTCCCTATGACATTATCATAGCTTTTTGAAGGGGCTTATAAATAAAGCAGCTGTATTAAATAAGTGGATGGACAGAAAGAAGAAAGAGGGTGGCTTGATGACCTTAGGGTCCAAGACACTTTGGTCCTTAAAGAGCTCAAATAATGACCTGAGCCATTTAGGGATGCACAGAGCAATAGCAAAGATGGCTTTTAATCAAATAATGAAAGGAGGGAGGTCAAATCTGGACATTTGGACAGAAGTTTGTGATGCTAAACATTCCAAGCTTCCTTCAGCTCCTGACTCCCAACATACCGCATGAAGTGCACAAGATGAGAAGTTATTCAGTTTCTCTATCCTTTGAGATGAGAAAAAAGTTGAGAAAAAATAAAAAGAAAATAATCTAAAACCACTCTGAGGAAATTGTACAGGAGAAATGAAGTGTTTTAAGTTAGACCCGAATTAGAGAGGGAAAGAGCACATTGTGAATGAAACTGGAGAGGTGGTAAGAGTCTCCATTATATAAAGTTCTGTATGAAATATGAAGACATGGGTCTGGCACCATGGCCTAGCTGCTAAAGTTCTTGCCTTGCATGCACAAAGAGCCCATATGAGCACTGGTTCTAATCCCAGTGGCTCCACTTCCCATCCAGCTCCCTACTTGTGGCCTGGGAAAGCAGTTGAGGACAGCCCAAAGCCTTGGGACCCTGCACCCACGTGAGGGACCTGGAGGAAGTTCCTGGCTCCTGGCTTCGGATCAGCACAGCACCGGCTGTTGCATTCACTTGGGGAGTGAATCACCAGACGGAAGATTTTCCTCTCTGTCTCTCCTTCTCTCTCTGTATATCTGACTTTGCAATAAAAATTAATAAATCTTGAAAAAATAAAAAGAAATATGAAGACAAGTGTCCATCCTAAGAGCAAATGCGGATCCAGGTGATATGCAGTGTCAAAATTATTCACTCTTACAGGATCACTGTTCCTACGGTCAGAAGAGTGCTTTCAATGAGAGCATGTCTATTTTTCTGGGGGCAGAAGGACAAAGAAATAGGATGGATTTTAACATTTTGCACAAGTTGTGATGTCTTCTGGAAGACTTGTGGAGTAGGTAACTTTCTTAGAACTAGGCATTAGATTGGGCATAATAGATTCAAAAATGAATAACTGTGAGCCAGAAAATCATATGAGTCCTAATATACCTTACACTTAATAAGTATTTCTTTCTGTTTCTTTCTAAAAGAATGCCATTGAAATATAGGTGGAAGTATACACAAAGAAATATGTTTTTTCCCCACCATCCTTACAGATGGAGAGGAGTGGGGACAGTGGACAACACTCTTTTGAATACAATGTAAGCAGATGATGTTGGGTCATGTTTCTGGAAACTGAGCTGGTCAGCATGGATCCATTTGCCCTTCAACTTACTACTTTTTGCCTAGAAGGTGAATAAAGTGGAAAGATCTCTGGGACATCTTAAAAATACAAAGACAACCATGATGCCCTAAGGATGAGAAACAATAAGGAAAAAGGAACCTGGATTCCTCACAATATGATAAAACTACACTATCAGCCCTGTTTTATTTATGAACAAGAAACACTGACTCCACCTTGTTGAAAAAAAAAATCGCTTGAATTTTCAGTAATACGCTCAGCCCATCTCTGACTAATGCATGTGGTGTTCATTTAAATATAAATCCATCCCTTCATTAGACACTAAATCAGCCAAAATTGAACATAATTGTCTAGATGATTCTGATATGAGTGATAATGTCAGATCAATGTGTGGCTTTCATGAAACATTGTCCCCCACAGTCAGTTTCTGCCCTCCTCCACCTTCTTCACTGAGCACACACAGATATAAACACTCTGATTTTATCCACAAACACATTTTCAACAAGTCAAAATTCTGTCAAGCAAACCATAGCCAGCATTTGTTTATCTTAGTAGGAACATGAATAAACAGATGGAAAGGTGTTATGTGTTTGATTATAGAAGTTTCTGCTTTCAAAACACAGAAATGCACTATGCAGTTGAGAATATATATCTCTTACTTGGATGGGGAAAATTACCACTTTCTTGTAAGGTTTCATTTTACTAGTAGGAAAACTAAAAAATCACATAAGTAGAACACAGCAGGATCACATTCTGATCTTTGTTTTCCTGAAGATTCACATCTGAGTCTCGCTACACAACGATTTCACTCTTTAGCTGTACAGTGACACATTTGGTCAAGGCCCCTTTTAATCTAAATCTTGATGAGTCCACTGTTTCCCACATAGGATTTAGAAGCTTGTAAAGAATTATTTCATGCATTTCAAAGACCCACCTGGACCCTGCGGAAACATAGAAAGGAAAGATAAGACCCTCTAACACTGAGAAATCCCTTGTCGTCCTCCACAAGTGTCCAGGGCTTACTTTTTGTCTTAATGCATTTATAGTAGAGGAATCTTTTGGACTTATTGATCTGAATTCTTCATTTCCAGTGAGAAGATTGGAGGCTGTTATATCATTAGATTCCCACTCCAAATTCCGTGCTTTTTTCCCTAGTCCAAGATGCTGAAAACACAAATCACAAGTTGGGAAAGTTCTCATTTCATGTCTCCAGCTTTTTGTAGACTCTCGTCCCTGAAAGATAGACTCCAGCACTGTCAGAGTTTCCAAGAAGCTGCTTCAGAAGGGTTTGTGCAGGGGTGGCAGGTGCCTTTTGAGTGCTGTGCGTCAGTGGCACAGGAGTAAGTAGCAGTGTCTGCAGGTTGGGCATCTGTGATGGACAGGGTGCTTCTTTTGTTGGAGGTGTCGAGTGTGGCTCTGACTCTTCCGCTGGATTTCTCTCTCTCATTTGAGCGGATTAGAATCAGCAGGACAGGGCCTGTGCCCGAAGCTTGTCTATACCATTGTAAATTGGTTATAGTTGTTTTGTAGCTGCAGTTTATGGTGGTATTTTCACCTTCCTGGATGCTCAGAGCCTGAAGCTTTTCTTCTTCTTGTTGGCTGCTCACCCCTAGGCAGAAACACAGACAAGAGGTCATGAGTCAATCACTACATTTTAGAATTACAATTCAATATTAGTAAGGAGCCTTAACCCTTTAATCATGTGGATTTTGAAACTAAAACTCCCTGTTTCTGTCATCATGATCCCCAACTCACTGATCAGCAGAAGACAGAAAATCATCAAAGTCTCTCCCAGGAGTTTCTCCATGTTTCTTCTTTTTTGGATCTCAGAGCACTCAACTCTGAGGACTGAACTAGAGGCAGGCCCCTCAGTCAGACATTCTCTTTACTGAAGGTATATAAGGTTCTTTCTCTCTGAGAGTCTCAGATGTCTCACCTACCCAGTCAGATAACCTCAACCTTTGGTTTGAAGACACACACACACACACACACACACACACACACACACACACACACACACACACACAAACACAGGATTTCAAAATAAGGGGAGCCTGAGTAGAGGAAAACACTGCTATCTACTGGTGACAGCACTGCACTGCTGGTAGCACATGCTCAGCAATGGTGAAGCACGTATGGAACTAACTCCAAAGAAATCACTATTCCATCCCCTGTGTTCCCTGAACTCTTGCTCCAGCTTACAGGGAAAACTGCTATAAGTTAATTCTATTAAGAACTCATAGAAAATATTGGTGTCTAGTTTTGGCAGAATACCTCTGCTAGCTTTCTTAAGGTGATTACTATCTGTGACAATGAATCCATCAGCTTAATCAATTAGTTAATTAATTTGTCTTTTTGCTTTACCTTTATGCTGGGTTGAGATTATCTGCAAACATTTGTATTGACTGGCAACAGAAATCTAATGTGACTGGATTAAATAAGAAAAGGAAGAAGTTAATGAGTTCTAGGTTTGCATCAAAATCTCAAAGGTCAGAAACTTGAACTCCATGATAAAAAGCTACCAAGTCAGTAGCAGTATGGGGAATCACTGCGGAGAGCTTTTCCTGAGTATTGCATTGGCTCCCCTTCTGAGCTCCATAAGCTGCAGGAGCCACCTGCAAGGCTGCTGGTGCCTGAAGACGTGTGCAGCTGCAACTCCACTGCTTGTCTTCAGTGCAACTATCATCTCCGTTGCAGCTATTACCATTCTCTTTCCTCTCTTACATGTGGAATATATCCCTGATCACTGGAACCAGAATCATGTGCTCACAACTATATGTACAAAAGATGAGATATGAGTTTCTTTGTTTTCTAAGGTTGCCACAGCAAATGACACAGATAAGATAACTTGGGCATCAAAAACTCTTTTTCTCATAATTCTGAGTGTTAAGGAGCTAAAGCCAAGGAGTTAGCAAACTTGGTTTTGTTTTAAATGTCTTTCTTTGGTTTGCAGGTGAATGCTTTGCATTGCATCATCATATGATCATCCTTATATCTGTATTGTCTGTATCCTAATTTTCTCTTTTAGTAAGGACATCAGCCATAGTGGAGTGGGCTTCATTCAAACAGTCACAGTGAATACACCATTTGCTTTTATACATTGGATGACCACAGCTTCCTGAAACAACCAGTAAAGTCAAACTAACAGAGGCAGTCTCAGATGCTCATGAAAAATGTTTGCTACTTTTTATACTTATTCTCCTATGAACCTCTTTGACATATTATTCTCTAAAGAACCTATGTGCATCCTTATTGAGTTCATATTGTAAATTTTATACAATGTTAGAAGGGTAGGTTAAAAATCAGAGAGAACATCCATGGTAAACACTAATGTTACATAGTGACTCAAATAGTACAATAAGAGAATCACAGCATAGTCTTCTAGAATGTGGGGACATAATTTTCCCATTTTTCCCCAAAAATCTACTCTCCTTTTGAAAAATAGTTTCTGGTGCTCACTTTGGCAGCACATATACTAAAATTGAAAAATAGTTTCTGGCTGCCTGATTAACCAGGATGAGTTCTGAATGCCTAGTTTAGAAAAAAACATGTGATCCAGTAATCTGAACTTTGATCTTGAACTGAGTGTTGTCTGGCCTAACTTAGCTATGATGTTGGTCACACCTAGGAATAACATCAAGTGAAAATGGAATACATGTAAGAGATTCCACTGAGCAGGCTCAGAAGGCAGAGATCAGTTGTTTGAGTAGATGAATCAGAGTCATTTGTCATCAACTTTATTTTGTGTTGATTTCTCTCCTTTGGAAATTGCCTATAGCCTCCTAGGGAGTTCTTTACAATCAAATTGCAGATAAAGAAACATCAAGTCTATACTTCATTTGGATTTGCTCCTTATACTAATGCCACACAAAATTAGAAGTACAATCCCACCAAAGAACAATAATGAAAGAAAATCCCTCCAATGAGCAAAATATCAAGTGGGCCATTGGAAGTCAACATTATGAAGAGTGAAAGAGGGCCATAAGTTCTGATCCAATTTGATTTTTTAGTGGGGGATTGATAGCTTGACTAGATGGGAGGAACTGAATTGGAAAATGGATGACAAGAAAATCTTGGGTTCTTAAGGAATGGTCAGAGACTAAGAAGATAAAGACCAGGGTGGTGGAAACTCTTAATAAAGGACAAAGTGATGTAGCCTGTGGATTTGTCAACATTGTTTCCCAGCTATTCCAATGCTTGCTCAATTATACCATGGAAAAAGTGTCCTTTGTTGGCAGAGAGGAAAGCCATGCATGAGCTCATAGGCATGGCTTTTCTCTTGTTAAGCTTGATTTAGAGCTAACGTTACTACTGAATGCTTCACCGTTAACCACAGAGATGAACACTGAGCCCGTAAGATGGCATCATTCCCCAGGGTAACTGACAACATACCTGGAGACATAGGCTGCTTACTCAGGCCTATTCCATTGTGAGTATGGATGAAGTTTACCCTCACTGAATCAGAAACACATACTTTCTCCTGCTTGCTTGTAACACTTCCATGGGCACCATATTAAGAATTTTCTTGTACTATTTTTCTTATGAAGAACTGTTTGCATAACAAAATATTCCAACAGCAGCCACACATCCATGGTTCATCTAATCTTACTACAAGCCAATTTAGCCACAAGTGACTGTCCTGTTGAAATGTGAAGTGCATAATGATTCACTTATCAAACTAGAAGACAACACCCCAGAAAATATAGGATTCTGTTTTACCAGATACAATATATTCTACTTATTAGAGAGCATTGTATGGCAGTGTCTCCTCCATTGTTAGAGTGTTTGGGATGAGGCATCAAACAAGCTGTCCTAAGATTGGATTGTCCAATTCTTAAAACCAGTAAATCACTAGCAAAATTTTCACTTCCTATACATGTTATTTTTACTTATGTTGCTTTGAAGGCACAAGCATGGGAAACTCCTTTTTTTCCAAGGGCCATTTGATATTTATAGCATCATTTATGAGTCATAAAATTATCAGCTTTGGAATTAATCTGGTAGGAGCTGGCTTTGTGATGTCTATAAAGCTGTCACTTACACACAGGCATTCTATATGGGCACCAGTTCTTTCCCAGCTACCCTACTTCTGATCCAGCTCCTTGCTGTTAATGACCTAGGAAAAGCACCAGATGTGCTTGGTTCTCTGCCACCATGTGGGAGATATAAAAGAAGTTCCTAGGTTGTGATTTTGCCTTAGACCAGCACCAGATTATGACCATCTGGGGAGTAAACCAGTGGATGGAAGATCTCTCTCTCTCTCTTTCTTTGTCTCTCTCTCTCTCTCCAATTCTCTCACTTCATAACCCTTTAAGTCAATCTCTATAAAAGGATAAATATATCTGTATAAAAATTAACCATCTATAGATTGATTGAATTTTGAGTCCCCAGTTTGGGGCCTTTGGCAGAGCCAGACAAATGATTCTGTGGGCCTTGTACAGTCCATGGGATATTCCAAATCCTATAAGGAGGAATGGCTTCATTAAAATGGTTTCACGAAACTTCCATGGGCACATTATGGGGACTCCTAGGCTACTTCTCCAGCAAACACAAGAAGTCATCTATCTTGTACAAAAAGAAGTTACTCTACTAACTAAAGTGATTGACACCAATTACCTATGGGAAAGTAAGTGACCACTAGAGAGCAAGTATAAAGAACATGTCTGGGGCCTGGCACCATGGCCTAGCGGTTAAAGTCCTCACCTTGAACACACCAGGATCCCATATGGATGCCATTCATGTCCCAGTGGCCCTGCTTCCCATCCAGCTCCCTGCTTGTGGCCTGGGAAAGAAGTCGAGGATGGCCCAAAGCCTTGGGACCCTGCACCTGCGTGGGAGACCTAGAAGAAGTTCCTAGCTCCTGGCTTTGGATCAGCGCAGCACTGGCCATTTCATTCATTTGGGGAGTGAATCATCGGATGAAAGATCCTCCTCTCTGTCTCTCTTCCTCTCTGTATATCTGGCTTTCCAATAAATAAATAAAATAAATCTTAAAAAAAAAGAACATGTCTGAAATTCAGGGGCTGTTTTATGGGATTTTCTTGGTGCTTCTTTCCCAAGCAGTGAAGTTTAACAGAACAACCTAGCACCAAATATAAAACAGGGTTACTGAATACTCATTTGAGACTGACAACACCACCATGTAGAGAACCCCACAATCTACTGAGGTTATGGCTAAGAGCTGGGCAAATATAAAACAGAAGTCAAGGAAGAAAGCTGTCTGTGCCAGGTGCAGCCTCATGACCAAGTCTGGAAACAAGAATTCAATAGCTTTCTACATATTTTTTTTTCCTTTTTAAAAAAGTATACATTTTACCTATCTGAAAGGCAGACAATGAAAGAGGGAAGGACAGAGAGAGAGAAAGACAGACCTTCCACTTGCTGATTTATTCTCCAATGGCTGAAACAGCCAAGGTTGGGCCGGGTCTAAGCCACCTGCTATAAACTCTAACTGGGTTTCCCACATGGCTAAAATAACTCATCCATTATCTGGTGCCTCCCAGGCATATTAACAAAGGAGCTGGGTCAGAAACAGAGCAGGCAGGACTGGAACCAGCATTCTGATACAGGATGCTGGAGTTGCAAACAGAGGCTTAATAAGTTGTACCAAAACATCAGCTCTTCTACATTTTTCTTTGTTCATTATAAGTATGTGTGCCTTCATAAATGCTGCTATCTTTTCTCTCCTAATCGCAATTACAAATTGTTGGACACTGATTTTCACAACCTAGTCTGTATATAACTGCCTAAGTTCAGTGACAATGTCTATGTGGTTACTACAGTTAGAGATTCACGTGGCGACTTTGGATCTATGGGTCTCCTGGTCATAAGGAAAGCGTGAAAACTTAAATTGTTCAAAACAAAGTTTCAGGCTCTTCGTGGAGGCACAGAGTAATTCTACTGTTCTTTGCAGGTTCAAATACATGTGAAAAATGCATATAAAACATCACTAACTGGAGGGTGGAGTTCCAGCTATCAGTGGGTTGCCTGCCAATTCCACTCTCCCTCACCCTCTTGGTGAGCCTGGCTCTGGTGCCTGTAGACAGTCTTCCTTTTCCATCCAGCATGAGAAGGACACTGTAGGAGGCTGGGCTTCTCTTCCTTGTCTGGTCTGTTTTCTGCACTTCTGGTCTTGCAAGACCTAGTCAGTCTGTGTGACACACTGAGGCACTTCCCTCCAACCAGAAACACAGATGGCTTCACATGGCTTCTTGGCAAGTTTCAAGGTCATCTAAGCCCGTTAAGCCCTTGGATGATTTCCTGTAAATTTTGTTGGGATCCTGGTGGATGTTTTCCTGTCTGCCACTCTTTGTCTCTGGAACCTCAGGATACCTGCATGACCCAGCAGACTACGGCTGTCCAGTCCCAAAGGGGATGTGAATCCTAACCTTGGCCAGAGGGGTCCAGAAGCCACATCCTCTGTTCCTTTCTCAGGACTCTGCCTTAGTCCCAGAGATAAGAATATTTCCCTGGCATACAGTGTTACCATGCTTATTTTTTAGACATTATAGCTAATTCCCTATCATTCAATGATTCTTCATTATAAAAAGTTTCTAGGTCATGTGACTATGATGCTTTTTGCTCTTGGTAGGACTGTGACCAAGATAGTAGGAGTTTGTGACATACATGAGATAAAAGATGTCAGTTAAAGAAAGATCAGCCATCACATGCCGTGAAACAGCATGGTCCTTGTAAGGAACGGGGTGAGCTAAGTGTTGATGAATGCATGTAGGGTGGTGTGGGGAGGCAGAAGAGTTAGGCAGGGCGGCTGCACAGTGTAAGCCTGAACAACCTCTCGGGCAAGACAGTAATTGTTTCAGACTGTTGCGCTGTTTTCCCTGGCAATGTGCACAGGGAAAGAAGCAGAAGAAGGCCTAAGTCTTTCACACACATGAAAGACTGGATGGAATACCAGGATCCTAACCAGCCCCGCTGTTAAGGCCATTTGGGCAGTGAATGGAAGATATTCTCTCTCCCTCCCTCCCTCTCTCTCTCTCTTTCTCTCCTCCCCTTCTAATTGCCTTTCAAATACATAAATAAAGCATGTGCTAAATTGCAGTACTGTGCATCTTTTATTTAAAAAGTGTTTCCCCAGGTATTGCTAAACAGAATGAATACACTACTTTTTAAAATAATTGAAGCAAGGTAGGTAATGAAAATTTTTGGACAGCTTTCTGGGGCAACCGAACACTGGATGAGATTTACTGAGAGATAAAGTCAACGCGATTGCCTAGGGGGAAAACGCCCCACTGTGGCCACAGAGAGAACTGACACATAGTTTCTGGAACTCCTCAAGGGTTTGCGCTCTGCTGGCTTAGCAAGGGCAGTCACTGTGCCACTGAGAACGCAGTAGTACGTGGCTGTGTCTGCCTCTTGAGCTGATGCTTTCTTCAGGTGGAAGGACTTCTCGCCCTTGTTAAGGTCAGCTGTGAAGCCATTGGCGCTTTTTCCTGTGGTGTAGCTCAGGAGGAGCTGGAGGACCCCTCTAGGGTACTGCACGTACCAGAAGAGAAAGGGACTCCCTGAATAGGAGTAGTTGCAGTTCACTTGCACGGAGCCCCCTTCAGAGACAGAGATGTGTTCCTGGGGCTGCGTCACCGTCTGGGCTCTCGCACCTGTTAAAACACCACATTTGGATCAGGGAGCGCCCTCCATAATAAATAGACTATGTCCTCAAACTCTCAGCAGGTCACTAAAATAGCGTAAAGAAGCTACTCACTGTGTGTGAATATGATCACCAGCATTGAAATGAGGGTAGACTTCATGTCTGAGCCGTGCAGAAATGGTGGCTCTTTTCTGCAGAGCTTCTCACAAGCACTTTCATTAGAGAAGTGAGTGAGCACAACTTGGGTCCAGTGCAGAAAACTCCAAGTGTCTGGTCGCTTCCTGCTTTTCTATCAACTGCAGTCTGTGGAGCACCTCCCCCAAGAGGCCAAAGTTGGCACTGCAGATTGTCTCTGAGTCTCAGAATGGAGAGTGATTTCCAGTACCCAGAAGAGCCAGGCGTCATGCTACACTGAATGTACTGGAAAGCTCTACGTGTAGAGCTCCGAAAATTTCTGCAGAATATAAGTGGAATTTTTAATTCAAATAAAAGCCTTTAAGATAATGCATTTGCTAAGATGTACTCTCATAAAAGAAGAACCATTTACAAGTTAACAAATGAATTCAGATGTCTACCTAACAACCGTTATCAAAAAATTCAAGTATAATTAACTCAAAAATGTTTTCAAAAGACAACCTTTAGAACAATTTTAGGTTTGGGTCATTTGTAAGTATGATAGTCAAGAAGTATTGAAAGATCACACATCGTAAGTATTCCAATTTTTGTTCAGGTGTTTAATCAAAACACTGAAATGTTACCAGACCAAGCAATTTCCATCCATCACTATTGATCTTCCCCACAGAGCAAATGGCTCTTTAAAATTTTTAGTTCTGCAGGTTTTTTTTTATTTTTATACGAAAAGGAGATGACCCTGAAAGAGCAATTCAAGAAAGATGGTTGATTGAAAAATTCCCTGATCTTCTGCCCTTGGCCAAAGGTCTTCTCTGGCTACCAACCAGCTGTGGTTAGAGAACTCAACTGAGATATGTCATTCTAATGTCAAATATAAATCCAGAGTTGGATTGCAAGGAACCCAGGATGAGAAAGGGGCACTCCAGATCATGAAGGGAGCATTGCTTATGGAGATCTGAAGAAGTCTAAAAAGGAACACATTTTTAAAATGTAACTTAAAAACTTAATATTAAGTTAAAAACATTAACCATTGTAAGTATACAGTTCAGTAGTGCTACGTACCTTCCCACGTACAACAAATCTTACTGCAGTACGTACTTCTTTCTCCCTAATCTCCACTTTCTTTTCTCTGTTCTAACCTGACTTTGCACATTCTCATTTCTCTCATTTTGTATCATATTCTTTGTCCTGTTTCACAAAATCTCAGAAGTATAGTAGAAGACAGAAATCACTGGAATAGTGTTAGTGTCAGAAGAAACACATATATATCTGTATAGTTATTCACACATCCAGCAGCACTCCAGAAGCACAACATGACCAGATCTAGAGACTCTTATAATACATGGAGAATGACTAGACACAGATAAACTTTCCTAGAAAAGATAGACGGGAAGTTTATCAAACAACTAAGTAGAATCAGTAGTTTGTGAATAGAATAGACTTCCTGGATGAAGATGAAGGAAAAAGAAGTAGACTGGGAAGCAGAAAAAAAGTTAGGAATCTGAAGCATAATGGTCTGATCATAACTTAAAAATTTAAAAGACGAACATCATCAAAATGAATATAATTTAAAATTTTTACTGCATATATGTTTTGAATGAATAGCAGTTTGTAATGAGTCACACACACCATTGACTAGAACAGTAACCTATTGATATTAACAAATCTAGCAATATTCTGCAATATGATTTCATCATAGTATTAGTAGCCTTTACCTCAGAAGAACAATAGACACCCTCTCTAGTCTTTCATATCTGTAACAATGTAGGCCTTTTTGTTTTAAACAGTTCTCACCCTCTGACTGTAGTCCTTCCACCTATGTACAAACTGAGGGTAGAGGTGGAGTAGCTGATCTACAACTAAAACACTTGATGGCTTAGAAATGTTTCAAAGTTATCTAATTTGAAATATTTTTAAACTTACAGAAAAGTTACATGAATGATACATGACTTTTTAAAAAAGATTTATTTACTTTTGTTGGAGAAGTTGATTTACAGAGAAAAGCAGAGACACAGAGAAAATCTTCACTTCATAATTGGCCACAATAGCCAGAGCTGAGCCAATCCAAAGTCAGGAGCCAGGAGCTTCTGCCAGGTCTCCCACACAGGTGCAGGCTTCCAAGGCTTTGGGCCATCCTCTGTTTCTTTCCCATGACATAATCAGGAGAGCTGGATGGGAGGTGGAGCAGCTGGGATGTGAAGCAGCACCCATATGGGATGCCAGTCTTGGGGGTAGAGGATTAGCCTATCAAATGTTGCACCAGGCCTTACATGGTTTTCTAACACTGAACTATTTGAGAGTAAGTTGCCAAGATACTCCATCACCCTGGAGCATTTCAATGTGTGAAACCTGTAACAAGGACGTTGTTCTATACTCAACATATCCACATAAAACACCAATACTAGGAAATTAACTGGGTGCATCCCTATGTCTAATGTCCAGACTCCATTCAAGTTTTCACATTGTCCTAATAAAATGTTCTTTGTAGATAAACAGTCATGCTCACAGGTATGACCTGAAATTTTTAAGAGATATATTTATATATTTGAAAGGTCAAGCTACAGAAAGACAGAAAGATAGAGCTTCCATCCCCAGGCTCATTCCCCAAGAGGCCACAAGGGCCAGAGGTGAGTCAGTGTGAAGCCAGGAGCCAGGCTTTCTTCTGGGTCTCCCACACGGAAGCACTAGCACCATCTTCCTTTACTTTTCCAGATATATTAGCAGGGAGTTGAATCAGAAAAGGAGCAGTAAGGACCCAAATCAGTACCCATATAGGGAGCTGGTGTCACAGATGGTAGTTTATCCACTGTACTACAACGCTGACCCATGACATAGAACTTTCGAAAGTAGTTATTGTTCTTTTAATCTCTTTGCATTTCTGTTTTGCTTGTTACAATACTGTAGCAAGATAACAATGAACTAATGAAGAAACAGCAAGGTGCACCACGAGAGGATATCTGTCATTATATTAAAGTGGCCTCTATCATATATAAACTTATAAAAATAATTCTATTGAGTAATGCTGTGGCATAAAACTAGAGTAGACATCAAGGTATATGTGTTATGATTTGATTATTGTATACAGCCCTTGTTTATATTCGTGGGGCAGTGATTTTTCTGTTTTTTCACTTGTTGGACACTGTTTAGTGAACCATTAAATCTGTGAATACAAAATTAAAGTATGTAATCACAAAAATTAAAGAAAAATGAAAGAGAGGAAGAGAGTAGGAGAAGAGAGGGAAGTATCATTTTGTTCTTAGAATTTTAAAATTGTATCTCTGAAACACATGAAATCTGTTCTCTTTATGTTAATAAAATTGAAAAAGATCTACATGCTAATTGCATGTACCTTTTGTACATCAATCATATCTCAAGTTTTAAGGGAGAGAGAAAGCAAACTGTTAGATGATGTTGTGCTTATGATATAGTTATAATGATGCTTTCACATGTGTTTGCTTATCTTCAAACTCACCAACACATACAGATTAACTTTGTATCCTTTTTGCATGTCAATCATATCTCAATTTGAAAAATGAAGAACTACAGGAAAAAGAGAAGACTGGAAAACATTTCAATCAGACCAGTATTGTGTCTTTAATTTCCCTTCAAGATCGACTATTTTCATAATTATGAAAGATGAATGATCATTAAAAATGCCATGAAAAATAAATATTATAAAAAATCTTTGCATGGATTTCAAATGGTTTCTTTAAAACACAAAAATGAACTTATCTTTAATCCTATTTTCCAAAAACTTCTTGAGGTACTTTCATCCTTCCCCAAACAATCAACTCTCTTGTATTATTACTCTTAATTTCTGATTAAGTCCAACAGAAACCCTCTGCAGTATATTCACTCCACATTCCTGAGTCCCCAGGACTTGAGTATACCCTAGGTTTGGGTACAGCCTGCAGGTGTCTTGGGAGTGCTGTGTGCTCAACGCACAGAAATAGGTGGCTGAGTCACTGGGCTTGGAGTCTCTGATGAGCAGGGAGAAATACTGGCTGGCTGTATTGAGCTGCGCTGTAAGTCTTCCTTCTACTTTGTCCCCACTGGCATATGTGGACATCACCAGCTCTGGACCTTTTCCAGCATACTGTCTGTACCACACGAAGTTCTGAGAAGCACGGCTGTAAGTGCAGTTGAAAGAGGCCAACACTCCCTCTGCAATGCTGAGGTATTCTGGATTCTGCTCCAGCTCCTTCTGTTGACTCCTTACCCCTGTACACAAAGACCAAAGTCAAAGATTACTTGGGAGTGGATGCTTACTATCCAGAATTGAAATTATCTTCCCACAGGCATCCTACCCTCCCACCTTCCCATAGACCTAAAATAGACAACAACTTCAAATATGCTTCTTTATGTCCCTATAGGAATGCCCAAAACTCACAGCTTAATTGAAGCCACAGAATGACTAGCAGCATGATCAAGGATTCCGTCATTCTTTTTTCCACTGGATCGCTGAGAATTCAGACTTAAACCCTAAAGAAAAGTCTACTTCAAGACATTTTTCTCTTTTTCTATTTGTGGGAAACATAAATAGAATCTGCTCTACCAATTAGAAAGAAGGGCTCTTTTGATTACACCTGCTATACCGCTAAGTTTCGTCACCCCTCATGCATGCGCGTGTGTGTGTGCGCGCACACACACACACACACACACACACACACACACACACACACACAGCAGTATTCTAGTGCTTTCCTTAGGGTACCTTAGAAGACACTGCCATCTAGTGGATTCCTGAAAATGATCAAAGAGATATTCAAAATGCATGCTCTTGTGTGAACATGAGTTTCTGGGTTTTTTCTTTGGAGGGAGGGGTGTTGTTGTTTTATGATTTACTTAAAGGCAAAAGTATGTCACTTTCCATAAACTAAGCACTTACGTGTAACAATTAAAATGATACTTGGCCTACATCCCACTGTGGTTCCTGGCTCCAAGCCTCTGCTCTACCCACTACTTCAATTTTCTACTAATGAGCATCCTGGGAGGTTTTAGGTGGTGACTCACATACTTGAGTCCCTATCACTCACCTGGGAGACCCAAACCGAATTCCACATCCCAGTTTCTACCTGGTCCAGCATTGGCTGTTGCGAGTATTTTGGAATGAACTAGTAGATGACAGCTCTTTCTCAAATAAAATGAACAAACTGCACATGAATAAGAAGTATTTCGTTCAAGTCAAAATGTGTGTGTGCTGGAATGCTCTGCGTGTGTGTGTGTGTGTGTGTGTGTGTGTGTGTGTGTGTGTGTGTGTGTCTTCCCCATTCTGCCTCTGTAACTCTGCCTTTTAAATAAATGAGTTTTTAAAAAATAATTCTTTCAAAACTAAAGAGCCAAAGGTTTGGCTAAACATCTATGATTCCAGTTCATAGCCTCAGCAACATTTCTTAACAATGCCAACAGCTAAAGGAGCTTGGAGTTCTTCATTTCATTTTGTGCCCATGAGACCTGAGTATCACAGTAGCACTTACTTCAGTTGGTGTGATAGAAATGGAACTACTATCAGTACCCAGCATCTAAATAAAACCCAAGTATCTACTAATTTGTTATTTTCTCATATTATGTTCTCTTCTATAAACTCCTAATATTATAAGGGTTAATCTCTAAAAGCTACGGGTCTGATCTGTCTCTATAGTTTCATTCTAACTGAACCAACAAACCAAGAGAAGACACGGGGCTTCTTATGTAAAAAGCTCAACTGGGTCCAAGGTGAAACAAACAACCAGCTACTATTCGTCTTCTCTCCCACAACCTGCTTGATGCCCTTGCAGAAACTGGTGGCTACCAGCCAGCAATGCAGCAAGCCATGCAAGCAGAACCCACCAATGATCTCATGCTCCCACCACTAATTGCAAAGCAAAATGGGAAATAGGCTAAACTCAAAATTTCCTCCTCCAAGAGGACATTCCCCTTGACATAAATCCCAAACAGGCTTGTCTAAGGATGAGTAACCAGTAACACAGGAGGGCAGCCACTCTCATTGGAAATGTTATAACAGGTAACAAAGTGGAAAGGCTTAAAATTAGAATGTAGGCCTGAAGCATGATATTCTTAAGCAACATTTTCTTCTGTAGCCATTACAATCTAAAAAAAAAAATAAACAGGCAAATAGAGCTAATGTAGAAATGTGTCCAAGAGCTATATCAACAATGGTGAAATGATGGAATTCAGCTGGCCAAGATGTTGCCCTACAGAAACTTCTGTACTTAATGTTGTCCACAGGGCACATGAAGCTCCTACAGTACCTGAAGGACAGCATTGTGGCCATCAGCCCAAATGGAAAAACCGCCTTGCAGTGATCGTTTTCATTTCTTCAGCAGAGGATTTTCTAGATATGCATCCTGAGTAGCCAATACCTGTGGCTTAAAAAGACAGTTTATCTTAAGGTAAATGCTACTGTAATACTAATTTTGTGTCCATTTTGAATATTTAAGTCATGTTGTTAGCAGCAGCAGAAGATACCTTTACACATGTAGGTGAAAGCATGCATATTTATCAATATATTTCCACTAATGTACATAATATATAACTATTATCTATGAATTTGATACCTTTCACATTGTCCCACAGATTTCTATTATTTTTCTTTACCTCCCAAAACATTATAATTTCCATTGATCTACCTTCAAGTTTGCAGATTTGCTGTTGAATCCTTGTGGATTTTTATTTAAAGAAAACGCTCTCTGCATAGCTATTTATCCTCCGTGGGGAGTAAGGGGTTATGTGACATACAGGCACACACTCTGCTTCGGTCTTTCGGGGACCCACCTGGCAAGCCCAAGTGATCAAGCACTATTCCTTTTCACTAACGTCTGGAACCCATTTTGGGAAACATTAGGCCATCTAAACCTTCACACCAGTAATGCAGAGATGGGACAAAGGTTCGTTAAACTACCACAGTACGCTCTTACCAAGTTTCAGTCACCTTTTTCTAGGTTAAGTGTTTGCTTGATTGGTGTAACCCTTTCTTTGGTGTTCGGTTTAAGTAGATTTGCTACTGTCTTACCAAGTTTCCTGTATCTGGCATGACTTTTCAGGCTTCTTTTGAAAATCCAGAGAAAATGAGTGTTTCTTGTGGAATTGTTTGCCTCTATTTCTAGGATTCCCATCAAATGAAAAAATGAAAATGCAAGAAACTCAAGATTCTATCATGCCTCAGGCACCGAGTTCCATAGCTTGTCAGAATTCTCTGTACTTGTTAAAGGTTTTTTTTTATGTAATGTCCAGGACTTTCCACTGAACCTAACAGGATGAATAGAAGAAGTATATGAACTTGAAGTCTTTAAATGTGGAAGGCATGCTGCATCTTTCTTTAACAGCAACCTCAGGCCAGTCCAATTGGTACATCATCATGGTAACAATCAGATCAGAATAACATTAAAATTGAACTCTGATCCACCCATAGGAATTTTCATGTTGATAAGCATGATTTTTGACCAAGAGAATAATAGCCTCTTACTTGAGTCCCTTAGCACATGAGTTCTGTATAAAGTCCTGTGCAATTATACTCTCCATTGAAGAGTATAATGAAAATGCCTTGATCCTGCACTTTATCTCTGAAGACAATCTTTTGAGTATGATTAGGCATTGAGTAGAAAAAGAGAACACATTGATTTGGGGGTAATCTTAGCTTTTGAGAAGTGGAGAGGCATGTGAAATTAAGTTGTTTGTATGCTAGGTCAGGCACCACAACAGAGCAAAACAACCATATGGTCTGCTGCAGACCAGCAGAAGCTGCTGCACCTAGTTTGTTATTTCTGTCCATGCTCCGTGAGGACAGGAGAAGCTATGTGAATATGGCCTCTCCTGAGCTGTATGACTACATCAACAGCAGCTTCCCTTTCCATTCCCATTCTTGCACACACTTGAATAAGCTCACTCTTTTCTCAAGCTTGCTCACAAACATGTGCATTTCTTCTGATGTCTGAGCAGGTTGTGCCATAAACAGTACAAAAGTTGCAAATATTCAGTGACACTGCTCTTATAGCTTGATCAGATTGATAATCATAATGACCCAAATAAAATGTAACAATGAATTCCAGACTGGATTAACCTGTGCCCCTTTGGTTTATATGCCTGGAGAAAGGTCCACATACATCTCTGTGTCAGAAATGGTGATTGCTTTTTGACCTTCTGTTTTGTTTTATTTCAGTTTAGTCAAAGACCAATGTGTCAGTGTAAACTCTGTATTGTGGTAAAAATTGATAATAAACTCTTTCCTAGCTGTGTATATTCTGAATCTGTTCATTGCTATCTGAACCTGGGATCCTATTAGACATGATTTGGGTTAACGCTACATTTTGGTCCCAGCTGGCTTAGGATAATTCCATTAGTAGTAGCTTTAAACAAATGTTATTTCAGATGAATTAGATGTGTCAGCCTCTGTCACATTTATCAGAAAGTCAGGGAAAGTGGAAAACTACTTGTGAGAAAAATTTCTGGAAACTAAAACAACGTAGGATTTCGGAGTGAACCCTCTAGAAAGACAATCCACTGTGAGCCCTTCATACTGCTGCCTGTCCTGCTGTAAGTGCCAGCAATGTAGGGTTGTGGCCACTCTACACAGAGAAGCACATGCACACTACGCAGCTCTGAAGGCAATGTCCACCTTAAAACAAAGCAGACTTGCTTACTATTTGCCGTAAAAGTGTTGAATTCACCAAACTCAAAGTTTCTCAGCTGTGACCCAGTGGTAACACTGCATGCACAGCATCCATTGGGGATTTAAGGAAAAGAGCAACTGAAACAATAAATCGATGTGTCTGCAGTTTTCTGTGCCAGAAAGCTGACCCAGGAGTCTAAAGTTTCTGCTGACATCATTAATGAAACAAAAAAAAGTTTATGTGCTTGTTAAGAGGATTAGAATCCAAGACCTGAAAAACTCCATTTATACTTTTGAAAGAAGACCTGAATTACTTTTTAGAAAGTTAAATTTCCCAAAACAAGTCGAAGTGGACCTTTTTTGGAGGACATAATGTGTGCCCATGTGGGAATTAACCATTAGTTCTGATAAAACGCTCGAGCAATTTTCTGGTGTACTTTAATGAAATAAAATTCCTTTTTGGAAATTAGTGTAATGCACTCTGATGACTATTAATCGTGTGAGGAGCCTAATAGCTACTACACGGACAATGAAAAGTGGAATAATTATGAGCCAGTCCATTAACCATAATAATAATTTTTAATCAGCGCCTTTAAAATCTAAACTCCTATAAAATGTCTACCAAGACTAATTTGATTTGTTTCCTGAGGAGCTTTTTCACTTCCATTAATTTGAACAAGGACTTGGACAACTTAAAATTATTTGACTTAAGAACTTACTTCCATACTTTTCAATGTCTTTTAGCTCTTTTTAGATGTATTTCACTATGGGGTTACTAGCTTTAGAGTGGACCTAGTTCATTGCTATCATGCCTGATAAAGTGAAGCCAGGTGAATGAGGAAAGGCTGTGACCCTTAGTGCATCTAATTACATAACAGAGGCCACTGAGCAAGAGCGGCAAAGAGCAAAAGAGAATTGAGCCACATCACATCAAGAAGCAGAGAGAACACAGACACACACGGTTCAGAGCTGCTAAATCAGAAATAGGAGGAGGAAGAAGGAGAGAGAACTCTCGTTCACTCATCCATTAATTCATTTGGTAAATATTTCTAAACTACTGTGAGATAGTCACTGCCATAAGCACTAAGAATAAAATCATTGATTAAGCAAACAATGCTCCAGACCTCATAGAACATATGTCTTAATTGGAGGTACAAGCAATGGAAACATGGCTGTATATATCAACAATGTGGCTGCATGTGGGAATTCTTACCAAGAGGGAAATCACCAATGTGTTGTGGTAGACTAAACAATGGTCATGGGATGGCTCCTGCAGTTGGAAATATCAGCAAAAGTCAGGAGGCTGACTTTCATACGGTAATACTTGAGCTGAGACTTGAAGGACAAATGTGAGTCGACTCACTGAAGTTTGAGGGAAGAGCATTTCAGGTGCATGAACATTCAGACCCAATAGGGGAGATGACATTGGAAACACAGACAATGGAGAGAGATCAGTATTGCTACTGTACAACTAACAGGTGAAACTGAAGGACCAAGGGAGACTCAAAGCCTACAGGACTTTGTAAGTCAAAGCCTAATTTCAACCCCTCTGGAAACACATCAGATGCATGCTTCTCAAATTTTTAAGTGACAGAATCACCTACTCAAGGCCAAATACTGCTGGTCCTCCATGAGTAGCAAATGTATTTCCTTGGAAGAGCAAAAACTAATTAGAAGGTAGCTTGGACCACACAAGTATTTTACAAAATTTTTACGCAAAAATATTGCTTATTTTGTGTAAGACTCTAATGATCTATAATCTTACTTTGTTTATTTTTAATGGCAAAATATATAACCTCACAAGTTAATAGGAAGGCAAATTAAAATACTGTGAAATTTTTACCTAAGAAAATGGGAAATAATTTAAAAGCATAATGCCGGTAATAGATCAAGTGTTGTAAAATCAGTATCATTATGAGCTACTATTGAAATTTCAATTGATTAAAAAATGTCCTCATGTAAATTGAACTTATTTTCCTTTTTTCAAGCAGCTCAGTTTTCCATTAACGTTATACTTTTAATGATGTTCATAAAACCATCATCTGTAACACCAGATAATTAGAAATGACAGCTAAAAATATCATTTTTAAAAACATGCTTATTACTTATTTGTTGGAAAATCAGAGTTACACAGAAAGTGGGGGGAAACAGAGGGAGAGATAGCTTCCATGTGCTAGTTCACTCCCCAGACAGCTACAACAACCAGGAACGGATCAAGTCAAAGCCCAGAGCCAGAGGCTTCATCAGAGTCTCACAGCTGCACTTGGGCCATCTTCTGCTGCTTTACCAGGTGTATTAACAGGGAACTGGGTTTTAAGTGGAGCAGCTGGGACTCAAAATTATGTCCATGTGGGATGCCAATATTATAGGCAGTGTCATAGCCTGATATGTCAGTGACAACTTGTGATTAATTTTTAAATGACTCTAAACAGTGAAAGCAAGGCAGTCATTTAAAATGATGCCCACACGGCTCACTGTGATGGATCAGTGACTAAATGCTCACCTTGTAGGCACTGGGATCCCATATGGGAGCCAGTTCATGTCCCAGCTACTCCATTTCTCATCCAACTTCCTGCCTGTGGCCTAGAAAACCAAAACCTTGATACCCTGCCCCCTGCATGGGAGATCTGGAAGAAGCAACTAGCTCCTGACCCTGACTTCAGATCAGCTCAGCTCCGGCTATTGCAGCCACTTGGGGAATCTACCAGTATTTGGAAGATTTTTTTTCTCTGTCTCTCTTCTCTGTAAATCTGCCTTTCCAATAAAAATCAATCAATCAAAAAGTCAATAAAATGATGCCCACAATATAAATTTCCTCACATGAAAATACCTGAACACTTGCATAATATTGAGAGAACCATGTCTGTTAATAAATACTGGGTTTAGTTTAAGGACCTTTCATTGAAAAAGATAACCATATGATTGTAATTTTTTTCAAGATTTATCTATTTTTATTGGAAAGTCAGATATACAGAGAGGAGGAGAGACAGAGAGGATGATCTTCTGTCTGTTGATTCATTCCCCAAGTGGCCACAATGGCCAGAGCTGTGACAATCCGAAGCCAGGAGCCACTGATCTCCCACTTGAGTGCAGGGTCCCAAGGCTTTGGGCTGTCCTTGACAGCTTTCCCAGGCCACAGGCAGGGAGCAGGATGGGAAGTGGGGCCGCCAGCACATGAACCAGTGCCCATATGGAATCCTGGCACATGCAAGGCAAGTACTTTAGCCACTAGACTATATCACTGGGCCCCATGATTGTGATTTTTTTAAAATGGTAATAATTGTAGTTTCTAGGACACAATATTATGGTAATGTTCTGGTGATTATATCTTGTAATTTATCTAAATGAATGCATATAGTTTAATAAAATTTTAATTTAGTTTAAATTTGCAGCACACAACATCCTTCCTTCTAACTGTGGATCCTGTTCTGAAACTTGTGTTTACAAGGCCGTTGAGGAGTGGTCTGAATGCTAGGCATCCACCAGTGCCTTCCATTTGATTGTCAGTCACGCTTCAGTTACACCATTCCTGTGGACTCCAATTTTTTCAACTTATAAAATGAGGCCCATGGGATGGATCAGCATTTCATAAGATGTGATTAATGCAAATATTCATGCTTATCACATGCAGAGTTGAAATTTTTACTTGTTACATGTTCAAGGTTATTTTAATTTGTGTTAAGAAAAAAAAACCACACATCAAATATATGAATATGGCTGTAGTGATCATACCAGTTAAAACCAAGGATTGTCTTTACATTATTTTATAAAAATCTGTTTAACATAAATGCCAATTTCATATCACATTTGGCATATAATGGTTTGAGTGGTACACAGTGAAATTATGAGGATTATGCAGAAATGGAAAAAATGCTGTTGTTGAGGACATAGCTTTGTGAAAACTTGCTCCATAGATTTGAACCCTGAGCCGCAAGGCAGTCCACTTTCTTAACGGATAGGGCAGAGTTGTAGAAGTGAAATGTGGGGAAACTGCCCCAGGAATTCAAGACCGAAGTAATGACAAACGGGAATATAAGAAAAGAATATTCTAGGGAAAGCAATATTCTCCTCACAGAGATTTTTAAATAACATGACCTCTAAAAAAGAAAGAAAACACCTATACTCCCAACCACAAAAGTATGCCTGTTTTAAGAGACCCCAAATGCTACACTGCGGCACAGACTGTAGGTACCTGAGAAGCTCCACTCTGTGAAGCCCTGAAGCAGGTGGCTGCATCTCTACAACAAGACGATGCTGAAAGCACTATATACTTTCTCTCCTAAGAGTCCTTTAAATTTTTTTCTCATTCTGCTTTCTGGCTTGAGTGGATCAATGCCAAAGATGCAAGTCTCTCCCTAGGACACTACCAGATCCAGTGGAAATTGAAGAACTTTCTTTCTTGAGAAGTACAATTAAGAAAACTGTGCGTTCCGCTCTAACAACTCGGGAATGAAGTAGCCATATAGGCTGCTGTGTGATTTTTAAACAGATACAGAAAATGCATTAAAAGTTGACTACTTTTTTGAAGATTCTCCAATTGCAGTTTGCACAAAGGAGCACAAAGACTGCAGCCACCCCTATGTATGTTTTAGACTTATGGAGAAAATAACCACAATTTGCTATTTTTTTAAAAGATTTCTTTTATTTTTACAAAGTCAGATTTACAGAGAGGAGGAGAGACAGGGGGAAGATCATCCGTCTGAAGATTCATTCCCCAAGTGAGCGCAACAACCAGTGCTGCACCAATCCGAAGCCAGGAGCCAGGAGCCAGGAACTTCTTCTAGGTCTCCCACGCAGGTGCAGGGTCCTAAGGCTTTGGGCTGTCCTCAACTGCTTTCCCAGTTCACAAGTAGGGAGCTGAATGGGAAGTGGAGCTGCCGGGATTAGAACTGACGCCCATAGGGGATCCTGGCGCATTCAAGGTGAGGACTTTACCTGCTAGGCCACGGCGCCAGGCCCCACAATTTGCTATTTTTATAGACATCTCCATAGCCCACCAATTTGCAGCACAGCTACCGAGAAGAAATGAAGAATGAAACTCCCAAGGTCTTCATGTTTCTAGCCATGAGACTAACCAAAACCTGAAAAATAACCAAGCCAAATTGCTTGTTTCTCTAAGTAAACTCTCACGAATCTGTTGGTGCAGAAACCCAAGTCCTCCCAGAAATTACATTGCTGCCCCGTGCACAGAACACACAGCTCCCTCTGCTCCCTGGGGAGTTAAAATAGAGGAGAGCATGTCAGGATCAAGTGTGGATTTGTAGGAGAAAAAAACATTAGTGCTGGGCACCAAATCTATTGCTACTCTCTTTCCATTTTTAGCCATAATAATTCTTTAACATTTACCATTTACTTCAGAGCATCCCTCCCCGCTGACCACCAAGGAAAATCTAGAAAGTTTAATTTCTCTCGTTTCCAATACAGAAATCTATTAAATCAAGCCACAGATGTGAATCTAGTTTGGGGGCATTGTAGCTCAGTAAAAATGATGTTATATATGAATTCATCTTAGACTTTACATTAAAGAGGTTGGCACTGTGTCATAGCAGGTAAAGCCACCAGCTTTGGCACTGTCAACATATGTGGGCACTGGTTTGAGTCCCAACTTTCAACCTAGCTCTCTGCCAGTGCACCAAGGAAAGTAGCAAACGATGGTCCAAGAACTTTCACCCCTGCACCCACACGGGAGATCTGGGAGAAGCTCCTTGGTTTCGGCTTCAGACTGGTCCAACTCCAGTCATTATGACTATTGGGGTAGAGTTGGGAGTAGTTGAACTGGGGGGGGGGAGGGTGCTGAGGGTTGAACCAGTGGGTGGAAGATCTCTGTCTCTCTCTGTCTCTGTCTCTCCCTTTGTCTGTGTAGCTCTCTTTCAAATAAATAAAAATATCTCCACTTTAAAAAATAATTTAAACTACAGTATTCCAGAAGCAATAGAGTATCATTTTCTGTGCATAAAGAAACAAACAAAAAAAGCCATTATAGTCCATTCAAACAGATTGGATAAGGCATATGTGAAATAAAAGGTGATTCAACCATCACCACAGTAAGATAACACGTTCAGAAGCCAGACTGAAGAGTTAGGCCTTTCTCCATACTTAAATTGTCTTGTTAGTTTTTCCTAAATCATATTCATTGAATCATCTTACATTCAAGAATAACTGTCATTAAATGGGAAATTATTTTCTACCAGCACAATTCAAACGTTTGATTAGATACATATAATTTAGTTCAATCCTTACAACTGTGTTATTGCAGATGAGGACATGCAGACACTGTAAGCGTGAATAATGCTGTCTAGGGTCACATACTTCAGTGATGGAGACGGCATATCAAATGCTTGTCTTTTCATCATCGCCTGAAACCTGAAGCAAGCCAGAAAGCAAGGGAAATTCTGGGGTTTGAACATTTAGCTCACAGAACATCCCCATAAGAGCAAGTAAACATTACAAACACTTTGAATATTTGCACTTCTCTTTTTCTTATAACTACAAAAAAATACTTGCTGCTTGCTATTTAAGAAATAATCACACAGTGAAAAAATTCAGTGTGTGTCTGTCTTTCAAAGCTTAAAATATTTTTAATTTCCCCAGAAGGTTTCCCCTTTTCATTCCCAGTGCCACAGCAATCTCCTAAGAACATCAATTTAAAACTTACATGTAGGGTAGTTCAGCATAGCAGTTGACAGCACCACCTAATACATGCATGTCCCATATCAGAGTGCCTAAGTTTGATACTCAGCTCAAGTGCTTGACTCCAGCTTCCTGCTAATGCAGAACCTGGAAGGCAGGAATGATTCAAGCAGTTGGGCCCCTGACACTCATATGAGCGACCCTGAGTGAATTCCCACATCCTAAGTTTTGGCCAGGCCTATTCTGGACAGCATGGGCATTTGGGGAGTAAGCCAGTAGATAGGAGTATGCTTGTTCTCTCTCTTTCTCTCTCTCTTCTTTCTTCCCTTCTTCCATCCCTTCCTTCCCAAATAAATCTTTTAATTTTTACAAAAACATTTAGTCCATATATACTTGGAATTTTACCTGCTGGTTACATTTTTATGAATTTATTTGGTTCCTCAGCTAACTTGTAAATTTCTTCTGATAAATTTCTTCTGAATAAAACCAATACTATAGATTGGTGATGAACAGAGCAAAAGTCCTGAAGCAGCACATTGTGGATATAAGGGCTTTGTAATCACCCTAGATGAACATATGTACTTTGTTTCTGGCTTATCTGCTAAACTGTTAACCATCAAAAGGAAAATTCCCTCCCTGAATACAAGGGATTTCACAATTTCTTTATGTATCTTTATGGTACAAACTAAGCTTACCATGAATCAAAATTTCATGTATATTAATTAACTTATCCCCCGCTACAATTGAGAGTAAGAAAAGTTGACTCCTGGCCAAGGTCACGCAGAAGCAGGTACTCATTTGGCTCCTATGCCTTTGCTCTTAGCCGCATGCTGTGCAACAGAACAAAAGCAAGGCTACATGTTATGAACTGTCTGTCCTCTTGGGTAAGTTAGTAAGAAATGAAAGGATTGACGATGCTGGTGTTTGGGGAGTATTCTAATAATTTATACATACTAGTAAGTTCAGAGCAAGAGAGATTTGCTAGAATCAAAGAAACATTTTGTAAAAGGCTTTGATATAACTGAGAAAATGGAAACAGGAACTCAATGTACAACGAATAGACAAGAGGAAAATGCAACGTTATTGGTGTCATTGACTTCTTACTTTCATGTATGCGTTTTTGAGTGTTTTGTTGAGCCATTCAACGACCACAGCCATAGGCTCTCAATAAGCCTCAGAATCCAATGATGAAAGAGGTCAAAAGATGAATCCACACCTATAATGCCCACAGCCAATGTGTTTGTGTTAGGACGCTGCACCCCCTAGTGGACAAAGATTTAACTGGAAGGGATATTTTCCTAGACTCATCCCAACATAATTTAATAGACAACGGTCAATTTTACAGAGGTCCTTGTAAATCTAAGGACAACTCTCATGGTCTCTAAGGTATGCTTATTTTTATTTATTTAAAGAATGAAGCATCTTGGTGAAAGTTTTTTTTTGTCAGTCTAGGAAGAAATCTGGCTGTATTCAGATTTCTTCCACTTACTGTTGAAAGGAAAAATTCTAAAGAAAAGATGGCTTTTTCTTTCTGTGTAGGGGTGAGCCAAGGAGAGAACATGTAACAGCATCCTTCTACCCTGAGTGTCCAGGAGGGAGGCAAATCTGTTATCAAACAGTTGATCAAACTATTTCCTGTGGTGTAAACAAGAGCCTGGGCAGGGACCCAAGCTCATTATCTCCAATGTAGAGATAAAGAAAAGTCCAAAGATTCACTGTTTTGTTGGATGAAAAGACCAAACAGTTCTCCCTGCACATCGCAGCCACCCAGCCCGGGGACTCAGCTGTACTTCTGTGCAGTGAGTACACACTGCTCCTGCAGGCACCTGCGTACTATACCCAAACCTGTGACTGCGGCTGAAACCTCGGCTCCTTTCCTTCATCACAGACTTTCTAGTAAAACATTTTCCACATTCTTTGCTCATGTGGAAACTAATGCATACACAGCATGCACTGAGGCATTTATCAAAACTGTATGTATGCTGGTGGGTACCATTACCTGGCCTGGTCCAGGCTGCTCCCTATCATAGTTCTTGTGCTCACCTGCAGAAATTGTTTCCTGACAGAGGAGTTGCTCAAGCTCCTCCTTCAGAACCTCTCCCAAAGCCCGATCTTGTGTACACCGATGGATCCATGTGCCAGCCCTACTTAGTCTACCTCCCGTCCTAACTGGCCTTCATTTCTTCTGGTTACTTCTGGTTACCATTACTGTTGGGTGTTACAGCCCAGCCAAGCCTGGTCCACACCCAGACACAGCTCACACATGGCTCAGCAGGGGCAGAGACCCAGCCTAACCCATCCTACACCTACTCTGGTTCTCACAAGCGTGTGTGTACTGGAGTCTAGTCTAGCCTAGTCTAGAGCACCCCAGAACCAGTCCACACTTGTGCTGAGGGACACTGCAGCCATATCCAGACCAGACAGCATCCTCCATTATAGCCTTCAAACTCACCAGCAGGAACCACAATTCCAGCCAGGGTGTCTCCTTACCTCCCCATCCAGGCCTGTTCACAGCCATAGATCTTGTGCATGTGCCCATGGTTGCTCTGACCCAACTTGGCATAGTCTCTAACCAGTCTTGGCCCTTACGTTTGGATGCTATAACCTGGCCTAACTTGGCCTGCCCCCAGTTCCACCTCTCACTGGAGGGTGCTGCCACCTGGCACTGCTCAGTCTGCTCCTGTTCCTGGCTCATGCAAACTGGTAGGTATGACAACCTAGCCTAGCATGACATGCACTCCAGCCTGGTTTCTGCATTTGCTGTTGAGCTAAGGTTTGAATGGCCCTGCCTGCTTTGCCCTCTTCCAAAACCAACCCACACATTTGCCAACAGTAGGAACTACCTTGCCCAACTTGCCTGACTCCACCTTGGCCTTGTATGAGCTGAAGAATGTTGCAGCCCAGCCCACCTCACAACTTGTTTTAGGGTACCCATGCAGGTACTGCAGCCTGGACCTGCCCAGACTATTCTCGGTCCCTGTACTCATGAGCAATAGCCTGGTCACATCTAGCTCAGCCCATCACCACCCCAACTCTGGCTAACTAGCAGAGCTTGTATTTCCACAAAGTTTGGCCCACATATCCCCCACAGAATCTACCCCAGGAACTGGTTCTCTCATGTGCTGGTTAGTGTCATGGCCCTGCCTAATGTGACCCATCCCCAGTTCCAACATTCAGTCAAGTACTAGGATCTAGCCCTTCTAGAAAGATCCCCAGCCCTAGCCTTCATGAGGAGTGGCGTGTGGTGGTCAGCAATGTTCCATGATAACAAGCCCTACTCAGGACTTCCATGTGGGCTGGTGCATCAGTCTGATCCATACAGATTTTCCAGTCTCTCCCCTCCAAACCTCCACTTCTCAGTCCCCTCGCTTGCCTGCAAGTACAGTGGCCCAGTCTTTGGGAGTCCCTCAGGATTCATTCCTCATATGCTCGTACAGTTGCCTTATCTATGGATGTCCTTAGGCAGTAATTCCATACAACCAAGACCCCAGAGCTCATCACCAGGCGGCCAGCAGGCGAAACCTGGCATTGTTGGTGCTCCAGCTGCCCTCAAGCCCAGGATTCACTCACTGCTTGGCAGCAATAGCTGAGGCTAGGGCTGCAAACAGTGAGTCCAACACGAATCAGATACCCCCAGAAGCTAACACCTTGCTGGCAGCTCCATCCACCCAAACCCCAAGGTCCGAAAGTCACTATATTTTTCATCCCAAAATACTATCATCCCATCTGACAAGGGGTTAATAATCAGAATATGTAAGGAACACAGTGACTCAATAATTTAATTTCAAGTAATTTTAGATTTGACTTAATGATTTTAAATAGTATGTTTTTTAATGGGAAGTAAAAATGGGTGTTGTGACACAGTGAGTTAAGCCACTGCTTTGGTAACCACTATACCACCAATGCTTCCAAGCCACTGCTTTGAATGCCCAGAGTAGCTGGGATTAAATTCTGCCTCTGCTTCTACTTAGCATCCTGTTAATGCACAGGAAAAGTGGCAGGTGATGAGTCCAGTTCTTGTTCCTGCCACCCATGTAGGAGATCCAGACGGGATGACCTGATTCCTGGCTTTGGTGTGACTGTTGCAGGTATCAGCTAGCCAATAGAAGTATGTGTCTGTCTATGTGCCTGCCTTCTCTACCTTTGTCACTCTGCCTTTGGCTTAAATAGAAATAAACAAATACACTTCTGAAAATAGTCAGTAGTTCCAAATAGACTTTGCTCAAATGAGGACAGAAGACAGCCCGCCGGTATATGGAGAAAATGCCAAGCATCTTTAATTATCATGGAAATACAAATCAAAACCACACAAGATGATGCAGTTTACTTCCGTTAGAATGGTTGTTATCAAAAAGACAAAAGGTAATGAATGTTGATAAAGATGTACAGAAAAAGTAGACCCTTGACAATCCATGTTGGAGAGAATGTAGTTTGGGCCAACAATTGTGGAATATAGTGTGTAGGTTCTCAAAATATTAGGAGTAAAGCCACCTTATGGTGTCTCAATTGCAGGGCTGGGTACGTATTTGAAACAAATTAAATCACTCTGTCCTAGAGATATCTTCATTTCATGCTGATTACATCACAATTGACAGCAGCCAAGGAAAGAAAACAACCTAAGTTTCCATCACCAATGGATGGATTAAAAGAGGTGGCATGTATACACAATGAGATACTGGTCCTTAAAAATGGTGAAAACTTGTCACTTGCAACATGATCGAACTGGAGGTCATTAAATGAAATAATCTGAGTGCAGAAATGCAAGTACCACATGACTTCATTTGTACATAGAATATAAAAAAGCTGAACTCAAAGTACCTGCCTGGGTACAGGCCAGGCTAGGCCAGTCCATAGCACCCACTTGCAGATCCAAGAACCAGGATGAGATGCAGGACAGGCTGGATCAGGTTGCAACATCAGCCAGTTCACATTAGTGCCAGGCCTGGTGGCTGGACGGGCTGGGCTGGGCTGGACTGAAGCACCCACCAGCATGAGCTGGAACTGGGGGTAAGCCAGGCCATACCAGGCTATAGCATCCTCCAGCAAGTGCTGAGGTGAGGTGGGCCATGCCAGACTGGGCTTCCTCAGCACACACCAGCACACGTGATACCTGGGGTGGGTTAGTGGGTGCTGTTGCAAACCAACCCAATAGAGGGAGAAGCAGGGAGGAGCAGGGAGGAGCAGGGGTCTCTCTTGCTGGACTACTGCTGCCACTGGTGAGCATAAGAGCTTAGAAAGGGGGCAGCCCAGGCTGGGCAGGGTTTCAACTCCCGTTGACCTGCATGTGTACTAGGTTAAGGGGGAGAGTCAGGTCTTGGATCACTTCAGACAAGGATTCTTCAGGGATTTCCCCAAGTGAACCTCTGAACTCAGAACTTCAACCATGGGGAGAATCATAGGATCTGTGGTCTGACCGTGGAGTGCATGTATCAGAATTGGTCCTCCTCAGTGACTTGGGCGGAGTGATGGGCAGCATACCCAGATGCATATGGAAGATACGGTAGTCCATTGGGGCCTACAGAGAACTTCTAGCACCATAGCAGGGAAAGGAGGGCAGAGCAGATTGGTCAAGTATCCCAGCCAAATATTAAGAGCGAATATCCAGGCAAATGGAGAATCTAAGGTGGACAGTGTCAGCCATTGGATCTTGGAAGGATTTCCTCATCCTTGGAATGGGAAAACTGATAGTATTTCAGAAGTATTGAAACCACCAAAGCAGAACCATTGGAGCATGCTCCATACCAGGGACACTGGGAGAAGATTGGGTGGCTGTTCCCCATCGGGGGTACTGAGGCGTTTGGGAGGCTCAATGTGCCTTTTCCCCTTGTCTCTTCCCTTCCCTCAGACACAGGAAGAAAAAAAAAGGAAAATGCAGAAACAATGGTCTCACTTACTTTCCCCTAACCCTCCACTCTTCTCACCCTAATTAACTATGTAAACATCAACAAAAATAAATCTTAAGAAAAACCCATAGTACCCTAATAGTTATGTACAACTTCTGGGTAACAGTTAAAATTTAAATAAGATGCTAAAGACTGATATTTTGCTAATAAGAACTTTTCAGGAGAAAAAGCAACACTATTGAAGTCAAATGTTTCTGAGTTACATCATTGTTGAAAGGAGAAAGCTGTGAGGCCCAGACAGAGAACAGGCCATCCACAGAACACCTCTGGGATGCTTTGAAACAATATCTTATCCTTCCCTATTTCAGTGACACTGAGGTAAAGTTCAAGTTTCACAAAGCAGGCAAATACTTCTGCTCAACTCTAAGCAGAACTGCCCTCCAGGAAACTTGTCACATAGATGGAAACTCAGCTCACTGGGTTTCCTGGAGACCACTCTCCAGATACTCAGATGAAAGATCTCCATGACCTCAGTGTCACGATGTGGCACTCAGATCCACAATAAGCAACAATTCAGGCCCAGTTACTGTTTAGGCTCATCTAACTCTTCAGCCATCTGAAAGCCCCTTCTCAGAATCTGGTATAGAGTTATACTAGAAAGAAATTCTGGAATATCCATGGTAAATGTCTGTTCACATGCATGGAGAGAAAGTAAGGTAGGTTGGAGTGACTGACACTAGTTGTAAGCAAATAATTCAGCACAGAGAAATGAATGGCAGTGACAGTTGTGTAAGAGTGAAAATAGACCCAATAACAAGGAACTGTATACTTAAGTTGGTAGTTATGCTACGTGCACACTTTGACAACTAAAAATAATTTACACAAATTTTAAAAGATGTTTACCTTAAAAATTCTATTCTACACATCTGTGTTCCAGATGCAAATAAAAGAGGAAGAAACAAAATAGAGTCATGTTATCAACTAATCATTACTATCCAAATTTTAGGGCACAAGAAAATGGAGACTGGTTAGAGATGGAAGGAGGAAATCAGGGACAATAAAAAGGCTTGGTGCGGGCTCAGTGCTGTAGCCTAGTGGCTAAAGTCCTTGCTTTGCACACACCAGGATCCCTTATGGGCACCGGTTTTAATCCCAACAGCCCTGCTTCCCATTCAGCTTCCTGCTTGTGAACTGGGAAAGCAGTCGAGGCTAGCACAAAGCTTTGGGACCCTGCACCCACATGGGAGACCTGGAAGAAGTTTCTGGCTCCTGGCTTCGGATCGGCACAGCACCAACTGTTGTGGGCACTTTGGAATGAATAAGCAGACAGAAGATTTTCCTCTCTGTCTCTCCTCTTCTTTTTATATATGACTTTCTAATAAAAAAATAAATCTTTAAAAACACATGTTTGGCTCGTGGACTCTTTACTGAGTGTAACAGGCCTGCGTGTCTCCACATGAAGAACATAAAAGTTCCCCTAATGAATTAAGAAAAGCAGGTTTTTCCTGAAAAGTATTGAGAACATAAGGAGATATTTTGTATAACATTTTAAAAAGAATTATGATTTGTTGCTTTCAATGTTTTGTTTTAATAGGAAGTTCTTAATATGAGAAAATTGGACAGAATTTTTAACATTTATACTGAAGAAAAGTGCAAGAATTATAATTTTTTTTTAAATGTGGAAAAAGTACCATTGAGGAGTGAGTTATCCTAACAAGCAATGCAATTTTCTCTGAAAACTATATCTGGAATGGGATTTAGCAAATATATCAATAGAACTAAACTTCAAAAGTAGAAGCATGTAGAGAAAAGGAGAGTCCGTTTAATACATCAAAATGGTGATTAGTTTCTGCACAGAGTTTGCATCTCTACGTGGGAGATGTGCTATTTGCCCTTTTAAGAGCTACTGACTACCAGTTACATCATGGACAAAGCTGAAGAGGGGTGAAAAAAAACAGCAATATGGAAATCGAGCTTTGGCCTGCTAACAATGTGGAAAAGATGAAATAATTTCTTGCTATGAAGTCTGTTACATGCTAGGTACTTTTGAAAAGCAAATGCAAGTACTTTCACCTACAGAAGACAAGCCTAAACAAATTAATTCAATTAACAATATGAAACAATAGGATTCCATGCGTATGACTTTTCTGAGTTTTCTTTCTTATGTTCTTAAATTTTTATTGTTTCATTTACATAATAAATTTCATGCATTTTACAATACAGATTTAGGAGTGTAGTGATACTCCACCCTCTGTCTTGCCCACATTCTCACCCTCCCACCTCCACAAAGCTTTTTTAAAACAGAAAACAAAGAGTGCTTCCAAGGCCTCTCTTATTTAAACAATGCATAGAATAGAATAGAATAGAATAGAATAGAATAGAATAGAATAGAATAGAATAGAATAGAATTAATATAATACATATTCATTAAGCATTTGTCAATCAATTTGAACTGATAATCCAATTACTCATCCAAATTTTACTGACTTTTCCATCATGTATTTATGAACTTTCTTAACCAATTCTTATTGTCCAATCTAATGACCAAATGGGAAATTCTTTACATTCTCTTCCATAATTTCTCTTAAGTTCTGCATGTCTAACTTCAGGTCCAAGGTTCAGGGATTGGAATGTTCGGGTGAGTGGTAACTCTGGACACACTCTATGAACCTGGAGAAATGTCTTCAGAGACAAGGTGTTCTCCCTCCACCCCAACAGCTGTGCTGCCACAGCCCTTCCACATCCTGTCAGACATAGTGAGTCTCTACCTCAGGCCCCCTAGCAGCTGATATCTCAAAGAGACTTTGAGGGTTTTTGTGTAACTCCCTACAAGAGTCCTCTCACAGTGTCATCATTCAGTGCACAGAAGTACACAGCTGAGTCTCCCAGCTGTGAAGTGGAGATGATAAGGCTGATGGATTTCCTTTCCTTCTGGAAGTTCAGTGAGTAGCGGCCTTGTGTTGTATTGTGCTGGCTGTAGGAGTCCTGACGAATAAGGAAGATCATCTCCCCAGTGCTGGGCTGCTTATACCAGTAGAGACTGTAACTTACAGCACTGACCTCATATGTACAGTCCAGGGTCACAGGTTCTTTCTCTTGCACCAATATTGTTGGTTGGGCTTGAGTTACCTTCTGGGCAATACTAGATCCTGAAGATTAAAAGAATCAGAAAGTTTAGGGATGGGTGGCATAACATGATGAATTTTGATGTTCATAACCCATTACCCTTCTTTCCCAAAGTCCCCATAAAATGCTTCCTGAACCTCCAGACCTTAGGTCTTGGAGGAGTCCCATTCCCACTGGCTCCATTCCTACCCAGCCACAGTGAAGACAGGATCACCAGGAGAAGGCTGGAGACCAACATATTTTAGTTCTTCTCCAAGATAGAAAATATCTTGTTCTTCTTTAGTTCCAGACCTTTGCACTGCCAAGTCAGCCTGCCAAGCACAGGAAAGAACTAGAGGGCTATGAGCTCTGCTGCTGCAGAGCTGGAACAGGAAGCAGAGATTTCCTGGTGTAGCAAACTGGGGAGTATCAAGTCAAACTTTTCTTTGCACTCTCCAAGAGTCCCACCCACCCTGAAGTTGCTTTTGAATTGACTGATTCTCCATTTAATTGCAATAAAGTCTGAAAATTAGCATAGTTGTATTGAAAGGAAAATTGGTGAACTGACCAACCTCTATGTTTGGCTGTTGCATCTGTGTTGGAAATGGGAAGTTGATACTTGTTTTAAAGTTCTGTATAGAATGGATACTGTGCACAATTCAAGATGTGGAAATGGTGTGTGCTCTCTACCTGCAGGTATAACAATATCCATACTCACTTCCAACACGTGTCCAGGGCCATCTCTTGAGAACAAACAGCTACAAAAAGGAAATTAATGTCTCTTTACTAAAAAGTTTAAAATGAAGTCTCCCATAATTGACTTCATTGAGTTCTGACAGTCTCATTTTATTCTTGATTTGGCCTGGACAGCCAAATTAGATAGCAGAGTTGGATTATTCAGCCATCAACGTTTGAGCTTCCGTTTTTCCCAGTATTTCATGTAGAACTCAAAGTGAGCCACAGAAAACTACTATGGTCTGTCTGCCTGATTCTGAGGGGAAAATGCCCTACATGATTCGACACATCTCCTTGGGATAGCTGATTATAGACACAGTAACTATGGTTAACTATTATTTAAGTGTGGTTGTAAAAATAAGCCAGTGCCTTCATGGTATTGCTGGACAATGCGACAAACAATAAGGACCCATTGCTTAACATAGCATACTTCTTAGAAACAAATATTTGTGGCACTGCAGATTAAGCTGTCATCTGTGACATCACATTCCACAAAGGGATCTTAATTTGAAGAAGCAAAGGAGTTGAGGCTCTGCCCCAGTCACAGGTTTGGGTACAGGACACAGGTGCCTGGGGAGCACTGTGTACTCGCTGCACAGAAGTAGACAGCTGAGTCCTCAAGCTGGGTGGCTGTGATGTGCAGGGAGATGTGCTTGGCCTTCTTATCCAACAAAACAGTGAATCTTTGGTCTTGTTTTTTATCCACATTGGAGCGAATGTCTATGATGAACTTGGGCCCCTGCCCAGCTTCTTGTTTATACCATGGGAAATAGTCTGATGAACTGTCTGTGTAGGTACAGTTGATAACAGATTTGCCTCCCTCCTGGACACTCAGGGTAGGAGGACGCTGCTCCACGTTCTCTCCTCGGCTCATCCCTATGCAGAAAGAAAAAATCATCATGATTCTCCAGAATTTTTCCTTCCAACAGTAAGTGGAAGAAATCTGAATACAGCTAGATTTCTCCCTAGACTGACCAAAAAAAAAAAAAAACTTTCACCAAGATGTTTCATTCTTTCAATTAATTGATTAATTAAAATCTCAACTCACAGTCCAGCTGCAGCCACAAGAACGGGAATAAAATTACAATGGATATCTTCATTATTCTTTCCAGTGAAGATCAATCGTAGACCTGTAATCTCCACTCAGGAGATCTACTTCTAACTTCAACTCGACTTTTCTCCAACAAACCTGGTGTGTCGTCTACCCTGTTTGTCTACCCAGCCAATTAGAAAAAAACGTTTCATCTGCCTTAAACCTTGCTTTCTTCTTACTCGACACCAGCTGAGGCACACTGCCATCTTGTGGTCACATCTCTCACTACTGAACCCACTGAGTGAATGTTTTAATCCAGACGAATTTGGAAGTAGGGAAGTAGCAGTACATCTAAGCGAGTAGGTCTTAAATCAGAGACTAAATGCACAGTAATTATATTAAGACAATGATTGATACTTATACACTCTTCCGGGAAATAAGTAGATGTTATTGAAATTTATTTCAAGATGGACTGAGCATACATGTTTGAAATGAAGAAAACATGGCTGTCATAGAAAAAAAGAATCGTATCTTTTTTTTCAAGCCTAATTTGTCTGTCACAGAAAAAAAGTCTTAAAAGAGCATGCAAGCAAAGGTCAGAATAAAAGAGGACAACTCAACATTTCAAAGGTGTGGTATCTCAGATTCTGCTGCCACAACCTGGCCTTCCCCGTTCCCTTGCTAGTGCCAGGAAATAGTACCAACAGTCAAAATAGGGAATTTTCCTTCAGTAAATATGAGCATGATAAAAATCAAAAGACTAAACCCAAATGACCATTCCAGGAGATATTACCAAGGCAAACTTAAGGAACAATTGTGATAAGAAAACTGACATACTCTTAAGAAATTCTTTTCAATTGCTGTTGAGCTTGTGTTCTGCCAAATGATGAACAAAAAGGTAGAGATTCTCAAAAATCATCAGGTTGGGGATTCGAAAAAAAAGACATTCCATATGTGTTTGCTTTTGGGATACTTTTATTTTCTGATGCCAAAATGGATGACATTACAAAGACATGTGCCTAAAGGCAGTGGCTGATTAAGACCTTAGTGGGAATCCCTCTAGAGGGCCAACAATCTGCCTGTAGTGGATTTCTGGTGCTTTGGCCATTGCAGGCCTAGAGTGCACACCCTGTTTTCTCCTGAACTCACTGAAATAGTCTTTTACCAAACTGTTACTAAAGTCTGTACATTCTGTAAAGCCCTGAAGTCATCTCGTTGTTAACTACCCTTCCTGGTATCTCTGCAGAAGTAAATCTGTGACCTGAATGAGGTCAGCACAAATAGGAGATTGAATCAGGAGAATAACGAGATCCTGTCCCTGAAAGCGACTGTCTCACTCCTGAAGTAGAAGCCCCAGCCCTATAATTTGATCTCATTATTGTGTAGAGTGAGAAAATATGTAACCTCTCATTCATATTTCACAACATTAAGGATTAAACGCAGTTGTTACGAAGAATCTCATTTCATTATGTAAATGCATGCGAATGTGTGGCTTTACACATAGGAAAGTCAGCTGTAAGAATCTTCCATTCTCTCACCTATACATTTGAATTCTCAAATTCTTCGTTAGACAAATTTCTCTCTTCTTTAACAGAGATATTTTAGGTTAATACCAGGGAACATTCAAAAAGTACATGTGAATTGGGCATTACAAAAAAGACTATACATTAATTTCTAATTTTTCTTGTACAAAAATATATTTAATTCCTATTTCCCCACAGACTTTTGAAAGTCAGTCTTCTCTCTGTACTTAGAAAGGATATTCACTAATACACCCTGTTGCCCCCAAACCATCCACACACAGTTCAGTTGCTGCCAAGCCATATGAGCATGAATAAAGCTTAGATGTCTTCATTGCTCTTCCCAGTTAGGACTAGTACTAGATTTCACACACTTGCCCTTTTGTATTAAGACAACACCAGCTGAATGTAATGGTCTGAATATGACCATTCGTGCAGAGTACAGTTCCATAGAATAACTACACCACAAGTATCACCACAGAATCCCCAACTCTTTAATGAATTCCTTGAATATTACCTGACTCATTGCAAAGGATTGGCATGGGAAAACTTTTCCAGCACATTCGTGGACTGTCAGCTGCGTGGGGACAACATGCTCCTTAGTCTCCCATTCCCAGTTACTATTTTTGCTGATAATATACTAAATTATATACATTGTGTTTTCATTCTTCTTTTAAGGGGTGTCCACCTGGAATAACAAATGTACATTGCCATTTTTAGGAAAATTACTCGTAAAATACCTAGGGTTGAGGGTGGCACCATCACGTTTGCTTCACTCTTACAAGTCTCTGATGAGCTGATTTACTACTAGCAGAATAGCAATGAGTCAGACTTCTTTTTCAAAATGTTAAATGGTATAAATTAGAACACTGGTTCTGATGAGGCTTTTCCAGATCCAAAGCGCAGATCAAAGCGACTTGGCTTCCATCAGACAGGTTCTCCTTATTCAGCAAATATGGTACTTCAGGAATGAGACAAAGGAAAGAATGCTACTGACAAAGCAAGTAAATCCAGTTTCTTTTCCACCAGTTCATTTACTTCTGGTTTCATAACTGGCATCTTAGGTATAGTGTCTGCCCCTGTAAATTAATTTAAACCGAAGAATTTCTAAGGGTTCATTTATCTCTAACATTTGTTTAAATTATTTAACAGGATAGATGTTTAATGAGAACTGGTTTATGCAACATGAAATTATGCAAATGGGGAAAACTTGTCCTGCATCATGAAATGTCAAAATCATTACCGTGTCCATGTTTGAACTAGTGTATCTGAAACTATCCCTAACAAATCCTTGGAGATCTCCAGAAACGGAGACACAACTCCTGGGATGAGTTCACATCTAGATTTTTCACTTTTCCTAAAGCATTGATAATGGATAACAGATCAGGAAAACCCTATTCTATAGGGAAGTGGAATGGAGAAAACCTACAGCTAATGATATGGAGTTGAACGCCGTGTATGAACCATGGATAAGCAGAATACATCTTTCTGAAGTTGTATTTTATGTATTGAGATCTATATCATCCCATTGGCTTGTTGTAGGGGAAAATGACTCAGCAACTTGGAGAACCAAAAAAATGATGTGAGTTTACAAATAGGTAAAGCAAATTTACATTCTCAAACAGCTTGATGGTTCTCTGGCTTTTAGCTCTCTCCTTCTAAGTTTAGCTTTGGGAGTTCAAGATTTCCAGCCATGACTGGCTACATTATTTCCGATAGCACAAAATTAAAATTTGGAATCTTTTGTTCAAATGCAGGAAAAAATTGCTATAAGACAATAAAGGGGAATCTATTTAAAAATAGTGCTGACAAAACACAGTGACATTTATGACATAGAAGTAACAACATAAATTTCTAAATTGTTAAAAGCATGTTTCATGTCGTAATTTATGTAACATACAAATAATCTATTAATATATCCTAATAGTAGTATTTTTTACCTCACATTTCTGAAAATTAGTTCATTATGTCATAAAAATTGATACTTTCAGCAGCTTCATTTCCAAGCACTGTGATTAAAAGCAATTTCAGATGCTCCAGACAAATTCAAGATTGCAAACAGAATTTCTCATCATTTCCAATTTGAAACAAATATTTCTGCTGATGTAATTGATACTGGACTCTGAAGAACATTTTACATACTATAATACTTGCATTAATATCTCATAAATAAGCTTGAAATAAATTTGACTAAATCAAAGTTTGATATGCTGAAAAGAGTTTTTCAAAGCTATCTAGCTCTTCTTACAAATCAGTTTCATGTAAGTATGAACTTAATTTTAAGCGTTAGTTAAAAGATGAAACTATTAAAAATATCAAAACAGGGACTGGCATGATGGCTTAGTGGCTCAAATCCTCACCTTGTATGTGCCAGGATCACATATGGGTGCCAGTTCATGTCCCAGATGCTCCACTTCCCATCTAGCTCCTTGTTTGTGGCCTGGAAAAACAGTAGAGGACAGCCCACACCTTGGGACTCTGCACCCCATGAGAGACCTGGAAGAAGCCCCTGGCTTTGGATCAGCTCAGTCCCTTCTGTTGCAGCCACTTAGAGAGTGAACCAGTGGATGAAAGATCTTTCTCTTCCTGTTTCTCCTTTTCTTTGTACATCTGTCTTTCTAGTGAAAATAATTTTTTTAAAATAAAAAAGAATGTCAAGACAGCAGTAGCAGGGCACTAAACAAGCAACTGTCTCCCTTCTGAGGCTGAAGCCGCTGTTTGCCACTATATGGGTCTAACCCCAGAGGCTGGCTGTGCTCCCTGCCTCGCTGGGGTCTGCTCATGTGGTTTCGTCTGACTTCTCGTGGTCTTTCTCTTTCCCAGTCACCATTAATGCATTAATGTACACTACCTGGCAAGGTTGGAATCCTGTGTGCTGTCACTGAACTGCTGCATACTTGAATTTGGGTTTGGGTTGTCAGAAGTCTCCATTTGTGTGGATTCCTTTAAGCAGTAGTGGAAGCTGTCTGATCTGGCTTTCAGACCTTAAAAGATGTTACAAACTCATAGGTAACAAATTCATTCAAAATGCAAAAAAAAAAAAAAACAACCATGGGTTTTAATATAACAAAATGAGAAGTCCAATGAGTTCTTCCTTATAAGGTGCTATTCAGAAAACAAAAACCAAAAAGGACAGTTCTAACAATGAAGTATGTAAGCACTTGTGTAGATTAAGTCAGTACTGCTTATGTGCTTGTTGTGACTCTGGAGTCTTATGTAACACATAACTCAGTGAATGCTCTGACGTCAGACTTACTTCGTGGGAATACTACACCACCCTCTAAATCAATAATCATGTGAACTCAGACTCTCACTAAGACTATCTAACATCACATTTAATTATTTGCAAAATGAGGAGCTACTGTCAGTCCTTGGTTCATGCATGTAGCAGACTAAATAGAAAGACTGACATTCAACAACATTAAGTATTTTTAATGCACCATGCATGTACACATACATATCTCACACATTCATTTCCTAGAAAATTGAACCATCTACAATTAACTAAGGAACTGGGATTTTTCTATTTCTAGGTCACTGTGTATTTTTTTTCCAAGTCCTTCTCAGTATAGTAATTTGCATGTAACTTAAGTATGATCTGCCAGGACATCTGATATAACAATACATAGGATCTTGACATCTTTATCAGTTACTCCTTGGTTCCATACTAGAGCCTTTTATATCCTGTACAATAATTTTTCAAGAGGAAAAGTATATGAAAATCAAGTGAACTGAATCTTGAAATGTCTAATTTAGTAAGGATAAAAGTGCTCCAATATCAATCAGAAAATACACAGCTGTACAAATACTGTGCAGAAGCCACAGACCTCTAAGAGAGGGGTGGGGTTACAAGCTCAGCTGCAGTTTGGGTGCAGGCAGCAGGTGACCTGGGAGCACTGTGCCTCTGCCGCACAGAAGTAGGTGCCTGAGTCAGCCATCTGGGTGGCTGCAATGTGGAGGGTGCTGTAGCGCTCCTGGGAATTAATGGTTGCCGTCAACCTTCCACTCTCCTTTGTCCCTAAAGCTATGATGAGAAGACTAGTAAGGCTGCTCCCGGGATTTTGCTGGAACCACTGGACACTTCTCACTGAAGTAGAAAAATTGCAGTTCAGGGTAGGGCTGGCTCCTTCCTGGACATTCAACATTGAAGGACTCTGCTTCACCTCCAGGCCTCTTATGCCTGCTAGCAAAGAAAAATAAAACACAAATGATCTTACTGGTGAATCAAAGATGCAGTTTCAAAACCTGTAAAATACCCCAGGAAACATCCATGAGAGGGTAGGACAGTGTCAGAGCTTTGTTCAGCTCTCCATACCCTTCCTCCCATATCCTTAACTCCCTCTTATGCAGTCCAAACTCACAGAAAATCTGAGCCAACAGAAGCCCTAGCAGAGTCCCCAGGCTTCTCTCCATGACTCCTTGCCTGGTTGTCAGGAAGTTCTCACTGTTGCTGTACTGGATAGCAAGTCTTGGACGCAGAGTTTGCTCTTACAGTCACTAGGTTCTGAGATATTCACAGAGAGCCATTCACATCTGAGCTCTGTCATTCATCATAGCAAGAAACTCCACCCACCAGGGCCCAGTGAAACTGCACAACATCGGCTCCAACATTGCAGGTGTGAACAGTTCAGGGGGCAGCAGTCAGTGTTTCAGGATATAAGCTATTTACTCTTAAACAGCTTACAGAACAGAAATGTATGGGAAAGTATGTGAAGAAGATGGACAGTAAGTACTACGGGGAAGAATCAATGTCTTGACAGGTTTAAGCAGTTTTGAACTATCACAAAAGGAAGTAACCATGTAGACCTAGAATTTAATAGTACAAAAATAGCATGCATTTGGTAATACTGAATGGCTTATTTTGTTTTCTAAAGTAGTGAATAAATCTTTTATTTATTTGAGTAGCAGAGCGACAGAAAGAGATTGATGGACATAGGGAGTGCCCGTACACTGGATCGCTCCCCAAATGTCTGCAAAGTCCATGAATAGTCTGGACTAGACTGAAGCCTGTACCTTAGAATGCAGTCCAGGACCCCCACATGTTTGACAGAGGCACAATCATCTGAGCCATGATGACACCTCCCAAGGTTTGTACTGGCAAGAAGCTGGAATTAGGAGCCAGGCATCAAAGCCAGGCTTGCCAGTGTGGTAACAGAAGTCTTCACCAGAGTTCATCTGACCTGGCCAAATTCCCACTCCAAATGCAAATTCTTGAAATCAGTAGAGTTCCAAAAACTCATGATAAATGTTCACCATCTACTTAGAAAATGGTTTTAACAAGAGTAAATTTTAAAAAATGGATATGTGCATGATAACGGCCTTAATTTAATGTCTACTTCTTTTATGCAACCCTCTCCACATTCACCCTGTAACCCACATAGCTGATGGTGACCTGGCCACACATGGCCCGCCAAATCAAACAGTGTCTTATTCCTTTCGCTTTCTGTTATTGTTCCTTATCCTCTCTTCTTCTCTTCTATTTAATATTTTTCTTTCTGGTCTCCATGAGGATACATTAAAAGATTCAACATCTGGGACATTGGAGTGATCTTTTAGGACAGTGAGTTTGGGAACTTCTAATAATGTAAAGTAAAACTTGAACAGATGATGACGATGCTGTCTACCGAGCTTCCATGCTTACAATGCCCAGTAAAATCCAAATTCTCTTGGCTCAGAGAATCAACCTCACAATGCAGTTCTAAAACTATGGGCTCCAGCTTTCTGAATTATTGTGTAACAGGGCAGAGTTGAAACTTGAGATGAATTGCACACAAACATATCCTTTCCTGCACCCCCTTTGCCATCTGTTCTTTGAGTGCTATATGCTGTCTGCTCAAATGGTTCCGCCCTGACATCTGCAAAATGTCATTTCTGCTGGAACCTAGAGTCCCCCCTAGTGGGCAGAACCTATTACCACAGACTAACCCTTCAGTCTTAGCTTCATTCATTTGGTGATTCCTAAAAGAAAAAAAAAAAATGCAGGTGGTCAGAAAACAAAACAACTGCCTCAACTGAGTGGAGGCGAAAAGTAGCCAATTACTACTTTTGAAGTGATGTTCATGGATACCAACACCTTAAAATAACCTGTGATTTTTCAACTTGGGTTATCATTTGATTTTCCTTATTAAGCCAAAACAAATACATAAAATTCAGTGACATTTTTCTTTTAGTGGATAATTTCCTCAGCCTTAACAATACTAGGCTCTTTCCAAAGGCTCAAGGAAAGACAGAAGTAAAAACTAAGTTTATTCTGGTGTAGAAAAAGAACTTCCACTTGCTGTTTCACTCCCCAAATGGCCACAATGGCCAGGACTGAGCCAATCCAAAGCCAGGAGCCAGGAGCCGGGAGCCAGGAGCTGTGGGCATAGACAATACTGAGAATGTATGTGTGTGTGTGTGTGTGTGTGTGTGTGTGACAATACTGAGTGTATGTGTGTGACAATACTGAGTGTATGTGTGTGTGTGTAAAATAGGTAAATGGTAGGTAGGTAATTTAAGGAAACAAGCCTTGAGAGCAGAGATACACTTGCTATCTTCTAAAGCAATAGAGGAGAGAAAAAAAAACTTTCATCAAGTGCTATTGAAGACCCCCCCCCAAAAAACCCAAAAGCTTGCCAAGCAGTATCAACATATCACACATCTCTAAGCACATGAATAACCAAAACATATATAAAGATTACCTGAATTACTCAAAATTTAAAATCTTGATGCACACTTTTAATGAAATAAATCAAATAAAACAAGCAGGAAAGCTAGAGCCAGCCATTTGGCATAATGATGGGGCCACCAGTTCAGACACCTGCAGCCCACCTCAGCAGTCCTGCCTCGGTGTCTGCTTCTGGCTCCCTTCTCCAATTTCCTAACAATGGAGATACTGGGGAGCAGCAGTGATGACTCCAGTGATTGTATTTCTATCACTCATGTGGGAAAACTGTATAGAGTCCCCAGCTATTGGAACCATTGCAGGCATTTGGTTAGGAGAAACTACCAAATTTGAAGCTAAAATAGAAAGCTGAGCTTATAATATTAACAGCATTAAATAACAAGAAAAATATGCTTTTCTTAAGAATATGAAAATAGCTAAGGAGAGTAGAATTTGAACTATTTTCTAGAATCAGTTAACTATTGCTTGAAAGGAACAGAGACTGCAAAATGACCTAAACTTTGAACTTTAAATGGCAAGTTACTAGGATTTCTACTTACATAAGAAGAGAGATCTAGAAAAAAGAAAGCATGTACCCAGACTTGGTACATAACCCTCACCTTTTCACAATATCCAGGTTCTTGAAGTAGCTCTCAACCACAAGTCAAGCCCACACATAAATCATGTATAGATGACTTGCAGTGACTTATGGAGATATCTTCATTAACATTCTACTAAACAGAAAATCTGCATACGGTGCTTCTGTAAGTGTTCACACTATGACTCATACGTATATATACCTTTTGTCCCTATTGTGTATTTCCTATGCCCTCAGTCAAATTCTCCACTAGTCTGGGTGCCTCAAACTTTCATTCTAGAAAGATCTGAGACCTCCACTGTTCTATCTTCTTTGGCTGCTGCAGTTACCCATCAAGTTTAACCTCTGGACAAGGAAATGTTAAAAAGCTCCAACTATATTTCTTGCTTCCATTGCATGGAATAAGTCAATTTCCTCTTCAGGTCAAGCCACAGCTAATTGACTTTATTTTTCATGTGGATTTACCGCTGAATGAATCCAAATTGTCCAAGAGATAGACACATGTGCTTTAAGTGAAACCATGCCTGTGTCCCTGGTGAAAGAATGGCTTCCCTTTCAAACTAATATTTCCAAATCAACACAGTATAAAAGTGGTAGTGTGGCATACTAAAGTTTGTTGGTAAGTTATTGGGTATAAAAACACCTGTTTTGAATGTTTTCCCATGCATTCTATATGGAAGATATCAAAATTTAATGGTCTGTGATTCAAATCACCTTCTGATTTTTGGGAAACATGTCTCCCTCCTTTCAAGGATGTTGTCTTGGGCTTGCACTGTAATTCAGTTTTCATTAAGCTGTCCTGTCCATTGGGCTGGCTACATCGGGGTGATGGGGTATGTGGTAATGTCAGGCTGATTTTATTTCAAGTCAAACTCCTATGGAAAGTCATAAATATGAATTTAATGGGGAAAATAATTAAGGACTTCAACTTTTACAAAATAGGGCTTTATTGTGTAAAATTTATCATTGAAAGAATAATATGAATAACGTTTGAAAGGAAGGAAGAAAGCAATGGTGGAAGGAAGGAAGGAATGATATAAGCAAGGAAAGGAAAGAACAAAGGAAAGAAAGAAGGAAGGAAGGGAGGGAGAAAGGAAGGAAAGAAGGAAGGAAAAGAGAGAGTAAGAAGGAAGGAAGGAAGGAAGGAAGGAAGGAAGGAAGGAAGGAAGGAAGGAAGGAAGGAAGGAAGGAAAAGAGAAAGAAGGAAGGAAGGAAGGAAGGAAGGAAGGAAGGAAGGAAGGAAGGACATTGCTTTGATTTCTTAGGTAGACTTGGGATCGGATGAAATGCTCCTTATTTGGGAATCCTTAGTATAGAGCTTACTTGTTTATTGATAGCAAGTTTGAGTCCATCAGTAGAAATCAGCTGTTCTCCTTACACACATCTTCAAGAAGCGCACACCATAGTTCTTCTGGGCAATGTCCCAGAGCCAAAGATGGCAACCAACCTGAAATTAGCCTTCTCACTAAAATTAGTCAAGAATAAAGTTCCAAAAGTTGAAAAGATGGAAGGGAATGGAGATAGGAAGCAGTAGCTACAAGAAAGGAAAAGGGATCATTTGACAAGTTCCCGAGATAAGTTATGAGAACTGAAGATATCGAAAGAATAGGATATTAGTTTCATGGCTGCGAAAAAGTCTTTGGAGAAACGCTTTACAAAGAACTCCAAATCTTCACTCGCTTGTGCTTTTCTTAAAAGACTGCCAGTCCTAAAAGGACCATAACAGGTTTCCCTGCTCTTCATGATTCTAGCAACTCTCCTCATATTGCCAAATAAACGTTAAAATCTCTCCTCATACAAGCACTTGAATTCTGACAAACTAGTGTGACACGCTTTAACTGCAACAAAGTCAGGAAACGAAATTCAAGGAAATCGGCTATGAATAACCAAGTGGACAAGCAGGTGGCACTTGCAGAGAGAGCCTGAGTTCAGTGGCGGTGTTCTCAGTTCCTTGAGATCCGTGAGATGAGGCAGATGCGCCCAGCTTCTCTGGGCCCTGCACCGACTTCGCAGTCATCCTCTTCAGGTGGCCAACCCAGTCAAATCCTTGAGGACCTGCGCAATCCCACGGGAAGACCACGGTCTCCTTCGCCATTTTACAACATTGATGCTACTAGTATAGGGTTTTTACAAGGTGCCCAAAGCTTCTGAAACAAAGTTTGTGAGACCCAGGGCACAGCAGGAACTGTACCCAGGTCAGACAGCCCAGCGCTCGCTCGCTCGCTCTCTCTCTCTCTCTCTCTCTCTCTCTCTCTCTCTCTCTCTCACTCATTCTCCTTTGCTGGTTGGAGCTCCAGGAAGAGCTGCTGAGTTTCTGAGCTCTGCACTCAGGGGTGGTTTATGCACTGCTCCCCCTGCAGCCCCAGGCGCTGTGGCACTCAGAGCACACCAGTACTGGGCCGCGTCACTCAGCTGCACAGAGGGCTTCCTCAGGTGGAAGGAAGATTCGCTCTTCTTAAATTCAGCCTCAAAACCGTAGAGGCCCTGAACCAGGGTGTTCCCTGAAACGTATTTCAGGAGAAGCTGAGGACCTTGGCCACGGTGCTGGACATACCAGAAGAGGTAAATAGCTCCCCCATAGGAGTAGTTGCACCTCAGCTCCACAGAGTCTCCTTCAGACACAGAGACATGGGTGTCGGGCTGGGTCACAGTCTGGGCTCCAGCGTCTCCTGGAAAAGCAAGGCATCCGTGAGCACAGGAAGCATTTCTGAACCAGAGGCTGCAGCAACAGCAGAGACCAGAGGAATTTACTCACTCAGGGCCAAGTGAAGCCCCAGCACTGAGGCGAGCAGCAGGAGCATGGCTGGGCTGGAAACGCTGCAGCTTCTTTGCTGGGAGAGTTCCTGGCGGCGGGAGAGCGGGAGAGCGGGAGAGCAGCTGCCAACAGAGACCTTGGAGTCAGGAGGTGCAGGGGGAGTCGGGATGGCCAAGCTTTCTGCTTAGGTGAAAGTGCAAACGCTCCTAAATCGAGGCTGGATGCTCTGGGAGCTCTGCTTCTCGCTGCTGGTCTCTGCCACGATCTCGGCAAGCTGAGTGAGAAAGTGCATTTTGTGCAGAAGACCCCCTCGTCTGTATAGCATCGCCCCCTGGAGGTGACGCACAGAACCACAGGTCCTCGGGAACCACAGCTATTCAACCTTGTTCTGTTGCAGAAGGGAAGGGCAAGTCAGAAGTACCACAAACAGGATTGATTCTTTCCTACTAGTAAAATATTGTGTATTAGATTCATGTCCAAGTTCATGGCTCATGGGAATCAGACCAGTTACCTCAGGCTGAGCTCTTCCGTGACTAGGTCCTGCCTTGGCGGTGATGGAGGAAGGTAGAGAAGGTATTTCTTGCCTGCTGCTGTGCGCCTGCAGAGTAAAACTCAGGGCCCATGAAACAACACTGCCGCTATATAACTATTGATCTGGTGTAACTGAATTGCAGACCTTCACCCTACAGCTAAAGAAAATGCTGGGACCCTTAATAAAACAACCACTATAATCCCCCCCCCCCCCAAAAAAAAACTGAGTTTAGAAAATGTCAACGTTTTCTCCGTAATCAATGGACACCATTGCCCATGTCAGGTGCTTCTGTGCTTTGTCATGTATTCCTTTAATCCGAACTAGAGAGATTAAGCTCACATAGAAAGCTTGGTGACATGGTCAGTGTGTAGTCTATGGATGTGGACTTGAGGTATCCAGGACAATATACACATACATGCTTGCTCTCTTCTCTTCTCTTCTCTTCTGAAGTTCTTCCTAACTAAGAGAACAGACACAGAAAAGGGAATAAGCAAAAATCCATGAATGAAAATAAAAATCTGTGAAGAGGAGATATTTCTACATATCTCCAGGAAATGGAAATATGCAAGATCATCTTGATGGTTAGAGCTTGGACAGAAGAATCATGATCAAAAATAAACTGTTAGGGGGAGGCTTTGCTCTCTGGTTGGTGGTAATTTTAGCTCATCTAGATCCCGTTTCAGGTGTCTGTTCCAATTCCCACATCCACTTCTGATTCTAACTTCCTGCTAATGCACAACATGGGAGGCAGTACATGGCTACATTCTTTCTCAACATGTTCTGGCACAAACACACCCTCTCTTTGTTGAACAAACGTGTTTAATTAGAATTTGGTAGTCCTTCTGCAGCAGTAACAGCTTTTCTTCCCATGTTTTAATTCAACAAATATTTAAAGAGGTTCTGCTTTAATACAGGCACTGAAATAATGGCAGATAGCATAGCAATGGATATAAGATAAAAGCCCTTCTCTCATAAAATCTATTCAGGGAAAAGTATAGATGTTTATACACATTACTCAGAAAAAAAAAAACTCAATAGGTTTAGGTGTATGAAGTAATGTAAGTATGAAACAATGTTACTGTAGACATCACAAAAAGGTGAGACTGCGAACAGTTGAAAGAGGAGCACGTGCATATTCATGTGAGTAATTTCTGGGCAGATTTAACCAGTGGAACAGCCCCAGAGGGGCGCTGAATAGAGTAAGGGCTCCTACTGAGGGCACCCAGAGCTTATAGAACACCTTTGACCTTGACTCTCAGGAAAAATGAAAATGATTGGGCTGTGGGGGAGATTTCATTATATTTTTATGTGTTTTGATAGAGTTTCTGACAATCTAAAAGAAGTAAAGGGACACTCTAGCTGCTATCTGAAGACCAGACTAAACAGAGCAGGGAGAGATGCAGGTCGGCAGGCTAGCACACGCTCAAATGCCCCAGGCAAGTGTAGTGGGGGTCTCCCCTGAGGTGACACCAACACGGGGCAGCGGCCAGGACACATGAACGGTCTTCACAGAGTTAGAAGCCACTGGTGCTTTTATTATTATTTCTTTTCTATGATTTTCATTTATTTTCTTTTAAAATCCATACTTTCAAGACTCACAGTATTTTTTTTTTCATCTTTCAAGACTACATCTCTATTGAAATGTAATTGACTGTTACAATTTGGCTATTTGAAGTATACAGTTCCATGCTTGTAGGTGTGTTCACAGGGCTGTGCAAAAATCACCATAATCACCTCAGATGACATTTTCATTAACACAAAGAGAAAGCCAGGACTCATTAACAATCACCCTTGGTTGTCTCTCACCCATCCCTAGTCGCCTAGGCAACTGGAAGTTCAGATAAGATAAAATTTGATGTCGCCATAGGTTTGCCTGTTGTGGACATTGCATATAAATAGATTCAGAATGTGGTCAGAATGACCGTCTTTTCACTTACTGTATTTTTAAAGGCCATGCTGTGGTTTATACCAGTCAGTCATTCCTTCTTAGTGCTAAATCATGTTCTATTGCATGAATATAATACATTTTATTGTCTCGTTCACTAACAGGCAATGACTTATTTCTATATTTTGATATTACGAATCATTCTGATATGACCATTTCTCCATGCTTTTGTGTGGATGTATGATTTCATTTTCCTTGATACCATCTTATGAAGAGAATTTCTTCATTCCAAGGCAGCATGCACCATTTTACTTTATCAACAGCAGTGTACAAGGATTACAGTTTTTCACCTGTTCTCAGTACCTGCTATACTTGTGTTATTATTCTTCTGTGTTATCTATCTTTACAGGGATCTCATGTGTCTTTGAATTCCCTAAAGAATAATAATAATGACTATCCTTTACATTGATAATTGGCCATTTCTGTATCACTTTGGAGAAATACCTAGTCACATTTTTTGTACAATTTTAAGTGACTAATTTTTTTATTGTTGCATTGTCAGAACCATTTGCATATCGTGGTTGAAATTGCTTCTATTCAAGCATTTCTTTGCAAATATCTTCTCCCTTTTTGGGGTGCTTCACTTCATTAATAATACACATGCCTAATTATGATAAAGTGCAGTATATATTTTTATTTTGCTACTTTTCCTTTTGGTCTCATATCTAAGGGTTTACCTAACCAATGTCATGAAGATTAACGTTTTCAATGTGTACTTGATCAGAACTTGATTTCAGGGCCTGGCACAGTGACCAAGTGGCTAAATCCTTGCCTTGCAAACACTAGGATCCCGTATGGGCACCAGTTCATGTCCCAGCTGCTCCATTTACCATCCGTCTCCCTGCTTGTGGCCTAGGAAAGCAATAGAGGATGGCCCAAAGCCTTGAGACCCTGTGCCCACATGGGAGCAACCTGGAAGTGGCTAATGGCTTTAGATGGACTAAGCTCTGGCCATTGTGGCCGCTTAGGGAGTGAACCAGCAGATGGAAGATCTTTCTCTCTGTTTCTCCATCTATCTGAAAATCTGCCTTTCCAATAAGAATAAATAAATCTTTTTTAATCGATTTTTATGTATTGCATGGAAGGGCCAACTTCATAATTTTGCATGCAGATATTCACTGGTCCCTTTTCTTCTATAATTTTGGTAAAAGTCCTTAAAATGAATATCTTATGCCACCAAACCACTAAGTAACATTCTTCAACTGTTCTTTCAGCTCAATTGAAGTCTTAGTTTTGTTACCACTACTGAAAGAACTTCTTTTTTACTTTTTAAAAATCCATGTAAGTGAACCTGGTGCGAAGGTTCAATGGCCAAATCATCACCTTGCAAACACCAATATCCTATATGGGCACTAATTTTTACCTTGTCTGCTCCACTTCCCACCCAGCTCCCTGCTTGTGGCCTGTAAAAGCAGTAGAGGATGGCCCCAAAGTCTTGGGACCCTGCACTCACATGGGAGATCTGGAAGAATCTCCTCACTCCAGATTGACTCTGTTTTAGCTGTTGCAGCCATTTGAGGAATGAAGCAATGGATGGAGACTCTCTCTTTCTCTGTCTCTCCTTCTTTCTGTAAATCTGCCTTTCAAATAAAAATAAATTGTAAAAACTAAAATGAAAGAGAGCCCAGGGCAATGACTCAGTGCCTAAGTCCTTGCCTTGCAAGTGGGCATTGGTTCATGTCCCAGCTGCTCTATTTCCTTCCAGCTCCCTGCTTGTGACCTGGGAAATCAGTAGAGGATAGTCCAATGCCTTGGGACCCTGCACCCATATGGGAGATCTGGAAGAAGCTCCTGGCTCCCAACTTCAAACTGGCTCAGCTCCAGCCATTACAGCCATTTGGGAAATGGACCACCAGATGAAAGATCTCTCTGTCTCTCTTTCTCTCCATAAATCAGATCTGCCTTACCAATAAAAATAAATAAGTGTCTTTTTCTTTTTAAAAAAAAATCTATGTAAGGTATATGTATAAAAATATAAATGTATGTCATATATATAGTTTTTAAGAGTATTCCCACTTCCTTGCCTTTTATTTTTATCTTTCTTTTAATTATTATAATAACATTTCTAATTTCTTTTATAATCATTAGTTTAATCTTCCACTAAATAAGTAATTCATTAAAAGCATGGACAAGAAAACTACTCCTCCAGAGTATAAACAAGGGCTATAAATAGTAATCAAAGTTCAAAGTGCCAACTTTACTCCTCCCAGTGTCACCTGTACCCTTTCATACACTAAATTTAATGATAAAAGTGCAGATTTCATTTGACACTCTTTTTTTAAAAAGTATTTCTTGTCATTGGAAATGCAAATTTACAGAGAGGAGAGACAAGTAAAAAGATTGCCCATCCGCTGGCGCAATTCTCAAATGGCCGCAATGGCCAGTTATCCGAAGCCAGGTGCCAAGAGTTTATTTCAGGTATCCCACATGAGTACAAAGTCTCAGGAACTAGGACGGACGATCCTCCACTGCTTTCCCAGCTGAATGGGAAGTGGAACAGCCAGGGCACAAACCAGTGTTCATATGTGATGCTGGCACTTGGAGGTGGAAGATCAGCAAGTTGAGCCATTTTGCTGGCCCCTATTTGGCACTCTTGAGCTCATCTTTTATTGTCTTGGCTCCCACAGTGACTCTGTCATCTCACCACTCTGTCCACTTTTTTCTGGTATTGGGTTTTATGCTCAGATCTCTGGCCTCTGAAGTTGTAGTTATCCAGGATCCAGTCTTTCAACTCACTTACTGCTCTCATTCATTTTGAAGGCCTTAACCAACCACATGGTGATAACCAGCAAGTGTACATAATCAGACTGCACATCTGCCATAGACTCCAGATTCATACACTATTCTGGGTATTCAACAATTCAGCCTGGATACCTAACACACATCCCACATTTGACACATCTAATGGGAAGTATATAATCTCTGACTGTGTCCTCTAGCACACTGCTTTGTAATACCTGGATCTATTGAAATAATACTTTATGACATTTCTACTCAGAAAGATACATACAACTATTATGTTGCAATATTAAAATTATAAAAGCTAGATTTACATATTTAAATTGGTGAGGTATTCAAAAGGATTATTCAAAAGGTATCATTCTGATAAATTTCATGTTGCAAAAATATTTGTAAAGAAAGGATACCTGAATAAGGAATTTGAGGGACTGGTATATTTATTCCAATGCCGCACTGAAAATATTTTTATTTTAACTAGAAAGAGAGACACAAAGATATGTTCCCCACAGATTCACTCAAACGCATGGTTATAGGCAGGTCTGGAGTTGGCCAACACTAGGAGCCTGGAACTCTACACATCTCCTACATAGATGGTGGGCACACAACCACCTTAAACCATCACCATTGCCTCCCAGGATGCACATTAGCACAAAGTTGGGGACTTAAGCATGTGCAGGACTCAAATGCAGTACTCTGCTATGCAATAGTGGTATCCCAGGCATACCTTAACCAGAGAAATCATTTGGAGGATCTTCTTCCCTGGATTCACTCAAATTCTATAATGATGTGTTGTCCACACACCTTGGCATGCCCTTTCAACCTGGAAACATACATCATTCATCTCTGGAAAAAATGTTCTTGAATAACTAATTTGATCATTTATTTTTCCTAATTGTCTTTGTTCTCCAACCATCAATTGGCAGATAGTGAATTTCATCTCTAAGAAAGGATTCCCCTTCTGCAGACCCTGGGCAATGTCTAAGTATATTAAGTAACGCCTTTTTGATAGAAAGGCAGTTCTTTTACCCAGGAATGTAGAAACTCCTCATAATTTCTGGTCATAAATTGTTTTTGGAAAACACAAGTCTATCCATACTATGCAATTTCGTAAAAAAAAAAATAAACTAAGACTTAATTCACCTTTGTTTTCAATATATTTAACAAAATGTCTAGATCTCTTTCTTTTCCTTCTTTGTGTTTCATGCTTCCTTTAAGAGCCAATTCATTGGGTTCTGAAGCTTCTGTAGGAAGTTGTTCCTTCATCTCCCAGCTTTTCATGGAAACTTAAAGCATCTGCAGCCTCCTCTGTCATAACTGCATCTCAACACAAGAGTCCGCCTGGAAAACCTGAACAAGGCCAGAATTCCATGCAAGGATGAACCATTGGGCCATTTCATCCAAACTGAGATTTCATATGTTTCAAATCATACATTCCAGGGTTGAGGAATTAAGAGTGAGAGACTATGAACTGTCACTGCACCATGGGGGTGGCAGGTAGCCGGGAGCATTTCTGCTTCTTGTTTTTCTCCTCTCGGAGCTGATCGGCGTTCACCTTGAGAGTGATAGGGCAGTGAGTGGCAATAGCACCCCCTGAGCCAGAGTGGGTCACAGAGGCAGGCACTCTGCACCTGGCCTCTCACTGCGCCTCGGTTTGTGCTCAGCTCCCCCTGCAGTTCCTGTCACTGTGTCACTCAGAGCACAGTAGTACACAGCCGAGTCTGACTCTTGAACCGCGGCTTTCTGCAAGTGGAAGGAGGTGGCTTCTTTGTTGTACAAGGCTTCAAACCCTTTGTTGCTTCCCTTATCATTGGCCTTCGTGGCCTTCAGGAGGAGCTGTGGACCTTCACCAGGATACTGGACATACCAGAAAAGCGCCGGATATCCTGCGGCTGTGTAAGTGCAGTTAATAGTGAGAATTGCCCCCTCAGAGGAAGTCAGTTGTCCTTCTGTCTGGGTCACCGAGTCTCCACTGCTTCCTCCTGAAAACAAACAAACAAACAAAAAACCAATAGAACAAGTTACTTTAGGGGTGACCTTGCCTGTGCCCCTTAGAGAAACTTCTAGTTCAAAACTCCACCACCAACAGAATGGAACAAAGATGAGTGGTAACTGCCACCTTACTTACCAATCATTAAGAGTAGCACAGCCAGCACAGCCAGTGGTCCTACAGAAGTGTTCATTTTGAATACATTTGTGCTTGCACGTTTGAATATATGTTTCTGGAGCTTCACTTATTTGTGAGAGGAAGTTTAGCATCACGGTAAAGAGATGAGTGTGTGCACTTATACTTAAAAGCAGGAAGTGTGTGTGTGTGTGTGTGTGTGTGTGTGTGTGTGTGTGTGTATTGGAAGATGCTCCCCCTTGTGGGCAAAGATCAAATCCTGTTGACTTGTTCTCTTAAACTTCAATTCCACTTCTCTATCTCCACCTCTGGCTTTTTGTCTAAGATAACTGTTAAATTGTTTTAAAGAAGAGTTGGCATTTATCATAAATGCATTTTCCCAGGACGCGATCAGACATGGAAACTCATCAGTACACTTCTGAAAATGATTTGTCTTATTTTATTTTTTCTTACATTTGTACCCATTTTTGGCTATCCCATAATCTACTAAAATATTCTCAATTTTTAGGCTAATACACAATTGACCATTAGTAGATGATTTGGGATAGCAAAGAGTTTTTCTTTTCCTCATTACTTTAGTATCACACGCAGAACCATGTTGTGTAGCCAGCAAGCGAATGACAAATATTTCCAGAATAGGTAAAGAATGCATAAATTGTTGAGAACTTCTTGCTACTTGAAATACTCTTGTACTCCACACTTAAAACACCGATTGTAAGAAGCACATTTTAATATAAATTTTGAGAGAAAAAGGAAATTCTGCATTGCACATGTAGTTTAAAACACAAAATATATGTAACTTAGTATTGAAAGGATGTAATAATTGAAGTTATTGAATTCCTATGAAATGATCTGTTATGTCATAATTTTCTTCTTTTGTAGAATTTTAATGCAAGAATTCTCTTAGTGAATCCTTAAAATATTTGTTGTTCTGATACAAAACATTTAATGGAAATTTTACCTTAAATTTGATTTTTACATGAATCGATCTGTACGTTCATTGATCAATATGCTTAAATAAAATTCTTTTCATCAAAACACAAATTACTTGGGGAAATCAAAGGTGTTTAGTGTCAGCATTTAGCATGGTTTACATATTTCTACTAGTGAACAGAATCACTTCTTTTTATATAAAAGCTTGCTATTGTTAAAACACAGTTGGGAGGTCTCTCCACTTATAAGGAAGATCAAATCTTCAGAATTAAAATATAGAAAATTTAAAATCTCTTCATGTGGTTGGGAGCAACCTACAAACAGTCAAAGTCACAGTGAAGCTCCTCTAAGGCCAGCATGGGAAAAACCTTGAATCCTCAAAAATGTTCAAACCATTCTCCTTTATTATTGTACTGAAATCACAACAACCACTTCTCACTATTCTTGCCCATTTGGCTTACAACAAATGTCCTCTGATATTCAAAGGACAAACTTGATGAGGAGGAAAGGTGCCCGTTCCTGACAAGCCATTACCAATGTTTATCTTTGAACATGGAAGCCTTTTGCACTGTGTGTCCTGAAAAGTTCATTTCTCACGAATTCAGAGACAGAAGCTTTCTGTTCCTGCCGTAAGATGTTAACTCAAACAAGATCCAATTTTGGTAGAAAATTTATGTTGTTTAGGTTCATAATCTTTCCTCTCTCTCTTTTCCCTGCCACCTCTTGTTAAATCCTTGCGACCAAGCAGTGTCTTCCTCCTTTTCACAGCTCTTTTGTTGTATAAATCTAAACTACTCTATCCGAACTCTAAACAGAAATATTCAGTGAGGAATTTTGCTTTCCAGAATTTCCTTAACTTTCCTAAATTCAACCTTGTCCTTGTGATGTAGCAATCCTACAATTCTGAGGAAATCCATTATCTAAGCCATTTCAGATGACTGTTTTAGAACTGTGTGACCAATGACATAAAATGCTTAAGCTAATTCCCAAGTGATAACACATTTATTCACATAACCTGACCTCAAGAACTCAGAAATTCTGTCCCAGGAGTTATTAGTCAAGAATTATTCAGAAAACAGAAACAAACTCAAATATTTTAAGAAGAAAAACATAGAATACAGAAAATTGGGCCTTGGAAGAGCTGATGAGACCGAGATGACAAAGACTGAGTGCAGGACCCCCTCTGCATAGATGAGCTGAACTGTCTGCAACTCCAAAGTGAGTGATTCTCAGGAAGAAACCAAGAATTCAAGCCACACCTGCAAAGCTTGCTTGTCTACTCACAGATCCTACAATAGAATCTTCTACACTCTTAATATCGCACAAAAGTATCTCATTCACAGTAACTAAAGCACATACTAAGCGAAGGGGATTGTGGAAAGCATGGTTTGGAATGCTCCTCCAGAAGATAAAGTGTGTTAAAAGGGATGAAGAAATGTATTTCAGCTGGCATTCTGCAACCCAGCACACTGTCAGATAATTCAGTTCTTACCTAAAGTGAGTGAGATAGTTTAAACCTATAGAAACCTGAGAACTATGTGATCAGATGATTCTGAAATAGTTAGAGCAGATAATACGTGAATGTGAGGTTTCGAGAGGCAGAGTCAGAGAGAGAGAGAAGAAAAGACAGAAATCTTCTACCTGCCTGGTCACTCTCCAGATGGCCACAATGGCTGGACCTGAGCAGATCAAAACCAAGATCCAGGGGCTTCTTCTGGCCCTCCCACATGGGTGCAGGAACTCAGGCAGCTGGGCCACCTTCCATTGCTTTCTCAGGTGCATTACAGGGAGCTGGACCTGAGATGGAGCAGTTAGAAGTTGAACTGGCATCCATACGAGATGCTGGTGCTGCAGACAGTGGCTTTACCTGATATACCAAGGCGCGAGCCCCTGAATGTGAGTTATGACTGTATTGCTGACCACACTGCTTTTTAAATTACTATTTAGCATTTCTGTAATTTTCAAAATAGGTTTAACATAAGAACTGCCACATATAAAAAGTGGAAACTAAGTTAATGACAAAAATGTCATTACATGAAAGTTCTAAGTGAGCTCTAAAGGTGTGCCATATGCATTTGGTAATTTGGTGCACAAACTACATTAAATGAGTATGCAATAAATGATACAGAATTTTTATTTCTCACCGAAGGCTACAGTGTATGTTTTGGCTACTATTTAACAATTCATATATTTTAAAATTTTTGGTATTCCTGTCCTTCCAACACTATCACTACTTTTCCCTCCCAAGATCTTCTATTTGTGATAACAACACCCTTTAACTTAATGACTCCAACATGCCATATACTCAGATATTTGCAATGATTCTCATTTAATTATCACTGAATATAATGAAAGAAAAATTTGAGGAGTCTCAAGATTGGAAAAACGTAATTGCAGGAGGCTGGCATTTTGTTCACAGTAGTTCTCAGTTTTCTTCTGGATTATTCTATTGTCAGCTAGCCTGCATATGAAATTGCCTTTTACCAAATCACCTGGGCCTGTAGTTCTAAGTAAAAACTGAAATTTTCACAAGATTTGGTGGGCACACAGGAAGCAGTAGCCATTATTTTCTGAACATCATTGTTGCTTAGGAATGGTAAAAGACTGGCTCCACTCTGGTGCTGGTGTTATGGTTGGATGGTTGGTTGGTTGGATGGTTGGTTGGTTGGTTGGTTGCTCTTCCTGAATAACTAACAATAAACCAACTCCTCAACACACAAAAAATTACCATTATCACAACACTTATCAGCAACTGAGAGCATCATGCAAGCCATTACACCAACTTACACCTGCAGCCCAGGCCAAGTCATTAAAATCATCAATTCTGTTACTGCAGCCGCAAACAACTTACCACCAGCCATGTACCTCTATCAATGGGGCCCTTGCTACCATCTGACTGTCAAGACTTCATCCCAGAATCTCATTCTGTGTATTTGTTTCCTGTGATCAATTCTGTACCGTGTTGCTGGTGTTGGCTTCCTCTAGGAAACAACATTGCAAAAAGCTTGTGAGCACAAGCAGCCTGCGTGCTTGTAACCCAATATAATGAAATGGGGATATAATTCAGCAAATACTACATGTTTACAAGGATGTAAGAATATAGAAGTACTCTTATTCAGCAAATATCACTTAGAATGTTTTGGGGAGGGCCCAGGGCAGTACCCTAGCGGCTAAAGTCCTTGCCTTGCATGCATCGGAATCCCCTGGGTGCCAATTTGTATCCCAGCTGCCCTGCTTCCTATCAAGCTCCCTGCTTGTGGCTTAGGAAAGCAGTCAAGGGCAGCCCAAAGTCTTGGGCCCCTGCACCCATGTGGGAGACCCAGAAGAATCTTCGGGCTCCTGGCTTCAGATCAGCACAGTGCCAGACATTGTGGTCGTTTGGGGAGTGAATCAGCAGACAGAAGATCTACCGCTCTGTCTCTCTTGCTCTTTGTATATCTGACTTTCTAATAAAATAAAATGAATCTTTTTTTTTTTTTTTTTTTTTTTTTTTTTTTTATTATTGTTGCTTACATTGTATTGTGTAGTACAGTTTCATAGGCGCTGGGGATTCCCCCCACCCCTCCCATACCCCTCCCCCCATGGTGGATTCCTCCACCTTGTTGCATAACCATAGTTCAAGTTCGGTTGAGATTCATTGCTTGCAGACACATGCCTAGCATAAAGTTCAGCGTCTTATTGTCCAGATAAGTTCAGTGGCCTCTTGGGGAGACCTTCTATGGTCTGAAAATAGGTCTAACAGAGTAAAGATCCAGTCAGTTAAAAGCCCCAACGAGGCCACAGTATCAATATACAACATTATGGAATTAATTGACATAGTATTGGGTAAACAATATGTTAAAAATAATGCAAGTTCCCTTCTTCGAAACATCTGGGTTGAGACAGTATCAATGACAGGTTCAAAAAAAAAAAAAAATAACAAACAACCAAACAAAAAATTACAGGTTAAATCAAGGCAAACATGTGGTATCTAATCTTTTGGGATTCGCTCATTTCCCTTAGCATTATAGTTTCCAGTTGTACCCATTTAGCCACAAAGAACTGCATTTTGTTTTTTTTAATAGCTGAGTAGTATTCCATGGAGTAGATGAACCAAAGCTTTCTTATCCAATCTTCTGCTGATGGGCATTTCGGTTGCTTCCATGTTTTTGCAATTACTGATTGTGCTGCAATGAACATAGGGATGCATGTTGGTTTGTCGTAAAACAGGTGTTTTGGATATATTCCTAGGAGTGCTATTGCTGGGTCATATGGTATGCAGATTTTGAGTTGTTTGAGTGTTCTCCAGACTGATTTCCATAAAGGCTGTACCAATTTGCAGCTCCACCAGCAGTGGAGTAGGGTTCCCTTTTCCCCGCATCCTCGCCAGCAAGCGTCGTTGGTGTTCTTGTTTATGTGGGCCAATCTTACTGGTGTTAGGTGGTACCTCATCGATGTTTTAATTTGGATTTCCCTTATTGCTAGGGAGCTGGAACATTTTTTCATATGTTTGTTTGCCATTTGGACTTGTTCCTTTGTGAAATGTTTGCCCATTTCCCGTGCCCATTTCTTGAGTGGCTTGTTTGTTTTGGTTTTTTGGTTGTTTTGAAGTTCTTTATATATCCTGGAAATTAGCCCCCTATCGCCTATATCGTGTGCAAAGATCTTCTCCCACTCTGTGGGTTGCTTTTTTACTTTGTTGATTGTTTCCCTTGCTGTACAGAAGCTTCTTAGTTTGATGAGGTCCCATTTGTTTATTCTGTTCTCAACTGCTATTGCTTTTGGTGTCCTTCTTAGAAAGTCGGGACCTACTCCTAGGTCTTGCAGGGTATTTCCTACATTTTCTTGCAAGAGTTTGAAGGTTTCTGGATGTAGGTTTAGGTCTTTTATCCATGTAGATTGGATCTTAGTGTATGGTGATAGATGTGGGTCTATTTTTTTGTTTCTACAGGCTATCAGCCAGTTGTCCCAACAACATTTACCAAAGAGGCCTTCCCACTTGCTTGAGCTGTCATTGGTCTTTTTGTCAAAGATTAATTGGCTGTATTTGTGTGGGTTCCCTTTTGGTGCTTCTATTCTATTCCATTGATCTTCCTTTCTGTCTTTGTGCCAGTACCAGGCTGTTTTGATAACCACTGCTCTATAGTATGTCCAGAGGTCCGGGATTGTGATTCCCCCTGCTGACTTCTTATTTTTCAGGATGGTTCTAGCTATTCGTGGTTTTTTGTGCTTCCAGATGAACTTTTGAATCATTGTATCCAGTTCCGTGAAGAATGTTTTGGGCAATTTGATTGGAATTGCATTGAAAATGTATATTGCTTGTGGTAGTATAGACATTTTAATGATATTGATTTTGCCTATCCAGGAGCACGGGATGTTATTCCATCTTTTGAGGTTTTGTTCAATTTCCTTTTTAAATAGTTTGTAGTTTTCTTCGAATAGGTCTCCTACGCTTTTGGTTAGATTTATTCCCAAATACTTCATACTTCTCTCTGCTATTTTGAATGGTATCCTGTTGGTTAGATCTTCTTCCATCTTGGTGTTATTTGCGTACACTATGGCTGTTGATTTTCGTTCGTTAATTTTGTACCCCGCCACTCTGCCAAACTCTCGTATAAGTTCTAGCAGTTTCTGTATTGAGTCTCCTGGTTTTTCTATGTATAGGATTATGTCATCTGCATATAGTGAAAGCTTGACTTCTTCGTTTCCTATACGTATGCCTTTGATTTCTTTTTCTTGTCTTATGGCCTCTGCAAGTACCTCTAGGACTATGTTGAATAGCAGTGGTGATAGCGGGCACCCTTGTCTTGTTCCAGATCTCAGTGGGAAGGGTTCTAGCTTTTCTCCATTCAGTATGATACTGGCGTTGGGTTTTTCATAAATTGCTTTGATTATGTTGTGGATTTTCCCATCTATGCCTACTTTGGCTAGAGTTTTTAGCATGAAGAGGTGTTGGATTTTGTCGAAAGCTTTTTCTGCATCTATTGAAACTATTATGTGGTTCTTGTTTTGCTGTTTTTGGATATGGTTTATAACATTTATGGATTTCCGAATGTTGAACCATCCCTGCATCCCAGGGATGAATCCTACTTGATCCGGATGAATGATCTGTCTGATGATTTTTTGAATTCTATTGGCTAGGATTTTGTTGAGAATTTTAGCATCAATGTTCATCAGAGAAATAGGTCTGTAGTTTTCCTTCTCTGATGGTTCTCTGTCCGGTTTTGGGATTAAGGTGATGTTGGCTTCATAGAATGAGTTTGGGAGGGTTGCTTCCTCCTCTATTGTTTTGAAGAGCTTGTAGAGGATTGGGGTTAGTTCTGTTCGGAATGTTTTGTAGAATTCTGTAGTGAAGCCGTCTGGGCCTGGGCTTTTTTTCGTTGGGAGATCCTTGATGACTGTTTCAATCTCTACCTCGGTTATGGGTTTATTTAATTCTGCAGTTGCCTCCGGACTGAGTTTTGGTAAGTGGTGGGAGTCCAAGAACTTTTCTATTTCTTGGTGGTCCTCAAATTTGTGGGAGTACAGTTCTTTGTAGTAATTTCTAATTATTTTCTTAATGATTGCAGTGTCTGTTGTTATGTTGCCTTTTTCATCTTTAATGCTATTAATTCTCACTTTCTCTTGTTTTTTTTTGGTCAATCGGGCCAGTGGAGTGTCTATTTTGTTTATTTTCTCAAAAAACCAACTTTTTGATTTGTTGATTTTATGTATAGTTTTTTTGATTTCTATTTGGTTTATCTCCTCCCTTGTTTTGATGATTTCTTGTTTCCTATTGTGCGTGGGACTCTTCTGCTGCTGTTTTTCCAGATCCTGGAGGTGTGAGGTTAGTTCCTGTATTTGGCGTCTTTCTTGGGCCTTGACATGCGCTCCGATTGCGATGAATCTACCTCGTAGCACTGCTTTGGCGGTGTCCCACAAGTTTTGGAATGTTGTATCAGAGTTTTCATTGGTTTCCATAAATTTTTTGATCTCATCTTTGATTTCTTCTCTGACCCAATGTTCGTTTAATAGCATATTGTTCAATTTCCAAGAGTGCGTATACTTCTTGGGGAGTTTTGAGTTGTTGATTTCCAGTTTCATCCCATGGTGGTCTGAGAGGGTACATGGTATGATACTAATGTTTTGGAAGTTGTTTAGATTCGCTTTATGTCCTATCATGTGGTCGATTCTGGAGAAGGTGCCATGCACCGCTGAGAAGAATGTATAGTCTGTGGCCTTAGGATAAAAAGTTCTATATATGTCTACTAAGTCCAGTTGTTCTATTGTTTGTGTGAGCTCTGTTGTTTCTTTGTTGAGTTTTTGTTTCGTAGACCGGTCCATTGTTGTTAGAGGTGTGTTGAGATCGCCTACAAGAATTGTGCGGGTGTCTATGTCTTCCCTTAAGTCTGTAAGTAATTGCTTTACGTAACTAGGTGCATTAAGATTCGGTGCATAAACATTAATGATGGTGATTGCTTCTTGATGGATCATTCCTTTCACCAGTATAAAATGGCCTTCCCTGTCTCTTTTGATGTTAGTTAGAATGAAATCTATCTCGTCTGAAATTAGGATAGCTACCCCAGCTTTTTTTTCTCGTCCATTAGCGTGAAATATCTTTTTCCATCCCTTCACTTTCAGTTTCTTTGCATCCTTTCTGGTTAGATGCGTTTCTTGTAGGCAACAGATGGTTGGGTCTTGTTTGATGATCCATTCTATTAATCTCTGTCTTTTGATTGGTGAATTTAGACCATTTGTGTTGAGAGTTAAAATTGAGAGGTTGCAATTTTGCCCTGCCATGTGTTTGTGTTGTGTATGTGTTGTTGCCTATGTAGTTGTCTTGTTTGTGCGGCCTTTAGTTTGGAGACCTTCTTATTTGCCAACTTTGTTTGTGATTTGCCTCCTTTTTGTCCGGGACTAGCGCATTTCTAAGGAGACTTTGCAGGGCTGGTTTTGTGTAGACATATTCTTCTAGTTTTTCTTTGCTATTGAAGTATCTGATTTCGTTCTCAAATACAAATGAGATCTTTGCTGGGTAGATTATTTTTGGTTGACAGTTGTTTTGTTTCAGGACTTGGAAGATCTTTGTCCATTCTCTCCTTGCTTGTAGGGTCTCTTCGGAGAAGTCAGCAGTAATTCTGATGGGTTTTCCCCTGTATGTGATCTTTTCTCTACTTCGTACTTGTCTCAGGATTCCTTCTTTGTCTTCATTGGAGTAGAACTTGAGCACCGTGTGTCTGGGTGAAGATCTCTTTGGATCATGTCTGTTGGGAGTTCTCTGTCCATCCTGTATGCGGGGTGGATTCGTGTTCCAAGTGTTTTGGAAGTTTTCCTGTATAATTTCATCAAGCACTGCTTGCATCCCAGATTCTCTTTCTACTCCCTCGGGGAGGCCGATGATCCGAATATTCAATTTTCTAAGGTAATCCTTCATCTCTTGCATCATTTTATTAGTTTTGCTGAGGTTTGTCTCTAGCTGTTTAATTCGCTGGGCACTTTCATTTTGTGTGTCTTCTGTTTCAGAGATCCTTTCCTCTGCCGCATTTATTCTGTTGATGAGGCTTTCAATTTTATTCTCTTGGGCATCCAGTTTGGTTTTGATTTGTTGTATTTCGGTGATTATGCGGTTCTGGTAGTCTTCCAGCTTTGTGTCCACGTCTCTGAGAAATTTTAGCATTATTTTCATCAATTCCTTTGCTGGTAACACGTCCATGTCTTCATCTCGCATCGCCGATATTGATAATGGCTTTTGGCCCATGTTTGGTGGGGTGCTGGCTCTTTCATCTGGAGCACAGCTCTTTCTAGTGGTTTTTCCCATTGCGTTGGTGTATTCTGGTAAGGCAAATGGACCCGTGTGTTGAGGGGCTGTCAGGTGCTTTCCTGTAGAGATTGGAGCCTGCAAGCGTGGTGTTGCCGGGCGTGGTAATTTTCAAGGCACCGTTGGTGCGTTCTCAGGGCCCGGGGCTGTAGAGCACCACCTTGGGGGCCCAGTGGATTCCAGGCACACTCTGGGCACCTCTTCTACAGGTGTGCCACCGCAGGGCGTGGAGGGATGGAGGCGCTCTCTGGGCGCGCCCCCTGCACGGGAATCCACAGGACGTAGAAGGTTTTATGTGCTTTCTCCCTGCGTTCTCCTTGTCAGGGACTGCAGGGTTTTTCAGAGCCCGCCTGGTGTGTCTCCCACACACAAGACTGTGGTTGAGGCACTTTCTGGGCGTGGCTCTTGTGCAGTGATTCCACCACTCGTGGTGTGTGTGTGGCTCCTCCTCACAGGACCGTAGAGGAGGTGTGACCCAGGCGCCCTGTTAAAATAACTTCTCAGCGGGATCGCACAGTGCCAGTGTGGCACAGGAGATTTCAGAGCTCTCCCGGTGTGTCGCCTACACTCAGGACTGCGGGGTGGGAGGCGAGGAATGGACAGTTCACACTATGGGAGTGGCATCTGCGTGTCAGGGACACACAGCGCTACACTTCCCAGTTCAGCACCCTCCTGACTCCTGCGCTACGGAGGCGGCTGCTGCAGGCGGGACCGCCTAGCCCAGCCCGGCGCGGCGCTCAGAGTCCTCCTGGTGCTGTCGCCCACCCACAGGGTTTCAGGGTGTCGGGGATTCCAGACTCCCACCAGCAGCCTCCGCGCGCTGAGATGCACTGGCCCACTTAGCGCAGGAAGATCTGAGGCGCTTTCCCGGGACCTTTTCAGCCACCAACACGCACCGCTGTTCCCAAGGCACAGACCTGACAGTTTCAGGTTGCGCCCCTTGTGTTCTCAGAGGCTGGAGCCTCAGCAGGGGGTGGGGAATGCGGAGGCTGCCACGTTAATCCCCAGCTCACCAAAGTCCGGCTGCTGCAGTCTGCTTCTGCTGTTGTTGAAGAATTCCGCCGGCGACGATCCCTCCGATTTCCCTGTCTCCAAGCTGGCCGCGTCTCCCGTCAGGCCGCTCTCAAAGGTGACTCAGCAGGTCTGGAGTGGGATGTCGGCTTCTCTACCTTTGCCCTGCTCCGTTCTCGTTGTTCTTCCGAGTTGTGTGGAACTTTTTGGCTCCACACTGTCCCAGGGAGTTTCACGGACCTCTCCCTACGGTTTCCTGCCGCTCCTCTTCGCTGCCTCTGCAGCACTCTAACCTTCTCTCACTGAACTCTCCCTCATAGCCTTTCTCCTACGTCGGCCATCTTCCCTTCTCCCCAAAATAAAATGAATCTTTAAAAAAAAAAAAAAAGAATGCTTTGGGGAACAATAGCAAATAGAAACTTACAAGGGTAAATCCTATAACACAACAATGCCACTTACAGATGTTGAATACAGAGTATTTTCTACATATGTATAAGATTATTATCACGATTATATTACTTGCAGAATTTTTATGATAATTAAGAACAGGGAAAACTCCATGAGTAAAGGTTTAACAAAATCCTTTCCTATGTGTACGAATTGGGTCAACTCTCTACCTCAATTCCATTGGAAATGTAATGAAGGTGAAATGTCAGCTGTCATATCAGGTAGCCTTCTATGATAAAATCTATTCATGATTGATAAAGTGCATCAGGACTGTAAATAAATGGTAGATGCTTGATAGAATGCCATAGCTTTAGGATAGCAATTTTTATAACTTAGCAGTAGTTGTTGGCACCTGTTTGGGACATAAAACTTCCACATCTTGGAGGTCTGGCTGCTCATGGTCCCTTGCACATACGTACTTAGCATGAGGCAAAGATGGAGCTGCAAAAAGAAAAATCTATGAATTCTGTCGACACACAGGATTCCCCTTGAAAAAATCCCTGACTCTAGGGCAGCCAATTCCTATCTGGCCATGTGAATAGTTATCTGCTTGAGTCTGAGATCACCACTAATGACGTTACATGATCCAAGTGACCATCAAGAGTGGCACACTGTGTATTTCCAGGAGGAGATATTACCCAGGAGATTAAAGTTTAAAATATGGCTATACTATGTCACTATGTACTGTATGAATGCTATTATTTTTTAATGTTATACTTTCTTCCTATGGCAACTATAACTAGGTTTGGAAAAGTGAGGCTATTTACTCTCTTCTCAATATATTTATGTATTATATCGTGCTTTCCCATTCACATAACAATCATTGTGCTCTGAGCTGAAATCCACCTGGATAGAAGAAGTTATGTTTATCTGAGGCTTATTAGAATCACTGTTGGGAAAACACAAAATTCAAGCAGCTTTGAAAATGTGTTCTGAGGTTTGACAAAACGGTGGCTGATTTCACAGCTCAAATCCCTGGTACGTGTCCTTTTGGTCAGGAGTTATATTTAACTGCTGCAGCCACCTCAAAAAACAAGGGGTATGGTTTTAAAAATTTTGACAGAGGACAGTGAATTTTATTTCAGAAGTGTCAATTTGGCCTATTTCATGAGAATTGCATGCACCCATTTCACGATGGTCACTATCGACACATCTGAGACCCATTTTAACAACTACAACAAAAATCCCACCCACCTCTATTTCAGTGCCCTAAGCCAATACTGTTTTAATTTCCTCCTCTGACAATATAAACTACTTTTATGTCTTATGCAGGTTTGCTGGTATGAGGGTGGAAAATGTTGTCTTAGGAGATGAAGCCTTTGGTGTAAGACATTACATTTCCTTAGTATCAAGCTCCAGTCTTAAACAGAAAGGGATGGGCGTTGCTCATTCTCACGTATCCTGAAGTCTCAGGAATCAGTGTGGCTAATACGTGCACACACTATTAACATTATGAAAACATAGAATTCACCTTCATTAATATTATTACAGATCTGTAGAATAGGGGAAGGTCATGTTGAAGCCCATATCAGTCTCCCAATTCAGGAATAATTTGGGAATTTATAGTCACAGCAAATGAGGGCAACATAACAATATGCAAAAACAAGATAGGTGCATGAACTGTGTGTTCAAAGATGGTTGTTTGAGCCAGGATTGTGGTATAGCAGGTAAAGCTGCTGTCTACAATGCCAACATTCCGTAAGGGCATTAGTTCAATTCCAGGATGATTCACTTCTGACCCAGCTTTCTGCTCATGACCTGGGAAAAACAACCAAAGATATCTCAAGTGTCTGGGTCCAAGACACTTGCATTGAAGACCCAGAAGACACTACTGGCTCCTTCCTGGGCCATTGCAGTCACTTGAGAACCAGAGAATGGAAGAGTGTGTGTGTGTGTGTGTGTGTGTGTGTGTGTGTGTGTGTGTCTTCTTCTCTTTGTAACTCTGGCTTTTAAATAAACAATTATTTCTTTAAAACATGGCTGCTGGGCCCAGCACAATGGCTTAATTGGCTAATCCTCACCTTGCCAGTACCAATATCCCATATGGGCACTGATTCATGTCCCAGCTATGCCACTTCCCATCCAGCTCCCTGCTTGTGGCCTGAGATAGCAGTGGAGGATGGCTAAACCCTTGGGTCCCTGCACTGCATGGGAGACCCAGACGAAGCTTCTGGTTCCTGGCTTTGCGTAGGTTCAGCTCCATCTGTTGTGGCCATTTGGGGAGTGAACCAATGGATGAAAAATCTTGCTCTGTCTCTCTTTCTCTCTGTGGTTCTGCCGTTCTAATAAAAATAAATACATTTTTCCCTTAAAAAAATGGCTCCTGAAACATCAGTCGCCATATAATCTAACATTATATAATGAATCACAGACCAACTCTCCAGTCACTTTAAATCTGTACTCTGTGCCAACCATGTTGAAGCCATGATTACCCCAACAGGCTGCAGAACCATGTGTTTGAGTTCTTCCCCAGGTTGGAGAACATCGTGCTCTTTTTCAATTCCAGGGTTCTACTCTGCAGATTGACCCCACCAGGCAAAGGGAGGATTTGTGGGCTTTGCTCCTCGGCTGCACTGGAAAGGAAACGGGGGGGGGCGGGGGGGAGTTCTTGTTGTAAGGAGTTTGTGTTTGCCATGTCTGATTTCTCTGATCACTGACCAGGAGTCCCTCCAAACCCATATTTCTTTTAAATTAATCAACTCTTAATTTGAAAATAATTCAAATACACCCAGGTGTATTGAAAATATACAAAGGCATGTCTGAAAGCAAACTGGCAATTTGAGCAACTGCGATGTGTATTCCTTGCATCTGTGACAGAACTGGGAGATTGGCAACTATTTAAAATTGCTATCTGTGACATGTTGAAGACCATGCAAGATGTAATAATCATGTCACCACTCAATTATGAGTGCTATTGTGTTAAGCAAGAAATTAATAAGACAAAACGATTCAAACTAACCACTGTGTATCTCTAGACATATCTATTGATAAAATAATTTTCCTCCTCACTTCCAGTGCTTTTTCAGTGACCCACTTTGGGGCCAAAAAGCTAAAAAAAAAAAGAAAGAAAGTTTAGTTTCTTTATTCCAAAAAGCTTGATGTGGAGGCTTCAGTCACTGAGTCCTGTCATAAAGGTCACCTTCCTCCTCTCTGTTTATAAAGACCAAATTAGGAGGACTGGCACTGTGGCTCAACAGGCTAATCCTCCACCCTGTGGTACCAGCATCCATAAGGGCACCAGTTCATGTCCTGGTTGCTCCACCTCAGATCCAGCTCCATGCTTATGGCCTGGGAAAGCAATGAAGGATGGCTCAAGTCTTTAGGACTCTGGAATCATGTAGGAGTGCTGAAATAGGTTCCTTGTTTAGTCATTGTGGCCTTTGGGAAGTGAACCAGCAGACTGAAGATCCTCCCTAACTCCTCTCAATAAAATCTGCTTTTCCAATAAAAATAGATACAACTTTAAGAAAAAAAAAAATCAGTGCCAGAGGTTGTTGTTAAAGCCTTTGATTCAATCTTTTTACCACTCCCTGTGTTTAGGTCTTCAATGAACCAGAGACAACTGCTCTGGTGAATGGGTTCTCCTCTGAAGCAAACTAATCCATGCAATCTCCTGTTTCCCTTGAACAATGTAGAATGGAGGTGAATGTAAAATGGAGGTAGTCAGAGGCTGGGGTGAGTAAGGAAGGAGAGATGGATAAAGTGCACGTAACAGGTTCTGAGATCCAGATACGAGCCAGCGGTCTGGTGCTCTGTTATACAGCAGGGTAACTGTAAATGACAATAATTCACTATGCATTTTATTTTCTAAAAAGATATAGAGGAGGGGAAAAGGATACTTATACTTACCCTGATTCAAATTTGACACATTATGTACATTTTAAAACAATACATGATACTATGTGGGTATTACAGTTCTGTATGTCCTTTAAAAATAAATATAAAAGCATATCAATTTTTAAGATTCTAGTTGGCAGCCAACAAAATTTCCTGAACTATTTTTTTGTCATCTTGGACGTAATCTTTTTTTATTCTATGCTTTTAGTTTCCATTTGCAAACAAACAATAAAGCAATAGGTTTTTTATTCTGTGCCAAACAAAGAGGTCTGAGGCTTCAGTCCAGTCACAGGTTTGGGTACAGGACGCAGGTGCCTGGGGAGCACTGTGTACTTGCTGCACAGAAGTAGACAGCTGAGTCCCCAGGCTGGGTGGCTGTGATGAGCAGGCGGACATGCTTGGCCTTCTTATCCAACAAAACAGTGAATCTTTGGTCTTGTTTTTTATCCACATTGGAGCGAATGTCTATGAAGAGCTTGGGCCCCTGCCCAGCTTCTTGTTTGTACCATGGAAAGTAATTTGCAGCACTGTCTGAGTAGGTACAGTTGATAACAGAGGTGTCTCCTTCCTGGACACTCAGAGTAGAAGACTGCTGCTCCACATTCTCTCCTCGGCTCATCCCTATGCAGAAAGGAAAAATTCAATCATTAACTCTCCAGCATTTTCTTTTTCAACAATAAGCACAAGAAACCTGAGTATAGTTAGATCTTACAAAGTCACCCACTAGTTTTCTCTGTTGCCCACAAACCCTCAACTTACAGTCCAGCTGCAGCCACAAGAACAGGTATGAAACCTCAATAGATGTTTTCATGATTCTTCCCGGTTAGGGCAGACCCTAGCTGCAGGCTCTAGCCAGGGGAGTTTTGATTCTCAGCTGGCCCCTTCTTTCCTCTAACAAGCATGCTGGCTTTCATATTGTCTATTCAGCCAATAAGAAAAGTCTCTGCCTCCACCGGAACCTATTCATTCGGTTTTCTTAAGTGAACCTCCCGGACTCTGCATCAGCAGAGGTACACTACCATCTGGTGGCCACAGCCCTCACTGCAAACTCCCCAGGGAAAACTACCTCCTAGCTGTTCAAGTGCATGAAGTGATCAGGAAACCAGCCAGGTCTTAAATCAGAGGTTAAACACACAACACATCTATGGAGATCAAGGTAGATATTTATAAGCATTTCTGAGTCATTATTAATAAGTTAGAAATAAGTAGATGTTGTAAATGTTTGTTCAGTGATGAACTGAATTTGTCATATTTGAAATCAAGAAAGCACCACCATCCTCTCATAGAAAAATAATATCTACTATCTACTATCATGATTTGAATATTATAGAGTAAAAGTGTTTCTGATGAGGACATGCAAGCCAAAGATCAGAAGATGAGGGAGAGGACAAATAAGTATAGAGTGTTTGTCTTCTCATACTCAGCTCCTAAAATCCAGGTCTTGAGTGTGACCTTGCTATTCCCAGAGAATGGACAAAACCAACAGTCAGGATTTTTCTACAGTAAAGATGGCCTGTTGAAAATCAAAGGATCGAATCTCAGTGAAAGCATGATTATAAGTTCCATCAGGTATTAATACTCCAACTTTAATAGTTTGACCCATAGATTGGGTTGGTTAGCTCTGAGAAACCAGGAATCCCTTTTGAAATAATCTCATGCTGCTGTCTAGCTTGTACTATAAATAATTAAATAAAGCACAGAAACTCTTTGAACATCAATTTGGAGATCTGAAAAGTGGAACCCCATGCAATGCATATTTGAGGTGCTTTTACTCTAGGAGATCAAAATGGATAACATAAAAATGGCATGTCCCTAGATGCAATGACTAACTTACATCATTAATGGAATTTTCCCCCAAAGTATGAACCAACTTTCCTTTTATGGACTCGTAATTATTTTTCTCCTAGATTCCAGATGTTTTTCTTCTAAGATGTTGATAAATCTACTACATTCTGTAAATTTCTTGGATCTTCTCCTCTGCCAAAAACCCTTTACCACATATTTCAAGTTCTTGGTATTTTCTGATACTTGTGTAAGAATAAATCTGTGGAAACCTATATGTTGTCAAGTGGACTAATGGAGTAGAATACAAATAAGATATTAACCTTACAGAATTAACTATGAGTCAGAACGCCTATGAGGCCAACGCTATCTCATCTTCCACTTCCCTGTGGTTGCACTCACCGGGGTCCTGGAGGTACAGAAAATAAAATGAACCCCTCACACATATCTTTCTGCCTCAGTAATTTGAGAACAGTTATTCAGTTAGGATGAGCAATTTCAATTCAATATATAAATATTGAAAGCACTTGGATGTATAAAATGCATAATTTAACAAATATAAAATTTCTCTGCTATAAGGAGCTTCTCTTCTCTTATCCATTTACTACATAACGAAATTCCCAAATCTTTCACTGGGAAAAATTTTCTTCCCCTTGGAGACAAATAGTTTAGGTCAACACAAGAAGTCTTCAAACAGTACATGACAAATGCATATTATGAAAATCATACATGAATTTCAAACTTTTGCACCAAAGTGCATCACTTTTGGCTTACTTCTGTAAAAGCCAGGGAGGAACTGACTAATTTGCTGATAGAGTAACAGTAGCTCAGGCTGAGTCTCATTTCCTGCCCAAAGGCCCAACTCTTACACAAATTGAAATATTTTTTTCTGATGGTCAAAGGCATTGAATCAAGACTTTTCTAGAAACAATCTGCAAATGAAGCAGTGACTGGGTTTCCATTAGATAGTTTCTCTCCATTCAACAATATGGTGCATCAGAAATTAGTCAGGGGAAAGAACACTAAAGAAGAAAGGGAGGAAATTCAGTTTCTTTCTTCTCCCAAGCCAATGATGATTTGTTTCATGTTTGTGTCTTGAATATTGCTACTGCCTTTGTAAAATGAAGTTGTGCTAAAGGCTTCTTATGGCTCTTATATCTCTAAAACTTCAAATGTAATAAAGCATTTTGAGGACTGGTTTGTACAATGTGGGTGGTATGAGAGTGAAGAGAAATCATCCTGCATCATGAAGTTCCAAATGCATTCTCACATCCATATACAATCTGGTATGGCTGAGGTTATGATGAATCAATTATTGGGCTTTGTCAGAAGTAGAGAATTTGGGTGAGTTTCTGTCTTAGTTTTCATTCCTTTTATAGCATCAATATATGATGCATCAAGGAGAGTCCAAATCCACATCAAAATGGAATAGAATTATATTTGTTAACTGTAAAGGTGGTCACAGTTAATGACATGGATGAACAGACTCCCTCTCCATATTGTATCATTGACTTATGATGTATCATCTATGGCCATACCACCCTGAACATGCCCAATCTCATCTGATCTCGGAAGTTAAGCAGGTCCAGGCCTGGTTAGTACTTGGATAGGAGACTTATGATGTATCTTTGCTCAGCAACATTAGTAAACAGGAAGTATTGCACAAATTTATTAAATGTAAAGCAAAATTTATTAAATTTCTTAAATTTTCTTAAATAGCCTGCTTGCTTTCCATCTTATCATAAGAGTCAATATTCCCATAGCAGCTGACAACATGACTTATGAAATTCGGGGCAAGAATAACATTTGAGATCCTTAATTAAAATTTGAAGAAAAATGCTATCAAACAATAAAATACCCAACTTTACTTGAAAATACTTTATTATTTATGAAACACATTAGCTAAGGTAAGGACATGTTTAACAGATGAAGAATCATTAGGCCAGGGTGAAGCAGAAAGGGTACATTCCAGCAAACAAGAGAGGACAGGCCAACAGCTAAGGGGCACCTGAAAACTGACAGACACAGGAAAGCAGCAGAGACAACAGCGTGGTGTCACAATGACCAGATCATCAGTGGCAGTCAGCAAGTGGCAAAATGAGCTCCACCAGCAACCAGAGCTCCATAGCACCCAGGTGGAAAGGGGAGTTCATCGGGAGCTCAGCAGGTGGACCCAAAGAACTCCCTGTCCTGATGATTTGTTTGATTCAACCAAGAGCAGAGACAGAACAGAATATCCAAAACAGGCTGTGCAGGAACAGAGTGAATTTCACAGCACACAACCCCACCAGAGCCACATTGGGCACAATTTTATGTAGAGAGGCAAAGGCTTTGGGATGGAATTGCATGTGCACTAAGCATTTCTAATTCAGTGCATTGCACCAACATGGTATCCTGCAGGTTCCACCCGAAACAGATCTGGGTAGGCCCTAGACCTAATGACCAGCAAATTCAGAACTCCATCAGTGGTACATCAGGTGCCATTTTATACAGTGTGACAAAAGCTGTGAGACTGGAGGGACAACAGTAAGCTGTGCATACACTGAACTGAGAGCAGACTCACTTCCAGCTCAGTGCATTGTACTAGTCCCATTGTGAAAATAATACCAACTTGGGCATCCTGTAGATCAAGATAGATCCTGGTGAACCTCAGACATAATGGCCAGCAGGTTCTGGCAAAATCAGCACCACTAACAAACTAGTTTTTTAGAACACTTGATGTCTCCCTAATCTTGGAAACTATTCAAACTAGAAATGTGAGAAAGGTTATACAGACAATGATGCAATCACACATAGGATCACAGAAGGTGGAGAGTGGTGAGCCAGGAGCTGAGGCAATGGAGACCATGATGGAAGCCTAACACAATAATCTAGACCTGAAACTTGCTGGAGGCAGTGGCATAAGTAACTGCAAAAAGAGAACCAGGAACCAAATGCCATCAGTAAAACTGAACTGCAGACCTGTGGGTGACACAGCTTGGATAACTACCCTAAGGGGAAGAATCAGATAGCCAGAAGTATAATGACCAAGAGCAAAAAAAGAGACAGAGGCACAATGAACATTACTGAAGGTTTCCCTGCAAAAAAGCCAAAGCCTTTGCCAGCCTCACAGTTAGCCGAAGAATACATAGAGGAAATGGGGAATAAAAAAACTTTTAAAACTTCTTATAAAGTTTCTTATCAATAATAAAAAGCACATGTTGGAATGTAAGTTATATGTCACACAGGAAGAAGCAACACTAAAACAAAATCAAGTAGAATTATTAGAAATGAAGGACACAATAGAGCAAATTAAAACCCCAGTGGAAGGTCACAATAATAAAATGAAGGAGGCAAAAGAAGGAATCTCAGAACTGGAAGATATTTCTTGCCATGGTGGGGAAACAATCAAAAAGTTGAAAGAGGAACTGAGACAAACTAAGAAAAGTATTCAAGAATTAAGGGACACTATTAAAAGGCCAAACATAAGAGTTATGGGAGTTCCAGAAGGTGCAGAAAGAGATGCTGGGTTTAAAATGTACTTAATTAAATAATAAAGAAAAACTTCCCTAATCTAGAGAAAGACTTGGGAAACAACATAAAGGAGGGGCACAGAATTCCCAACAGTGTTGGCCATAACACATGTCAATCAAGCTCTCTTCAACTGAACATAAGGGAAAAAAATCCTTACATGTGCACATGAAAAAATCAATTGACATATGGAAAAAATGATAATCAGGCTCATAGCTGACCAGTCATAGGAAAACTCTACAGGACAGAAGGGAATAGAGCAACATATTCTAGATTCTAAAAGCAAAAAATTGTCAGCCCAGAATCACGTACCCAGCAAAGCTTTTCTTTGTCTTTGAAAAGGAAATAAAATTCTTCCACAGTAAAGAAAAGCTCAAAGAATACACCTCTTCCAGACCTGCCCTACAAATGGTACTTAAAAATGTTCTCTTGCCAGAGAAAAGAAATAGCACCCACCAAAACCAAAGACAAATATGAAGAACATCCAAGTAAAATAACAACAGACTGAAGTAATTAACAACTCATTGCTAAAATGACATGATCAAATTACCACCTTTTTGTATTAACCCTGAATGTAAATGGCTTCAGTTCATCAATCAAATGTCATAGATTAGTAGACTGGATTAAAAACACAAAATCCATCTATTCGTTGCTTACAGAAGACACATCTCACCAACAAAGATCAGTGGAAACTATAGCTCATGGTTTTGAAATTTTTGTTTTTAGTTACATTCCTTCACAGTAGTTTTTTTCTCATATTAAATTCTTGATTTTGTTTTGAGGCTTTTCATTTAAGGGGATGAATAGTTGCTGTGCTATGGAGTCTATCATATCCAGATGTTAGGATACAATGCCGTATATATCTCTACTTCCAGATCAAAGATAGACTCCCAAAGAAACTGTTAACTGTATCTTGGCAATAGGATACTGGACTCTATGCCATTACAATGTCCATGCCCACAATAATGGGTTTATGACTTTATGAAGAACTATATTATTGTAATAACGTAGGGGATATCAGTGTGTGGAGGGAGGGGATTTTGGGAAGGTGTAAGGGAAATCCCAGAGCCTATGGAACTGTATTATAAAATAATAATAATAACAATAATAATAAACACATTAGGATTTATAATGTTATGCATTAGCGGCACATATTTACCCATTTCAAAAAGTATTTTAGTGTCAATTTGCATGATATAATAGCAATACTGTTAATATGATGTCTTAATTAACAGTAAGATTTTCTGGCTTGTTTGCAAATCAATATATTAGCTTGTCAAAATCCATACTGTAGATAGTTGTATTGGCCAGCCATACAACTAAGAGCAAGTCCCTTATCATGATAAATGTAAGATTGCAGAGAGAATTTTTTATTGTTTATAATTTTGAGAATAGTTCTACTGATACAACTACTAGTGGAAATCAAGAATATTTTGTATGCTGTGATAACTTTAGCATATATACCTGACAAACTAGTTGGAAATAGAACCTTGGGTCACTTGAATGTTGATTTTACAGAAATGATGTAACCCTTTGTACAAATCAATTTCATGTCAGTCTGGGTTTAATGTAAAGGTAAATTACACAGTCACTTTTTAATGTTATCTCTCACATTTTCTGCAACTTGTGCAGATCATAAAAGTAAATGAAAGTGGCTTCATAATTGGTATATAATTCAGAATATTTGCCAATGAATAATACCATTGCAACTTCAAATACAAAGAAAATTAGTTTTCAAATTATCCTCTGTGTTAATATTGGTTCATTTGAAACTTCACATGAAAGTAATTTTCTTTTTTCATGAAGATACTATCTTTACATATAATTGCTGTTTTGAAGTCTACAGTTATTCACATTGGACTGTTGTATCAATTCTCAATATCAGAGTTTCAAAAATTTGGAAGAATTCTTTGTGCCTCTGTCAGATCCTGCCCTGTTTCTGCTGACCTCCGTATCACTTCATCTCACAGAAAACTCTTGGTCCTCTTTTTGGACTTCCCATACAAAAATATCACTTCAAAGAGAAAGTTAATAAGAATTTTAAGACAGCAATAGCAGAGCTTTAAACCAAGCACCAAGTCCTTTCCAAGAGCGAGAATCTCTGCCACCGAGCAGGTTTGATAGCTTAACTGGAGTCAGCTCCTGAGACTTTATCTTAATTCTCAGGTTTTTGCTCCATCCTGGCCAGCAGATTTAGACTATGATTTTGGTTGTAGGAGATTTGATGTATGACTGCTAGAGCTAAGATCTTTGTCTACAGCCATGTATTCTGATTCATTTGTCCAATCACAAGCAATAGATTCACTCAAAATGAATCTTCTAACTCTATACGGATTTTAATAAAAATTAATGACTAAATCTTCACCTTGTAAGGTCCCACCTAGGCATCGGATTTTGTCCTAGCTGCTCCACTTCCCATCCAGCTACCTGCTTGCAACCTGGGAAAGCAGTAGAGGAAGGCCAAAAACTTCTGGACTCTGCACTTGTGTGGGAAACTCAGAAGAAGCTCCTGGCTCCTGGCTTCTAATCAGCTCAGAATTGGCCATTGTGGGTACTTTAGAAGTGAACCAGTATTTGGAAGACCTATCTCTCTGTTCCTACTAATATCCATAAATCTGAACTACCTTTCCAGTAAAAATAAACCAATTTCTATTTTTAAAAAATAAATAAAAATATAATTAACAATTCAATGGACTCTTTCTTACAGATACTGTTTAGAAGTGAACAAAGCAGATATTCCTATCCAAGGGGCAGATAATCACATGGGATAGATTTAATCAGTAGAAATCAGTTGCATTTTGTCACTCAGATATCTTCTATATGGGGTAGCTCAGAGAGTCGGCTCTGATGTTAGATTTCCTCTTGCTCCCCATTTTGGTAATCACATGAAGTCAGGTAGGTTACTCACATTTTATAATCCCTAGTTTATTCCTGCGACAAGTGGGGAGGGACTGTAAAGTAAATATTATGTGTAATCACTTAGCTAGATTACCTGATACTCAGTAACATCAAACTTTTTTAAAAGAAAAAAGTTTGTTTTCTTTTTATTTGTGTTCTAGGCCAGGCACAGTAGCCTACTGGCTAAAGTCCTTGCCTTGCACACACCAGGATCCCATATGGGCTCCAATTTTAATCCCAGCAGCCCCGTTTCTCATCCAGTTCCCTGCTTGTGGCCTGGGAAAGCAGTCGAGGACAGCCCAAAGCCTTGGGACCCTGCATCCATATGGTGGACCAGGAAGAGTCTCCTGGCTCCTGGCTTCAGATCAGCTCAGCTCTGATTGTTACAGCCGCTTGGGGAGTGAATCAATGGATCAAAGATCTTCCTCTCTGTCTTTCTTTCTCTTTGTGTATCTTATTTTCCAATAATAATAGAAAAGAGGAGATTTGTGTGTTTTATTGGAAAGGCAAAACCACAGAGAGGAGAGAAAGAGAAAAATCTTGCATTCATTGATTCACTCTCCAAACTGTCTCAATGGCTGAAGCTGAGCTGATCTGAAACCAGGAGCCAGGAGCTTCTTCTCGATCTCCTACTTGAGTGCAGGATCCCAGAGCTGTGGGCTAACCTCCAATGCTTTCTCAGGACATAATCAGGGAGCTGGATTGGAAGTGGAACAGCTGGGACATCAACTGGGGCTTACATGGAATTCTGGCAAATGCAAAGTGAGAATTTAGTCAATTGAGCCATCACACCAGACCCATGTCAAATGCTTTAATTCATATTTTGAGAGAATGGCACACACACTCACTCATGCTTCACATGTTCTTCCCTTCAATAAAAAGTTTATGTTTATTTGAGAGGCGAATTTAGAGAGGGAAGGATAGAAAAGGAGAGAGAGAGAGGAGAGCCAGAGAAAAAGATCTTCCATCCACTGGTTGACTCCCCACATTGCTGCAGCTATCAGAGCTGAGCCAATCCAAAGTCAGGAGCCTGGAGTCTCTTCCAGGTTTTCCCCATAAGTGCACGGGCCCAAGGACTTGAGCCATCCTCTGCTGCTCTCCTAGGCCATAGTGGGAGCTGGATCATAAGTGGAGCAGCTGGGACTTGAGCTGCCACTTATTATGAGATACCATCACTGCAGGGGGAGGATTAGCATTCAAAGCTACCATGATGAACCATGTCCTTCCATGTTCCTGGAAATTTTATCTACAATTAACTGAAACATTGAATAATTTCAATTTTTTAACCGGCATCAAATTTTCACACTCTCATTCATCACAATAATTTACATATAATTTATGTAATCATGCCAGGGCATCTGTTGTGACAATACATTTGGGTCTTGACAACTTAATCAGTTGGTTCGGTGACTCCATATCAGAGATTTTTTCCTGCACAGAAATTTCTGGTATGTGAAATGTCTAAGTTGAGCAAAGATAAAAGTGCTTCAACATCAATCAGGGAACCCACAGCTGTGCAAATGCTGCTGTAGAACCCACGTGCTTCTCAGAGAGGGGTGGGGTTACAAGCTCAGCTGCAGTTTGGGTGCAGGCAGCAGGTGACCTGGGAGCACTGTGCCTCTGCCGCACAGAGGTAGGTGCCTGAGTCAGCCAGCTGGGAGGCTGCGATGTGGAGGGTGCTGTAGCGCTCCCGGGAATTCGCGGTTGATGTCAGCCTTCCACTCTCCTTTGTTCCTGAAGCTATGAAGAACAGAAGGATGAGGCCGCTCCCGGGATTCTGTCGGAACCACTGCACACTGTTCACAGTGGCAGAAAAATTGCAGCGCAGGGTAGAGTTGGCTCCCTCCCGGATATTCAGGGCTGAAGGACTCTGCTCCACCTCCAGCCCTCTCACCCCTGCATGGACAGAAAAAGAAAAGGCACAGGAAAGTCACTGTGGGAATCATGAATCCAGCTAGCAAACCTATACAATATCCCCCAAGAAGCACCCAATATCAGAGCTTTCTGTCAACTGCCTTTCTTCCTGTTAGCAACGGAGCCTCCCGCAGCCCCAATGGGGCGGGGGGATGGGGGGAGTCCCTACTCACAGAAAATCTGGACCCACAGAAGCCCCAGTAGAGCCCCTAGCTGGCTCTTCATGGCTCTTCTGTTGCACCTGCACTGTCGGGTGTTAACTCCTGGGGTTCAGACAGACTTTGCTCTTACAGTTAAGGGACACATGAGACTCAAGAGAACATCAGTCACCTTTGAGTTTCGTCACTCAACAGGAAACTCCACCCACTATGGCACGGTGAAACTGCACAGCAACAGCTCCAACGTGGTGGGCTGGAACAGTGGGCAGTAAGAGAGAGGGCAACCTTTCCAAGCCGCGAAGCAGCTTTTTTTCCCCTTTAAAGCCATTAATAAAGAAGAGTTTGTGCAAAAGCGTGTGAAGAATGTGGATGACACTTTAGGGAAGAAACAATGTCTCCTGCGAATCAAGCAGAGTTTCAAACGATAATGGAAAGAGAAACAGCATGTAATGAATTACATAATTTGATTGATGAGACAATTCAATAATTTAAAAATATCAAGGACCGGCTTGCCTTCTATGCAGAAGAACTAAATGTGATTTCTCTGTTTAAATGTTTATCTGTTCCAGTGGCAGAGAGAGAGAGACACAAAGAGACAAGAGAAAACAACCCGTCTCATGGTTCACTCCCTGGTTGCCTGCAAGGGCCGCCCATGGGCCAGGCCAGGCCAAAGCTCGGAGCCATGAAGGAAAGCACCCAGTATTGGCTTTCTTTTTCTGGCTTATTTTAATTGGCACAACGCTCTCCAATTCCATGTAGTTTGCAGTAAATGACAGTATTTCATTCCTTCTTAAAGACTGAGTAATTGTCTATTATGCACATATACTACATTTCTTAGTGTGTTTCTAAAAACTGATGGAGTTTTCTATTTCTCTCTTTTGTCTTAGAAAATGGAAAGTGCATTTCTATTCTTTTAACAAGCTCACTTACTTACATTACACACACATTCACACACACGATTTTTTCCGATGACTAAAGTTATTATCTAACATCTTCCTTATGTATTCTCCTGTTTTACTGTACTTTTCCTCTGATTGATTTCCTGTGTTTAGAATCCTCTCAGTGATTCATCAGAGGAAGCCACACACCAGTCATATACCAGGACAATAATTTCAGAGAATTTATCAAATGAGCTGCCATATGACAGCTTCTTCCAATGCCCGCTAAGAAAAACAATCAAAGAGAAAGCCATCCAGCATGCTAAGCAGAATGTATACACATCCTTCTGCCTCAGAGCTTCTGTCCCTGCTCTTCCTTCTGTCCTTGGTGCTTTGCATCTGATGGCCACGTGGATCTTCCCCTCTCTTCCTCCTGGTCTCTGCTCCTAGACTATCTTGGGCCTGTGTGGATGAAGAGGAATGCTCTGGAAGGCTTCCTGCAGAGTTCTAGTTCATATTGAAAGAAACAATACTGGGACTGCTAATCAATAAAGCCAGGGTTGTATAAATTGAAACCTATTCAAGGTGACATAATGATGTAGAATGACTTACATGTGTTAAGAAAATGAAGCCTGTAAGATCTATGATTAAAGCTCTAAGGCAAAATACAGAGTGATTAGCATTATATTATGTGTGTTATTTTGTATTAATTATACAAAAAAGACACTATATACTTACATATATTCTGTTGTTTCATCCTTGCTGTATGTGTAAAAACCTATAGTGAAGAATTGAGAAATGCATTCTCCATACTGATTAAGATGAAAAAAGAATAGGATAATGAAAGATGAAGGGATCAGAATTAGGAGTTGTTACATCAAAATTATGCATGCTCATCCTGACTACCACAAATTATGTTGGGTCAAAGTAAGTTTCAATTGCCTTGTCTATGAACATGATGCTTACTTTTGAAATTTTGAATAAATTTCTTCAAGCTCCTATAAAAGTCCATCTGTTGAAGCCCTAACACCTGGTATTCGGAATGTTAGTATATCTAAGATAGAGTAGGGCCCCTTGAATCTTTATGATTTAATTAATGTAAAGTGAGGTAGTTAGGGTGAGTCTGAATCTGGTATTGTGAAGTTAGTAGGATAAATGGGAAGTGGAGAGACAGGGAGCATAGCAGTTTCCATGTGAGAAATTAGGCTCTGATGCTAAACCAAGCTACACCACAAAGCAGCATGTCTCAAGTGCATAGTAACTGATACGGATAGCATAACCTTCCTTAGCTAAGCAGGTCAGCAACATCTCAAGTGGTCAACAAGGTGACATTTCCTCTTGATTAACAGCCATGACTGCTTGCAGAAAGACACAGAGAAAAGCAAAACAGACCCTGATGTACTGAAACGGTGTAGATAGAATAGTTGATCAATCAATAATGTACCCCTAGCCTGGTCAGAGCACTCCGTTGTGTTCTTTCTCTCTCTCTCTCTCTCTCTCTCTCTCTTCTCTCTCTCTCTCTCTCTCTCTCTCTCAAATAATACCTATCTTTGCTTTTGCTTTCCCATCCCTCATTGTCCACATCACTATTCTTAGTTGCTGTGAGTCAAGGATCAATTCTGAATCCCACGATAGGACTAATGTTCTTTCAAATAGAGAAAACAGGACACAACGGTGAGTGCACATGGGGCAGAGACCATATGAGGACAAGGTAAGAAGGTGGCTGTTGAAAGTTAAGGAAAGATGCTCAGAAGACATCAACGCTTCTGAAATCTTCATTTTAGATTTCTAACCAGAATTGTGGGGGAAATAAAGATCTGTTGTCTTAGTGACCCAGTCTATGATACTTTACTGATACTCTCAGAGTACAAATATAAGAGTTATTTTTACTTTCCTATGATATGAAACATTACGAAGAACAATCTGAAGACACATGATATTTTTCATTGTTAGGGTGTGATTTCCATTAAACACTTTCAATGCAGACATTAGGGCATCAACTATGATCTAGCTTTACTCTAATGGAAGTTAACTGATCCTATCAGAAACCTAAGTTTAGGGATGATCAGCTACCATTGTAACCAGAGAAAATCTTAAATCATTTCTCTACATCCTTACTCAATACCTCTAACTTTTCTAAATATCCTGGGGAAGATGAAATGTTGTATTTTTATTTTTTTAAAAAATGATGGTATTTGAAAGTACCACAATAAACGTTAGAAGAGAATTCTCCTTTGGAAAAATCCTGTGTCACTGTTGAAAATGGAAAGTAGACATTAGGGCATAACACACATGAAAAACTTTAATTTTCCTTATTACAGCAAAATACACTGCTAGATTAATATCCTACATGTAACTCAACTGCTTCCCAATCTCAATATAATAATTACCAACAACACTATAAATCAAGAATAATGTACATTTATTAGCTAATTTAAAGTTATATTTAAAGTATTTAGGTAGTAGATGCAATATTATTTTCTAACTCTGCTTCAAAGTTTGTATTCCTAGAGAGAACACTGCCTTCTGCATTTAAACTTGTCATTTTATTTCTTTAAAATCTCTCTATTACAGAACAATTCAATTTTTTCTAAGAACATATCCTTCTCCGTCTACAAGCCATTACTCTTTAGTCCAATATCCATGTAGCTGCAGTAGTCCAAAGCTATTCGCACCCATGTGTTATACAGATGCTCTGTTGTGATTTGTAAATGTAATCCTATCAAAATTCTACTAGGAGTAACATCTACAGTTACAGATTTTGAGATAAATCTAGTAAACCTACATTTTTAGGCTTAAAGTTTAAGTCATTTCATGAGTCCTCTTCATTGCAGGTAGTACTATCTGAGAGTGAAGGCACAAGTACTGCTTATTTGCTTTTTCTTCAGAGATCAACTTTAGAAAAGGGGACAGCTTTGAAGTATCAGGTAAAGCTATAAAACAGTGACAATGTGGGGAAGAAACAGACAAATTCAGCTTTCACAAACACAAAAATTTATTTTAAAATTCATCAATATGTAAACTATTTTTCCTTTCAGTTTAAATTGAAATTGATGAATGACTGATACACTGATATTAATGAACAAATACTTACTTGTATTTAAGTTGAACTATTTGTTGAAGTGGATTGCAGTTTGCCTTGATGATATAATAAAAGTATGTGTTCCCTACAAACAATAGGCAACAAATAAAAATTACTACTTCACAGAACAGTACAGGCATGGACACACTAAAAGTCTTCAAACGTATTCCATGCTTCCATAGTGACAAAGCAATTCAACTTCCTCTTCGTGATAAAATCAATTGCTACGGCTAATTGACTTTTTCCTTCCCTGTCGACTCTTTGCAGAAGGAATCTGTAGAGTCCATGAGGAGGTCTCTTATGCATTAGTTGAAACCATGTCTGTTTCCCTTCCTGGAAGAATGTTTCCATTATAGACTAATATTTTCAATTAATACAGTGTGAAGGTGATTGGACAAGATGACCTAGGCTTATCTGTGGGTTATTAAGAGTTTTAAAAAGTGAGAAAACACTTTCTGATTCCTAGACCCACATATTCAGCTACATTGGATATGTCACATCCAACAGCCTCTGACGCCTAAAAACCTGCTGAATTTTGGCAAACAAAACTCCACCCTTTCAGGATGTTGCCTCCAGATGGCGCTGTAACTCAGTCTTCACTAAATCACTCCAATTGTCAATAACCTGGATATTTCTAGATAATGGGGCATAAGAGGAGGACACCCGAGGACATTAAAGCTAAGGCTTCTATGGGAAAGTCAAAACTATTTATTTCAGTGATAAAAACAACTGAATTTCCTCTTTTGTAGCACTATTTATTGTAGACATTTCTCATGAAAATCATGACAAGATCATGAAAGGAAGGAAGGCTAGAAGTAACGAAAGCGACTTTTATTTCTTAACATTGGGACCGTGAAGAAAGAAGCAGTTCTATTCTTTCAACAGCCCTTAGTATAAAAATTACTTACTTCTTTAATACTAAGTTTGAGTTCAGGATCAAAAGAATTTCATATTCTTTGCAAATCTGCATAAAATGCCTGCCAGAATCCTTCGGAGCAGTGTAGCTGAGCTGGTAATAATGACATACCTGAAATTAACCACATCACTGGAAGCACACAAAAGTGAAACTCAGAAAGTTAAAGAGACCTCCAAGGAACATATATCTCTTTAAACACAGTCTTTTTTGTCTTTACCTGGGTGAAGCTGCCACCTGCAACACTGGCATGTCATATGAGTACCAGTTTCAGTCCCGGCTGCTTCACTTTCTCTCTCTCTCTCTCTCTCTCTCTTTCTCTCCTTAAACATTGTTTACATAGTTGAGACGGATGCATACTCATGTGGGTTTTCGAATTAGGGTGGAAAGGGTCGAGGTACGGGGGAAGGTGGGTGAGATCAATGTTTCAACTTTTTTTTTCCTGTGTTTGCAGGGAGGGAAGGGGAAAGGGCCACTTCTTGGTGTAAAACTACATCAGCACCCCGGAATGGGGTTGGTGCAGGGGTGACGGTCGCTCGATGATGACTTAGAGATTCGATGTGTAAGAGTGTTCCGAGGGTGTTATTTGAGCAGTTTTGTTGCTCCTGAAGATGCCGCTGACTTCGCAGCCCAGGAAGAGCTGCTGAGTTTCTGAGCTCTGCACTCAGGGGTGGTTTGTGCACTGCTCCCCCTGCAGCCCCAGGCGCTGTGGCACTCAGAGCACACCAGTACCGGGCTGCGTCACTCAGGTGCACAGAGGGCTTCCTCAGGTGGAAGGAAGATTCGCTCTTCTTAAATTCAGCCTCAAAACCGTGGAGGCCCTGAACCAGGGTGTTCCCTGAAAAGTACCTCAGGAGAGGCTGAGGACCTTGGCCGCGGTGCTGGACATACCAGAAGAGGTAGGGGGTTGCCCCATAGGAGTAGTTGCACCTCAGCTCCACAGAGTCTCCTTCAGACACAGAGACGTAGGCGTCGGGCTGGGTCACCGTCTGGGCTCCAGCGTCTCCTGGAAAAGCAAGGCGTCCGTGAGCGCGGGAAGCATTTCTGACCAGAGGCTGCAGCAACAGCAGAGACCAGAGGAATTTACTCACTCAGGGCCAAGTGAAGCCCCAGCACTGAGGCGAGCAGCAGGAGCATGGCTGGGCTGGAAACGCGGCAGGCTCTTCTCTGGAAGTTCTCCTGAGTACGAAAGCGAGGCTAGATACTCTCTGACCTCTGGTTCTTGCTTCTGCTCTCTGCAAAGATCTCAGCGAGCTAAGGGAGGAGAAGCGAGCTAAGGGAGGAGCTGAGCGGTGGAGGAGCGTGCGGATTTCTTCTGTATGTGCAACATCGCCCCCTGGAGGTCATCGCCGCAGGTCCTGCTGCACTAGAGCTATTTAACATGTTCCTTTATTCATACGGGATGCATAAAAAGCTCCGCCAACAGGTTTTTTTCCATCCTAAATATGTTTTCAGAAAACTGAAGCATATGAGATCATATTGAAGATTCCAGCCCAGCATGTACAAGATCAGAGGCCACAGGACCGATTCGTCCTTGGACAGTGTAGCTTCCTCGGCTGTGTAAGAGCTCCAAGGCTTCTGTGATTCCACCGTGAGGGTAGAAGAAGCATCTCCTCACTGAAGTAGAACATCAGAAGTACCGCCAGCGGGGAGGGAGCTGTACAAGGGAAGACGTGACAGGCCAGCCTCTTACATGCTCCTAAGCGCTCTTACATGTTCTAAAGATCTTGGGGGTCTCAACTGAGACTACCCCGTCAAAGGCGATGAGACATGAGCAGAAAACAGAGCTACTGAATTTTTTTCTTTACTATTTTTTACTTTAAAATGCATGAAGACATAGTACCTTTTCATTTTAAAATCCTCCCCTTTAAGCAGATGTGTTGACATAGGACTGGACCCTGTGTGGTGGCATAGTAAGCTCGTCTTCTGCCCTGTGGCACAAACATCCTACATGAATGCCAGTTCATGACCCGACTGTTCTGTGTTTATGGCCTGGGAAAGCGGGGGAGGATGGCTCAAAGCCTTAGGACTCTGCAACCTTGTGGGAGACCGGGAAGAACTCTTGGTTCCCAATTTTAGATCATCTCAGCTCTGGCTTCTTAAGACATTTGGGGAGTGAATTAGCAGATGGAAGACCTTCTCTCTTTATTTCTCCTTCTCTCACTGTAAAATCTGACTTTCAAATAAAAATAAATAAGTCTTTTAGAAAAAGAAAAAACAACTGATTTAGGCAATTCACTCAAAATACACAGTACAAACCTTGTTGGTTTGGTCACACTAAGAGGCAAACACTGCCCTAATCAGAAAACATTCTCAGCACCACTAGAGGAAACCCACTACTTGTTAACAATCACCCTTCACTTCCTCTCACCCATCACCTGTCACCAAGGCAACTGGAAGTTTACAGAGATTGAAAATTGTGTATTCGTAGTACCTTCTATTCTGAACATTGTACATAAAGAGAATTATACAATATATGGTGTTTTGCAGCTGCTACTATTTTTTTATGTTTTCAGATCCATATTGTGGTATATATTAGTTCATCATTCCTTTTACTGCTTAATAACATTCTGTTGTATGGATATAATGTATTTTATTGCTCCATTCACCAATTCAAAACCTTCGAGTTGTTGCTATTTTGAGTAGCTATAAACACTGTAGACATAAACATTTATGTGCACTATTTTATAAAGACTTGCATTTTCATTTCTCTATGATACATAACTCAGATAGATTCACTGTTTCCCAAAGCAGATGTGCCATTTTTGCATTGACACCAGCAGTGCATGAGGATTCAAATTTCTCCATGTCTTTGCCAATACTTCATATAGTCACCCTTTCTATAATATACTCTCATCATATTGGTCTGCATTCCCTTGAAAAGTAATGATGTTGAGCATATTTTCATGTGCTAATTGTGCCCAATGTGGCTCTTGTGGGGGTGTGTAGTGTGAAATCCACCTTGTTCATGCTCTTCCTGTTTGGGATATGCTGCTGTCTCTATGTTCCTGTTCAAATCAAACAACGCTGCAGGATGGGCAGTTCTTTGCCTGGGTTCACCTGCTGAGCTCCCGGTAAACTCCTCTTCCCACCTGGGTGCTGGTGGAACTCAGATTATCAGTGGAGTTCAATTCACCACTCATTGACTGCCTTCGAGGTGTCTGATCACTGCCACACCACACCATTGTCTCTGCTGCTTTCCCGTGTCTGTCAGTCTCCAGGTGCCACTCTGCTGCTGTTGGCCTGTCCTCTGATTGCTGGAATGTGTCCTCTCTGTTTCACCCTGGCTAATGAGTTTCCATCTGTTTATTAAATGTGTCCTTGCCCTATTCCACCATCCTGATTCTCTGAATCTTCTATCATTACATCTTGCATTCCCTGAATTTCTTTTCCATCTTCCATTATTTTTTATTTTAGCTTCTGTTTGGCTTTCCTGTGGATTTACACTCACCCTTTTCTTCATTTTCTTTTCTATTACCACAATTTTAACACTTTTTCTCCCCAAAAGTTGCTTTCTACAACTTCTTGCTTTCTACTCTCTTCATCTACATGATTTCCTTTAATTTGTTTACTTTTTTTTAAAAAAAATTACTTATTTGAAAGTTAAAGTTACAAATAGAGAAGAGAAGGAGGAGGGAAAGGAGAGGAAAGGAGAGGGGAAAAGGGGACTGTTGCAAAGTCAGATGTTGATTTGTGAACTTCTGTAACAAGACAGAAGATACGTTCTTTCTTGCCTGCATCCATAAATCTCAAGAGCTTTTGTTATCTCTCTTCATTACCCAAATCTGTTGCCTCCCAGTTGCTAGATATAAGATCGTTGTCTGCAGAAGTTGAATGTTTCACATTGTGGAGTGAGCCCTCCCCCAGCAGCCCTCATCCTTGCTGTGTTCCCAACTGGAAACACCAAATCCCACTGCTCCCTTCAGTTGCCATGCCAGCAACCTGTAACACATCACTAATCCGAGCAGCAGCACCACAGAACACAAAGCCCCTCCACCCATGAGCAGTTTTTATGAAAGATATATTTCTTAATTTGAAAGACAAAGTTCTAGAAAGAGAGAGTTCTAGAGAAAGAGAGAGATCTTCCACTTACTGATTCTCTACTCAAATGGTTGCAACAGCTGGAGCTGGGCCATTTGAAAGCCAGGAGCCATTTAGGATGCTGACATTACAGGCAACAGCTTTACTCTCTACACCACAATGTTAGTTCCAAATAGTAGTTTTAAAATCAACTATGATCAGATACAGTGGGAGACCTAGAAATGGGTCCTCTAAAAAGAAATGGAAAGGTGAGAGAAGAAAGTACAAATAATTATTATGAAAAGTGGAAATTCAACAGATAAGTTTCTTCCAATGATATTGACAGCTTGGTCAGTTCTGCCTCTCAGCACAGTATCTCCCTGGATGACTTGGGACAAGGTTGTGGTCTGAAATTTTACGCAAGGACGAACACACATATTTTATTCATCATATGCTTTTAAAGCCACAAATATCAAGGTTGGCTCCCTCTGAGCCTCTGTGACAACAGATCATGCACACTGTCCTCTCACTATTTTTTTGTGCTCAAGGACCCTTCTCCAAGCCAGTATGTTTACTTCCTGTGTCAACAAATTGATGAATATTAGACTTACAATAGGAGACACAAAAGAAGATCTCATATTTTCAAACATACCAAGATGTGTGCAGTTAAATCCAAAGATTTTTCTTCTTCTTTGCCATCTTTCCTCTTGCAGTCATAGCCACCAACTCCTACCCCACCAATAACTCATGTTCTGTGGAGCAAACTAGGAGGCCCCACCCACTTCAACCAACAGATTAAAAAAAAAATGTCACTTCAGTATGACTTTCTTCTTCAGATTCTGGACAGTACCTGTCTAAGTAATGGCTTACTAACAGTAAGCTGGTTCACTACAATACTATGAGGGGTAGAAAGTTTACAATTTCTGGTGATAGTCATCTGTTTTGGAAAACATTAAAATACTCTGCCATATAATTTTGCCAAGAGAAACTAGAAGTACCCATCTTGTTCCTATATATCTATGTCTACATATAGGACTTCCCGTATATTTATTTCTTCCATTAAAAATGTGCTAGTGATTGACCTGAGCTTGCTTAGGAAAAAAATCTTCTTTTTCTAGTTTGACAGGGAAATTTTCAGCATTTGCAGGCTCAAGTCTTACAGTTCTGCCTCTCAGCACAGTATCTCCCTGGATGACTTGGGACAAGGTTGTGGTCTGAAATTTTATGCAAGGACGAACACACATATTTTATTCATCATATGCTTTTAAAGCCACAAATATCAAGGGAACTTGATTTGAGGAACTATAGCAGCAGTATGTGCATGCACTCCACTGTTTTATCACCTTGTATAACTATTCTGCCACTTGTTCGCCTGTGCTGTCAGTGTTGATCTAAATGACTTTCACTCTGGAGTCCTAGAGCTGGTGGGAAACAACAATGTCCCCAAGCCAGAGTCAGTCACAGAGGTAGGCGCTGAGCATCAGGCACCTTGCTGAGCCTCACAGTTTGTGCTCAGCTCCCCCTGCAGTTCTGTCACTGTGTCACGCAGAGCACAGTAGTACACAGCCGAGTCTGACTCTTGCACTGCGACTTTCTTCAAGTGGAAGGAGGTGGCTTCTTTGTTGTACAAGGCTTCAAACCCTTTGTTGCTTCCCTTATCATTGGCCTTCATGGCCTTCAGGAGGATTTGTAGCCCTTCACCTGGGTATTGGACATACCAGAAAAGGACAGGGACCCGTGTGGTTTCATAAGAGCAGTTCACAGTCAAGGGATCGCCCTCTGACAGTGTCATTTGGCCTTCAGTCTGAATCACCGACTCTCCATAGCTTCCTCCTGGAAGAAAAAATATATTGTTTACAGTGTATTTTATTCTAAGCAGCATCTAGGCTCTCCAACATTACAAAATTTTTAGAAAATTAGGATGAAGGTATGTACCAACAGAATATAAAAAAATGACGCTGAATGCTAAGTATCATCTTACCAAACATAAAGAACAGCACAACCGCCAGAGCTAGAGAAGAGTCCATTTTTAGATGCATTAATGTCCTTGGGTCTTGACTTGTTACTGTGAAGAAAGGCTAAAGTCACAGTGAGAAGATGAAGGTGAGCTCAGAAGTACGGCAGGAAGCATATATGTGGGGCCAAGATGCACCCTCTTGTGGGCAAAATACTAAATTCAAGATTGTTGACTTGTTCACTTCCCAAGTTTGTCTTACTCCTCTGTCTTCATCTCTGGATTTTTTTTTTTCCCTAAGAAACCCGCTGGCTGCCAGGTAGTTTTTTCCATTTCCCTGTTTTCTTCCCAGAACATGGACTGACACAGAAGCTCCTTATCATCACATTTCTGAGAGAGTTCAGTGCAATTTTTCTTCCAAATACAGATATTTTGTGGCCACCCTGTTATTCAGTAAAAATGCCATATAAATAACATGTAGGGTAAAATCAAATGAATATCAGTAATAATTTTAGTCATTAGTAAATAATGAATGACAGAAACATTAATCTTTTTCCTCTATTCTCAAACTGAAGACAATGACAATGTCAGACACCTAGTGAGCCATTACACTTACTTCTTTTTTTTTTTAATATGTAACATATTTATTTGAAGGCCAAAGTTACAAAGAGAGAGGGGTAGGTGTTACATCCACTAGTTCACTCCCCAAATGGTCGTAATGACCAGGGCTGCACCAAGCAAACACAAGAGACAAAAGCCTCTCCCAGGTCTCTCACATGCGTACAGGAGCTCAGGCAGTTGGTCATCTTCCACTGCTTTCTCAGACACATTAGCAGGGAGCAAGGTTGGAAGTGGAGTCGCCAGGACTCAAACCAGCACCAATATGAAAGGCTGACATCAATGGCTGTTAGCTCTCTACACCACAGCACCTGTCCCTATCACTTCAATACATGAAGCACCACCTATTGTTGGAAGAATTGCTACTACTTGAAATACAGATTGCATCTAAATGTAGGAAATACAATTTCATGAATGCTTTTCAGCAAGAAAATGTTCCATATTGTTTATATTCAAATACTGACTCAAAAAAGAAAATAGCAACTATTTGTGTTGAAGCTGAAGTTTTTGATCCTATATGAAATGATTTGCCATGGGTTTCTTCTCCCCTAAAATTTCAATGACTGTTTAATAATGTTATTGCCCTACCTGCATCAGGGTGTAAGCCAATAAGAATTGGTATAGGCGTTAGAACACTAAACCTGTAATCAAAAGCTTACTTTGAGTGTGTGCATATATAGGTGTGTCTGCCAATATTGTTGACCAAAAAGTGTACCACAGCGAGAATATTCAGATATTTATTTCCTTCAAAAGGCCAAAGAATGAGCTTAATACAGTGTCTAGGATTAGTACAGACTTGACTGTTGATAATAATCTTCAGCAACAGTTAAGTTACTGTTACATAGGTGAGTGACTTAAGGGGGAAGAAAACCATTTTGAACATTGCCCCCCTACTTCCTCACAGGAGCAGGGCTTCAGATTAAGATATGGTTGTTAAAATATCCTCAAGTGTCTCTGACTCTACCAGTGCTATAAAAATCTACAAAACAATCTTTAGAGACAATGACTTAAGGACAGTCAGCGTCTTAGTGACAGTCTTGTGGGGTCAGCATGGAAAAACCTCCAGTCTTCACAGATTTTTAAAACCATCTTCTTTTCATTTTAGTCCTGAAAACCACAATAGTGTGGTTGGGGGAAAAAATAAGCAACATTGTTTTCTGTGAAGATTGACATCTTTTCATATGGTGGTTCTTTTTCATGGTGGTTCTGGGAAAGCCTGCTTTCCACATGTCAGAGAAAGCAGCCTATTGGCTCCACATCAAGGTGTAAACACTAACAGGCTGGAGTCTTGGATAGCAAATTTAAGTCTGGATATTATCTAAGTTCATGATTATTTCTCTTTTCCTCTTCCCTAATATCTTGTGTCAAATCTCTGTAAGCAAGCAGAATCTCCATATAAATAGAATAAACATTCTTTCCAGAATTTCATATATTTATTCAGCCCAACCTCATTCTTGTGTTACAGCAATTCTCTGATCCTCTAGGGAAATTCATTACCCACATACGTAGATTTATAAAGTGAATGTCTTTTGAGAATTGTTGTAGATTTGAGCAATATTGTGTGCTCAATGGTAAAAATTTTCTCAAGTAAACCCTTAACTAATAATTCAACTGTCTGACTTCAAGTTCTCGTGAATTGATCCACATATAGTCTTGGAATGTAATGCAGAAACAAATGTCTATATAATATATAATGTATATCTATAATAATATAATAATATATATAATATAATAATTATTATATTTATTATAATTATTATATTGTTGTATTATTATATTGTTATATTTTACTATAATTATTATATTATTATATTATAATATAATATAATATATGTTATATATTATAATATATAATATATATATATTTGTTATATAGACATTTAACACAAGGAATTTAGGCATACAACAATTGAAAGGGCTGATGAAGCAAGGATAGCAAAGCCTGATTACAGAAACTCTGAAGTGTAATAAATGCAATTGCCAGGAACCTCACAGTGGTGATTCTTAGGAGGAAACTCAGAACTCTACCTAACACTCTTGATAAACTGGGCTACCAGCCCATATCCCCACCTCAGGAGAATGACATCTTTTCTACTTTCTTACTACCACACAGCACTTCTCATCTGGACAATCAAAGCCAAGCAATGAAAGAAAGTGATAATGGGAAGTGCTCTTTGGATTTCTTCCCAGCCAACAAAGTAAGAATGGTAAACTGGCGCAGAAAGATGCCCAGTGGTTGGTGTGCAATGTGGCATACCATGAAACAAATCTTTAGTTTATTGAAATGTAGTTTAAATTTATGGAAGCTAGCAGTAGAACATTTTAGCACCAGAATACTTCTGTGATAATTAAAACAGTTTATTATAGCTGAATGTGTATTTTGTCCACTGTACTTCTTTATAAATTGCTAATTTATAATTTCTATCATATTTTGAAAATAATTACATTAAATTTGAAAAAAAACACTCATGAGAAGCAGAAAAAAAAATAAATGCCTTGCCTTCTAACTTTGTGTGAAAATGTTAGGCAATGAAGACCTATCAGGAGCATTGGGTGCACCCAGAGACTGGGAGTAGCCGCCACCATTTGTGCCAAGCACACCCAGGGAGCAGCGGGCTCTTGGGGGCTTGGGAGTGCAGGCTTGCAGGAGACCTGGGAGATGGGGGGGGAGGGGTGAGAGGAGGGAGAGCAGGGACCTGGGGGCTCACTTCCAGACAGACAGAGCAAGCATGGGGATTTCCCCCACTTGCTTGGTCCCAAGATTGGGGGAGGAGAAGGAAGAGCTGACCAGGTGTGATGGTGGACCAGGATTGGGGAATTTTGAATGTACTTGGATCTAGGTTATCACATATACTGGTTTGCATGAGCCAGGGATGTGGAGCAGGTGGGACAGGACTAGGCTGCAGCACGCGAAAGTGAGAGTTGGGCATGGGCACAAGGTTGGACGAGGTCAAGCTACAGCATCTAATGGCAAAGGCCAAGACAGAGTATGTGCTGCGCCAATCTGGGTCAGAGCAACTGCTGACACACGCAAGAGCTGTGGCTGAGAACAGGCCTGGTTGGGAAGCTAAGGGGACATGCCAGCTGGGTGCTGCTTCCCACTGGTGAGTGCGAGGACCAGAATGGGAGTCATGATATGGTCTGGACATGCCTGCAGTGTCCCTCAGCATGGGTATAGACTGGGTCTGATATGTGCCAAACTGGGCTAGATTCCAGGAACCACTGGTGCTCATGAAAGCCAGGGTGGGTGTAGGACAGGCTGGGCTATATCTCTGCCCCTGTTGAATCACACAAAACCTGTGTCTGAGTGTGGACCAGCTGTGACTGGGCTATAACACCCAAAAATAAGAACTAAAAAGAATGTGGGCTGATTGGGCAAGGCCACTGTTCCTGTCAGAACAGGAGGTGAATTAAGTCAGGATGGATCAACAACCTACCAATGTAGCAAGATCTGCCACTGGGAAGAGACCTAATGGAGGAAAATGACAAACTTCCCTGTCAGGACACAGTCCCTGCAGGTGAGTGCAAGAACCAAGGCTGAGGCAGACAGACAAGGCAAGTTTACAGTACTTGCTGTTAGTGGCTCAGGTCTAGGGGCAAGCCAGGCTGAGCCAGTTCATAACACCCACTGGCATATCTGAAAACCAGGATGGGGCACAGGACAGGCAAGATTAGTTCATTAGGGCCAGAACTGAGTGCTGACCAGGATGGCTGGGCTAGGCTAGGCTGTAGCACCCACCATCATGAACTAGAACTGTGGACAGACTGGGCTAGGCTAGGCTAGAGCACCTGCTGGCAATGCTGAGGTAAGACAGCCATGCCAAACTGGGCCACAGCATGCACCAGCACACGTGAGCCTCTGGCGATGGGGGAAGGGGTGTGAACCTGGTAGAAGAGCAGCGCAGGCTCCTCTGCTGGGACACTGTGTCCCCCAGTGAACATGAGGACTGGGGCAGTCCAGACCAGGCAGGGCTACAACACCTGTTGACCTGTTTGCAAACTGGGTTGGAGAGAGCCAGGCTGGGATAACTATAGTCACCAGTACGTGCATGAACCAGAGTAAGTACAGGCTGATTGGGCTTTGCCGCAGTATCAGCTGGCAAGTACCGGGACCAGGGGGAAAAGTTTGTCAAGCTGGACTGCAGAAACACCTGTAGAGTACCTGGGAGTGGGCTAACTAAGGAAACCGTGGGCACTTCTCTGATGGACTGCAGCTCCCACTGGTCATAAGCATGAGAACCAGGGTTGGGAGCAGGCCTGGCTAGACAGGCAGTGGCACCCACCAACATGAGTGTGAGCTGGATAGTGGGGTCAGTTGGGTTGAGTTAGGATTCAATGCTCATTGACTTCTAGAGGTATGAATGAGATGTGGGACATACTGGAGCAGTCGGCTGCACATATTGGCAAGCCCAGGAACCAGAGCTGGGGGTGGGCCTAGTCAGGGTTATTAGGAATCACTCCAACTAGGCTGCAGTTCTCACTGGTGTCTGTGAGAACCCAGTATGTGGTGAGCAAGATTGTACTAGGCCTCAGTATTTGCTGGTTTGAATAGGAGATGAGGCTGGAGACAGAACTAACCCAGCAATCGCAACTACCAGTGTTTGGGGGCACTGATGCTGGTGACAGACAGAGCTGGACCCCGTACGGGCAAGCACAAAAATGTCAGGTCTGGAGTCACCTCAGACGAGGTTTCTTTGGGGATCTGCCCAACTGAAGCACTGGACTCAGAACTCCAACCATGGGGAGAAACACAGGATCCGTTGTCACACTCTGGAGTACATTTGTCAGAACTGGGACTCCTCAACAAGACAGAGCAGTGGATGGTATACATAGATGCACATGGGGGATATGGCAGTCTACTGAGGCCTGCAGAGGAAGAAGGGCAGAACAAATTGGTCAACTACCCCACCTAAGCTTGAGAGCAAATTTTGAATTACCTTTTGGATATTGAGAATTATTTGCTGGTTTGTTTTTAATTTATCTGAAATGTAAAAATGGGCAGAGGGAATTTTTGCTTCTTCAACCATCTTAAACATTTGAAAGTATGATACCAGGCAGGTTAAGCCTTTCTACTCTAGAATCTATTTTACAATCCAAGTCTTCAGCAGAAGGAAAATTAATTCAAGAGGCTGAGTTTGTAGACTTCACTTGGGCATGTGAAATTATAAAACATGAATACAGTGACAATGATTATATTATAAAGTAATTCATAGTTTCCAAATGTAATGAAATAATCAAGTTTCTTAACATGATTAACCTTTTCTTAAATTCAAATATGTATCCCCCACTAAAAATGGACACCAAATACATGAATCATTTAAGTCTTCATACTACTCAAAGAAATTGTCAATAGATGAAATCTCACAATGTAAAAGACACCATGGAAATGAAAGAAAGGATGTTTAAGCATAATGACCACATTGAACAAGTTTTATAACTAAAAACCTTGGGGCAAGGACTTCTTATAAAACATAAAAGCAAATCCCTGGAAAATCTCAATACAATATTAAATGCAAAAAAAATTTGAGTTCTCCATTATGTAATAAAAAATTTTCAAATAACCTCTCTGCTTCATCAGTAAGAATAAAATACACCAAAGCTAGCTGGGCTGCCTAGTGTATATGATCTCCAGGGAAAATAGTCCTCCCAAACCAGCTCATAAAGAACTGTAGGACGGGTTTACTGCCACATGAAACACTTCTGGGAAAACTTTTCTAGGATAGCAGAGAATGTAGGCACAGTTCTTGCCTTTTACAGAAGAAACAAAAATCCCATAAATCTGTAAGGGACAGGAATACTAACCTAAGAAATCCTTTAAGGATCCCCAGAAGTATTTTACACAACTGAATTGCTGTGTAAGTGATGAATGTGCTACCAGTCATAGCACTTTCCTTTTCTTACATATTGGTAGTCAAATAGCCATATAATGAAGCAAATTAACAAATGTAACATTTTCCCATTTATTTTTATATGCAGCAATACAAAAAAAAGCAAATTTTAAGAAGAGAATCTTAGCTCATCACAAGGAGGAGTTGCGGAGCTGTGAAACTAAGAGTTCTGAATCCTGTGATTACAGGACTCCTTAGGATGGGGCACATACTCCTTAGGATGTCATTACCACCCAATAATGCTGTATTTTCCTGAGGGGATATAGTATTTAGGCACTGGAAATCATGATATAGCCCATGATTGTGATGCAGAAAAGTAAATAAAAGTCTAATTGCCTCACTTCAGAGACATTGGCTATTACTAAAAAGTTGACAAGTCTTGGAGAGGAAGGAGAAAAAGAAATTATTGAACAATGTTGATGAGACTATAAATTTATACAGTCATTGTGGAAAATAGTATGGAGTTCTATTAAAAGCTGAAAATACAACTATTCTATAACACAGCAATCTAATTACTGAGTATACATCCAAAGGAAACGAAATTATTCTGGCAGGGTCTGGCACGGTAGCTTAGTGGCTAAAGTCCTCACCTTCCACACGCTGGGGTCCCATATGGGCACCAGTTCTAATCCCAGCAGCCCTGCTTCCCATCCAGCTCCCTGCTTGTGGCCTGGGAAAGCAGTCAAGGACAGACCAAAGCCTTGGGATCCTGCACCCGCGTGGGAGACCCAGACGCACCTGGCTTTGAATTGGCTCAGCGTCAGCCGTTGCGGTCACTTAGGGAGAGAATCATCAGATGGAAGATCTTCCTCTCTGTCTCCCCTCCTCTCCCTCTCTCTCTCTAAATATATATATATATATATATATATATATATATATATGTATATATCTGACTTTGCAATAAAAATAAATAAATTGTTTTAAAAAAGAAATTATTTTGGCAAAGAGACATCTGTACTTCCATCTACACTCCCACTCACAATAGGCAAGAAATAGAATCATAAGCATCCATCAACAGATGAATAAATATAGCACATATACTCTCAACTATTATAATTCAACCATAAAAAGTGATAAAATCTTGTCACTGGAACAACATAAATGAAACTGAGGTTATTTTTTTTTTTAAAGATTTATTTTTATTATTTTTTCATTGGAAAGGCGGATATACAGAGAGGAGAGACAGAGAGGAAGATCTTCCGTCCGATGATTCACTCCCCAAGTGAGCGCAACGGGCCGATACTATGCCGATCCGAAGCCAGGAGCCTCTTCCGGGTCTCCCACGCGGGTGCAGGTTCCCAAAGCTTTGGGCCGTCCTCGACTGTTTTCCCAGGCCACAGGCAGGGAGCTGGAAGGGAAGCGGGGCTGCCGGGATTAGAACCGGCGCCCATATGGGATCCCGGGCGTGCAAGGCGAGGACCTTTAACCACTTGCGCCACCGCGCCGGGCCCAGAAACTGAGGTTATTAAATAAAGAGAAATAAGGTACAATATGATATATACCTCATGCTCCTACTCATATGAAGAATATAAAGCTGATATTCCATAGGCTGAGAGTACAATGGTGATTGTTAAAGATTAGAGAGGGTAGGGATGAGGACTGTGAAAGTTTTCTTGACAGGTACTAAGCTAGAGAGATGACTAAAGATAACAATAATACACTGTGTATAATCCTAAAAAAAGTTAGAAGCATGGATTTTTAGTGTCTTCACTATAAAGATATGACAAGTGATTTAAGAGGTAGAGTCATATACTTTGGTTTGAACATTTTGTAATATACACATGTATTGTAACTTCACACAATACTCCACAAATTTATGCAACTCTATATTAGCTAAAAATAAATGTTAAATAGTTCCAAAAGAAAAAAAAATAACTAATCCAAAAGCAACAGCCATCAACAAAATGATCTAAACTTTTCTGGGTTATCTTGAACATAACCTTTTTATTATTTATTTAAAATATATTTTATTATTTATTTTATTAACCTTTTTATTACATGCTTTTAATGTCAATTTTACCAACAAATGATATGGCAGATGTTGTACTACAAAGTCTGAGTCAGAGGAGAAAGAAGCAAGATAAGGCTTGTTCCCCCAGTCACAGGTTTGGGTACAGGACACAGGTGCCTGGGGAGCACTGTGTACTTGCTGCACAGAAGTAGACAGCTGAGTCCCCAGGCTGGGTGGCTGTGATGTGCAGGGAGACATGCTTGGCCTTCTTATCCAACAAAACAGTGAATCTTTGGTCTTGTTTTTTATCCACATTGGAGCGAATGTCTATGATGAGCTTGGGCCCCTGCCCAGCTTCTTGTTTATACCATGGAAAATAGGCTGAGGCACTATCTGAATAAATACAGTTGATGACAGATTTGCCTCCTTCCTGGACACTCAGAGTAGAAGGCTGCTGCTCCACGTTCTCTCCTCGGCTCATCCCTATGCAGAAAGGAAAAAATCAGTCATTGCCATCAAAAGGAGACCTGCTCTGGACATCCACTGATAGACTTTGTTGCCTGAAAACCCTCGACTCACAGTTCAGCTGTAGCCACAAGATGAGTGAAGCTGGAATGGATGTCTTCATGGTTCTCCCCAGTCAGGAACAGACAAACACCTGCAGTCTTTAGCCAGAAAAACTAATCCTACTCTCAAAGTGTCCGTTTTTTGCTCTAACCAGCATGTGGCTTCTCATGTTATTCACCTAGCCAATTACAAAAAGCCTCTGCCTGCGTTGTAAAGCCTTATCATTCAGAATCCACCGAAATGAACTGTCCAGGTGCTGAGTCAGCAGAGGCACACTACCACCTTGTGGTCACATCCCTTAATGCTAAACTTAGTGGGTAAATGTTCTCTTAACCTAGAAGGGACTCAGATGCATAGAAGTAGCAACAGGCAGATAAAACTAATTAGACCTAAGACCTAAGAACTAAAAGCACAGTAAGTATGTAGATTTTTACTCTATTTATGCCTGAAAACAGAATTTGAAAACAAATGTGTTACTGGAGATTGGCTTCTCAGGGATTATTGTATTTGTTTTTAAGAGTTTATTGTATTTATTTGTTTATTTATTTATTTATTTATTTATTTATTTAAACGGCAGATTTACAGAGAGAAGGAGACACGGTTGGAAAGATCTTCCATCCATTGATTCACTCCCCAAGTGGCCACAACAACTGAAGCTGAGCAGATCTGAAGCCAGGAGCCAGGAGTTTCTTTTGGGTCTCCGATGCAGGTGCAGGGTCTCCGGGCTTTGACCTCCCAGACACAAGCAGGGAGCTGGATGGGAAATGAAGCAGCTGAGACACAACTGGCACCCATACTGGATCCTAAAATTTGCAAGGTACACATTTAGTCACTAGGCTGTCGTGCTGGACCCAGGTTCTTGTATTCTTGTAAGAAAGAATTCAGATAAAAAAGACAGAAAGTAGTGGTAAATGAGGTAGTAAAGTTCAATGAAAAGTAATGAAGCAAAGAACATCTGGTAGACGAGAAAGGCATCTTAGGAAAGGGCTGGGAAAGCTTATTGACCTGAATAAAGAATATGGATCCCCTGCTTCTTCTCCCCTCTTCTCTCTTATGGAATATTGCAATTTCCCAAATTTTTTTCTAGAACCTTGTTAGAGCAGTGTTATCGGACCTAATAATCTAATACAGGGGACAGGGATGAAACTCACCAATCAGAATTCTAGAACAAGATCAATTACTTCAAGAATAATTGCTGGTTTGCATTAAGAACTTGGGTCCTTGGTACATTGCACAATAGATTCATTTTCTTTAAATAGTCTCATTTTCAGGACTGGCACAAATCGCTTCTCAGCCTTTTGGCTAAGATCAAGTGTAGGACTGGCACAGTGGCATAGCAGACAAGTCCTCTACATACAATGCTAGCATCCCATATGGGCACCAATTCATATTCTGGCTGCTCCACTTCTGATCCAGCTCCCTGTTTGTAGCCTGGAAAAGCAGTGGAGGATGGCCCAAAGCCTAGGGACCCTGAACCCACTTAGGAGACCCAGAAGAAGCTCCTGGTTCCTGCTTTCAGATTGGCCCAGCTCTGGCCATTGCGACCAGTTGGGCATCCAGCAGATGGAGGATCTCTCTCTCTCTCTCTCTCTCTCTCTCTCTCTCTCTCTCTCTCTCTCTTTCTCTCCCCTTCTCTCACTGTCTCGCCATCTCTCCTTCTCTCTATAACTGTATTTACGATAAAAAATAAAAGAAATCTTGAAAATTAGATCACTACCTATTCCTTTGTGGCTTATGTTCTGCAACTGATCAGAGAAAGAATAGAAATTCTCAGAAATCATCACAATGAAGATTCTAAAAATGTAATCCCATCTAAGTTTATTTCTGATGTAAGTTTGGTATCAGTTTTATGCTGATAAAAGCAGTGATTGAATTATATCCTCAGTGGAATATCCTCTAAAGTATGAGCCAGCATTCCTGCTTTGGCTGTATCCTATAGCAGAGATTTCTTATTCTATCATTTCCTCCCAAACTTCAGTACAAATTTTCTTTCCTGAAGATGCTGATAAATTTCATTCATAGTATAGATTTCCAGGATCATCCCCATTTTCCAAAAGCCCTTTTTCATCACTTTAATTTCTTGGTGTTTCTGTAAGATACCCCTGCTACTCATGTGGTAGAAAACTGGGAGAAGTTCCATCTTCATAGTTTCAGCCTGGCCCAATCACAACCATTGGAGCTGCTTGTGGAATAAACCAGTAAATGGATAATCTCTTTCTCTTTCCCTGCTCCCCCGTCACTCTTTCAAATAAAGTAAATATTTAAAAAATAATACTCCATTTAGGAAAATATTTTACTATTTGTAAAACAATAGCATTTATAGTAATATATAGTAAAACAAATAACATGTAACAGAGTAATACTACTTTATTAATATGTGATATCCTTGATTAATATCATGATTTTATAACCTCATTACTCTGGAAATTAATGCATTAAGTTATCAAGATGGAGTCTTTTAGCAACTTCATTTCTAAGGACCATAATTGAAAGCAAGGTCAGTTTTGCTTGATAAATGGAAGATTGCAAACAGAATTTTATCTCTTCTAATTTTGCATTAAGTATATCTGTTGATATACCTGATACTGAAACCCTTAGTAGTATTTTACATACTGTGAAAGCATTAACATAAATACCTGATAAGTCATTGTGAAATATAAATGTAAGTAAACCAAAAATTGCAGGATCTAGTGGAATAGATTTTCTTAGACAACTTAATTTTTTGGTACAAATCATTTTCATTTAGGCCTGAATTAATGTAAGGTAAATATATAAAGCCATAAAGACATTTTCTATAACTTTGGGCATCTCATTAGAAACTACAAGTAATTTTGTAATTGATATATTGTTTGGAATGCTGTCTTATGCAATCTATTGCTATATTTTCTTTTTTATAATTTCAAATGAAAGTAATTTTTATTTAAAAAATATCTTGTGCCAATGTTGATTCTTTTGAAATTCCACAATAGTTTTCCTTTTCCGTCAAAGTTCTATCTTTGTATTTAGTGTATATCCTTAAGTCTTTATTTATGCTCTTTACAATAGCTCATCAGCTTTCAAAACCAGAATTCCCTAACTTAGTGAAGTATTCTGTGTGCCTACAAGCGATCCTGTCCTGAGGCCTCTACCAGGGGAAGTAGCACTTCGCTTATGCACATGCTCCACTCTCTTACTGGATTTCACTTACAAAACAGAAGTGGGATGGTGAGAATGATTAAGAATCAAGAGAGAAATAGCATCAAGCTAAGCACCAGGCTGTTTCAAGGCCAGACCCTTCTCCACTGCACAGGTCTTGCTGCGCAGGTCTCGCTCCCAGATAGGCAGCCCCACTCACTATTTGCTGGAGTCTTGCTGAGGTTTCTGCGTCTTCATTTTCAGAGCCTTGCTCCTTCCTAGTCAGTGCCCTGACACCAACCTAAAAGACCTGTCAATGTACAGGTCAATTGTACATAATGTCATTGATTTGTAGCAGGTTTCAATTTTGGATTTGGTTATTGGAGTCTTGATCCGTGGCTAGAGCAGGCTTGGGTTTCTTTTACAGTAAGCAGTCATAAAAACTTTCTGATCCCTTTCCCAGATCCTAACCAATATTACAAAATCATGGGTAGCAGATTCACCCAAGATGTAAGATAGACAAATGGATTTTAATGTAACAAAATGAGAAGCTCAATGAGCTCATCCTTACAAGGTGCTACTTAGATCAAAATGCACATTTTTGTCAACGACATGTGTAAACACAGTGTGTAAATTTGTCATAGAAACTAATAGTGCTTTGTGACTCTGATGCCTTCTATATTGGGTTTCTCACAGAACATATTCTAATATCAGATCTGCAGTAGGACTCCCACCCCAAGCTCCCTATCTTAGTGAGCAGATGAGCCCATGTATGTGACTCATGTCCTGTTGTCCTCAATACATTCATGAACAAAATGAGAAGGTATTGTCAGTTCTTACACCTTGAATTCAATAGCCTAGATGAAATACCTGACTCTTAATAAGATTTAGCATATTTTATTTGTATTTGCAATTGGTTCCAGGCTCAAACAACCTGAGTGTTCCTTCCTTTTCCTGGAAAACTGGGCTGTCTTTAACCCCCTGAAATATTGAACTATGTCTATTTGTTGAAGAGGGTGCATTTTTTCATAGCCTTTTTCATCACAGTAATTTTTGCATCACTCAACATGTACTTTGCCAGGAAAACCACTGAGTCCTAACATCTTTATCAGTTGCTCCACTGGCCTATGATTTTGGGTTTTGTTTGTTTGTTTGTTTGTTTTTCCTGCCCAGGGATTTCTGGAAGAAAATGTATGGAAACCAAATGAAATGACTTGTGCTTATTTGTACAGTTTTTACTAGAGATGAAAGTGCTCCAACATCAGAGAACCCCAGCAGCATGAATGCTATGCAGAACCCTAGATGGTGGGGGTGCAGGCCCAGCTGCAGTTTGGGTGCAGGCAGCAGGTGACCTGGGAGCACTGTGCCTTGCAGCACAGAGGTAGGTGCCTGAGTCAGCCAGCTGGGAGGCTGCGATGTGGAGGGTGCTGTAGCGCTCCCGGGAATTCGCGGTTGATGTCAACCTTCCATTCTCCTTTGTTCCTGAAGCTATGTAAAATAATTGGATGAGGCCGCTCCCGGGATTCTGTCGGAACCACTGCATGCCCTGTATTGTGTCAGAAAAATTACACCGTAGAGTGGGGCTGGCTCCCTCCTGGACACTCAGGGCTGAAGGACTCTGCTCCACCTCCAGCCCTCTCACCCCTGCAAGAAAGGGGGAAAAACATACAGGGAAGTCACTGTGGGGATCACCGATGTAGCCCCCAAACCTATACAAACTCAAGAAACAACCATGAGGGTGTAGGACAGTGTTAGAATTTAATGTCAGCTCTCCCTCCACCAGCAAGCTGTGAGCCACTCCCTGTCTCCCATCCGAGATAATCCCAACTTACAGCAAATCTGGACCCATAGAAGTCCCAGCAGAATCTCCCATCTTTTTTCCATGGCTTCCTGTGCGTTAGCAGGGGAGCCCTCACCCCTGGTCTGTGAATGTTAAGCATTGGACATAGACAAACTTTGCTCTTACAGTCAATAGGTTCCATGAAACTCATAGAGAACCAATCACATCCGAGCTCTGTCATTCATCTTAACAGGAAACTCCACCCCCAGGCCCAGTAAGACTGCTTCAACATTGTAGGGAGCCTACAGTGCAGGTGGAGGAACTCCAATTAACAAACACTTTGATGGGCTGGAAGTTCAATAGCTTTAAAATATCATGCATTTGGATAACTATTTAACAGTTTGCATTATATGCTGAAGAGATAAATGAAATTCCTTTTAATCCCTGATCTCCTCAGTCTCCTGAAACTATCAGAAAGCCATTTCCAGTGAAAGCTTGAGTGCCCTCTGGTGGATTAAAACCATCAGCAAAGCCTAGTTTAGACCAACCCATTCTTCACAGGTCCATTCACATCAGGATTTGGAGGGACTTTAAGTGGCCAGGAAACAGAAAAAAAAAAAAAAAATGCACAACAGCAGCAGCAACAGCACTGTCTAAATTGAGCAGAAGTTAAAATTTGCTAATTTTGAAGTGCTGTTTCATAGATAATTTTAAATAACTTGGAAGTTCTCAAATTGAATTCTTAATTTAATTTCTCTAATGTACTACAGATAAATTCATAAATGTGCATTGAAGCTTTGCAATAAGTGAATAATTACTAGATCTGAACAATATCCTAAGGTACTTTAAAATGTCTCTGGGAAATTTGAATTAAATGGTATTTATTTGGCTGTAATTGGAATCATATATAAAATTATATTGAAATGAAGGAGACAATAGCTTACTATATCCTGGAGAACATAAAAATACACATAACAATAATATCAAAGAGGATGTTAAGAGAAATATAACCTGAAAGCTGTGTAATTTCATTGGCTGAAGAAATTTGACACTTATGGTAGTTAGACAAAACCTTGTGAAGAAGATAGTCCTTTTCCCTCTCCCCTTTTTAATGAGCGCGATTGAAGATAACACACTAAAAGTTGTATTAAAGTTTTTATGAATTTTATTACTTTTAACATTAGCAGAAATTCTAAAACATGCAAATTATTTAACATGTCTTAGAGCACAATCGTGTAATAACCAAAAAATATTTAGAGATGTAAATCCTGTTGCCCAGCAATGTCACTTATGGGAATATAACGTAGAATGTTTTGCACATCTATGTAAAAAAATCTTTTATATTTATTGTAGGATCTTTACAAAAAATAGCATTTGGAACTTCTCCTATATGAAATAATTCAGTTGACTTTCTACCTCAGTCCATCAAAAATGTTATGAAGGCGAAATCTTAGATGCATTTGTAGCAACATCCCATAGTTTAGAAAAATCTTGATTGATGAATTGCATCTAAGCTATAAATAAACTATGGATATCCAATAGCAAGCCACAGCTTTGGAGTAGCAATTTTTATAAGGTAACAGAAAATATTGGTACCTGCTTGGGACATAAAGTTTCTGTATCTGGGTGGCCTGGTTGCTCTTGTTCCCTATATGTAAAGGAGAGGAGTTGTAAACAGAATAGTCTGTGATCTCTGTGGGCAGCTGAAGGAGCTCCTCATGAAAACACCCCTGGTGCTAGAGCATCAATGTGGCCTTTTGAGCTCTGTAAATATGATCCTCTAATTGAATCTGAAACCAATCACTGATGGCATCACACAGTCCAAATGTCCAAGCAAAGGGGATACTCTGTGTGTTCCTAAACGTGACAATTACACAGCAATAAAAGTAAATGAAGCATACCTACACACATAAATTTTATTGTAAGCAATAATGTAATCATGAAAGCAAGCTTCACAATTATGCTGCAATAGGACAACATTCATGCAAGTTTTTAAAATACAAAATGCTATCTATAAACGTATTTGAATATAAAAGCACAAATTTCAAGCACTAAGTTAGCAGCTTTGCTTTGAGAAATAACTGAAGGTAAAGAACCCGAATTGAAAAAAGCAGAGATGGTAATTTCACTTTTAATATTTACTTTTTAAATTGAAACTTTATAATTAATCACAACTATTTTTATATGGGCAGATTTGGATGACATAACATCATTTTTCAAATGTTACAATGCTTTCTTCAAGTAACTAGATTTATATTAAAATAGTAGGGTATTTATACTTGCTCCTCAATGTATTTATGAAATGTGCTATGTTTTTCACATTTATGAAAGAATCATATTGATTGAGATGAAGTTAATGTGGCTAGAGCCAAGAATAATTTCTACTCAACATAGCTAGAACCAAGAAGAATGATGAGGCTTATTAGAATTATAGTCATGAGACATAAAATTCAAGCAGCCTTGAAAATTTGCTCCATGGTTTGACAAAACGGTGGCTGGTTTTATAGCCTAAACTGCAAGTAGATGCTGGGAAGGAGGGATTGTCGTTAATCATATCTCCCATTCATCAGGAATTATCTCAGATGGGTAAGATTGGATATGGTCTCAGGAAGCAAAGGGGATGTTTTCGAAGGCTGTATCCAGAGGCAAAAGATCTTAATCTATAAATAGCACTTCAGTTCATTTCACAAGGTCTGCATATTCTGAGCTCAAGAATACAGCTACAGATGCACCTGGTTTGTTTTTAATAAGTTTTGGGAGACACAAGATGGCAGAATATGGTAAGGACACATTTAAACAAACAGAATCATTAGCCAGGGTGAAGCAGAGTGGTCCTGGGAAACAGGAGAGGACAGGCTGAAAGCAGAGGGACACCTGGAAACCCATGGGCACAGGGAAGCAGCAGAGACAGTAGAGAAGTGTTGCGGTGACCCAGCAGTGGTCAGCATTGGCAATTGGAGCTCCACCAGCAGCTATGTGGGAAGGGGAGTTCCCCAGGAGCTCAGGAGGTGAACCCAGGCACAGAACTACCTGTCCTGCTAATTTGCTTGATTCGACCACAAGCAGAAGCAGAGCAGCAAAGTTCAAGCAGGCAGGTGCAGGAACAGGGTAGATTTCATGGCTCATCCTCACCAGTGTCACACGGGGTTCGGGCGGGGGGTACATTTTGTGCACAGAGGAAAAGACTGGGGAGGGGCTGCAAAACAACAGCGAGCTGCACAGGCACTAAGCTAAGAGAGAACTCACATCCAGCCTCAAGGCATTGCACTGGTCCCACAGGGAAAACAGTACTGACTTGGCATTCCACAGTTTCCACCAAAAATAGGTACAGGTGGCCCTCAGACCTAACAGACAGCAGTTTCCAGCAAGACCAGTACCACGGACAGCCCAGATATTTGGGACAGCTAGTTTCTCCCTAATCCCAGGCACTGCTCGAACCATGAGTGGGAGAAAAGCTATGCAGGCAATGGTACAGCCACAACACAGCATCACGGTGGGGTGGAGAGTGGTGGACCATAAGCTGGGGCTATGGAGACCATGGTGGAAACCCAGCACAAGAGCCAGGGACCGAGACTTGCTGGAGGGTGTGGCACAAGTGACTGCAAATGAGGAACCAGATATTGAATGCAATCAGTAAAACTGAACTGTAGACCAGTGGACAACACAGCTTAGAAACTGACCCTAAGGAGAAGAATCTGATGACCAGAATAACAGTGATCAAGAGGGGAAAGAAAAGAGAAAGGGAAAGAGAGAGAGACCAAGGCACAATGAATATCACTGATGCCTCTCCTGGAAAGAAGCAAAAGCCTTTGTCAACCTCAGAGTTAACTGAGGAACATAGGGGAAGTGCGGGAAAATTTTTTAAAACCTGTTATAAAGTTTCTTAACAAAAAGAAGCACATATGGGAGTTCAAGAAATTTGAGGAATATGTTATACAAGAAATAGCAGCAATAAATCAAATGGAAGCTGATATAATAGAAATTAAATGCACAATGGTACCTGCCTTGTGCCAGTGCAGGCAGGTTTGTGGGGACCTGGGAAGTGCGGGCTTGCAGGGAGTCTGGGGGATGACACCAACAGGGAAGTGGGAACATGGGGGCTCACTCCTAGGCAGGCAGAGCGAGCCTGGGGATTTCCTCACTTACTTGGTCCTGAATGGGTGGAGGGAAGGGAGGGGAGAGACCTAGCTTAGCATGCTGGCCTGATGTGCTGATGGACCGGGCTTGGGAACTTTGAATGTGCTTGGATCTTGAGTGGGCAGAGGCATATGGGACTCTAGTGGGTAGGCAGAGCTCCAGGCTAGGACACCACCCCACTGAAAGACTGGGCTTCAGAAGACTGGCCTGGGGAACCATGTGCTCTTGGGTGCAGGGACTGTGGATTGCCCAGGGAAAGGGGGAAAGGGGTGTGAGGGAGGGAGGACCACTGATGGAGTATGTTGTAGGTGAGGAATGACTTCTGGTAGTCTTCCATCAACAAAGCTACTGTACTTGCAGGTAAGCAAAGGAGCTGTGATCAAATGATTTGGAGGAGGGAAGCTTCAGGAGCTTTCTGAGTCAGATCAATGCACCAACCCCTGTGAGAGACCTGAGTTGGGCTAGTTAGCATTGACCACCGTCAACCGGCACCCACTGTCACACACTAAAGTTAGGGCTAGGAACCTACCTGGCAGGGCTAGATCACAGAACCTGCTAGTGAGTGTCATGACAGAGGATAGATAATGTTACACTGGACCATGACACTAATGACCATATAAGAGAACCAGATTTGGGGCAGATTATATGGAGGATATGTAGGCTCACCTCTGTGGAACTGCTTTTTGTACTGCTTTGCTCAAGAGCTGGGGGTAGTGAAGGGTTGAACTAGGCATAACCATGGAACCCTCTGACACTCTTGGGTACTGGGATTGAGAACAGGCTAGGCTGGTCTAAGCTGCTGCACCCAAGAATAGGGTGTGGGGCAGGCTGGTCTGGAACATCCATCAGCTCATACAAAGGCTGAGATGGAGGGGGCAGACTATGCCTGGTTAAGAGTCTAGCACCCGCTGGCACATGTGAGACCTGAGTCTGGGAGAGGGCCTGCTGGGAGAATTTGGGAAACTCCCCTGGTGGGCCATAACTCCTGCTGGTGAGTATGTGGTAAGCTGGGCAGGGCAACTCCACTTGTTGACAGGTGTATAGTTTGGTTCTGCCAGGGGCAAGGGGACTAGGCATGGCTGGGCAAAACCTTAGCACACTAAAATGTACAGGATGGATTGCAAGTCATGCCGGGCTACATTATCACACCTACTGGTTTGCATGAGCCAGGGATGAGAGAAGACTATTCAAGACTAGGCTGTAGCACCCACCAGCAAGAGTTGGAACTGGGTGTGGGTTGGGCCAGGTCAGGCTGTAGCATCCGATGGCAAAGGCCAAGAAGGGGGATGGACTATGCTGATCTGGGTCAGAGCAATTGCTGGTACATGTACAAACTCTGTGGCCAAGAACAGGCCTGGTTGTGGGGAGCTAAGGGGACACCCCAGCTGGGTTATGGGTCCCACTGGTGAGCATGAGAACCAGAATGAGGGCAATGATTTGGACTGGATATGACTGCGATGTCCTTCAGCATGGGTGTGAACTGGTCTAGGGTGTGCCAGACTGGGTATAGAGCCAGGGAGAATTCAGCATGGGTTGGGCTACAACTCGGCATCCACTGAGCCGTGCAAGAGCCATGTCTGGGATTGGACCAGGTGTGGCTGGACTATAACACCCAACAGTAAAACCAGAATGGGTGTGAGCTAGTTGGGCACAGCCACAGTTCCTGCCAGGACAGGAGGTAGACCAAGTCAGTCTAGGCCAAGGACCCACCGAAGTGCACAGCATCATCCACTGGGAAGAGATCCAATGGAGGATCTTGTGGAACTCTTCTGTTAGGACACAGTCCCTGCAGATGAGTGCAATAATCAAAGCTCGAAGCAGCCCAGACTGGGCCAGGTTATAGTACCTGCCAGTATATGTCAGGCTGTCCAGGCTGGCCTAGGCTGCAGCACCCACCAGAATGAGCTAGAACTGAGTACAGACTAGGCTAGGCTAGGTTACAACACCCTCCTGCAAATGCTGAGGTAAGGTGAGACATGCCAGACTGAGTCGCAGCACCCACCCACACATGTAAGACCTGGGGATGGAGGAGAGCCAGGTAGGGGGCAGAGAGAACTACCCTGCTGGGACACTGCTCCTACTGGTGACCATGATAACTGGGACTGGGGGCAGACCAGGATAGGCAGTCCTACAACACCTGTTGGTCTGCATGTGAGCAGGTTTAAGGGGAGAGCCAGGCTGGGCTAAGCAACTGTCTCCACCAGTGCATGCATGAGAGTAAGTGCAGGTTAACTGGGCTTTGCTGCAGCATCAGCTGGCAAGTGATAGGCTTGGAAGTAAGTCCTGTCAAGATCGACTGTAGAACCACCTGGAAAGTACAAGATCTCGGAGTGGGTCTTGTAGAGAAACTAAGCACCTCGGTTGGACTACAGATCCCACCAGTGAGCATGAGAACCAGGGCTGGAGGTAGACCTGGCTGGGCAGGCAAAATTGGACTGGAGAGTGGGGTCAGTTGAGCTGATATAGTGCTTCATTGCCCACTAACATACCAAATGGGATGTGGGACAGAAAAGAACAGTCTGCTGCACTTTCTGGCATGTGCAGGAATCAGGGCTAGGAGCAGACCCAATGGGAAATATTGAGAGTCACTGCAACTGGGCTGTGGTTTCCATTGATGTACATGAGGGCCCCAATTGTATTGTGGTCTGTAGCATCCACTGGTTTGTATAAGAGATGGGACTGGAGGCAGAACTGACTCAGAAACTGCAACCACCCCAGTGTGCTAGCAAATACAAGAGTCAGGTCTGTGATCACCTCAAACAAGGTTTCTTTGGGACACCCCCCGGAACTGAACAGCTTGACTCAGAACTCCAACCATGGGGAAAATTACAGGATCCGTTGTCATACTTTGGAGTACATGTGCCAGAACTAGGACTCCTCAGTTGCTAAGATAGAACAGTGGTCAACATTACCCAAATGCACATGGAGGATATAGTAGTCCATTGGGGCCTACAGAAGACATCTGGTACCATAGCAGAGGAAGGAGGCAGAACAAATCAGACAACTACCCTAGCCAAGTGTTGAAGGTAAATATCTGGGCAAATGAAGACTCTAAGGTCAACTATGTCAGCCAATGAATCTTGGAAGGATTTCTGTTGGGGTCCGTGCAGTAGATGTGGGGGGCATGAGGAGGTGAAGAGTGTTTCATTGCAGGCAGGGCCGCAAGGAATTTCCCGCTGTTTGGCAGGGCCCGCCCAGTGGATGTCTCTACAACCACCTGAATGCAGCTCCACCTTCTTTTGCATGGACACCGGACCACCCTGCGGAAGAATTCTAATCCATCCTGGCATTTGCTATTGCGAGGTTAACCTTTTGCTCAGCCTGAGCTTGGAGGTCAATATCTTGCAAAAAGGGCCCTTTATCATTCCTACTGTCTTGGCTGTCCCCATTGAACCTATGCTAGTCAAGGGACCTGTATTTAGGCTTTCATTCTTTCCTTGATCTTTAAGTTCTCCTTTTCTTTGTGATACAAGATTGAATTGCAGGATAAGAATTGTAGCAGGAACTTCTAGGTACTAGCAGCAGGAACTTCTAAATAATACTATGGCAGAGTTATCTTTAGAAGCACCCACTTGACTGTGACGTAAAAAGTCTGAGCCAGAGTTTGACTGATTTTATATAAATAAAGCGGACAGCTTTTGTGCGTCGTCCATTATGATCATGAAGTCCTAGTGGTCCGTCTCTTTCTTTCCTCTTTACGCCTCATCCACGCACCCTTCTCGAGTTCCAAACTCAGCTGGAGCTGGACTCCGGCAGATTTCTTCATCCTAGATCAACAAAATCAACAGCATTTGAAAACTATCGAAACTACTTAGCATGTTCCACAGTGGGGACCCTGGAATGACATCAGGTGGCCACTCCCCATCCCTGGGTACTGATGCGGTTAGGGTGCTGAATGTGGCTTCCTCCCTTCTATCCCTTCTCTTCACCAGATACAGTAAAAATAAAAGAAGCTCGGAAACAATGATCTCATCCACTTTCCCTGAATTGTCAGCTCCTGCCATTCCAGTCACTTGGGAAGTGAACTAGTAGAAAAAAAGATCTTTCTCTCCCTCTCTCTTTCTCTCTGTAAGTCTGCCTTTCCAATAAATATAAAATACTTAAAAAGCTGTCATTTAAAAAGTTAAATCTATGCAAAAAAAAACACATAGATAAAATGGAAGGCCATTAGGTCAAATGAAATATAAGCACAGAAAGAAAAGTACTGCATGATCTCACTCTTATGTACAACTTAGTTAACCAGATGAGTTCATATATACTGATGTATGATAGTGGTTCACAGAGGCTACATAGTGTGGAGAGGGTAGGAAGATGGAAGACTGATTAGCAGAAACCAAGGCTACACAAAGACAGCAGTAAGAAGCTCTGGTTTTCAAATGCACAACAAGGTGACTATAGATAATATTATTACACTGATACTGTTTTATTTTTAAAAACTAAGAAATAGGATTTTGAACATTTTTCCCATAAACAAATGTTAAACACTTAAGGTAGTATATTTATTTTGATTGGATATTATATGGTTACATAATCACAGCAGGTGTCAACTAAATTTCTAACTGGGAGAAATAAAATATATTAAAAGAAGATTGTTAATTTTAAGAGACAACAATGTTTTATTTGCAAATAAAAGGTCTTGTGTGTCTGTTATAGCTCTTCCACATGCCCTTGTAAGTCATTAATTTGAAGATTTAGGATATAACTTGTGAGAGGCAGGTAAGCCTGCAATATGGAAATTGAGTTCCTTCATGCTGGAAGTCATAATGAGATGACATAATCTATTAACACAAATCTTATCACATGAGAGGCACCTTTAGAAAATAAATGTGAATGCTACTATCTCAAAAAATAGTCTAAAATTAATGTATTACTAGTCCATAATAATTTGGCTTTTTAAAGTCTGATTTGGTCATTTACTTAGGAAACAGAAGTAGAGGAATGAAGAGTTTGATGAGCTAACTCATTCCCCCAATGTCTGCAACAACGAATCCTGGGCGCCGCTGATCCCAGAAACTGTCAAGTCATTCTGGATCTACCTTAATGTATGGCAGAAACCCAACCATGCAAACCACCTCCTGCACCTTCAAGGGTGTGCATTGACAGGAAGCTGGAAGCAAGAGTGGAGACGCAGCTCAAAGGCAATGGGGTACAGGCATCCCAAGCCGTATCTTAAACCACTAAGCCAAATGCTCACCACAAGGGTACTTTTAAAACAAAGGAATACAGGTGAAGTTGCTAGGCTTTTCTTTTTTAAAACAATGCCTACAGCATAACATGTAGTCACTAAATGTGTATTAAATAAATCGATCTGAAGAGCCAAAGATTCACAAAAATCTTACTAATTGTTCAGTCATATGGTTCGGAACATTTTTATCCAATTCTTCTGACCCTAATTAATAAACAAATGGTACATTTTTTCAATGTGGCTTTATGTTCCCTTAAGTCTTTGCTCACAAATTTTGTATATCTAACTTCAAGTCCAAGGTTCAGGGATTGGAATGTTCGGGTGAGTGGTAACTCTGGACACACTCTATGAACCTGGAGAAATGTCTTCAGAGACAAGGTGTTCTCCCTCCACCCCAACAGCTGTGCTGCCACAGCCCTTCCACATCCTGTCAGACATAGTGAGTCTCTACCTCAGGCCCCCTAGCAGCTGATGTCTCAAAGAGACTTTGAGGGTTTTTGTGTAACTCCCTACAAGAGTCCTCTCACAGTGTCATCATTCAGTGCACAGAAGTACACAGCTGAGTCTCCCAGCTGTGAAGTGGAGATGATAAGGCTGATGGATTTCCTTTCCTTCTGGAAGTTCAGTGAGTAGCGGCCTTGTGTTGTATTGTGCTGGCTGTAGGAGTCCTGACGAATAAGGAAGATCATCTCCCCAGTGCTGGGCTGCTTATACCAGTAGAGATTGTAACTCCCAACACTGACCTCATATGTGCAGTCCAGGGTCACAGGTTCTTTCTCTTGTACCAGTATTGCTGTTTGGGCTTGAGTTACCTTCTGGGCGATGCCAGATCCTGAAAGTAAAAACAATCAGAAAGTTATGGATAGGTAGAGTGAAATGATAAAATTCAAATTTCACGTCCCATTACCCTTCCCTCCCAAAGTCCCCATAAAATGCTTCCTAAATGTCCAGATCTGGCTCCATCCCTACCAAGCCACAGTGAAGACAGAATCACCAAAAGCCTGGAGACCAACATGCTTTCACTGTTCTTCAGGATGGAAATATATTCTGTTCCAGAGCTCTGCACTGTCAAGCCAGACGGGGAACGGGGAGTCCTAATCAGCTATGAGCTGCTGCTTCTGCTGCTGCTGAGCTAGAACAGGAAGCAGAGGTTTCCTGATATACTGAGTTGGGGTGTGTCATGTCAAACTTCTCTATACAAGCCAGATTTCTACCCAACCAGAAGTTCATTGAATCAACCAGCTTTTGGTTTAAAAAAGAAGAAGAAAGAAAAATTTATTTAATTACAGAGGTCTTCCCTATACTGCTTAACTCCCTCAAATTCTTACAAAGGCTGGAGCTGGGCCTGTTTGAAGCCAGGAGCCAGAAGCCAAGACCTTCCTCCAGGTCCTCACATTGGTACGGGGTCCGCCCAAGTACTTGGGCCATTGTGTGCTGCTTTCCCAGACACATTAGCAGGGATCTGTATTAGAAGTGAGGCAGCCAGGACCCCAAAGTGCATCCATATGAGATGAGAGCTTCACAAGCAGCAGCTTTACCCACTATACCACAATGCCACATACACTCGACTTTTCATTTCATAACAGTTAAGTACATGGACATATATTGAAGGGAATTTCAATAAAGTGACCAAATGCCCATCCATTAAATCTGTGCCACAAATGGGAAGTTGACATCAATTTTTGAATGCTGTGTTTAGTGGATCTTGGAGACAAGACGTTAATAACCAAGCATACCCACACCTATAAGAGGCATTCTCAATTCCAGTATCTAACCAATGGGCTTAACCTGGGTACACTCAGCTGAAAAAGAAAAACCCCTATCTCTGCTTTCATACGAAAGCACCAAACATTAAGTTCTGTCCTAAAGTTCTCCTTAGACTTTCTAGTTCTCTTCATAGAAACCAACTTAGACATCAGAACTATGTCAACCACCAAACTTATGTTTTTTTCCGATACTTCATTATCGGCCCTGAATTAGTCACAGAAAACTGCCATATTCTGTCTGATTAACTCTGAGGGGAAGTATCCTACATAATCCTCTATATCTTCATAGGACTGCTGATCATAGGATCACTAATCATGTTCCATCATTCCTTCTGTTTGAACATTAAAGATAAAACAATGGCCCCACAGTAACACATGATTTATCACGATCACGATTCTCTGATCACTAAAAATTATGGGTGCTATTGTAGGCCAAAAAGGAGACTCATGGCTCTTTTATCTTGCTTCTCAATATAGTAGACAAAAACTCCAAATAATTCCAGCTGTGTCCAGGCTGACTGAAGCATCTCTGTGTATTAGAATCACATTAAATGATAATACATAAAGTACAGCTTTTCTACTGTATGAAATCATTCAATATTTCTCTACCAGGAGGACAGCTGATTTTGAGATATTACTGATTTGATTTCATACAATTCAATTTTGATATGTCTCTTTGTCAGGGTAAATCATAAAATTATACTTGTGTCATTCAAAAGTATCCGTATTCAGACAGATATTTTAAACACTCTTATACCAAATGCTGAATTAATTTTGTCCTTCCATAAGTCTTAACCTAAAAATGAAACAGATAATGCCAAACAAATTTTCAATCTTTTTAGTTATTATTATTATCATTTTATGATACAATTTAAAAGGCTCCTCATATTTCCCTTATCCCAGCCTCAATTTCACTTCCCACCCCCCTCCCCGCCAGTTCCTCTATATCATTACTAAAGTATAGTTATTCACACACAGTCATATGTCCATCATTGTGGGCATGGACAATGGCAGAGTCCAGCATCCTATTGTTAAGATAAAGTAAACAGTTTCATTGTAAGTCCATCTTTGCCTGGAAATAGAGATGCCTACTACATTGCTTCCTCATATGTGGATATGTTAATCTCCATTTCACAGTTACTGTACATCCCCTTAAATAAAAAGTCACAGTACAAAATCAACAATAGGAAGAAAAACAGAAATTCACATGCCATGAAGTTAAATAACATGTTACTAGATATGACAGTCTCCATTACAGCTACTATACATTTTCTTAAATGAAAAGACACAAAACAGACTCATCAACAGGAAGAAAAAAGAAATTAATACCACCATGAAGTTAAATAACATGCTACTGAATGACTAATGTGTCATTGAAGAAATTAAAAAGAAAATCAAGAACCTTCTTGATGAAAATGATGCTACTGTATGATCTGAGTCATTGAAGAATTTAATCAGAAGAAACTGCTTTGAAGAGATGCAACTAACAAAAAAAAAAATCAAAATCCATGAGATATAATTTCCACTGATTTTTGTGGGTGAAATATGTGTCCTATAGGCAACAAATAGATGGGTTTTGTTTTTTAATCCAGTCTACTAATCTATGCCATTTGATTGAGCTTAAGCCATTCACAATCAGGGTAAATGTGTATGGGTAGCACTTTGGTCCTGTCTTTTTAGGAATGGGTTGTTCCTTGGTTTAGTCTTCTGTTGTCATTTTATTGGGATGTTCTTCCCATTTGCCTTTGGCCTGATCCAGCTCTACTTCCAGCTTTTTATTTGCTTCCCCTGGTGACAGGAAATATCTTCTTCTAATTTTGAGATTCTTTCTTTTGCTTCCTTCATTCTATTTTGGAGACTTTTAATTTGCTCTACTGTGTTGTTAATTTCTGATATATCAGCCTTGATTTGTTTTATTGCTGTTGTTTCCTGTTCAACATATTCCTTAAATTCTTTGAACTCTTGTATGAGCTTCTCACTGTTGATCAGAAGCTTTATAATGAGTTTTCTGCATTCTGTGTCCCCCATTTTCTCGATGTCTTCCTCAGTTAACTCTGAAGATGGCATTGGGTTTTGCTCCTTTGCAGGGGAGTTTTCGGTGATATTCATTGTGCCTTTGTCTCTTTTGCTCTTTCTCATTGTACTTCTTGTTAGCAGAATCTTCTCCTTGGGGCAGGTTTCTAAGCTGTGTCACCATAGGTCTACAGTTTGATTTATTTATTACAGTTGGTATCCAGCTCTTTGCTTGCAGCCAGTTGTGCCACTCCCTCCAGCAAGATTCAGGTCTGGGTTCTTATTTTAGATTTCCACTGTGATCTCCACAGCCCTAGCTCCTGGCTCACCAGTCTCCACCTCCTGTGATATCGTGCTGAGGTTGCACTGTTGTCTCTGCAAACTTTCTCCCACTTCCGGTTGGAGCAGGTCCCAGGATTAGGGAGACACCAAGTGTCCTATATAGCTAGGTTGTTGATGGTGCTGATCTTGCTGGAACTTTTGGATGTTAGGTCTGGGTGCCACTCGGACCTATTTTGACCCATACAATGTCACAGTTGGTATTATTTTCCTGTGGAATCAGTGCAATCCACTGAGCTCAGTGAGTTCTCACAAGCTCAGCACATGCACAGTTCACTGTTGTCCCCTGCAGTCCTAAAACTTTGCCACACTGTACAAAATGGCGCCTGATTTGCCACTATTAGAGTTCTTGATCTGTTAGCTGTCAAGTCTGAGGACTACCCAGACCTATCTTGGGTGGAACCTGTAGAATGCCATGTTGCTGCTGTTAAATGAGTCAGAAAAACGTTCACTCCCAGCTCGGAGTACGCTCAGTCCTTTCCCTTGCCTTTGCCTCCTTATGCAAAATGGCACCCAATTCAGCTCTAGGGGGCTAACTGGACTATGAAATCCACGCTGTTCTGGCGCTGCCCATCTGGGATCTGCCTCTCTGTCTCTGCTCCTGGTCAAATCAAACAGACAGCAGGACGGACAGTTCTTTGTCTGAGTTCACTTCCCAAGGTCCCAGTGAAAGTCCCTTCCCACCTGGATGCTGGTAGAGTTCCAGCTGCTGGTGGAGTTGAGATCAATTAGCTGAATGCCGCAGGAGTATCAGTCACTGCAACACCACACCATTGTTTTCGCTGCTTTCCTGTGTCTGTCAGTCTCCAGGTACCCCTTTGCTGTTTTCTGTCCTCTCCTATTTCCTGGAATGTGCCCTCTCTGCTTCATCCTGATTAAGTGTTTCTCTGTCCGTTTAAATATGTCCTTACCCTATTCCACCATCTTGAGTCTCCCAATACCAAACAAAGTACATAAGAACACTCCAGACTGCATTATATTACCCAAACCTTAACTAGAAGTAACTAACTTGAGTGACTAACTTGTGTCTCTCTTTTGGATATTTTAAATTACTAAAGATATATACAGTGACATTCACTATAGGAATAGAGGAACCTTTGCACATTATTGGTGGAAATGCAAATTAGTACAATTATTTTTAGAAAACAATGTGGAGGTTACACAGAAAATTAAAATGAAACTACCATACAAACTGGATTCCCACTGCTGGATATATATCCAAGAGAAATAAAATAAGTCTGTGAAAGGAATTTTCATTTCCATGTTTAGTGCAGCATTGTCGACAAAAGCCAAGAAATGAAAATGACCTGTTTCCAACAATTGCTGAATGGATGAAAAAATCTGACAAAGATAGATGATGGTATACAACTCAACCATATACAGGATGAAATCTTGTCTTTTGCAACAATATGGATGGAGTTGGAGGCTATTGCAGTTAGTAAAATGAGCCAAGCTCAGGAAGATAAATATTGTAGGCTTTCACTAACAGGGAAATGTTAAAACAGAGCTCTCACAGAGGGTGAGCATATAATGGTGTTGGCCAGAGGTTGAGGAAAGTAGAAACGATGAAAGCACAAGAAAGTTTATTTAATGAACAACAGGTTGTGTTATACAGTAATGAGAATTTCTGGTGTTCTATTACACAGTGGGGTGAGCATAAATAATGACAAAGTTCTACACATATTTCAAAGTTGAAATAAAGCATTTTTAGTGTTTTCTCCATTTAAAAAGTAATAAACAGTTCAGGAGAAACATACACATCACTTATTTGGAGATTGTACAATGTATTCATGTATTAAAACATAAAATAATACCACAGAAGTATCTATCATTTTTATAGATAGTTAAAAATAAATAATAAGACATCTCACTTAGAAATTAAAAAAAAAAAACAAGCTATCAAACAACAGTCAACAAACTGTTCTAACATTTTCCAGGTCATTTTGAACTTAGTTTTTTCATTCTGTGCTTCATGTTTGCGTGTTAGGCTCCACTTGCAAATAGTGTGGCAAAGGCTTTACTAGAAAGTTTGTGATAAAGGAAAGGAACCGAAGTTGAAGTCCAGTCACAGGTTTGGGCACAGGACACAGGTGCCTGGGGAGCACTGTGTACTTGTTGCACAGAAGTAGACAGCTGAGTCCCCAGGCTGGGTGGCTGTGATGTGCAGGGAGACATGCTTGGCCTTCTTATCCAACAAAACAGTGAATCTTTGGTCTTGTTTTTTATCCACATTGGAGCGAATGTCTATGAAGAGCTTGGGCCCCTGCCCAGCTTCTTGTTTGTACCATGGAAAGTAGACTGAAGCACTGTTTGAGTAGGTACAGTTGATAACAGAGGTCCCTCCTTCCTGGACACTCAGAGTAGAAGGCTGCTGCTCCACATCCTCGCCTCGGCTCATCCCTACGCAGAAAGGAAAAAAATCAGTCATTGTTCTCCAGAATTTTCTTTATCCACAATAAGTAGATGAAATCTGAATAAAGCCAGCCTTCTCTGGAGTTACAAAGAACATCCAGTAGTATTGTCCCCAAACCCTTAACTCACAATCCAGCTGCAGCCACAAGAATAAGAATGAAGCCTCAATGGATGTCTTCATTGTTCTTTCCAGTCAGGATCAGTCCTACACCTGCAAATTATAGCCACAAGAGCTTTGATTCTCAGGTTGCCCCTTCTTTTCTCTAACAAGCATGATGGGTTTTCATATTGTCTACCAGCCAATTAGAAAAAGACTGCCCCTGCTGTAAGCTTATTCATTCAGAATTCACCCAACTGAACCTCCCATATGCTGCACAGCAGAGGTACACTACCATCTTGTGGCCACATTTCTCACTACTAAACTCATTGAGTAAATGCTGTTACTTACGCTATAATGGACTCAGATTCATAAAAGCAGCAACAATTCAAAACAAATTAGTTTTGAGATGAGACTTAAAATGCATAATAGCAATTAAAAGATTAAGGCTGATATTTATTCACACTGCTTAGTCATTATTAATATGTTAGAGGAAGGTATAAGCTTTTGATAGTGTTTATTCCACAATGGACTGAATTTTCATATAGGAAATAAAAAAGCACATGATTCACTCTCATAGACAAGAAAAAATAATACCTTCTCTTTCAGCTTAATGTACTATTAGGATTTGCCTGTTCTAGACATAAATTCTTTGCAAAAAAAAAAAAAAGAAGAAGAAGAAAGTACAGAAGTCAAACATCAGGACAAGAGAGAGAGGACAACTCAATATTTTAAATGCATAGTATCACATACAATATTGCTACAAGCCTGGTCTTGCCCATGACCATGCTATCCCAGAGAATGGAAAATATCAGTGGTTAAAATGTAGAATTTTCTCGTCTATAAGAACATGTCCTATTTAATGAAAAGGATGGAGCAATGGACACAGGCCCTGTTGTAAAAGGAGAATATGGCAGCACATTTGGTATTGTAGCAAAAGAAGGAGAACAGAACAGCTGGACAACTACTCCAAACAAATGATGAACAGCAAAACATCTCGGTCAATGGAGCCAATGGACACTGGGAGGGTGCGTTATCCTTGGATCAGTGAAATCAGCAGCATTTCAGAACTATCCAAACCACTTGGGCAAAACTCTCAGGATATGTACACATTGAGACTCTGACTTGATATGAGCTGGTGGTTCTTCATCCCTGGGTATTTTGACATGTGGAAAGTCGTGAGTGGTTTTCCCCTTTGTTTCTCCCTTCCCCCGGGAACAACAAGAAGAAATAGCAAATTTGGAAGCAATGAGTTTACCCAATTTTCCCTAAACCTCAGTCCTTCCCACCTTGATCAACCATATAATCATAATTAGAAAATAAGATGCATTTAAAAAAGAACAAAATCTCAAGAATAAGTAAGCATGAGGATAAGTTATATGAAGTATTAATACTCCAACCTTAAGAAGCAGCTTGACCCATTGACTGGGTCAAACTTTGCAAAGAGAAATTTGACATCCTTTAAAAAATCATTTCGTGGGCCTGGTGCGATAGCCTAGTGGCCAAAGTCCTCGCCTTGAACATGCCAGGATCCTACCTATATGGGCACCAGTTCTAATCCCGGCTGTCCCACTTCCCACCAAGCTCCCTACCTGTGGCTTGGGAAAGCAGTCAAGGATGGCCCAAAGCCTTGGGACCCTGTACCCACGTGGGAGACCTAGAAGCTCCTGGCTCCAGGCTTCAGATTGGCTCAGCTCCAGCCCTTGCGGCCGCTTGGGGAGTGAACCATTGGACGGAAGATCTTTCTCTCCTCCTCTCTGTATATCTACTTTTACAATAAAAACAAAATAACTCTTTAAAAAAGAATCATTTCCTTTTGCTGTGTAGCTTGTATCTCTCATAGGGAGGAAAGGAAAATTTTAAAATCTTAGAAGTCATCAGGCCAGAGAGTCTAAACATTGTAATCCCACATAAGTTTTTTCTTGAGGTAATTTTATTTTCTGATACCTAAATTAATAATATCAAAATGGTTTATCCCTAAGTGCAAGGACTGACATATCGCAATAGAATTTCCTCTAAAGTATAATCCAACTTTCTGCCTCCTTGGACATTGCAAGCTCAGATTTCACACTCCGTCACTAATCTCCCAAATTCCATCACATTATTCTTTCCCCCAAGATGTTGGTTAAGTTCCTACCTTCTGTACATTCCCATTAACATCCCCTATGTGAGAAAGCCTGGGCGTTTACCTTAATTTCCTGATATTCTCTGGTATGGCTGTAAGAATAATTCTAAAGAAGTCTGAATGTTGCCTGTGCTTTCTATGGGGATAGTACAAAAAGGAAACTGACCTGGAAGAATTGATGTAAGATGTGGCTCTTAGGAAATCAACAGTAACCCAGTCCCAGTAGTGGAAACCTCTGATTAATCCTTGGGATGTGTTTCTATGTGGATTTGATCCCTCCTAGAGCATCCATGATAGATGTTAGTTCAGGGGACCCCAAATCACGGAAAATGAGAGTTCAGATCAGATCATCACAGAAAGTGATATAGGATTGTTGTGGGCTAAGGAGTTGATTAGCTCATTGAGCTGGGGTTGGGAGGAGGACAGGAACTGGGATTGTGGCTAAAAACACCTAGACTAATTGGACTCATCTGTATCCAATATCCTGGCTAAATTAGGACTTGGGAGGAAGCATATATAAGGAGAGCTGAAGGGGCAATAAAGCAAGAGTTCACAGAGACTTCTACCATCACTGGTCCCCTGTCAGTGCTTCATCACCAGACTCTCTCCCTGTCCATGTTACTGGCTCTGCTGGTCGGAGCATAGGGTAAACGAGGGGTAAGTATATTGAAACTTCTGAAGATTTATTCCTTTATTCTTAGAGTTATTTGTTTATTTTAATTTACTTGATAGACATGGCAAAAGAAACACACAGCGTGTGAGAGAGAGAAGAGGAGATTCCAACTGCTAGCTACTTTCCTAAATATCCACAACAGTTGGACTGGACCAGGTCAAAGCCAGCAGCCAAGAACTCCATCCAGGTCTCCAACATGGATGGCAGGAGCTGTAGCGCTTGAGCCATCACCCTGTCACCAATTGTCCCTCAAGATGCACATTTGCAGGAAATTGGTTGGAAATGGAGGTAGAACCTGATCCAGGTACATCAGCAGTCTGTCGTTGCCCCAAGCAATGGCTTAACCCATAGCACCACAGCACCTGCAACTGATTTATCTCTTATATTTATAACTGTAAGTCATAGTTTCTATAAGTTTTATAGAAAACATAGCTCAACAACTTTTACAACAAACCAGAAGGAAGTGAATGAGTTCACTAATATGTAAAGTAAAAGGCACTTTTCCAAACAGGCTGGTGTCTGGTGTTCAGTGCTCTCCTTCCAAATTTAACTCAAAGGGTCAAGTTTCCCACCCTTGGCTGCTACATAACGTGTGGGGCTTAAGGCAAAATGAAAATTAGAAATCTTTGTCCAAATGTGGGAAAAGAGTGCTGCTAGGCAACAAAATTGTAAAATCCTACTTTAAAAGTTGTATTATTTTAAAATACATGAGAGTTTATAATTATGTCTTATTAACAATAAGAACTTACAAATGAAAAATATGACAGTACCATAAGTTATATTGCTTATATATGTATTGATAGTAACATTAATTTAGTTACAACTTCATTTTCAAGTACAATAATTAAAAGAATGTCCGTTGCCCTTGATAAATACGAGTTTGAAAGCAGAATTTTTCATCATTTCTAATTTTGGAAGGAAAGACAATTTCTACTGATATAAATGATACTGGCACACGTGAGAGCATTTTATGTACTATGACAAGATCAATACATATACTAAATGAATCCATTTTAAACATAAAAGGGTTTATACATCTAGTACAAGTTTCCTAAATAATTGAATCCTTCATATAAATAATTTCCTGTAGATAAAAGTATCTGTACTATAAAAGTAAATGTACATAGCCACCTTTGAATATTACTAACATTTTTCTCTAACTTCCAGTAAGAAACTGTAAGTGGCTCAACAATCGGTATAGAATTCATGATACATGCTTATGCTTTCTGTAACTGTGTATTCAAATTCAAATAAAGAGAAAATTAATTAAAATTATCTCTGATGTTAATAATGTTAAAATGTTAATGATGTTAATTCAGTGTGTGGCACTGTAGCCTAATAGCTAAAGTCCGAGCCTTGTATGTGCCAGGATCCTATATGGGCACTGATTCTTATCCCACCTTCTCTGCTTCCCACCCAGCTCCCTGCTTGTGGCCTGGGAAAGCAGAAGAGGATGACCCAAAGCCTTGGGACCCTGCACCCACATGGGAGACCCAGAAAAAGCTCCTTGCTCCAGATTCACTCAGCTCCAGCTGTTGTGGCCACTTAAGAAGTGAGTCAGCAGATGGAAGATCTTTCTCTTTGTCTCCCTCTCTCTGTAGAACTGACTCTTTAAAGAAATAAGTTTTAAAAAAATAATAATAATGTTGTTTCATTCAAGACTTTATCTATTTTTTTCCTTTCATCAGGGTACTATCTTTACATTTAGTCTGTCCTTGAGCCTGCAGGTACTCACCTTACAATGTTAAAACAACTTTTCAAATCAGAGTTATTAAGTTTCTTAAAGACCGCTATGCCTGCCTAAGAGCATGTCCTTTGTCCCCCGTCCTCTGAATCTTGCTTGTGCACATGCTTCCCTTACAAGTAGAAGTTAAATAATGAAATTATTAAGCATATATTCTTTCTAGAGCAAGGTCCTTTTCCACTGCACAGGAACCAGCCTTACTTTTGGCTTCCCTGGGGGCTGGACATGGCTTCATCTTAGTGTGCAATACCTGTACTTCCTAGCCAGGGTCCCTACATGAACGTTAAGTATTTGGAAAGATGGGAATTCTGTGTGTTGAAATTGCTGGACTTCAGATTTAAAATGTGGATGCGGTAGTCTGAGTTGTCATTGGTAACTGTGCGAAATAAGAGTTTCTTTCACATGACCATAGGAACTTTATAATTCCTTTCCTATACGTCAAATTATGTTCCAAAATCACAGATTCCTTTAAAATATGACAAACACAAATTACACTGCAAAAAAAAAATGAAAATTTCAAAGGCTTTTCCTTAAAAAGTACTAATATAAGAAATAACAAAAATCAGCATTTATTCCATTGTCATACGTAAGAATACTGCGTAAAATTATCAGTGGAAATGATTTGCATTTCTGTGGACCTGATGACTGGGTGATAAGAACACTGACTCCTCCATCGTTCTACAACACTGACTTACTCCTCGGTGTTCTGATTCTGCAAACAAGTGCCAAAGGCTTGAGACCCAGGGCACAGCAGAAGTGGAACTGGACGAAAGTAAAGCCCAGCCCTCTCTAGCTCATCTACCAGCACGTAAACTGAAATCTTTCCCTCAACCCACACCAACAGCTGCTGAGTTTCTGAGCTCTGCACTCAGGGGTGGTTTATGCACTGCTCCCCCTGCAGCCCCAGGCGCTGTGGCACTCAGAGCACACCAATACCGGGCCGCGTCACTCAGCTGCACAGAGGGCTTCCTCAGGTGGAAGGAAGATTCGCTCTTCTTAAATTCAGCCTCAAAACCGTGGAGGCCCTGAACCAGGGTGTTCCCTGAAACGTACTTAAGGAGAAACTGAGGACCTTGGCCACGGTGCTGGACATACCAGAAGAGGTAGGGGGTTGCCCCATAGGAGTAGTTGCACCTCAGCTCCACAGAGTCTCCTTCAGACACAGAGACATGGATGTCGGGCTGGGTCACAGTCTGGGCTCCAGCGTCTCCTGGAAAAGCAAGGCGTCCGTGAGCACAGGAAGCATTTCTGACCAGAGACTCCAGCAACAACAGAGACCAGAGGAATTTACTCACTCAGGGCCAAGTGAAGCCCCAGCACTGAGGCGAGCAGCAGGAGCATGGCTGGGCTGGAAACGCTGCAGCTTCTTTGCTGGGAGAGTTCCTGAGGGCGGGAGGACAGGAGAACAGCTGCCAACACAGAGACCCTGCAGTTGGGAAGTGCAGGGGGAGTCGAGATGGCCAAGCCCCTTGCTGAGGTGAACGTGCAAACGCTCCTCAGTTGAGACTGGATGCTCTCCAACCTCTGCTTCTCTTTTGCTGTTCTCTGTGAAGTTCTCAGCCAGCTGAGGGAGGAGGAGCTGGGGGTGGGACTGGGCAGCTTGTGCATCTGCCACAGAAACAAGGCTTCTCGTGTGTGCAGCATCGCCCTCTGGAGGCCACGTGCGGGACCACAGGTCCTGGAGCCATAGAGCCAATTCCCATGATGCTTTAGTTTAAATATGTCAAAATCATTTCACAAGATGCTGCAACTTTCCCAAGTCTATGACAATGCGTTAGAGTCCTTCAGAAAGGGCACACTAAGTAAAGACACAATAATCTGTTACTTCATTGGGAAATCAATTTGAAAAGTATTCAAATTTCAGATCCTAATTCATGAGTCTTTGGGGTCAAAACACAAGCAAGGTTGGGATGGCCCCCTGGGGTGATGGAGGAAGGTAGAAGAATGTCCCTTGCCAGATTCTGTGAACCCACAGAGCTAAGAGACTCCCTAAAGTCAGAGGAATGTTTGTGTGTAACTAAGGGAAAGGTGTAACTCTGCATACAGGGGCCTTTCCCTATAGCTATAGGAAGGAGTCTAGGCCAGTGGAAATTACCAGTAGAAATGATTTGCGCTTTGTAACTGTGGCATCTTCTCTTAGCTCAGGGAAACTGCGCCGATGTCAGACACCCTGAACTACAATCCAACACTGAACTCCACTAGTGATGGAGTGAGCTCAGGTTGGTGAGCTCATCTCCAACAACACCATGTTTTAATGTGCAGAATGAAGAAGTAAGTCAGTACTTAGGTAAGAAATCTTTCTTGTTCTGGTTATATTATTTTTTTTTATTACATTGCCTTATGTGACACATTCTCATAGGTTCTGGGATTCCTCCAGCCCCTCCCCATACCATCCCCTCCCTCGATGGTGGATTCCTCCACCTTATTGCAGTATTGCAGTTCAGATTCAGTCAAGATTCTCTCATTGCAAGCACAAAGTCCAGCATCTTATTGTGGAGATAAATTCAATGGTTTCTTGGGGAGACCATCTCTGGTCTGAAAGCAGAGCTGGCAAAATATCATCTCGATCAATTAAAAGCCACAACATAATATCAACATCAATTTACAACATTATGGAATTAATTGACTAGGTATTGAGTAGCAAATATGTTAAAAATGGAAGTTTTTAACCGCATTCTGTGACTACTTCATTGACATTTCAATTTTAGTTTCTACACAGAACCAGTTTCTATACACCTTAAAATGGCTACAACAGTACTATTCAGCTGTCTCATGACTATTTTCATTTTAGTATTCAGTAGTATATAGTGTTGAAACTGAATTTTGCTGAACTTAGCAGATTTTGGAATAGTCTAAACTGGCTTATAACTCTACCAAGGCATATATCAACAGTTGAAGTGCAGAACAGTTTTAGGAGGGTGTGCAGAGAAATCGTCAATACCTTAGTGAGGAGTAACTAATCTTTGTGTCCTACCTAGTAAGGCATGTGTGAGTCCACGCTGACTGTTTCCTGTCTGGTTCCAAGCTTTCCTTGTTGTTGTCTATCTATTCCAATTTGTGTGTATGTGTTTTGGGTTGGGAGGCTCTGGAGCGACCCTGATGGTCATTGCAAGATAGGGTGGGAATCCAAACTTGGAACTAAGTGAGGACCACAGAAAACTCCTCTCCCTAGTCCCAAAGGAAGCTTACTGTTCCAATGACCCTGGATCCTGCAAGGAAGGGTTTGGGCTTCTTCCATCCCATGTGATAGATCCAAACGGGGGTGGATGACCTCAGAGTTCTTGGCCTAGAAAGGAATTCCAGTTCCCCGTGGTCTCCTTGGCAGTTGGGATGTAGTCCTTGGTGCCCATAATGATAGTTTAGGGAAGAAATCTGACACCCATATCCAGTGCCTGGCACAGGAGATACTACTTATTTCTCACTCATGTCTGAAATGGGTTCCTGGAAGGAAAAAAAAATCTGAAGACGGAGAGACCGGTGCAGTAGGAAAGTGATCAACTGACTGCTGAATGACTTATCGAGATTGCTTTTCAGGAGAAACAGAACTACCTAGAAGTAACTGAACTCACTTCTGCTCTGTTTGGTGAGCAGCATGTATTTTTTTCAAATCACATGTGCTCTGCCAGGACTCCTTCCTGACAATACACTTAGCAGTTATCCAGCGGTTCCAAATCAGCTTGTGTGCAGTGATTTCTTGAAGGAAACAAGTATGAAAATGAATGAGATGGCAGTTATGGAACACCAAATAGTGCAGAGATGAAAGTGGATGGTCGCGTGTACCTAGCAACACTGCCCACTGTCCACCCTGCTGGCGCTGTGCACGCTACTTGCCCCACTGCAGGTGAGTCTCCCGGTGACCCTCCCCCCATGTGCCAGCGAGAGGCATCGCAAGTATCTTGGGCAGTGCTGCCACAAATGGGGAGCAGGGAAGTACCTGTCTTCTATCTAAATGCACCACTACCTTCGACAGTGTGTGTCTGCCCTGTGACCCAGATGAGTGCTCAGATACCTGGAACGAAGAAGATAAGTGCTTTCTGCACAAAGTCTGTGACTCTGGGAAAGCCCTGGTGGCCATGGACCCTGGCAACCCCACGGCCCCACAATGCAACACGCACACAGCCATTACCACTGGAGCCAGGACTAGGAATAGAACATGGGGCTAGCCTGCACACAAAGTGTAAAGGTGCCTGGGAACTCTAGAAAGCAAAAATTAAGCTTTGTACATTTGCTCTTTCTCGACAATAATGGCAAAAAAAAAAAAAAAAGAACAGGTCCAAGCAATAAGCCCTCTTTTGTTCATAATAAACTAGGCACCTGTGGCTTAGCCTAGTTGAGGTGCGAAACATGCCTGCTGCTGTGAGTGTAGGAGAACCAACTATCCTGCAGGTGCTTTTCCTCCTGGTGTGCATCCTTTGAGCAAGCCTCAAGACTGAACGAGGTCATCTAGTTAGTTTTATCTCTACTGGCCTATGAGCATTGGTTCTTAAATGCTGGAGAAAAGTTGAACTACTTAAGCCAATGCAAAGTAATGCTGTGTATCTGCTAGGATCTAAGACTGTTCATAGTAGTCACCGTCCAGAGGTGAACGTGCTCCAACCTCGAGCAGGAAACACCAAGCAGTGCAAATACTGCTGTAGAAGACACGTGCCTCTCAGAGAGGGGTGGAGGTGCAGGCCCAGCTGCAGTTTGGGTGCAGGCAGCAGGTGACCTGGGAGCACTGTGCCTCTACCGCACAGAGGTAGGTGCCTGAGTCAGCCAGCTGGGAGGCTGCGATGTGGAGGGTGCTGTAGCGCTCCCGGGAATTCGCGGTTGACGTCAACCTTCCATTCTCCTTTGTTCCTGAAGCTATGTAAAATAATCGGATGAGACCGCTCCCGGGATTCTGTCGGAACCACTGCACGCTGTTCACAGTTTCAGAAAAATTACACCGCAGAATGGGGCTGGCTCCCTCCTGGACACTCAAGGCTGAAGGACTCTGCTCCACCTCCAGCCCTCTCACCCCTGCATGGACAGAAAAAGAAAAGGCACAGGAGAGTCACTGTGGGAATCATGAATGCAGCTGCCAAACCTGTAACACATGCCAAGAAATACCCATGAGTGGGGAGGACAGCATCAGAGTCTAGCATCCTGTCCCCTCTCCCAGCCTCTGCCCCCACTGTCGGCTGTGACACACTCCCCATCCCCATCTAGGACCATCTCAACTCACAGCAAACCTGGATCCACAGAAGCCCCAGCAGAGTTCCCAGGCTCCTCTTCATGGCTCCTGGCCTTGTGCTTCACCTCACCCCTGCTCTGCAGGGTGTTAAGTGCTGGGCTCCTTCACCTCACCCCTGCTCTGTAGGGTGTTAAGTGCTGGGCTCAGACAAACTTTGTTCTTAGAAAGGTTCCTTGAGACTCAGGGAGCACTAATCATCTCTGAGCTCTGTCATTCATCTTAACAGGAAACTTCACTGGCTGCCAGGGCTGAGAGACTGCAGTGTGAGCTCCACCCTTGTGGGTGGGAACAGTGCAGTGAGGACCAGGCAATGGTTCCCAAGTGTAAAGATATAATAGATAAATACTTTATGTAAGAGAAGTCTGTGAAGAACAGGGATGAGGGACAGATGCCATGGCACACGAGGTTAATCTGCCAACTGCAACATCAGCATTGGCTGCTCCACTTCTGGTCTAGCTCCCTGTCAATACATCTGGGAAAGCAGCAGTGATGACCCAGGTACTGGACCCCTGACATGAACATTGGAGACCCAAATGGCGTTCCCGGCTCCTGGGCTTCAACCTGGCCCTACCCTAGCATTCATGTCATTTGAAAAGTAAATCAGTAGATGGAAGATTTGATGGAGAGAGAGAGAGACTCACCCTTTCTCTCCCTCTCAATAATGCTGCCTTTCCAATAAAATAATACATTGAAAAATAAAAGGAATAGTGATATCTTAGGGAAAAATCAACATCTCAATTGAAATAAACAGAGGCTTGAACAATCATAGGAAGAGTAACCTCATGTCCCAAGCACATACTTTGACAAACTTGGAGAATTAATTAATGTGAAAAAGCATGCATTTGATAACATTTAAGGCTTTGTACAGAATACTCATAGGTACAGTTTCTTTTACGGACTTCTATTTATTTATTCAGTTCAGCCATAAAAAGACAAAGAGAGAGAAAGAGAGCCCATCCACTGGTTTATGCCCCAGATGGCAGCAATGGCTGGAGCAGGTGGGAGCAGACCTGCAGCTGTGAGCCAAAAACAAAACTCTCTTCATCTGTCCTTTTGCTTCCTAGTCTCAAAGAGAATACATGAGAAAACTAATCTGTGGCATGGAATACTTCTAGGTCAGAGAGTTTGGGAAACTTTAGTTATTGAAATTAAGAATGGAAAACAGACAATGGAGGTGTTTTCTACTGAGCCTCATTGCTCAAAATGCCAAGTGAAAGTCCTATCCCCCTCCGTTTATTCAGTCTTCTTTGCAACACCTTTATCGACATTCACTTTCCAACTAGAAAGTTCTTACACAGAAGACCAAAGCTGAAAACCCAAGGTGAAATTCACATAAACATGCTTCCCACCTTCTTTGGAGAATATCATTAGGAGTCTGGTTTTGTGTTTTGTTTTGTTTTGTTTTTACTGTTCAACCTCAAAGTCCATTTCTAGTGAAGCCTAGAGTGCCCCCTAGTGGACTGAAATGGTCAGCAAAGAAAAGTTACAACAGCCTTTCCACAGCCTCAGCTCCATTCATTCCATGTTTCTTGATGGAAGAAACACAGATGTTCAGAAAACAGAATAGCTGCCCATCTTGCACGCAAGTTTAAAGAAAAAAGAAGCAACGACTACTTTGGACCGTTCTCACCTCATGCTATTCATCAGATTTCTCTGTTCAAAACAAACCCATATACATGCATAGATGCTTTACTGCAAGAGTAATTTACTCAGTCTTAAGAATACCAAGAGCACTTTAGGATGTGAGGCCATGTGGCTGGGACACCCGTCACCCCATTGGTGTGCAGGGTTGTTTCCACTAATCTGGATGGCTGCGCGGGTGTCCCCTTCCTCCACCGCTCCAGGTGCGTCCCTTCTGAAACGGCATGCTGGGCCAAGAGGACAACCTTCGCCAGCTGAACGAGGACCCCGCTGGAATTCAGTCTAGGGTGTCAGAGCAGCTGCACTCCTCAGCCATGACCTTCACACCGTGCTCAAGAATACAAGCACTCAAAGTTCATGGTGAATTGAAGTAAAAATGTTTATTTTTTTCAAAAAAAAAATTGAAATGTGCGCAGGCAAAGTTGTCATTATGCCAAAGTTATAGCAAATGAGACATGAAAAAAATCCTTAGAAAGATGCTCATTTCCCCCTTTCCTCCCCTTTTTTATGAGAATAGAAGAGGATTTGAGTAAACCTTTACAGGAAACTTTATGAACTTTTCTCTTTTTAAAAAAGAGTTATTTCTCCTTGAAAGGCAGAGTTAGAGAAGGAGAGACAGAGAGAGGTCTTCCATCTGCTGGCTCATACATCAAATATCCGCAAAGACCAGAACTGAGCCAGGCCAAAGCCAAGAGCCAGAAGCCTCTTCTGGATCTCCCATGCAGGTGCAGGAGCCCAGCTTCGTCACTTTATAAACTCCCTCTGAAATGACTGTCTTGGCAAGTAACGGGCATGTGGGGTTCCTTTGCTGAGACACTGAAGTGGTTCTCTCTCTTTCAAATGGTTGTTTTAAAAAGCTTTATTAGTGCAGAGAATTCAGAAGGAAAACAAAAAGAAAAATTAAGAGTTTCCCAGGCAATACCAACATAATAAAAATTAATCCAAACATATCACTAATCAGAACATATTAGGAGATATTATCTGCATGGATCATAATTTAACCACGTGGCTACACTCTGTGTGAGAAACAACCTCCAACAGAACAACCAAGAAAGCAGAACATATAAAGCATGATCCTTCCTGCTTTCCTGTTTGCAAAAAAAAAAATAAATAAAGCCCCACCCCTTGTCCACTAAGCCCTCCACACCCACCAAAGAGACACTCCATTTTATAGAGATAGAAAAGCAGAACTGAGAAAAGACATGATCAGATGTAGTACGTAAGCATAATGTGTTGGAATTACAGTCTATAGAAACTCAGTTGGTAAATGATTGCTTATTTGTGATTTTAGTTAAAATATTTTTATTGGCTTAGAGTTATCCTTGATGGCATAATGACAACTGATGTCAAATATGCACAAAATGTGAGAAATCAAAATTAAGCTCCTTGATGTAGCAGCTCAGATAAAACCTCTACCGTCTTCTTTGTATGATCCTTCCTCCTAAGGAAGTTCTCATAAGTTTTGTTGCATCCACCCACCATCTGAGACAGATGTAAAAAGATGTAAAGTACTCAATACAACGGGTTTATTGAGGGGCAAGGCAAACCGACCAGACGGGACTGACATTTTACCCGAGTGCGGCCCCAAGGTGATTTTAGCAGAGGTTTTTATACCTTTCACACAACATTGTCATACATACTTCATCTCTTAGTTGACAAATTCCAGCAGCTGGACCATCTGTAGTGATGACATTTGATTGTCCTGGCTGTTATCTCTTACAGTTACCTCGGTCGTGTTCTTGTCCCAGATGTCCCCAGCAAGAGCAAGTAAGCATATTTACAGAAGCACAAATTAGCTATTAGCATTGTGCTATAACAATCCTTTAGTGTGAATTTCTGTCCTTAGGGTATCTAACACTCATATAGGGAAAACAGTAAATTCAGGAGACAAATTCCTTTGATCTGTCTGTCAGGTGTGAGTGGGGTGGGAATATGTTTTCTAGGTGTTTGTATTTCTCTGTTCTTTCCTGCATGCCTAAGTCTGCTCCTGGCCAGAAAATTCACATGGCAATTGAACAGGGAGCAATTAATATTGTAGGAGCTGCTAGAAATGGAGGCATGAAGAGTAAGAAGAAAGGATTCTGATGTATGTTGGTTTGGGAGATACAGCATGTGGCCACGACTCCTAAGGTTGGGATAGAACAATCAGGAAAAGGGACCCCTGGACTGAGATCAGATTCTGCACCACTCTGACTCACTGGATGATTCAAATCCCTGTGCAGCTGCATAAGAACGACCTGGAAACACCCTCCTTCATCCATTGGAAAACCAATTTTAGAGTGTTTGACCTAGCTATTCACAGGGAGTATCCGCAGGAAGGCATCATCCTACCAAACAAGCTACAAAGCCACTGTGGACTGCAGCCACTTGGGCAGGTACACTACCTGAGCCCAATGCTGGAATGGCCTGCCCTGCTGCAGACTGCTGCTGAGGACACCTAGCAGAACCCTTCTTTCCTGCATCCCTTGATGACAGAGCTTAAGATGGATCAGACAGGAAAGGAAGAGCCACCTGGCCAAGTTTCGTTCTCAAAGACCCCCATTGGGGAGAATGAACTTGGAGCTGAGATGGATAGACTCATCCATCTCCTTGAATTCCTCGGCTTCCACATGCAACCTTTTGCATGCATTCAAAATGTGCACAACAAAACAAGTCTGCATGCTTACCCACGTCAAGACACAAGTAACCTTCTTCACTGTTCCTTATATTGAGGAGATGCACAGTCAAAAAAATCATCACTGATTGTATCACCAGCACATCAAAATCATTGACCCAAAATTCTTAAGCTACTTTCAAAAATTAGTTGTCTATAAAACAGAAAATGGGAGTAGAGAGAGAAAATGTTTGCCACGTACAAACAAACACATGTAACAAGCAGATGGAAAAGTGCGTAGTCCCTGGCTCTGTCATTGGTCACAGGAGTGACTGAACTCTGTGGCTTCTTCCTCTGTCCCTCCTGCATAGTTCTCCTGACCTCAGCCAAATCCTCCACTGATCTGGATGACTTGAACCAGTACTAGACAAAGATTGGAGTCCTCCATTTTCTGGATCTTTTGACTACTGCAGTTTTGCATTATGCTTTATAATCAGACATGTAAATACCAAGAGCATCCCGACACAGTTCTTGCTCCCATGCTGTGGAAACAGCACAATTTCCACCTCATACTGTGATCAATTACTCTAGATAAAAGACTTTATCCTTCCATGTTGGTCCAGTGTCAAAGGAATCCGAAGTATTCAAGACATAGTTTCATATCCACTAAGGGAAAACTTGTCTGTGTCTCCTGTTGGAATTCAATATATTAAATATATACTGTATCTATATACATATATGTGGGTAGATAGATAGATTATTACTCTCATGCCCAGTTTGCAATTCCTGGATCTATGTATTTAACTACAGGGCAGATGTCAATATGTAACAGTCTCTTACACAAAGGACTTGCTGAATTGTGTGAAACAAAATCCCATTCTTTTGGTATGTTGCTTCAGCTGTTACTGCAGTTCAGCGCATATGCAATTAAATCCTTCCCTCTGTTAATTATGGAGACTGCTTCTGGGAGATGGATCGGTGACGAGGTCAGTTGATTATACTGAAAGAGCTTTTATGAGAAAGTAGGAAGCACTAATATCATTGGTAGAGTAACTCTGGATTTCCTTGCTAACGTAATTTTTTATTGTAGAAAGTTCTCACATAATTATATGCAAGTATCTGAGAAGGAGAAGAGAGGAGGTGGGAGAAGATTACCTGGATATCTTCAGGAAACTTAGAATTGAGGCAGCTGCACTCTGCTTGTGGTCCTTGGTGTAGAACTTCCATTTTCATTCAATAATAAGCAAGAGCATGGAATCAAGATAAAGTGACAGTTTTCCTCCTCACACAAATATGTGCAAATTGTCCACCATAATCTTTTAGGGAAATGTGGCTGGACAAATAACTGTGGTTCGTCTGAAATTAGCCGCCTTACTGGAAGGAGCCAAGAGTGTGTTACACGGTTGAGAAGAAAACAAAGAGAAGGGGACATTAAAAGACCACGCATTTCTTGTTCATAATTTCTGTCTTTATTAACCATTTGTCCTTAAAAGTCCTTCAGCAGCCAAGCATGTTTTCCACATATAATGATCTACCATGTCCTAAAGAGTGCTGATAAGCTCCAGGCTCACTCTAGCTCATGTTCACCAATGGACGCACTCTCCGTCATCTCTCTCTAGCTTGAGGGATGTTCACCAAATTCTCTCAGGTATCATGGCATGAGCCACAGAGCAGCAGGAAGGGGTCCTACTCCTTCTCCTCCCACACTTACCCAGCGTATCCTCAAGCTCACAGGAGCATAAATGCTTCGCATCTAGTTCTTTCTATTCTAGACATAAGTAACTCATCCATTTCCACTGGGGACAGTGACCCCCTCCAACGCCCATCACTGTTCATTCATTTACTTAAAAGAGTCAGAGGTGAAGATGACTTCTGCTTCCCTCCCCAAGAGATCACAACAGCCACAGCTGAGCCAACACAAAGCCAGGAATTCAGAACTGCACCTGGTCTCTTACATGGGAGGGAGGGTCCCAAGTCCTCATCTGCTCTCCACCACATGCATTCGTGGAAAGCCAGATTGGAGGTGGAGAAGTCAGGATCTAATCCAGGATACTCTGGCATTGGATGAGGTCCTTTACCCTGCTGTAATCAGAGCACTGCCAGTTACATTTCTTACCAGGATTTCCAGCATTCCGGCATTGCTGAGCTTACCACGTGATTGACTACACAATGTTAACATGTAAGGACCAATCTTCAATCTTCTCATCGCTTCCTGGCCTTTTAGCTAAGATCAAATGTAATCTTCAGTCAGTGAAATCATAAGAAAAGGGTAAAAGCAATGAGGAGAAAAATCTGCCTACAAAAATGAAACAACGTGGTTATAGCTATAAATGTCTTATGTAGATTTGTAGAATTTAAGATACCAAAGCAAGAGGAAACTATATTTACAGCTGTGAAAAAGTCCTGGGAGGAAGGTTTCACAATGAATTCTAAAGCTTCATTCTCTTTTTGTCTTCATCCACTGGAACTCAGAAAATGATGACAAAACACCCAGGTTCTCCCAGGCCCTGTACCAACTTAACCAGGCAGCCAAGCAAAAGTCAACTTCGATAGACCTGATGACTGGGTGATAAGAACACTGACTCCTCCATCGTTCTACAACACTGACTTACTCCTCGGTGTTCTGATTCTGCAAACGAGTGCCAAGTGTTTGAGACCCAGGGCACAGCAGAAGTGGAACTGCACAAAAGTACAGCCCAGCCCTCTCTAGCTCATCTGCCAGCACGTCAACTGAAATCTTTCCCTCAACCCACACCAACAGCTGCTGAGTTTCTGAGCTCTGCACTCAGGGGTGGTTTATGCACTGCTCCCCCTGCAGCCCCAGGCGCTGTGGCACTCAGAGCACACCAGTACCGGGCCGCGTCACTCAGCTGCACAGAGGGCTTCCTCAGGTGGAAGGAAGATTCGCTCTTCTTAAATTCAGCCTCAAAACCGTGGAGGCCCTGAACCAGGGTGTTCCCTGAAACGTACTTAAGGAGAAACTGAGGACCTTGGCCACGGTGCTGGACATACCAGAAGAGGTAGGGGGTTGCCCCATAGGAGTAGTTGCACCTCAGCTCCACAGAGTCTCCTTCAGACACAGAGACATGGGTGTCGGGCTGGGTCACAGTCTGGGCTCCAGCGTCTCCTGGAAAAGCAAGGCGTCCGTGAGCACAGGAAGCATTTCTGATCAGAGACTCCAGCCACAACAGAGACCAGAGGAATTTACTCACTCAGGGCCAAGTGAAGCCCCAGCACTGAGGCGAGCAGCAGGAGCATGGCTGGGCTGGAAACGCTGCAGCCTCTTTGCTGGGAGAGCTCCTCAGGGCGGAAGGGCAGGAGAACAGCTGCCAACACAGAGACCCTGCAGTTGGGAAGTGCAGGGGGAGTCGAGATGGCCAAGCCCCTTGCTGAGGTGAACGTGCAAACGCTCCTCAGTTGAGACTGGATGCTCTCCAACCTCTGTTTCTCTTTTGCTGTTCTCTGTGAAGATCTCAGCCAGCTGAGGGAGGAGGAGCTGGGGGTGGGACTGGGCAGCTTGTGCATCTGCCACAGAAACAAGGCTTCTCATGTGTGTGCAGCATCGCCCTCTGGAGGCCACGTGCGGGACCACAGGTCCTGGAGCCATAGAGCCAATTCCCATGATCCTTTGATTTTCATATATCAAAATCATTTCACAAGAGGCTGCAACTTTCCCAAGTCTATGACAATGTGTTAGAGTCCTTCAGAAAGGGCACACTAAGTAAAGATACAATAATCTGTTTCTTCGTTGGGAAATCAATTTGAAAAGTATTCAAATTTCAGATCCAAATTCATGAGTCTTTGGGGTCAAAACTCAAGCAAGGTTGGGATGGCCCCCCCGGGGTGATGGAGGAAGGTAGAAGAATGTCCCTTGCCAGATTCTGTGAACCCACAGAGCTAAAAGAGTCCCTAAAGTCAGAGGAATGTTTCTGTGTAACTAAGGGAAAGGTGTAACTCTGCATACAGGGGCCTTTCCCTATAGCTATAGGAAGGAGTCTAGGCCAGTGGAAATGATTTGCGTTTTGTAACTGTGGCATCTTCTCTTAGCTCAGGGAAACTGCGCAAATGTCAGACACCCTGAACTACAATCCAACACTGAACTCCACTAGTGATGGAGTGAGCTCAGGTTGGTGAGCTCATGTCGAACAACACCATGTTTTAATGTGCAGAATGAAGAAGTAAGTCAGTACTTAGGTAAGAAATCTTTTTTGTTCTGGTTATATTATTTTGTTGGATTACATTGCATTATGTGACACATTCTCATAGGTTCTGGGATTCCCCCAGCCACTAACCATACCATCCCCTCCCTCGATGGTGGATTCCTCCACCTTATTGCAGTATTGCAGTTCAGATTCAGTCAAGATTCTCTCATTGCAAGCATAAAGTCCAGCATCTTATTGTGGAGATAAATTCAACGCTTTCTTGGGGAGACCATCTCTGCTCAGAAAGCAGAGCTGGCAAAATATCATCTCGATCAATTAAAAGCCACAACATAATATCAACATCAATTTACAACATTATGGAATTAACTGACTAGGTATTGAGTAGCAAATATGTTAAAAATGGAAGTTTTTAACCACATTCTGTGACTACTTCATTGACATTTCAATTTTAGTTTCTACACAGAACTGGCTCCTATACACCTTAAAATGGCTACAAGAGTACTATTCAGCTGTGTCATGACTATTTTCATTTTAGTATTCAGTAGTTTATAGTGTTGAAACTGAATTTTGCTGAACTTGGCAGATTTTGGAATAGTCTAAACTGGCTTATAACTCTACCAAGGCATATGTCAACAGTTGAAGTGCAGAACAGTTTTAGGAGGGTGTACAGACAAATCTTCAATATCTTAGTGAGGAGTAACTAATCTTTGTGTCCTACCTAGTAAGGCATGTGTGAGTCCACGCTGACTGTTTCCTGTCTGGTTCCAAGCTTTCCTTGTTGTTGTCTATCTATTCCAATTTGTGTGTATGTGTTTTGGGTTGGGAGGCTCTGGAGCAACCCTGATGGTCATTGCAAGATAGGGTGGGAATCCAAAGTTGGAACTAAGTGAGGACCACAGAAAACTCCTCTCCCTAGTCCCAAAGGAAGCTTACTGTTCCGATGACCCTGGATCCTGCAAGGAAGGGTTTGGGCTTCTTCCATCCCATGTGATAGATCCAAACGGGGGTGGATGACCTCAGAGTTCTTGGCCTCCAAAGGCATTCCAGTTCCCCGTGGTCTCCTTGGCAGTTGGCATGTAGTCGTTGGTGCCCATACTGATAGTTTACGGAAGAAATCTGACACCCATATCCAGTGCCTGGCACAGGAGATACTACTTATTTCTCACTCATGTCTGAAATGGGTTCCTGGAAGGAAAAAAAAAATCTGAAGACAGAGAGACCAGTGCAGTAGGAAAATGATCAACTGACTGCTGAATGATTTATCGAGATTGCTTTTCAGGAGAAACAGAACTACCTAGAAGTAACTGAACTCACTTCTGCTCTGTTTGGTGAGCAGCATGTATTTTTTTCAAATCACATGTGCTCTGCCAGGACTCCTTCCTGACAATACACTTAGCAGTTATCCAGCGGTTCCAAATCAGCTTGTGTGCAGTGATTTCTTGAAGGAAACAAGTATGAAAATGAATGAGATGGCAGTTATGGAACACCAAATAGTGCAGAGATGAAAGTGGATGGTCTTGTGTACCTAGCAACACTGCCCACTGTCCACTCTGCTGGCGCTGTGCACGCTACTTGCCCCACTGCAGGTGAGTCTCCCGGTGACCCTCCCTCCATGTGCCAGCGACAGGCATCGCAAGTATCTTGGGCAGTGCTGCCACACAAGGGCAGCAGGGAAGTACCTGTCTTCTATCTAAATGCACCACTACCTTCGACAGTGTGTGTCTGCCCTGTGACCCAGATGAGTGCTCAGATACCTGGAACGAGGAAGATAAGTGCTTTCTGCACAAAGTCTGTGACTCTGGGAAAGCCCTGGTGGCCGTGGACCCTGGCAACCCCACGGCCCCGTGATGCAACACCCACACAGCCATTACCACTGGAGCCAGGACTGGGAATAGAACATGGGGCTAGCCTGCACACAAAGTGTAAAGGTGCCTGGGAACTCTAGAAAGCAAAAATTTAACTTTGTACATTTGCTCTTTCTCGACAATAATGGCAAAAAAAAAAGAAAAGAACAAGTCCAAGCAATAAGCCCTCTTTTGTTCATCATAAACTAGGCACCTGTGGCTTAGCCTAGTTGAGGTGCGAAACATGCCTGCTGCTGTGAGTGCCTTTAAATGGAAAGTCAAGCCCTGCTGTTGTGAGTGTAGGGGAACCAAGTATCCTGCAGGTGCTTTTCCTCCTGGTGTGCATCCTTTGAGCAAGCCTCAAGACTGAACGAGGTCATCTGGTTAGTTTTATCTTTACTGGCCTATGAGCATTGGTTCTTAAATGCTGGAGAAAAGTTGAACTACTTAAGCCAATGCAAAGTAATGCTGTGTATCTGCTAGGATCTAAGACTGTTCATAGTAGTCACCGTCCAGAGGTGAACGTGCTCCAACCTCGAGCAGGAAACACCAAGCAGTGCAAATACTGCTGTAGAAGACACGTGCCTCTCAGAGAGGGGTGGGGTTACAAGCTCAGCTGCAGTTTGGGTGCAGGCAGCAGGTGACCTGGGAGCACTGTGCCTTGCAGCACAGAGGTAGGTGCCTGAGTCAGCCAGCTGGGAGGCTGCGATGTGGAGGGTGCTGTAGCGCTCCCGGGAATTCATGGTTGACGTCAACCTTCCATTCTCCTTTGTCCCTGAAGCTATGAAGAACAGAAGGATGAGGCCGCTCCCGGGATTCTGTCGGAACCACTGCACATTGTTCACAGTTTCAGAAAAATTACACCGCAGAGTGGGGCTGGCTCCCTCCTGGACACTCAGGGCTGAAGGACTCTGCTCCACCTCCAGCCCTCTCACCCCTGCATGGACAGAAAAAGAAAAGGCACAGGAGAGTCACTGTGGGAATCATGAATGCAGCTGCCAAACCTGTAACACAGCCCAAGAAATACCCATGAGTGGGGAAGACAGCATCAGAGTCTAGCATCCCGCCCCCTCTCCCAGCCCCTGCCCTCACTGTCAGCTATGACACACACCCCATCCCCACCTAGGACCATCTCAACTCACAGCAAACCTGGATCCACAGAAGCCCCAGCAGAGTTCCTAGGCTCCTCTTCATGGCTCCTGGCCTTGTGCTTCACCTCACCCCTGCTCTGTAGGGTGTTAAGTGCTGGGCTCCTTCACCTCACCCCTGCTCTGTAGGGTGTTAAGTGCTGGGCTCAGACAAACTTTGTTCTTACAAAGGTTCCTGGAGACTCAGGGAGTACAAATCACCTCTGAGCTCTGTCATTCATCTTAACAGGAAACTTCACTGGCTGCCAGGGCTGAGAGACTGCAGTGTGAGCTCCACCCTTGTGGGTGGGAACAGTGCAGTGAGGACCAGGCAATGGTTCCCAAGTGTAAAGATATAATAGATAAATACTTTATGTAAGAGAAGTCTGTGAAGAACAGGGATGAGGGACAGATGCCGTGGCACACGAGGTTAATCTGCCAACTGCAACATCAGCATTGGCTGCTCCACTTCTGGTCTAGCTCCCTGTCAATTCATCTGGGAAAGCGGCAGTGATGACCCAAGTACTGGACCCCTGACATGAACATTGGAGACCCAAATGTAGTTCCTGGCTCCTGGGCTTCAACCTGGCCCTACCCTAGCATTCATGTCATTTGAAAAGTACATCAGTAGATGGAAGATTTGATGGAGAGAGAGAGACTCACCTTTCTCTCACTCTCAATAATGCTGCCTTTCCAATAAAATAATACATTGAAGCATAAAACGAGTAATGATACTTTAGGGAAAAATCAACATCTCAATTGAAATAAACAGAGGCTTGAACAATCATAGGAAGAGTAACTTCATGTACCAAAGCACATGCTTTGACAGACTTGGAGAATTAATTAATGTGAAAAAGCATGCATTTGATAACATTTAAGGCTTTTTACAGAATACTCATAGGTACAGTTTCTTGTATGGATTTCTATTTATTTATTCAGTTCAGCCATAAAAAGACAAAGAGAGAGAAAGAGAGCCCGTCCACTGGTTTATGCCCGATGGCAGCAATGGCTGGAGCAGGTGGGAGCAGACCTGCAGCTGTGAGCCAAAAACAAAACTCCTCTCTTCATCTGTCCTTCTGCTTCCTAGTCTCAAAGAGAATACATGAGAAAACTAATCTGTGGCATGGAATACTTCTAGGTCAGAGAGTTTGGGAGACTTTAGTTATTGAAATTAAGAATGGAAAACAGACAATTGAGATGTTTTCTACTGAGCCTCATTGCTCAAAATGCCAAATGAAAGTCCTATCCCCCTCCGTTTATTCAGAGTCTTCCTTGCAACGCCTTTATAGACATTCACTTTCCAACTAGAAATTTCCTACACAGAAGACCAAAGCTTAAAACCCAAGGTAAAATTCACATAGACATGTTTCCCACCTTCTTTGGAGAATATCGTTAGGAGTCTGGTTTTGTTTTTTGTTTTGTGTTTTGTTTTGTTTTGTTTTTACTGCTCAACCTCAAAGTCCATTTCTAGTGAAGCCTAGAGTGCCCCCTAGTGGACTGAAACGGTCAGCAAAGAAAAGTTACAACAGCCTTTCCACAGCCTCAGCTCCATTCATTCCATGTTTCTTGATGGAAGAAACACAGATGTTCAGAAAACAGAATAGCTGCCCATCTTGCATGCAAGTTTAAAAAAAAAAAGAAGCAACGACTACTTTGGACCGTACTCACCTCATGCTATTCATCAGATTTCTCTGTTCAAAACAAACCCATATACATGTATAGATGCTTTACTGCAAGAGTAATTTACACAGTCTTAAGAATACCAAGAGCACTTTAGGATGTGAGGCCATGTGGCTGGGACACCCGTCACCCCATTGGTGTGCAGGGTTGTTTCCACTAATCTGGATGGTTGCGCGGGTGTCCCCTTCCTACACCACTCCAGGTGCGTCCCTTCTGAAACGGCATGCTGGTTGTCCAAGAGGACAACCTTCGCCAGCTGAACGAGGACCCCGCTGGAATTCAGTCTAGGGTGTCAGAGCAGCTGCACTCCTCAGCCACGACCTTCACACTGCGCTCAAGAATACAAGCACTCAAAGTTCATGGTAAATTGAAGTAAAAATGTTTATTTTTTTCAAAAAAAATTGAAATGCATGCAGCCAAAATTGTCATTATGCCAAAGTTACAGCAAATGAGACGTGAAAAATCCTTAGAAAGATGCTCATTTCCCCCTTTCCTCCCCTTTTTTGTGAGAATAGAAAAGAATCTGGGTAAACTTTTACGGGAAACTTTATGAACTTTTCTCTTTTTAAAAAAGAGTTATTTCTCCTTGAAAGGCAGAGTTAGAGAAGGAGAGACAGAGAGAGGTCTTCCATCTGCTGGCTCATACATCAAATATCCGCAAAGACCAGAACTGAGCCAGGCCAAAGCCAAGAGCCAGAAGCCTCTTCTGGATCTCCCATGCAGGTGCAGGAGCCCAGCTTCGTCACTTTATAAACTCCCTCTGAAATGACTGTCTTGGCAAGTAACTGGTATGTGTTTCCTTTGATGAGACACTGAAGTGGTTTTCTCTCTCTTTCAAATGGTTGTTTTAAAAAGCTTTATTAGTGCAGAGAATTCAGAAGGAAAACAAAAAGAAAAATTAAGAGTTTCCCAGGCAATACCAAAATAATAGAAAGTAATCCAAACATATCACTGATCAGAACATATTAGGAGATATTATCTGCATGGATCATAATTTAACAACGTGGCTACACTCTGTGTGAGAAACAACCTCCAACAGAACAACCAAGAAAGCAGAACATATAAAGCATGATCCTTCCTGCTGTTCCTGTTTGCAAAAAAATAAAGCCCCACCCCTCGTCCACTAAGCCCTCCACAACCACCAAAGAGACACTCCATTTTACAGAGATAGAAAAGCAGAACTGAGAAAAGACATGATCAGATGTAGTACGTAAGCATAATGTGTTGGAATTACAGTCTATAGAAACTCAGTTGGTAAATGATTGCTTATTTGTGATTTTAGTTAAAATATTTTTATTGGCTTACAGTTATCCTTGATGGCATAATGACAACTGATGTCAAATATGCACAAAATGTGAGAAATCAAAATTAAGCTCCTTGATGTAGCAGCTCAGATAAAACCTCTACCGTCTTCTTTGTATGATACTTCCTCGTAAGGAAGTTCTCACAAGTTTTGTTGCATCCACCCACCATCTGAGACAGATGTAAAAAGATGTAAAGTACTCAATACAACGGATTTATTGAGGGGCAAGGCAAACCGACCAGACGGGACTGACACCCTTTACCCGAGTGTGGCCCCAAGGTGATTTTAGCAGAGGTTTTTATACCTACCTTTCACACAACATTGTCATACATACTTCATCTCTTAGTTGACAAATTCCAGCAGCTGGACCATCTGTAGTGATGACATTTTTTTTTTAAAGATTTATTTTTATTATTTTTTATTGGAAAGGTGGATATACAGAGAGGAGATACAGAGAGGAAGATCTTCCATCCGATGATTCACTCCCCAAGTGAGCCGCAACGGGTCGATACTATGCCGATCCGAAGCCAGGAGCCTCTTCCGGGTCTCCCACGCGGGTGCAGGTTCCCAAAACTTTGGGCTGTCTTCGGCTGCTTTCCCAGGCCACAGGCAGGGAGCTGGAAGGGAAGCGGGGCTGCCGGGATTAGAACCGGCGCCCATATGGGATCCCGGGCGTGCAAGGTGAGGACTTAACCACTTGCGCCACCGCGCCGGGCCCTTTAGTGATGACATTTGATTGTCCTGGCTGTTATCTCTTACAGTTACCTCGGTCGTGTTCTTGTCCCAGATGTCCCCAGCAAGAGCAAGTAAGCATATTTGCAGAAGCACAAATTAGCTATTAGCATTGTGCTATAACAATCCTTTAGTGTGAATTTCTGTCCTTAGGGTATCTAACACTCATATAGGCAAAACAGTAAATTCGGGAGACAAATTCCTTTGATCTGTCTGTCAGGTGTGAGTGGGGTGGGAATATGTTTTCTAGGTGTTTGCATTTCTCTGTTCTTTCCTGCATGCCTAAGTCTGCTCCCGGCAGGAAAATTCACATGGCAATTGAACAGGGAGCAATTAATATTGTAGGAGCTGCTAGAAATGGAGGAATGAAGAGTAAGAAGAAAGGATTCTGATGTATGTTGGTTTGGGTGATACAGCATGTGGCCACGACTCCTAAGGTTGGGATAGAACAATCAGGAAAAGGGACCCCTGGACTGAGATCAGATTCTGCACCACTCTGACTCACTGGATGATTCAAATCCCTGTGCAGCTGCATGATAAGAACGACCTGGAAACACCCTCCTTCATTCATTGGAAAACCAATTTTAGAGTGTTTGACCTAGCTATTCACAGGGAGTATCCCCAGGAAGGCATCATCCTACCAAACAAGCTACAAAGCCACTGTGGACTGCAGCCACTTGGGCAGGTACACTACCTGAGCCCAACGCTGGAATGGCCTGCTCTGCTGCAGGCTGCTGCTGAGGACACCTAGCAGAACCCTTCTTTCCTGCATCCCTTGATGACAGAGCTTAAGATGGATCAGACAGGAAAGGAAGAGCCACCTGGCCAAGTTTCATTCTCAAAGACCCCCACTGGGGAGAATGAACTTGGAGCTGAGATGGATAGACTCATCCATCTCCTTGAATTCCTCAGCTTCCACCTGCAACCTTTTGCATGCATTCAAAATGTGCACAGCAAAACAAGTCTGCATCCTTACCCACGTCAAGACACAAGTATCCTTCTTCACTGTTCCTTATATTGAGGAGATGCACAGTCAAAAAAATCATCACTGATTGTATCACCAGCACATCAAAATCATTGACCCAAAATTCTTAAGCTACTTTCAAAAATTAGTTGTCTATAAAACAGAAAATGGAAGTAGAGAGAGAAAATGTTTGCCACGTACAAACACATGTAACAAGCAGATGGAAAAGTGTGTAGTCCCTGGCTCTGTCATTGGTCACAGAAGTGACTGGATTCTGTGGCTTCTTCCTCTGTCCCTCCTGCATAGTTCTCCTGACCTCAGCCAAATCCTCCACTGATCTGGATGACTTGAACCAGTACTAGACAAAGATTGGAGTCCTCCGTTTTCTGGATCTTTTGACTACTGCAGTTTTGCATTACGCTTTATAATCAGACATGTAAATACCAAGAGCATCCCGACACAGTTCTTGCTCCCATGCTGTGGAAACAGCACAATTTCCCACCTCATACTGTGATCAATTACTCTAGATAAAAGACTTTATCCTTCCATGTTGGTCAAGTGTTAAAGAAATCCAAAGTATTCAAGACATAGTTTCATATCCACTAAGGGAAAACATGTCTGTGTTTCCTGTTGGAATTCAATATATTAAATGTATACTGTACCTATATACATATATGTGGGTAGATAGATAGATTATTACTCTCATGCCCAGTTTGCAATTCCTGGATCTATGTATTTAACTACAGGGCAGATGTCAATATGTAACAGTCTCTTACACAAAGGACTTGCTGAATTGTGTGAAACAAAATCCCATTCTTTTGGTATGTTGCTTCAGCTGTTACTGCAGTTCAGCGCACATGCAATTAAATCCTTCTCTCTGTTAATTATGAAGACTGCTTCTGGGAGATGGATCGGTGACGAGGTCAGTTGATTATACTGAAAGAGCTTTTATGAGAAAGTAGGAAGCACTAATATCATTGGTACAGTAACTCTGGATTTCCTTGCTAATGTAATTTTTTATTGTAGAAAGTTCTCACATAATTATATGCAAGTATCTGAGAAGGAGAAGAGAGGAGGTGGGAGAAGATTACCTGGATATCTTCAGGAAACTTAGAATTGAGGCAGCTGCACTCTGCTTGTGGTCCTTGGTGAAGAACTTCCATTTTCATTCAATAATAAGCTAGAGCATAGAATCAAGATAAAGTGACAGTTTTCCTCCTCACACAAATATGTGCAAATTGTCCACCATAATCTTTTAGGGAAATGTGACTGGACAAATAACTGTGGTTCATCTGAAATTAGCCGCCTTACTGGAAGGAGCCAAGAGTGTGTTACACGGTTGAGAAGAAAACAAAGAGAAGGGGACATTAAAAGACCACACATTTCTTGTTCATAATTTCTGTCTTTATTATCCATTTGTCCTTAAAACTCCTTCAGCAACCAAGCATGTTTTCCACATATAATGATCTACCATGTCCTAAAGAGTGCTGATAAGCTCCAGGCTCACTCTAGCTCATGTTCACCAATGGACGCACTCTCCGTCATCTCTCTAGCTTGAGGGATGTTCACCAAATTCTCTCAGGTATCATGGCATGAGCCACAGAGCAGCAGGAAGGGGTCCTACACCTTCTCCTCCCACACTTACCCAGTGTATCCTCAAGCTCACAGGAGCATAAATGCTTCGCATCCAGTTCTTTCTATTCTAGACATAAGTAACTCATCCATTTCCACTGGGGACAGTGACCCCCTCCAATGCCCATCACTGTTCATTCATTTACTTAAAAGAGTCAGAGGTGAAGATGACTTCTGCTTCCCTCCCCCAAGAGATCACAACAGCCACGGCTGAGCCAACACAAAGCCAGGAATTCAGAACTGCACCTGGTCTCTTACATGGGAGGGAGGGTCCCAAGTCCTCATCTGCTCTCCACCACATGCATTCGTGGAAAGCCAGATTGGAGGTGCGGAAATCAGGATCTAATCCAGGATACTCTGGCATTGGATGAGGTCCTTTACCTGCTGTACTCAGAGCACTGCCAGTTACATTTCTTACCAGGATTTCCAGCATTCCGGCATTGCTGAGCTTACCACGTGATTGACTACACAATGTTAACATGTAAGGACCAATCTTCAATCTTCTCATCGCTTCCTGGCCTTTTAGCTAAGATCAAATGTAATCTTCAGTCAGTGAAATCATAAGAAAAGGGTGAAAGCAATGAGGGGAAGAATCTGTCTACAAAAATGAAACAAAGTGGTTATAGCTATAAATGTCTTACGTAGATTTGTAGAATTTAAGATACCAAAGCCATAGGAAACTATATTTACAACTGTGAAAAAGTCCTTGGAGAAAGGCTTCACAATGAATTCTGAAGCTTCATTCTCTTTTTGTCTTCATCCACTGGAACTCAGAAAATGATGACAAAACATCCAGGTTCTCCCAGGCCCTGTCTCAACTTAACCAGACAGCCAAGCCCAAGTCAACTTCTGTGGACCTGATGACTGGGTGATAAGAACACTGTCTCCTCCATCGTTCTACAACACTGACTTGCTCCTCGGTGTTCTGATTCTGCAAACAAGTGCCAAAGGCTTGAGACCCAGGGCACAGCAGAAGTGGAACTGGACGAAAGTAAAGCCCAGCCCTCTCTAGCTCATCTGCCAGCACGTCAACTGAAATCTTTCCCTCAACCCACACCAACAGCTGCTGAGTTTCTGAGCTCTGCACTCAGGGGTGGTTTATGCACTGCTCCCCCTGCAGCCCCAGGCGCTGTGGCACTCAGAGCACACCAGTACCGGGCCGCGTCACTCAGCTGCACAGAGGGCTTCCTCAGGTGGAAGGAAGATTCGCTCTTCTTAAATTCAGCCTCAAAACCGTGGAGGCCGTGAACCAGGGTGTCCCCTGAAAAGTACTTAAGGAGAAGATGAGGACCTTGGCCGCGGTGCTGGACGTACCAGAAAAGGGAAATACTTCCCCCATAGGAGTAGTTGCACCTCAGTTCCACAGAGTCTCCTTCAGACACAGAGACGTGGGCGTCGGGCTGGGTCACAGTCTGGGCTCCAGCGTCTCCTGGAAAAGCAAGGCGTCCGTGAGCACAGGAAGCATTTCTGACCAGAGACTCCAGCAACAGCAGAGACCAGAGGAATTTACTCACTCAGGGCCAAGTGAAGCCCCAGCACTGAGGCGAGCAGCAGGAGCATGGCTGGGCTGGAAACGCTGCAGCCTCTTTGCTGGGAGAGCTCCTCAGGGCGGGCGGGAGAGCAGCTGCCAACACAGAGACCCTGCAGTTGGGAAGTGCAGGGGGACTCGCGATGGCCAAGCCCCTTGCTGAGGTGAACATGCAAACGCTCCTCAGTTGAGACTGGATGCTCTCCAACCTCTGTTTCTCTTTTGCTGTTCTCTGTGAAGATCTCAGCCAGCTGAGGGAGGAGGAGCTGGGGGTGGGACTGGGCAGCTTGTGCATCTGCCACAGAAACAAGGCTTCTCGTGTGTGCAGCATCGCCCTCTGGAGGCCACGTGCGGGACCACAGGTTCTGGAGCCATAGAGCCAATTCCCATGATCCTTTGATTTTAATATATCAAAATCATTTCACAAGATGCTGCAACTTTCCCAAGTCTATGACAATGTGTTAGAGTCCTTCAGAAAGGGAACACTAAGTAAAGACACAATAATCTGTTTCTTCATTGGGAAATCAATTTGAAAAGTATTCAAATTTCAGATCCTAATTCATGAGTCTTTGGGGTCAAAACTCAAGCAAGGTTTGGATGGCCCCCTGGGGTGATGGAGGAAGGTAGAAGAATGTCCCTTGCCAGATTCTGTGAACCCACAGAGCTAAGAGACTCCCTAAAGTCAGAGGAATGTTTCTGTGTAACTAAGGGAAAGGTGTAACTCTGCATACAGGGGCCTTTCCCTATAGCTATAGGAAGGAGTCTAGGCCAGTAGAAATGATTTGCGTTTTGTAACTGTGGCATCTTCTCTTAGCTCAGGGAAACTGCGCCGATGTCAGACACCCTGAACTACAATCCAACACTGAACTCCACTAGTGATGGAGTGAGCTCAGGTTGGTGAGTTCATGTCCAATAACACCATGTTTTAATGTGCAGAATGAAGAAGTAAGTCAGTACTTAGGTAAGAAATCTTTCTTGTTCTGGTTATATTATTTTTTTTTTATTACATTGCCTTATGTGACACATTCTCATAGGCTCTGGGATTCCTCCAGCCCCTCCCCATACCATCACCCCATGGTGGATTCCTCCACCTTATTGCAGTATTGCAGTTCAGATTCAGTCAAGATTCTCTCATTGCAAGCATAAAGTCCAGCATCTTATTGTGGAGATAAATTCAACGCTTTCTTGGGGAGACCATCTCTGCTCAGAAAGCAGAGCTGGCAAAATATCATCTCGATCAATTAAAAGCCACAACATAATATCAACATCAATTTACAACATTGTGGAATTAATTGACTAGGTATTGAGTAGCAAATATGTTAAAAATGCAAGTTCCTAACCGCATACTATGACTACTTCATTGACATTTCAATTTTAGTTTATACACAGAACTTTAAAATGGCTATAGGGTACTATTCAGCTGTGTCGTGACTATTTTCATTTTAGTATTCAGCAGTTTCAATTGTTAGTGTTGAAGCTGAATTTTGCTGAACTTGGCAGATTTTGGGATAGTCTAAACTGGCTTATAACTCTACCAAGGCATATGTCAACAGTTGAAGTGCAGAACAGTTTTAGAAGAGGGTGTGCAGAGAAATCTTCAATACCTTAGTGAGGAGTAACTAATCTTTGTGTCCTACCTAGTAAGGCATGTGTGAGTCCACGCTGACTGTTTCCTGTCTGGTTCCAAGCTTTCCTTGTTGTTGTCTATCTATTCCAATTTGTGTGTATGTGTTTTGGGTTGGGAGGCTCTGGAGCGACCCTGATGGTCATTGCAAGATAGGGTGGGAATCCAAACTTGGAACTAAGTGAGGACCACAGAAAACTCCTCTCCCTAGTCCCAAAGGAAGCTTACTGTTCCAATGACCCTGGATCCTGCAAGGAAGGGTTTGGGCTTCTTCCATCCCATGTGGTAGATCCAAACGGGGGTGGATGACCTCAGAGTTCTTGGCCTCCAAAGGCATTCCAGTTCCCCGTGGTCTCCTTGGCAGTTGGGATGTAGTCTTTGGTGCCCATAATGATAGTTTAGGGAAGAAATCTGACACCCATATCCAGTGCCTGGCACAGGAGATACTACTTATTTCTCACTCATGTCTGAAATGGGTTCCTGGAAGGAAAAAAAAAATCTGAAGACGGAGAGACCGGTGCAGTAGGAAAATGATCAACTGACTGCTGAATGACTTATCGAGATTGCTTTTCAGGAGAAACAGAACTACCTAGAAGTAACTGAACTCACTTCTGCTCTGTTTGGTGAGCAGCATGTATTTTTTTCAAATCACATGTGCTCTGCCAGGACTCCTTCCTGACAATACACTTAGCAGTTATCCAGCGGTTCCAAATCAGCTTGTGTGCAGTGATTTCTTGAAGGAAATAAGTATGAAAATGAATGAGATGGCAGTTATGGAACACCAAATAGTGCAGAGATGAAAGTGGATGGTCTTGCGTACCTGGCAACACTGCCCACTGTCCACCCTGCTGGCGCTGTGCACGCTACTTGCCCCACTGCAGGTGAGTCTCCCGGAGACCCCTCCATGTGCCAGCGAGAGCCATTGCAAGTATCTTGGGCAGTGCTGCCACACATGGGGAGCAGGGAAGTACCTGTCATCTCTCTAAATGCACCACTACCTTCGACAATGTGTGTCTGCCCCGTGACCCAGATGAGTGCTCAGATACCTGGAACGAGGAAGATAAGTGCTTTCTGCACAAAGTCTGTGACTCTGGGAAAGCCCTGGTGGCCGTGGACCCTGGCAACCCCACGGCCCCACAATGCAACACACACAGCCATTACCACTGGAGCCAGGACTGGGAATAGAACATGGGGCTAGCCTGCACACAAAGTGTAAAGGTGCCTGAGAACTCTAGAAAGCAAAAATTTAACTTTGTACATTTGCTCTTTCTCGACAATAATGGCAAAAAAAAGAAGAAGAAGAAGAACAGGTCCAAGCAATAAGCCCTCTTTTGTTCATCATAAACTAGGCACCTGTGGCTTAGCCTAGTTGAGGTGCGAAGCATGCCTGCTGCTGTGAGTGCCTTTAAATGAAAAGTCAAGCCCTGCTGTTGTGAGTGCAGGGGAACCAAGTATCCTGCAGGTGCTTTTCCTCCTGGTGTGCATCCTTTGAGCAAGCCTCAAGACTGAACGAGGTCATCTGGTTAGTTTTATCTTTAATGGCCTATGAGCATTGGTTCTTAAATGCTGGAGAAAAGTTGAACTACTTAAGCCAATGCAAAGTAATGCTGTGTATCTGCTAGGATCTAAGACTGTTCATAGTAGTCACCGTCCAGAGGTGAACGTGCTCCAACCTCGAGCAGGAAACACCAAGCAGTGCAAATACTGCTGTAGAAGACACGTGCCTCTCAGAGAGGGGTGGAGATGCAGACCCAGCTGCAGTTTGGGTGCAGGCAGCAGGTGACCTGGGAGCACTGTGCCTTGCCGCACAGAGGTAGGTGCCTGAGTCAGCCAGCTGGGAGGCTGCGATGTGGAGGGTGCTGTAGCGCTCCCGGGAATTCATGGTTGACGTCAACCTTCCACTCTCCTTTGTTCCTGAAGCTATGTAAAATAATCGGATGAGACCGCTCCCGGGATTCTGTCGGAACCACTGCACATTGTCCACAGTTTTAGAAAAATTACACCGTAGAGTGGGGCTGGCTCCCTCCTGGACACTCAGGGCTGAAGGACTCTGCTCCACCTCCAGCCCTCTCACCCCTGCATGGACAGAAGAAGAAAAGGCACAGGAGAGTCACTGTGGGAATCATGAATGCAGTTGCCAAACCTGTAACACATCCCAAGAAATACCCATGAGTGGGGAGGACAGCTCAGAGTCTAGCGTCCTGTCCCCTCTCCCAGCCCCTGCCCCCACTGTCGGCTGTGACACACACCCCATCCCCATCTAGGAACACCTCAACTCACAGCAAACCTGGATCCACAGAAGCCCCAGCAGAGTTCCCAGGCTCCTCTTCATGGCTCCTGGCCTTGTGCTTCACCTCACCCCTGCTCTGTAGGGTGTTAAGTGCTGGGCTCCTTCACCTCACCCCTGCTCTGTAGGGTGTTAAGTGCTGGGCTCAAACAAACTTTGTTCTTTGAAAGGTTCCTGGAGACTCAGGGCATACAAATCATCTCTGAGCTCTGTCATTCATCTTAACAGGAATCTTCACTGGCTGCCAGGGCTGAGATTCTGCAGTGTGAGTTCCACCCTTGTGAGTGGGAACAGTGCTGTGAGGACCAACCTCTGCTCCTCTTTTGCTGTTCTCTGTGAAGATCTCAGCCAGCTGAGGGAGGAGGACCTGGGGGTGGGACCTGGCAGCTTGTGCCTCTGCCACAGAAGCAAGACTTCTCGTGTGTGCAGCATCGCCCTCTGGAGGCCACGTGTGGGACCACAGGTCTTGGAGCCATAGAGCCAATTCCCATGATCCTTTGATTTTAATATGTCAAAATCATTTCACAAGATGCTGCAACTTTCCCAAGTCTATGACAATGTGTTGTAGTCCTTCAGAAAGGGCACACTAAGTAAAGATACAATAATCTGTTACTTCGTTGGGAAACCAATTTGAAAAGTATTCAAATTTCAGATCCAAATTCATGAGTCTTTGGGGTCAAATCTCAGGCAAGCCCCCTTTCCCTACAGTCCTAGAAAGTAGTCTAGGCCAGCGGAAGTACAATCACACCGAGACAGAAATCCCTGACAACGTGAGCAAGGACAAATTTAACATTTTCTTTGTGGCCAACTAAAATTTTGAGTAAGTCAAATACTTTTTCTTTTTGTTTGATTTATCCAGCACAAATCAAATCTTCTCACTGAGTTCTTCAATTATTTAGCCCTCTTGTGGATATTGTTGTTATGAAGAAGGTATCTTCACACTGCTGCTGTATTAGTGTGCCATGTATGGAATTTTAATTCCTAAGACTGCATCATCTCACTTCCTTCTCTCCCATGTTTCTTCCTAAGATGCCTAGTATGCAAATGGAAATCATCCAAAATCCACAAAAATCAGAAAAATTATGGTTATCTGGAGAAGAAACATCACCTTGTACTTTCTTTGTACAGTAGTAACTGCTTTCCCAGGTCACAAGCAGGAAGCTGGATGGAAAGTGGACCTTCCAGGATTAGAACCAGCGCCCATATGGGAGCTCACTGCATTCATTCCAAAGCAACGTGGTATATGGGATCGTCTTGAAGATTAGAGTTGATATATATTTTAAAAAGCATAGCTAAATTAATCTACCAGGAGCTATTTCTCCTGGTGTTCAGGCTAGTAGTAATTGTAACTGCTCTCAAATTTCTGGAGCACTTACCAAGCCCAGTGACTATAAAATCACAGGCCATGTGGTTGTTTGATGTGATGGAGCCACGACGCTTTGAAGGCATCAAGAATTCTACAGTGGCAGGAGAAACATCTCTTCGTGGAAGAAGAAAAAAAATCAGAAGCATGACTCAGAATTTCATTCTTTGTATGGCTGAGTACAATCCACACTGTCTATAGACCCCATCTTCATTATCCAGTCAGGAGTTGATGGACACCTGGGTTGATTCCAAATCTTAGCTATTATATGTTGAGTTGCAATAAACAAGGGGGTACAAATAATGCAAGCTTGATGTAACTGGACGATGAAAGAGACCAGATATGCAGCCCAGAACACACAATGCATTGTCCATTTAAAATGAGAGAAATTCAAAACTAATACTGAGCCAATGGATATATTTCTTTAAAAAAAGATTTATTTATTTTTATTGGAAAGGCAGATATACAGAGAGGAGAAACAGAGAGGAAGATCTTCCGTCCAAAGATTCACTCCCCCAAGTGACCGCAATGGCTAGAGCTGAGCCAGTCGGAAGCCAGGAGCCAGGAACTTCTTCCTGGTCTCCCAGTCAGGAGCAGAGTACCATCCTTGGGCCGTCCTCAACTGCTTTCCCAGGCCACAAGCAGGAATCGGGATGGAAAGTGGACCTTTCGGGATTAGAACCATCACCCGTATGAGATCTCAGTGTATTCATGGCAAGGATTTTAACCATTAGGCTACTGTGCCAGGCCCCAGGGGATAATTTCTAAGCACCAGGAGCAAAAAGTAAATAGATCCAAAGATTGAGCAGAATAAGCATGGATTCCTACTCAGAGCAACCAGGAAATGTCAAGCATTCAGATCAGGGCAGGCCTAGGGTCTGGCGTCTTGGCATAGTGGGCTAGAGCGCAACCTGCAGTGCCAGCATACCGTATGGGTGCCAGTTCATGTCCCAACTGCTCCATTTCCAATCCAGCTCCCTTTTTATTATGGCCTAGGAAATTAGTGGAGGATGGCCCAAATCTTTGGGCCCCTGTACCCACCTGGGAGACCTGGAGGAGGTCCCTGAGTACTGATCTCAGAGCAAGCTCAGCTTTGGCTGTTATGATCATTTGGACAGTAAGTCAATGGATAGAAGACCTCTTTTTCTGTCTGCTTTTCTCTGTAACTCTATCTTTCAAATACAGAAGGAAATCTTAAAGGGGTAAAAAAAAAAAAAAAGGTGTACACTTTTACTGGGAAACCAAAGGGAAATAATTTATATAGCTGGATAAAAACTATTCAGAAAGAATTTGCTGAATGTCATGTTTTTAATGTATGTGGAGTAAATCACTGCCTTGTGTAAATCTTATTTCATCTTGTTTTATTTGTACATTTTTGTTTTTCCTTAACTCACCTGGAAACGCTCCAATGAAAAGAAAAGCTCCTCCCCAGGTTGTCGAGTGGTTCAGACAGCGCACACATTTTGTCTTTTGGAAATGCTGCCCTACCATCCTTGACCTCTCTGCCCCTCTGCTGAGGTGAGCGACACTGCGGGGTGACCACATACTCTCCAGAAGTTTAGGAGGTCTCCCCCAGGGCATGCTGAAATCTCCACTGATCCGTTATACTAGCACTTGACATGCCCTCCCAATCTAGAAACACGTAGCATTCATCCCTGGGACATTTTCTTGTGTAGCCTATTTGATCATTTATTTCCAACCACTAACCATGTTCTCTTTCTCTAAATATTCTAAGAACATATTGCATTTCCTGAGTTCTTTCACTTTCCAAAATACCATTTTATGTCCTAATGTCCAAGCAATTTACCTATTGACTTTACACTCATTCTCTCCCTTTTTTTTTCCTGCTCTCATAGCTTTTACGTTCTAAAAATTTCTACTTGTTCAAAGAAAAGTCACTGTTTATGGCACCTCCTTGCTTTCTTCTTCCCCTCTCAATGTCTTCATTTTCATTTAGTGTAGTTGTGTTCTTGCTGTCTTTTGCCACTTGCCATTGTCTCTGCTTCTCAATAAATGGTAACAATTCCCCAAGCCGAGTGGGTCACAGAGGCAGGCACTCTGCACCTGGCCTCTCACTGCACCTTGGTTTGTGCTCAGCTCCCCCTGCAGTTCTGTCACTGTGTCACTCAGAGCACAGTAGTACACAGCCGAGTCTGACTCTTGAACCGCGGCTTTCTTCAAGTGGAAGGAGGTAGCTTCTTTGTTGTACAAGGCTTCAAACCCTTTGTTGCTTCCCTTATCATTGGCCTTCGTGGCCTTCAGGAGGAGCTGTGGACCTTCACCAGGATACTGGACATACCAGAAAAGCGCCGGGTACTGTGTGGTTTCATAGGAGCAGTTCACAGTCAGCGAATCCCCCTCAGAGAGCGTCACTTGTCCTTCTCTCTGGGTCACCGAGTCTCCACTGCTTCCCCCTGAAAAAATAAAACAACACTGTAGGTTAGGAATGACCAGTCCATGCCCCTTAGAGACACCTGTGGTTAGAGACTGTGCCACTTGCTAATCGGGTAGATCTGCTCCATGTTGTGAAAGCAGAAACTCAAGAGACATAGATGGAGAGAAAAGAAGGGAGGATGGGGAAGGCAGGGATGAGGGGAAATCCATTATTTTCTTAGAATTGTATCTAATCTGTTAAATAGTAATTAAAATTAAAATGTAAAAAAGATTGGGGCACTAGCATACTGAAACAAGACTGGGGATTAACCGCTACCTTGCTTACCAAGCACTAAGACTAGCACAGTCAGTGGTCCTAGAGGAGTGTTCATTTTGAGAGCCTCTGTTGTTCCTGCGTCTTGACTTCTTAGTGAGTAAAAAGGTTAACATCACGACAGAAGGGTGAGTGTGAGCTCAGCATCACAGCAGGAAGCACGAATGTACAGGAAAACGCGCCTCCTTGTGGGCAAGTGATTGTTGGCCTCTCAAAATCAGTCCTACTCTTCTCTCTTCCCCTCTAGTTTTTTTTTTTCAAAGACACCTGTTGGCTGTCAGATCATCACTTGAAAATTTACAGAATAGTTGATACTCATCATAAACATTTTCACAGTACAGCAGCAGACAGAAAAGGCCAATATCACTATACTTCAGAGAAGAATTTGATTTACTTTTTCTTACTTCTGTAGCCACACTTGGCCTCACCTTAAGTCAGTGAAATAGCCCCAAAGCAAGTACTTTGATGATTTGGGATAGCAGAGATGTATTCTTTTTGTCTTTTTTTTCCCCATTATTCTAGTCCCATAACGAGAACAGTACTAGACACCTAACAGATGGCAAACAAATATTTCTGGAATGCATAAATGAAAGAATAGATGAATGGTCTTTAGTTAAGGAATTATTGTTACCTGAAATATCAATTGCTTCACATTTAATACACCAATTTTAAGAAACGATTTGAAATAAACTTTAGAAAAAAGTAGATTCTAAATTGCATTTGTTGATTAAAACATGAAAAATATATCTCACTATTAAGTAGTACTTAAGGTATTAAATTCCAATAAAATTTTGAATTTCTTTTCTTTTCTCCTAGGGTTTTAATCAGGCCCAGATAACGACTGACCTATGTGTCAAGTAGATTCTTCATAGTGTGTGCTTCAAAATGCTTGTTGTTCTGGAAATTTGCCTTGTTTATGCTCTGTATTACATGTGTAGCTGCCAGCATGTTGACCCAAATTATTTTCACCACAGGATAGGTTATTCACAAAACAAGTGTCTGTCTAAGAACACTAAAAGCGGATCTAGCCTCCTCTGTTAGTGTCGGCTGAGATATTTCTGCTGAATGGAATCAGCCTTTGGCAATGGTTACACCTGCTTGCATATAGAAGTTAGTTGATACTTTAAAATACAGATTCGAGTGTGTCTCCACTTATACAGAAACCAGTCTTCAGAACTAAGACCTGGGAAGGTAGAATTCCTCTCCTGTGGGTTTTTTTTAAACCAGTTATGTTGTACAAATGTTTTGTTTTTGTTTTTAAGATTTTTTAAATTTGAAATGTAGAGTTACAAAGAAAGACAAAGACAAGCAGGGATCTCCATCTGCTGGTTTACTCCCCACATGGGCCACAACAGACTAAACTGAATATATACAAAGCCGGGAGCCAGGAACTTCCTCTAGGTCTTCCATATGGGTACAGGGACCTAAGGACTTGCGTCATCCTCTGCTGCCTTCCCAGGTCATAAGCAGGAAGCTGTGTCAGAGCAGAGCAACAGGGACACAACCGGTACCTAAATGGGGCTACAGCACTGCAGTAGAGGATTCGCCTGAGAAGCATGGCACTGCCAACAAATGCTTTAAAATGATCTTTGGGAACAATTACCTTTAGACAGTCAAGGTTACAATAAGGCTTTTCTGGAATCAGCTTGGGAAAACCCTTCAAAACTCACAGATTTCTTAAACCAATCTCCTCTCGTAATTGTTTTGAAATCACAATAACTACAACAAACACTGCTGGTTCATACTATTCTTGCCCATTCAACTTCTGATGTCTTCAGAATGTTCCAGGAGAAACTTGATGAAGAAGCATTCTCTCTCTCTCTCTCTCTTTTTTTTTTTTTTTTTTTTCCTATTCTACCAAGCTCTTAGCAGCATTTGTTTTTGAACTTAGAAACTTTTTCTATTGTGCATTCTGGAACGTTCACTATTTCATAAAGTCTGAGGAGAAGGATTTATAGTCCTGCAGCAAGATGTCACTGCTAACAAGTTCCAGTCTGTGGTTGCAAGTTTAGGTCTGGACATTGTTTAGGTTCGTAATCATTTGTCTCTTCCTTTTCTGTCCTATCCTGTGTCAAGTCTCTGTGACTAAGAAGTATCTTCCTCCCCTTTGCCTGGCTCTTCTGATACATGACTGTAACTTACTTAACCTGAAGTCTCAGCAGAAATAGAGTGAGCAGCTTCACTTTCCAGCATTTCCTTTACTTTCTCAAGTTAACCTTGTCCCTTGTGCTGTTGCAATTTTACAGTGTTCTGAGAACATCTATTACTCACCTGACGAGTTCGTAAGGAGACGAATAGCACTGAGGAACTATTGCAGACAGTTTGAGAAGAACACTGTAGAACTTTATGACCAATAATAAGAACTCCTTAAGCTAGTAAGAGATTTGGCCAGACCATCTGACCTCCAAGAGCCCAGAAGCTCTACTTTGATGACTTGGATTTGCCAAGATTTATTCAGGAAGGGTTGTCCAGGGAAACAGAAGCAAACCCAAATAATTTATGAAGAAAAACAGCACAGAGAGTTGGACCTAGCACCTTCAGAAGGGCATCAGCCCTTTGTCTCATCAGAGAGAAATGAGGATTGATGACCTGGGCTGTGTGAGACACTGAAATAAGTGGAGCTTAGGAAGAAGCTAAGAGGTCAACAAGAGCCACACTTGATCACCCGTGTTGCCTTCCCATGGACCATATGATAGGCTCAGCACTTCATGACTTCTCTTCCACGTCCCTGACACCACACAACATTTACTCATTTACAGAAATTAAAGTACATCCTCCAAGCAGGCGGTTGTGGGAAATCTGGATTAGGTTTCTTCCCGGTAAATAATAGAAATAAGTTAGAAGACAATAGGACAATTCCTAGCTCACAAAGTACACCAGGAAGCTGGTGAAGTCCTCATGTATAATAAGTGTTCACACCTTCAGAAACTAGCAGAATGGGGTTTTGTAATTGGAGGACCACTGTAATAATTAAAGCAAACAGTATCTTATAATATTGGTTTTGACCACACTAATAAACATCATATTTTATAAAATGCTATTTAGAATGTTTTGCCATTTCTTAAAATAGTGCATTTAACATAAAAGCACTCTCATGTCTTGAAAGTGGAAATGAAGCAAATGATAAATATATTGTTTCATGGAAGTTTTAAGACTTTAATTCCTCAGTATGTGTTCTAAATATGGGCGTATCCACTTAGTAAAATGCTCTATAAATGCTGAATATAACAATGTATATTTATTGCAGTTATTTAATAATAAATATGCTTTTTAAGGATTCTGAATTTCAAGTCTCCCAATGTTAATTATTATATCATATTAATATAATTTTTCTGCTCAAGATGTCCTATTTGCAATAACAGCAGATATCTGTAATGATCTGAAAATCTGTCATTGAACGTAATGAAATAAAAAGCTGAACGACCTTTAGGTTAGGAAGGTAATGACATGCAGCAAGCTCAGGTTCTCTTTTTGCTTAAAGCAGCCCTCAGTTTTCCAGACCAGATTGGTCCATTGTCGGCTTGGTTACATAGGAAACCACCATAGTCCCTTGTCCCTCTGGTTCTGGGTACAAAGGTGCAAAGGTGAATTTGCACAAGATTCCAGAAGCACACAGGAAGTATTGATCATTATATTCTGAAGTTCATCATTACTTAGAGAAGGCAAAGGACTGCTCCTAGTTTGTTGCTGGCATTAGTTGGATCCACTGTGTTACTGCTCTTCCCAGATGGCGCCTAACCGCAAACCAACTTCACAGCAACATGTGTCATTACAGTTATCACAACACTTCTGAGCTGCAAAAAAGATGCCACACGAGCTATTGTTACACCTACCTTGTACTTGAATCCCAGGCCAATTCACCACAGGAAATTACTAACTATGATGCTGCAATCATAAAGGACTTACCACCACCCACATACCTCGAATAAAGAAATCCTTACTGACGTCTAGCCAAGGATACTCCCAGAATCTAAGCTCACGTATTGGCTTCATGTGATCAGCTCTTTGCCAAATGTCATACACTGAATTCCTCCAGAAGCTGAGTGCAAATGAAATAATACAGAAAGCACTTACAAATGTAGAAGACATAATTCAGGAAACATCAAGTGCTTACAATGATGTGATGAAGTAAAAGTTCTGGAGCTAATGTGGTAGTTCGACAGGTTAATCCTCCACCTACAAGCACCAGCATCCCATATGAGCATCAGCTCCTCACCCGGCTGCTCCACATCTGATCCAGCTCCCTGCTTGTGATCTGGGAAAGCAGAGGAGAATGGCCAAAGTGCTTGAGCCCATGCACACACATGGGAAACCCAGAAGACACTCCTAATTCCTGGTTCCTGGCTTCAGATCAACTCAGCTCCAGCAACTGCAACAATTTGGGCAGTGAACCACTGCGTGGGATATCTTCCTCTATCTCTCCCTCTCTCTATAAATCTACCTTTCAAATAAAAAATTAAAATTTTTAAAAAGAAAAAATAAGGATTTCTTTTATTTTTCTGATGGAATCAAAAATTGGCAATACATTCTGGAGAATAATTTGACCATATGAAGAAATTTTAAAAGTGTGAATCTCATAATTCAACAATGCTTATTCCAAGCATCCGAAACAGAAATTTTGGCCCTTATGGATAATAAAACAATTATCTTACTGTAGAAAATTTGTGAAGAAATTTGAGACTTCCTAAGTAAAGGGTTAGTGACATCCTTTTTTATGAAGGGATTCAGGTTGACTTTCTGCTTTACTCCACTGGAAATTTGGTAAAGGTGAGTTGTCAGCTGCATCAGTAGATAACGTTCTAAGATAGAGATTATTCCTTGTTCCTAATGGAATTTGGATTCTAAGTTAGCTGAAACTAACTAGCAGAAAGTGGCAGCCTTAGAATACCTTTTTTTTTTTAAGCTGTTAAAGAAGATATTATCTCCTATTTGGAACATGCAGCTTCAACGTATGGCTGAACTATTTAGTCTTGTTCCTTAAGCTTAAGTACTTGATATGAAGGAGTAAAGGAAGTTGCTAAAGAAATTGTCTGTGAACAGTATGAACGGTGGAAGGGACTCTCCATGAAAAGTCTCCTGGCATGAGGGAAGCCAGTATCTACATGATTTACTGCATGTTGTAAATGAAATTGTCTAGTTGAGCCCAAGAGGATCACTGATAGCGTCACACAATCTAAGTATTCATAAAAATGAACACCTGGCATAATCACTTAATGGGTTATCACTGAGAAGTTAAAATATCAAAATATACCTCCACACATACAGTTTTACATCACAAAAACATTATCAGTGGAAAAGCAGACTTCACAGTTATATATCCAATGTGATAGGATCCATGCACATTTTAATAACATAAAAAGTAGAATCATATATTGCTTTAAAGCATGTATTAGAAATATAAGTACAGACTTGAGAAACTAAGTTCATAATTTGGGGTTGAGAGATGGAGGAAAGAAAAGAGTATATGAAGAGGTGGGCCTGGTGTGGTAGCCTAGTGGCCAAAGACCTCGCCTTGCATGCGCTAGGATCACATATGGGGGCCAGTTCGTATCCCAGCTGTTCCACTATCTATCCAGCTCACTGCTTGTGGCCTGAGAAGGCAGTGGGGGATGGCCCAAAGCCTTGGGATCCTGCACCCACAATGAAAACCTGGAAGCAGCTCTGGTCACCTGGCTTTGGATCAGCTCAGCTCCAACTGTTGCAGCCACTTGGGAAGTGAACCAGCAGATGGTAGATCTTTCTCTCTCTCTCTCTCTCTCTCTGTCCTTCCTTCTCTTTTTAAATCTCTCTTTCCAAACAATAAATAAATAAATAAATATTTTATTTAAAAAAGAAGTGATAGAGGTGATAATTTTGCTTGTTACATTTATTTTTTAAATTTTTCAAGTTTACATTTAGCTATAACTAAATACGGAATGACATGTACAACATAATATTTTAACAGTACAGAGTATTCCTAGAGTAAACATAGTTTTTAAAGGTGTGAGATATCTATTACCTTCTCAGGATATTTATGTATTAATTTTCATATTTACAGAAGAATAGCTTTGTGAACTGACACAAAATCAATGTAGATAGAACAAATAGTGGTGTTTGAAGCTTGTTAGAATCAGTCATGAGACAGAAAATCCAACTGTGCTTGAAAATATGCCCTGAAGTTTGACAAAATGGTACTGGTGTGTGGGATTCCCCAAACTATAGAATGTGGGAAGTCATCAATAACATCTCATGTTCATTAAGAATTATGCAAGTTGGAGTAGCAAAGACCAAACTGTCTAGTAAATAATGGGATTAGACACAGTCTCAGGAAGCAAGGGGTTATCTTCACAAGCTGCTGCAGACGACAGAGAATTTCATTCCAGAAACAGCAGCTGCGCCCAGTTTGCAAGGTCTGGGTGTAGAAAGTTCAAGAGTTCAGCCGCAGACAAGCCTGTTGTAACAAGAGCCCCCAACTCCATTTACAGTGTTCCTAATCAGTGGCATTGTGCTTTAGTTTTCTTCTTTGGAAGTATAAATAAAACCACTTCAGTATTTCAGGCAGGGTTGCAGATGTGAGGATGGAAAATGCTTGCCCAGGTCCTTGAGGCTTTTGGTGCCAGGAGCCATCTTTCTTCATCAGTCTTGAATTAAAAGGAAACTGGAATTGCTCCTTCTCAGGTATCAAGTAGTTTTGGGACACAGAGCTAAGTTATATTCTGAAGTATCATTGAGACACAAGCCCCATCATCAAAGCCACAAAACACAACTAGTGCCAATGAGGATGTGGAGAAAAGAGAGCCCTTGCACAATGTTGGTGAAAATGTAATTCAGCACATTCTGGAGAACAGTATAGAAGTTCCTCAAAATAAATAAATAATAAGATGTGTCATATAATCCAGCATTCTCACTACTGGGTATGAAAGGAAATGAAATCAACCGGTCAAAGGGACATCTACAGCCGTGTTTACTGCAGCGTTATTCACAATAGCCCAGATAGGGAAACAACTTCCCCCCACAGCTCATAACTGCTAATGTGGTACACATACACGATAGAATACCACTGAGCCATGGACTGGAAGAAGTCTTGTCATTTGCAACAACATAACCTGAACTGGTAATCACTGGTATATGAAATAAACCAAGTACACAAACACAAGTACCTCATGATCATATGTGGAATCTGAAGAAAAAAAAAAGTGGGGGGAAGACTCATCAGAGCTGGAGGATAACTGGTTGTCAGAGGCTGAGAAGAGCAGTGGAAAAGAAGGGGAGGATGAAAGATTATTTAATAATACTAAGTTATGGTTAGATGAGAGTAAGTTCTGGTATTCTGTTTCATAATAAGGTGACTTCAGATGATGATAATATTTTTAATGTCTACAAGAAAGAATTTTTAAATGCTTTCACCACTAAAAAAAAATCACAAATGTTTAAGGAGATGTATATGTTTATCCTGATTAGACATGGCACAATGTATACATGTATCAAAAGAACCCAATAAAGGTCTCATAAAAATGTAGTCTGTATGTGCCATTAAAATGCTTTTAATTCGCAGATAATCAGCCTCTCAATGTTGTTCTGAATGTTTTCTGAAAAAATATTAAGTAAATGTAACTTTTTTTAAAAGAAGATTTTATTTATTTATTTGAAAAGTAGAGTTACAGAAAGGGAGCTCTTCCATCTTCTGGTTCACTCCCCAAATGGCCCCGACAGCTAGAGCTGAGCCAGTCTGAAGTCAGAAACCAGAAACTTCTTCCGGGCCTCTCCCATGCGTGCACAGTCTCAAGGCTCTGGACCAACTTCTATTACTTTCCCAGGCATGTTAGCAGTAACATGGATCAAAAGCGAAAGTACTGGGACACAAACTACCTCCCATGGGGGTTGCCTGCATCACAGGCAGTGGCTTAACATGATATGCCACAGCACAGGCTCCTAGCATAACTTTTTATGAGTAATTTTATATGTCTTATCTCATTTCCAGAAATCCCTTAAATGAATATCCCACAAATATGATTGGAAAAATGATGCTGATCTCTGCTGGCGTCCCTTTCAGGCTAGGGTAAATCACTGGACACAATCCAGGATTATTCTCCATATCTTAGATTCCTGTAACCTAAATCTCTTATTTACAGCAGCCCCAGGAAGGACACAACATTAAAGTCCAACCTGTCTCCTCCTCCCCTTTATTTTCCCCCAAATTCTTCATTAATCACTAAGACTTTAGATACTTAAGAATACCAAGCCTTCCTATAAAGTTTTTTCCTCCTAGCCAGGGGATGTATCTGATCTAATAATCTTTAGCTCTTTAATTTTCATCGTAATATTTGGTCAGTGTATCTTCAGGAGCCAGATATTACTAAATTTCACACATCATTACCAATGCTAAACAGATGAGAACCCATTTCTAATATTCCAAATGTGAAATCACGTGAAAATACAGTGAGAGTTTTCTTTCAGTGGCACAATTTGGGATAAATCAGCAAAATTTAATATCCCACCAATTGTGAGGATTTCTAATGTGGATTTGCAGAATTCAAGATTTTAAACGAATTAAATTATTTTGTGAATAAAATAAATGCAATCTAGGACCTAGATTTCACATCTTGTCTCTCTTCAGTAGACCTCTAAAGCTATTAGCAGTTGGAAGCATTCACTCTCTTTGCCCAATATTCCTAAAAAGTTACTGAGACCTCCATTAACATTCTGTAGTTAAGCTGTTTACCATCCAACCAATCTCCTGCCCCTCTCAAAGGAACACTTACACCAAGAGGAATTTGCCAGTACAAAGTGGAGCCAAGGGGGGAAAAGCATCAAGGAAAACTGACTTAAAATTTCCAAGTCGGGAAAACAGTAAATATATAGGAAAAGTCTACAAGAGGCTTGTCCTCTAGTTGGAATCACTGAAAAGCAAAATAACGACTGCGAATCAGAGCTCTCCCGGCCATGCCACCACTCCCACATCCCACCACCAGCAGCGCATCAGCCCCGCACTGGTCCAGCAGGTGCCTGACCTCCTGCACACCTGAGGGAAGAGTTCCAGGGTTTGAACCCATGTTTTTATGACCCATTTCTCCTCCGCCGCATCTGAGGGAGTTTGTGCGCGGCTCCCCCTGCAGTCCCAGGCGCTGTGGCAGTTATGGCACAAACGTACCGGGCCGTGTCGCTCAGGTGCACCGAGGACTTATTCAGATGGAAGGAAGATTTGTGCTTGTTAAATTCAGCCTCAAAGCCTTGGAGGCTGTGAACCCGGTTATCCCCTGAATCATGCTTGAGGAGAAGCTGGAGGCCTTGGCCGCGGTGCTGGACGTACCAGAAGAGATAGAGGGCTGTTCCTTGGGTGAAGTTGCACTTCAGTTCCACAGAGTCTCCTTCAGACACGGAGACGTGGGCGTCAGGCTGGATCACCCTCTGGGCTACAGCGGCTTCTGCAAAAGCAAAACGGCCGTGAGCTCAGGGCTACCTGCACCTTGCCAAGTGTGCCCACTGCGATCTGATTCTGAGAACAGAGTCTGAGGAAGTAGGGACCATAACAGAACATTACTCACTCAAGGCGAGAGCCATCCCCAGGGCGGGGACGAGCACCAGGAGCATAACTGAGGTCTCCAGGAGCTCTAAGCGATGGGAACGAGGCTGTGGAACTCAGCAAAAACCCAGTGTGAGTGCCCCAGCTGCAGGGACGCTGCACCAGGCTCCAAGTGCTGATGGTGTGGAGGGACAAGAAAGCCGAATTTGTGCGCCAATCGCCCTCTGGAGGCCAGGTGCGGGAGGAGCACCCACACTCCAAAGAAGCATCATCAACTTGCACTGGACAGGTCTCTTTCTTCCCTAACCTGCTGTGGCCCACCTTCTGCATTAATTACATTAACCCTGATCTCAAAATAGGGCCTACATGATAGAGGATAGATTATTGTCTGTCGGTTAGTCCATCACCCTGACTTGGATGAGCCACATTAAATGGAAAGGACAATGTGGTGAGATGTGGGGGCAATGACTTTGGCTGGCAAAGGTAACTTTAAGCATACAAAATAACAACCTAGAACAAAGTTCTTACCTTAAAAAAAATCAAACAATTTCATCTTCATTCTACTTCAAACAGAATCACAAAAATCCAGTCCTTTAGATCAACAACAATAATATACAATGAAGGAAAACCAGAGAAAACTCAGTTATGGAAACCATGCCATGAAAGCAACATAGGTAGAGTCTGGCATCCACTGATAAAGCTGAGGAGGTTGATAAAGGTGTTGCAAAACAAAGCAGAAACAATTGTGAAGGAACTAAGGAAAGAATAAAAGCAACTTTAGACAAGCCCTAGAAACCTGGACACAGTATCAGGACAGACCAGGGCCAGGAACAGAAGTCATGGAGCAGGCTGGTAGTAAAATCTGCTGAGGTTGGCAAGCAGCAGCGGCGTTATGTGAATGAAAGTAGAATCTCATGTAGTGTAGACAGTGTTTCTCGGGGCCCTACAATATGACCAATCATCTGAAATAAGAACTCTTTTCTTCCCACCCATGTTAGCTTGTAGACCCCTGAAGTGAAGTCTCACAGCAGGATATCAATCGCAAAGGAAAGGAGACCACAGAAACAAGCTACTCCATCGCTATATAAGTCTCTTAGATTTGTCTTAATGGCTCAAAAAGCCTTAGATAAATTATTACATACCTACATCCTAAAATTAGATGACAAAATGAGTAATTAACTAATGTTGAAGGGGGAAGGAAAGAATTCAGAAGGGTAAATGAACCAATTAACTGAAGGATCTATTCTGAAAGCATAAAATGAAAAACATTTAAATAGCCCAAAATAATGCAGCATCATTTAAAGATAGCAGGAGTCCAAATTCATTCATCTTTTTCATTGGAGCATAAAGGAAGGCAGAGGGCGGCTCAGTGACCCTTCTCACAGTCAAGCCTGTCATGACTGGAGTTTACAGCAGGTCATGTATCTTCCTCAGCATCTGGAATATTTACCTTATGTTTTCACTTAAACTCTTTTTTGTGAATTCCTTCAAAATTTTTTATTACTTGAAAGGCAGAATTACAGAAAGAAGGAAAGACAGAGAGAAAAAGATCTTCCATCCACTGGTTTACCCCCCAAATAGCCATGATAGCCAAAACTAGCCCAGTCTGAATCCAGGAGCCAGGAGTTCTTCCAGGTTTGTCACAAGGTTGCAGGGGCCCACAGACTAGAGCCATCCTCCTCTGTTTCCCCAATCTGTAAGCAGGGAGCTTTATAGAAACTGGAGCTAGGACATGAACCAGTGGTCATATAGAATACTGACACCACAGACTGAGGCCTAGCCTACTATACCATAGCACTGGCTCCTCAGCAAACATTATACAGCACCTACGCCAGGCTGTTGGAGGTTAAATTTCAAGCCATCTTGGAAGAAGTCTTTGTTAATTGTCATTATTTGTGTTTCTGTTGAAGTTCAAAGTTTATAGCCCATTTTTATATAAACTTTTGTACTTGATCTTCACAACTCTTGGAATAAACCATGTCAACATTATTATTCGATTGGTTGGAAATTATTGGGTGTTGGGTGTTGGGTTGCCAGGTCTCATGCTCAAGTCCCATATTTTGGAGCACTTTGGGCTCCCAGTGTATGTTCCAATTATTAACTGTGCTTCCTATGGTGTCCTAGATTGCTCTGATCAGTTACAGCACTCTGGCATGCCAACTTCATCAGCACCATGATTTAACAGACCCTGGCAGCTCCAGCTCCAGCTGTACAGGGTGCAGACTGCAGGGGTCTCAGCACAGACTAAAGATCATATGCACTTGAGCAGGTCAGGGAGCTTGCACACATACCACGCCAGGACTCAGCCAGCCACCAGCGATTCCAATGCAGTTGGACTAAGGTGGTCACCAGCACTGACATTTTTTCCAAAAGCAAGGACTGAGACATGTAGGCTGGGTCTCAAGAATTCTCTGTGGTCTTGGCTAAGAAGTAATGCCAGAATCTACTGTAAAACGACCATAATGACAGAACTCAGCCTGCCCTTTGCTCCTCCCTGTTTCTCGATTCATGAGGACCACAGGTCCTTCTCAGAATTCTGCTCTGGAGAAAAGAAAATGTTTGCAGGTGTGGCGATGGCTACTCCTCCTGGTCCAGGCCCCAGCTGTGGGCTGTTCACTCCTATCCAGGAGAGGGAGACAGTTAGGAATACGGACACTTTCTGTGGATTCTGAGATGAGCAGGAAGCTGAGCTCCTCCTGTCTTCAACCTGTGCTTTCACAAGCCCCACTGAGCCTGTTCTGTCATGACTCCCTCGAGGAATGCCTAGGATCTGTCACTCTTGCTCCCAGAAACTATAGACTTAAGTAAAATAAAGCTCAATGACTTAATATTGTTCAATAGTATAGTATTATTTACAACTTTTTTTCTGTCTATAATTTTACTGTTAAATAAAGGCTCAGATTTTATTGTATTTATTTCCCCTGTGGCAACCGATAGCAATTGACCTTCTAGGCTCATGTGGTGCCAAACCCATGTGATAGTTCCTTCCAAATGATGTGGGAACCCAGTTACTGCTCTACTATCAGAGAGCTTTTCAAACACTTCCCTCAAAGGTTCAAGAAGCATTCAACTATCTCTCACCTTTCTCCATGTTTCCATGAGAAGAATGACTAAAGAATGACTAAGAAGAACTAAAACAAAAACAACCAAAACCCAAGCCTAAGTCTTAAGTGCAATTTTTTTATAAATCTCCAACTCCCAGCTAGACTCAACTTCCACCCTGTGCATCCAGGAATATTACAGGGTCTCCTTGGAGTCTTCTCCCCTACATTCAAAACTAATGTATTCCAATGCCTAGATAGAGTACCTAATGCATTATATTAGGAGCTGGATTTTGTTCGATGGAAATTTCTATAACAGTACTTTTCACCAATTATGAAAGGAATGTTAGAACTACCATAATAAAAATGTAGTTGCTTTTGTCAACATTTAAAATAAATATCGCGCCAGGACCCAGTGCGATAGCATAGTGGTTAAAGTCCTCACCTTGCATGCGCCCAGACCCCATATGGTCGCCGGTTCTAATCCCAGCCACCCTACTTCCCATCCAGCTCCCTGCTTGTGGCCTGGGAAAGCAGTTAGGACGGCCCAAAGCCTTGAGACCCTGAACCCGCTTGGGAGACCCGGAAGAGCTCCTGGCTTCTGGCTTTGGATTGGCTCAGCTCCAGCCATTGTAGTCACTTGAGTGAATCAGCAGATGGAAGATCTTCCTCTCTGTCTCCTCCTCTCTGTATATCCGCCTTTCCAATAAAAATAAATAAATCTTTAAAATAAATATATAAATAAAACTAGATGATGAAGGGAAGATTCTTACACACTATTGCTCTGCCAGAACCCCAGTGTACAGAGGCAACAGCAACATTATACAGCTTCCACAGGGACACCTATTTAACTTCGGACTAATTTCAATCTGTTTACTCACCATGATTTCCAAATGGTTATTATTTCAAGATATCTGATGTGATTCTCTGAATTTTTTGCCTTAAAACACTTCTTGTTCAACCTCATTGATTGTGACTTTAGTACACAGTCATGTTCTGTTATTGAGGGCTGCTACGCTGCCCCCAAATAAGTATCCAATAGTCCTTGCTGTCAATCTCTCTCTCTCGCTCTCACTCTTATTATTATTTATGTTGATGTGTCTGATATTCTTATCAGGGCATAACTGCATCTTGGGGACAAAAAGTAGCATGTTACATTTAGTAGACTTTTAATAAGTGTTCATCATTAGATATATTCCAAACATGGAAAGAGGAACATACTGAAAGAGAATCTCAGTGCCTGTGTACTAGTACATGTAATTTGTAAATGTCTATATTCCCATTTGTAGTTCTTCTGCCCAATAATGCAGCAGAGAAAGCCAAGTCTCAAAATTTAAGAGGTGCCCCCACTAGGCCGAGAAAAGGGCAGATGCTCTTCGTATGAAAAAACAGACCCTTGCCCTGATGGCTCCTGTAGCAGGCAGGGAGGGCTGTAACTGAAATGAAGCATCAAGAGGATTTGAAGGAAAGCTTGATAAAAGGTCTCAGGTGAGCAGTGGCCTTCAACACCTCATCTCTCTGGCCACCCCTAAGCCTTAGTTCCTCCCATCTCTGCAGGCTGAATGCCATGTTTCCAGTGCTTCTGTCAGGCTGCCCTTGCCCCATTGCAGGTTTAATTGCAGGGCGCAGGTGTCTGGGGAGCACTGTGGTGGCAGCACAGAGGTAGGTGGCTGAGTCTTCGTGCTGCAAGGCTGTGATGGACAAGCTGCTGCCATTCTTCAAGAGTGTGGCTCGAAGTCTTCCTTCCTGCTTTGCATCCCCAATGGAATACATGGAAAACAGGAGTTTGGGACCCTCCCCTAGAACCTGCTTGTACCACTGTAGATTTCCAAGACCACTGACTTGGTGGGTGCAGCTCATCAAGGTGACATCTCCCTCCTGGACTTCCAGGGAACGAGGACTCTGCTCCAACAGGTTTTCTCCACTCAGCCCTGTTCAGAACGACAATATCATAGTATACAGACTTGTGTTCAGACTTTTCATAATCCTGTAACTAAGTCCCCCAACAAGAAAGGTCAAATGAGCCCAGATTCTATCCCATCTGTTTCATGTCTATCTCCTGGAGTTCCAGATCCTGCAACCCGTCAACTCACAGCCAAGATGAAGCCAAAATATAATCAGTTGAGATCCCCTCTTCTCCATCTCAACCTTTTGTCTTAGTACCTAAAATACTACCTAAAATTATGCAGTTAAAAAAAAGAAAGTCTTATTCCTCCCCCTTTCTCAATCCAGAAACCAAAGGACCTTTCTGTCTCATTGAGAGCCAATCAGAAATAAGATCCCCCTAATGTATGCATATTTGTAATATATGGAAGGTACAAAAACCAAAAAGAGAAAGAGCCACTGTCATCTGGTGGCAACAAACAGAATCACTTCCAATCCAACTCCCTACTAACGACCTTGGGAAAGCAGAAAAAGAAGGCCCGAGTGCATGGGCAGCCTTGCAGCCACATGGGACACCTGGATGAAACGCCTCACTCCTAGCTTTGGCGCAGCTCAGGCTTGGCTGTTGCAGCCGTTCAGGGAGTGAAGCAGCAGAGACTGGGTGTTTCCTTTCCCGGAGGTTGATGGGTCCAGTAAATCTGGAGGGGATCAGAGAATCTGAATTCAGAATCAACTAGTTTTTTATCTTCATTTGTGATTGTTTATTTGAAAAATTTATTTTCTGTGAAGAAATCCTTTTTGTGATAAGAAGGCAGTTGTGATTTCTTCCAGCCTTGTGAGTTGAGGAGACAGTCTGGAGCTGAGATACGGAGGCAAACAATTGCAAGAACACAGCAAGGAAAGAGCTACAGCAAGGGAGAGATGCAGGGAACTTCAGTACCTCCAGCAGCACAAGTGTGGGAGGCCAGATGGAAACAAGCCAAAAGGATTACAGGAATCAGCACACAAGCTGGTGCTCACATGGGGGCAGCACTATGCCAGGCCCACCAGCCATGCTGGAATCTCCCCATTCACGGATCAGGTGGAACAATCAAGAAGGCCTTCTGAAGTCATGAGAGATAATTACCACACAGGTCCAGCCAAACTTACAGACAGTAGGAAGACCATTGTCAAAGAAAGATCAGACTCTCAAATATCTGCTATTATTTATTAGGATGAAGAAAGATTTTCCATCTGCTAGTCTGCTACCCAAATGAATGCAACAGCCAAAGCTGGACCAGTCTGATGCTGGAAGCCAGAAGCCTCTTCCAGGTCTCCCACAGGGGTGCAGGAACCCAAGGCCTGGGGCCATCCTGTGCTGCTTTCCCAGGGCTTTATCAGGACATTGGATAGGCATTGGAACAATTGAGCCAGCATGCATATGGGATGCCAGAGCACAAGCAGAGGATCAGCCTGCTATGCCACCTTTCCTGTCTGTGCCAGTCGGACACGAGAAGAGACCTCTGCCGAGGAAGAACTGGAGAAGGGCATGAAGAGTCCAGGAATAGGGGAAGGAGTTTCTATGAGCAAAGCTGAGAACAGAGCAACTCACATCACTGCCGACATCAGTGGGATTGCATCGCGGATATCACATCTCATCTGTCTTATAGTTTCCCCAAACATGATGAGATCCAAGCAGATGTCTCATTCTGCACCACGAGACTATCTCAGACCTCGTCCACAAGTCCTCTTGGCACAGGAATCACAGGGAACTTCACCAAATACCAGGGGATATTTTTTTTATAGTGTAGTTTGTGAGTATTTTCTCCCATTCTGTTGGCTGTCTTTTTATTTTATTGACCAGTTCCCTAGTACTAAATCCTTCTTAGTTTGATGTGGTCTACTTCATTTATTTTTTTGATTAATTTATTTATTTATAAATAACGTTGTATTATGTGACACAGTTTTATTTTTCAACCTGGTGGAATACTCAAGGCACAGTTACTGAAAGTAACAGCTGCAAACTGGAACTCAGGTGTTTCCTTGGAGTCCCTAGCCCCGTGCCTGCTTTAAGTTACTCCAGGGACGCGGGTTGTGAGGCACCAAAGCTGGAATTTGTCCCTTCTCCTCCAGTTGTCCCCAGTTTAGATCGTGACTCTGGAGAGAAGCTATAACTCTCCCCACGCAGGGCTGCCATACGCAGGTGCCACCTGCTGGCCCCAGGTTTGTGCTCTGGCTCCCCGGTGCTTTCTCTCACAGTGTCTCTCACGGCACAGTAGTACACAGCTGAGTCTGATACCCGCACTGAGGACTTGTGCAGGTGAAAGGAGCTGTTCTTCTTAACCAGAGTGGCCTGGAAACCATCATGCTCCACTTGGTGGTTGTCTGTGGCGCTTTTCAGGAGCAACTGGGGAGCTTGATTGAAATCCTGGATGTACCAATAAAGGAATTCTGAGTAGCTGGTTTGGTAGGTGCAGTTCAGGATCAGACGTGCCCCCTCGGAGAGGATAACAAGACCTTCTGTCTGGGTCACCGAATCTCCATGGGCTCTCCCTAAAATAATCAAGGTTTTGTTATTTAGGAATATATTGACAAAGTGGTCCCCAGGATAGAACGGGGCTAGAGATCATCAACCAGATCTTGGAATTAAAAATCCTTTAAGAGCAAAACATCACTCACCGAGCATGAGCAGCAGGACCACCAGGCCCACTGACCAAAACTCCAGGGGCATAGCTGTTGAGCTCTGGGCAAGAAAAAGGCCAGGGTACACCCCTGGGCACATCCAGACAACAGGCTGAAGCTCCTATTCCAGAACCTGGGTCTAGGTAGAATCTTCTGGAGAGTTGTCACTTCTTTGGAAAGAGAGCCTGCTTTCTCTGCAGCAATTGAAGTACAAGTGAAGAATGAGCAAAGCTTACACATGTCAAACCCTCTATGCCCTTTGGAAAATAAACCTCATCTGCAGAAAGGAGCGCCCTCTTGTGGTTTGTCTGAACACCTGCAGCTTGCACCACCTGGTCCCATCTCCAACACACTTGAAGAGTTAAAAGTTATTTTGAATGTTTTACCTCAAAGAAACCATAAACCATAAACCAATGTGTATATGTATATAAATACTGCATTGTAAAGCTACCGTATGCCTATTCAAAATAAATAAGGCCAAAATAATAATATTCGTAAATGTAGACAGAGGGTAATGTGTATTTTAGAACATATGATTGCAGGCAGGAACCATCAGCTTTTACAATGCATGAGATCTGTACTACTCATCATTTCGTACAGTCCCAACATGCCACTCAATATAGGCTCCTAAATATCCATCCCTTCATCACAGGACATGTACATTTCCTCCATAGGACCAATAACTTGAAAACCACCTTCCTCTGTTAGGCTTCCCCCTTTCTCTGACAGATCCCAGGTCCCTATGACCCAGGAGCTATTGTTCCCTGACCCCAGCTTCTCTGTTGTACCTATTGTGATTAAAATAAGGGATTTAGGACCTGACATGATAGCTCAATGGCTAAATCCTCACCTTGCAAGTGCAGGAATCCCACATGGGCACTGGTTTGTATCCTGGCTGCTCCACTTCTCATCCAGTTCACTGTTTGTGCCCTGGGAAAACCGTAGAGGATAGTGCAAAGCCTTGGGACTCTGCACTCATGTGGGAGATCTGGAAGAAGCTTCTAGCTCCTGGCTTCAGATTGGCTCAGCCATGGCCATTGTGACCATTTGGGATTTTTAACTCACTCACTCCATCCAGTAACAGGTCCCTAAATCTATCTTGTGATGCCCCTGACTTATAGCACACACGTGCTCAGAGTCATGTGCCCATCCTGTCACAAGATGAGAAATTACAAAGAAATAGGTAACATTCAGTCCTTATCATCATCACCGTCATTATCATCATCTTTGATGTTCAGTTTAGAAGATCTCAAAATATTCAAGCTGTTTTCCCCTAGACAATATAATTATTTTTTTGTGCTCAAGAGGAAGATATTGAATCTTGTATATGTCTCGAACTATCTAGCTAAGTCACAGATTATGGGCAGAATTAATTTGTCCAAGAAAAAAAAAAATCCTGCTTCCTTGTTCTCAGGTATTCTTCAGGACACTTCTGGGATGTGTGGTTTCTGTTCTGAAAAAATAGGAGTCTGAACTTCAGAATGGAGAGAAACTTGCAAACACGTGTGTGTGTGTGTGTGTGCGTGCATATCACAGTCAGAGGAACCCGAAACTTTCAGATCTCAGGAGACACCCACAGCCAGCCCATCAGCAGCCCCAGGAGTATAAAACCAGGGATCCCCTGCTGCTGCTCAGTCCAGAACTCTGTCCCACACAATCCACGCCTTCCAGCAGTTCCCCGTAGGGTTCTCCAAATCTCCAGCAAATCATCATGGGCATCCAGTCACCAGCTCTGTCAACGCCCAGAGGACAGCAGGTATAGATGTGAAAGAGCTGGGAGTCTGCAGGGCAGAGGCAGGTTCACAGACCAGAAGATGCAGGGGGTCAGCTCAAGGTGGCATCGATGCAGGGGAGACCTGCAGCTGGGCATGGCCAAAGCTCTTGTCTCCATGTGAGAAACAATCAGAGGGGAGACGTAACAGAGACTTGCAGGCAAGCAAGAGTTAGAAGGGCATTCAGAGTCTATGCAACTTCACAAAATGAAACTGCCACTTTCAAAGTAAAGACAAATACCACTCTGCTCCTATAACTGCAATGTGAAATACACGAAATTTGCTCATTTTATACAAATAAAATAATAAAGGATGGAGGGAACGTGCACACTCAAGGCAGTGTGAACCAATCTGGGATGCAATGAACTGCCCTTACCAAAGGTTAAGGTCATCCTTTCATAGGTTAGAAAGTGGTGCCTGGGGCCGTGCATTCAAAAGAGACAGGGCTGGGTCAGGACAAGCATGGGACCCACTTCCTGGCGACTTTTTTAGGAATCTTGTCTTCCATCCACTGGGTCACACCCCAAAAGGCAGCAATACTCAGCCATAAATGGAAGCCCAGAACTCCATCTGGGTCTCCCACACAGGTTGTAGGAACCCAAAAAAGTGGGTCACCCACTGCTGTGCCTCAGGATGCATTAGCGGAGAGCTGTACAGGAAGCAGAGGAGCCTGGATTCCTACTGAAACTCGGGTTAGGAGATGTGAGTGTCACTGGGAGCAGCCTAACTCACCATACCATGACAGCTATCCTCTTCTTGGCTTTTAGCTCCAGTTTGGTGGTTTCCCACTCAACCAACCAGTGAGGAGCCAGGTTAGAAAAGGGAAGGCCAGCAAACACTGCCTTCTTGTGTCCTGAGGCTGTTATGACAATGGAATGCACTCCTCTGCCAGGATGTCGTGATGCAAATTCGTCTCACTGGATCCCAGGTAGGCTGGATGTCCAGTTCAGCCAGCGGACTGGTGGTGCCGATGCATCTTTGAGCACCCTTGTAAGTAGCAGGACTGAAACGAGGCTTGAGAAGGCTCAGTGCACAAAACAACTCAGCATCAGGTGAGAAAACAGGGTAAAGAACCAAGCTTTCCCAGGTTGCCATTCCATTGGGCCATGGTTCTATTCTGGCCCCACCACAGTTGCCCGAGGACTCAACTCTCTCGGTTATGCAAAAATGCACGACCGAGTTCTAGGAAACTCTCTCAGACTCACGGCTGAGCGCTCTCTCACCAACCGTGCTGCCCTCACCACAGGAAAGAAACAAAAAGAGGTTTTTTAAAGCAGGCCGTCAGAGGGGTCCTCTCCATGAACGTGATCAACCCAACACCTATCCTGTAAGGTTTTTTCGTTTCAATACATCATCAGATTCTTTTTTTTAAGATCTATTTATTTTTATTGGAAAGATATACAGAGAGCAAAAGAACCAGAGAGGAAGATCTTCCGTCCAGTAGTTCACTTCCCAAGTGGCCGCAATGGCTGGTGCTAAGCCGATCCAAAGCCAGGAGCAAGGAGCTTCTTCCAGATCTCCCACATGGGTGCAGGGTCCCAAGGCCTTGAGCCGTCCTTAACTGCTTTCCCAGACCACATGCAGGGAGCTGAATGGGAAGTGGAGCAGTTGGGATACAAACTGGCACCTATATGCAAGGCAAAGACTTTGGCTGCTAGGCTACCGTGCTGGGCCTTGTCCTGTCAGTTTTTAATGTTAAAATAAAGAACAGTCCAAGAGAGAAATGTTTGAAAGTGAAGCAGGCCAGAGGTACCTTGTACAGTGCCTTAATTTACCTTTGGGTTTTTTGTCAACTGACTGATCACTGTCCCAGCCAGAAGACCACAGGTGGCTCATCACGCACCCAGAGACAGGAGGTGAGCAGAACATGTGACAGTTACCTTAGGAACCTGTGCTGCCGGGGCAGGCACAAACCTTGACAGTGCAGCCTCCTCCCTTACAGCCTCCATCTCAGCCACCTGGTGCTGGTCCGGCTCCGTGCTGCTCTGGCAGGGGCTGACTTTCCCTCCTGACCTCCGACGCATCTTAAGAACAACACCTCTGAAAAAAAAAAAGAACAACACCTCTGAGGGCTTCGGCATTCGGCCAGCTGCTGCCTGGCATGCGGAACACTCTTCCTAAGAAGCTTATTCTCAAAACACCTGGTTTCTGCCTGCAATAATTAAATTTAACACATGTAAATTTTAAAGACCTTTCTCCCAGTCTCTCCATCTCTCTGTAGAATCTGAATTTCAACTACAAATAAATAAATAAATAAATCTGCCAACTTGTGGCACAGTGGGTTGAGCTTCTGCCTGCAACACTGCCTTCTTATATGGGCAACAGTTCAAATCCTGGCTACTCCTCTTCTGATGCAGCTCCCTGCTAATGTACCTGGGAAACCAAAGAAGAAGATTCCCCAAGTGATTGGGGTCCTCACCGATGGGGAAGATCAGAATAAAGCTCTTGGCTGCCGGCTTCAGCCTAGCCCAGCCCTAGCTGTTGTGGCCATTTGGGAAGGAACAAGCAAGAGAAAAGTGTCATTCTCTCTCTCTCTTTCCTCTTCCCTCTGTAATGCTTTTCAAATAAATAAAACTTGACATAAAATAAAAGAAAAATATTGTATCTGTTTTCAGAATAGTAATTGTTAAGGCTTGAGAGATGGGTAAAGGGGTAATAGAGAAAGATTGGATAGAAGATATCAAAATAGTGAGAAAGAAATCGCAAAGTCTTCACATTGCTAGAATGGTATAGTGAAGATAGCTTATGGTAATGATAATGCAATTTATCTGATATTTACATCATCATGTGAAGCAGTCATTGTCAGAACCACACTATGTTATTTATTGACTGATGGCCTCACAACCAGCCAGATTCATCTCAAATGTTCAATTTTGAGATACCCATATTGAAGTATTTGTTTAGAATCTCCATATACTAAAACATATATGGAGAAAATCCCTAACTCAAAATCAAACCAAAAAAAAAAAGGAGGTCTCTAAGCCATTGCAGGTTTGAGTACAGGCTGCAGGTGCAGGGGGAGCACTGTGCATTTGCTGCACAGAAGTAGGTGGCTGAGTCAGCAACATGGGCAGCTGAGATGTGCAGCGAGACCTGCTTCTCCTTCTTGTTCAGGAGCACAGTGAATCCTTTGTCTTCTTTCTTGTCCATACTTGAGAAAATAGTTATAAACAACTGGAGGCCTTCTCCGGGTTCTTGCTTATACCAGTACAAGGTGGTGGTGGTACTGTCTGTGTACGTGCAGTTGATGACACAGTCGTCTCCCTCCTGGACACTCAGGAAAGCAGGACTCTGCTTCATCTGCTCTGCTCCACTCACACCTGTGCAAAGGCAGAAGTCAGGAAAATCGTCAGGCCCACATTCCCTGGAGGAAATACCGATTCCTCAAACTAGAGCTAAGCAGTTGGGAAAAGCCACTATCCTACTCACACTTCCAACGAAGATGTAGTAAACACCCTCTTCTCCCAAAACTCCCAACTCACAGTGCAACCACATGAGCACAAGGAATGCTCCTGCAGCTGTCCTCATGGCTCCTCCTCTCGGGACCTGCAGTCTCCAGCCGGGAGAGCTACTTCGATCCTCCGTGGCTTCTTCCTTTCCTCAAAGGACCCAGAGGAGATGTCTTAACACACTGCAAAGGCATCTGCCTCTCACTTACCCCTTCTACAGCAATCAGCTGCTATCAGCCTGTCCTACAAGGGTGCGTCAGCAGAGACGCTCTGCCCTCTAGTGGCCAGATGTGAGCTGCCAAACTCCGTGTCCAAATCGGATTTCATCTTCACAAACTTAATCCGAAGATTACAGGGAAGGGATGGAAAGAGGAGGGAGGAGGAGAGAGGAGGGAAAAAGCAGGGCAGGGGATGTGAGGAGAGGGGAAGGCAGGAAAGAGGCAACATGAATATGTCAAGCAAAGTAAATTTCAGGGAAATGAGGCAGATTAACAGAAAGCTAACTTCATGTAAATGTAGGGTTCAGAATTTCATTTCATCTTCTCAAGAAACAACTGGGAGATTTTAAATCAATCAGAGATTTTAAATTTTCTTTTCATGATTATTTCACCAAAGGATTGCATATTTGAAGTCAGGAAAATGCTGGTATTTTTTTACACCAAGTACTTGAAACCTCAATTCTCCTAACTCAGACCTCCGCTACTGTTAAAATAGGCTAGAGATTCACTCAGCCAGTGTTCTCATCGTTTTCCTTCGGTGCTGAAGAAGAAAACCCAGGGCTAGCCTCCCTGGCCACTTACCAAAAGGGGAACAGTCATCACAGCCTGCAGTCTTGAAGGGCACTGTTTATTCCCATTTCATAGATGGGAAAACCGAGGTTTTGAAAAGAAGTGTGGAATCTGAAACAAGGCATGTTCATTCACAGCCATGATCTTAATTATATCTTATTTACTTGGTGCAATGAAGAATTGTGAAAAAACAGACCCTAAATCCAGGTATAATATCGTAAGTCAAGCACAATTTTCTCCTATAACACAGAGTACATTTTTTTAAATATATTTTTAATTTTTATTTGGAAAGTCAGATTTATAGGGAGAAGGAGAGACAGAGAGAAAGATCTTCCATCCACATGTTAACTCCCCACGTGGATGCAAAGGCAAGAGCTGAGCTGAAATGAAGACAGGAGACAGGTGCTTCCTCATGGCTCTCCCATGCAGCTACAGGTCCCTGTCTTTGGGCCATCCTTTCCTGCTTGCCCAGTACAAAAGCAGTGAACTGGAAGGGAACCAGAGCAGCCAGGATAGAAAATGGAGCCCATTTGGGATCCCAGTGCATGCAAGACAAAGGCTTTAGTCACGAGGCTACAGCACCAGGCCCATAGACTACATTCTTGTCTAATGGTCAGGGAGAGGCATGAGACAGGGAGAGGAGTGAGACACTCTGACAGCAGTGACCACAGCGCACTCGTGTCTGCAAGACAACAGGGGACAATTCGTGGATGAGAACGAGGGCCCGCTCATGTCATTCCCCTAATACTCAAGACTCTAACCCTACATAGCTCTGGCTCTCCAAAACCTTAAATGTAACTATTAATTTTAAGGCATCTCGATCCTTAATATATTTTGAACATTGAAAATGGTCTTATCTTTTTATACTCTGCAAAATGATGCTTCAAAATATATGTGCATTGTGAAATGGCTAAAGGGAGTCAGTAAACACACACATTGCTTTACATGGTCATCATTGATCTTAGGGAAAAGAAGAATTCTCTGAAACATTGTTAATCATACAGCAAACTGTTACTCACTGTGGTCACCAGCTTGTCTAAAACACCACTTGAACTTCTTCCTCATGACTAAAAGAATTTTGTACTTTTAGAAAAAAACATCTTTCTTAATCTCTATAGCAACTCTTAAGGCTGATTTTATATAGGTTCAGTCTGCTGGATTTACGTATTTATTTCACAATCTCGATCACAACTCAAAGTAGTCATATCACAATGCAGAAAAACCCAGACCTTCCAGCTATTGAAGAATACATGAACAAATGTTGGGTATTCATGCAACATAATTTAATATGTCCCTAAAAGAAAAAATTTTGGAGGCCCAGTGAAGTAGCCTAATGGCTAAAGTCCTCATCTTGCACTTGCCAGGATTCCATATGTGTGCCAGTTCTACTCCCAGCAGCCCTGCTTCCCAGCCAGCTCCCTGCTTGTGCCCTGGGAAAGAATTCAGGATGGTCCAAACCTTGGGATCTGCACCTGCATGGGAGACCTGGATAGGTTTCTGGTTCCTGGCTTAGGATTGGCACAATTCTAGCCCTGCAACCACTTAAGGAGTGAATCATCATACAGAAGCTTTTCTTCTCTGTCTCTCCTGCTCTCTGTATATCTGACTTTCCAATAAAAATGAAATTTAAAAAGAAAGAAGAAAATTTTAATGCATGACAAAGCATGGACATGCTGAAACTGGTATACAAAGTGAAATAAGAAGACTGACACAAAACAACAAATATTTTGAGGCTTAACACACATAAGATACCAGGACTACATAAATTTCTTAATTCCATTTGCCTTTAAAAACAGAAAAAAATTACAAAACAGAGAAAATGAAAGTTGGCTTAATCATCAACAAATCTCTGTAAGACATTTAAGAAAGCTGACAGCTGTCATTTCTATAGATAACTTTATCTTGGAATCAGAATATGGTTTGTTTGCATAATTTGAAAGGAACATCTAAAACCATGGGTGTCATTCATTGAAAAACTTAAGGTATATATATATCAACTTCTAAATCAGAGTTACAGGAAGGAGGAGAGAGACAGAAAATCCTCCATCCTTAGACTCACTCCCCAGATGGCCAGAACAGCCCCATCTGGGACAGGCCACAGTCAAGCGCCCAGAGCTTCATCTGGGTCTCCCACATGGGTGGCAGGAGCCCAACACTTGGGCCATCCTCCACTGCTTTCTTCCAGGCCACTTGCAGGGAGCTGAATCAGAAGTGGAGCAAGCAATGCCAAAATGGAAGCTGGTGTTTCAGGCGTGATTTTGCCTGCAACACAACAATGCCAGTCCCAAATAGATGTCATTCTTCAGGAGCCAAACCAGTGAGCCTAGGCCACAATGTGCTGTAGATGTGACATGGTGATGCAAAGAGATGGAAGTCCAAGAACAACTGAGGCTCAGAACTGGGCAGTCACAGAGCCTGTCCGGAAGTGCCCCAGCTGGACTCGCGGCACAGAACGCAGCATTCCTGCAACAACACGCACCCTGACCCCTGGCTTCACAAATGTCTCTAGACCAACTCTGACCTCACTGCACACACATCAGAGAATCTCTCTCAGGTTTTAAACTCACAAGTGTCCCTGGAATAAAATGGAAAAGTGTGGTGACCTATGAAATTGATAACACCTCAAGGAAGGAAGGAGAACTGAGGAGAGAGCAGGTGACTGAGGAATGAAATGCATCTGAAGCGGGAGAATATTGGGAATTGCCTACACATTAAAAAAAAAAAAACTCAGAAAAAGAAAACATCTGAGACCAGAGAATACTGTCTCCACCAATACGAGATGAATGCAGAAGAAATAGAATGGTGACTCATGAGTTAGTAAACTAAGGTTATACAATATTCAGCAAACTGTGATATGCCTGGATCAGTATATAAATTAACTGAAATTTTGACCTCTAAATGCAAGTCTGTGTTATCTTCATCCTAATAAAGCTTAATAAAGAAGGAAAGTCAAATGTTAGCCATATTATTTCATACAACAGGAATACAAGACATCCTAACTTTCTTTGAGGAAAAAAAAAGATTTACTTATTTTTGTTGAAAGGCCAACTTATACAAAGGAGAAACTGAGAGAAAGGTCTTCCATCTGCTAGCTCACTCCACAAGTGGCCACAATGGCCATGCTGATGCAAATGAAATTAGGAACGAGGAGCTTCTTACACATTTCATTTGGGTCATGATTCCCAAGGCCTTCTGCCATCCTTTACTGCTTTCCCAGGCCACAAAAAACAAGCTGGATGGGAAGTAGAGCAGCCAGGACACAAACCAGTTCCCATGTAAGATCCTTGCGCTAGAAGAGGAATGATTATTCAATCAAGCCATTGCACCAGACCCAAGACGACCTAATTGTGCACCTTCCATTTACTGTATTTCCCACACCCCACACTGAATAATTTTATCACCAGACATGATCAATGCATCCTATGTTTTAAAAAAAGATATAAATCCTTTCACCAAGAACAGAATTCTCTGACTTTGACATCAGGGTGTAGAAATATCACCGCTAAGTCAATCCTACAGTCTTAGACTTCAACTAGATATCAGAAACTGTGCTCAGAGGCTCACCAAAAACATTCTCAAATTCACTGGGTGGCTTTGAAGCTGACTTTCAAGAAGGGCATTTTTTGAACTACACAAATAAAAGTCAAACACAGGTCAATCCTTCACTCAAAGGACAGAAATAAGTATGTCTTCAGCCCTCGTGCAGGTTTGGGTACAGGCTGCAGGTGCAGGGGGAGCACTGTGCACTTGCTGCACAGAAGTAGGTGGCTGAGTCGGCAACGTGGGCAGCTGAGATGTGCAAGGAGACCTGCTTCTCCTTCTTCTTCATGAGCACAGTGAACCTTTGGTCTTCTTTCTTGTCCATACTTGAGAGAATGTTTATAAGCAACTGGAGGCCTTCTCCGGGTTCTTGCTTATACCAATAGAAGTAGGTGGTGACACTGTCTGTGTACGTGCAGTTGATGACACAGTCGTCTCCCTCCCGGACACTCAGGAAAGCAGGGCTCTGCTCCACCTGCTCTGCTCCACTCACACCTGCAAAAAGGAGAAGTCAGACACAATCGTCAGAACATCACCCCCGCTAGAATGCATTTTTTAGAGTAATTTCAGGCTACCTGTAAGAGGGCACCCTCCCCTCAGATTTCTAACTAACATTTGCTCAGCCTCCCTTTCCCCCAATGCTCCCAACTCACAGTGCACCTGCAGCCACAGGAACAGGAGGAAATGTCCAGCAAGCGTCCTCACGGTTCTGCCCATCCTCACTTTCGAGCCCCAGGCTGGATACCCATCCATTCTGTGAGGCTCCTCCTTCCTCAGACACTAGGTTTCTGAAGCTTTCTGCGCAGCCTTTTGCCTCTGCTGAGCCTGGAGCCTGCCCGACATAGTGCTTAGTCACAGAAACACTGCCCTCTTGTGGTCAAACACCAACTGCTCGACCTTCGGGCCAAAACAAATTTCATCATGAGGCCTGCCTTCTCCACATTAAACGAACGCAGCATCAGATCAAATACAGAAACTTCTAAGTGTGTCCTCAGAAATGACTAATATCAGCATAGAGCACACTGTCAATCAAGTTTTAGTATTCCACTTCATTGTGTCACTGCACACTACAAAGAGATGTTTAATTAATTTGACATTACAAGTTTTCCACATTCATTCAACCACAGGATTGGCCTATTTGAAATCAGGAAAACGCTACGAATGTGTCCATGAAGCAATAGAAATGTTAAATCCTCACCCACACCTACTTTGTATATTGACCGCCTTGATTCAGCTCTAATACAGGAAAACTTTGCACAGTCTGTGTGTACGCACACAGACTGGTAACAGAGACAGTTTCACAAGGTATGTCAGAGGGAGCTGCTGCAGACACTGCTTGCTCCTCCTCTTCCCGTCCTGCAACTGGCCGTGGCAGGGATCAGTAGTGGAATGCTCCTGTAGTTTAAAAATAATAATAATAAATTACAGAATGAAGCAGACAAGAGGAGGATGCACTATGGTGAGTTTATAGTATTAGCGTAACCAACGAAGGAGATTAGCTTGCAGAATGTGATGAGAAATCTGATGTGTCCATAAAATCTTTTCTCCTGGAAGAATGGGTTACCTGGATTCTCTGTGTGTGGGTGAATTATTGCCAGCTTTTGACTTAAATCTGCAGACTTTGGGGAAACATCAGTCTACAGGTAGATATAATGTAAACAAGTACACCTGTTCAGATATGTTTGTATTTCATAATAGCAAAGCGAGTGCCCTCAAACACGACTACAGAATAATCTGTCATACACCCCTTTCTGGTTCGGCAGAAGAGAGGTGGGTTATTTACTTTGTTTTGCTTTGTTTTCTATTTTGCCACTGCTAACTCAGAGTCCAGACTTAAACTTTTTCCTAGATTTTGTTCCCAATCATTGTTTGGCTTAAGGACTTATGATAACATCCTTCACTCATTAAAATTTCTCTCCAAGCCATGTCCCAGTTGTTTCAATAGCTAAGATCTTCATGGCAGAAAGAAATCAGAGACAGAGTTCTTCCATCTCCTTACTCACTCCCCAAATGCCAGCAACAGCCATGGCTGAGCCAAGCTAAAATCGGAAGCTCACAGCTCAGTTCAGATCTTCCACATCAGTTGCAGGAAGCAGAGCCCTGGAAGTGTCACGTGAGTCCTCACATCAGCAGGAGGCTGGAGTAGGCTGCAAATCCAGCACACCAATATGGGCTACAGGCATCCCAAGTGGTGGCTTCCCCTCAAGGCGCGGCACCTCTCACAGTTCATTAGAAAGCCCAAGTTCTTCATCAAACCTGCTTCATTGGGCAGAACTTGAATCCAAACGTCATCAGGTTGAAGGGAGTTGCTAAACTGTGTCTTCTTTCTCAGCCTTCTAATTGTTGTTCTCCACTTGCTTTCTCAGAGTCTCATGCTGATCTATAATTTCAGGAATAGATAATAGGGTGGTATCTAAAGACTTCAAGACTGCTCCCCCTGTGAACCCCTTTTTCATGATGCCTTCTCTAGTCCAACTACTCTGGAAACACCAAACTCCAAACACTGACTCTTCAGCCCAGTATGTCACCTACTCCCTACGTGTGCTTCACTTCCCCTGTGCCCTGCACTGACCTGCACACCTGACCCAGCATGTTTCTGTCCTTGTGCCACATCCGCCCAATGTATGCTTCTTTCTAGTGACTCTCCAGAGTCTTCAAGTGGCATTTTCAAATGTGTTTGTTTTAATAGCGTAAGAAGTCGATTAATCCAACATCATTTAGTCATTATAGGTAGCCAACTCTAAAACATACTATTAATCTGGGTACTTTGTAGTAAATTATCCAGAATTAGTTTCATTGGTTGCAGCCAAACTCAAACACTACCGTACTTAGAAAAAGCATTTGGAATTCAAATGAGGTACTCTGTGAAATCACCTGGCAATCGTCCCAGTGGCCATCACATAGCAACCCAGGTTCATTCACTCACCTTCTCCTTTTCCTCCCATTCCCCCTGGTCCCATAAGGCTTGGAAACTGAGACATAGACAGCCAAGCACACACACATATGCACATACACTTGTAAAGAGATTCATCTGTTGCAGTAACTCAGGGTGGAATGAATTTAAGAGTGTTATCACCATCTCCCCTCATATTAGGGAGACTCTAGTCTTTCAGATTTCTAGATTTAGTTTTGCTGTGTAAAACCTAGCACATGGAGGCTACCATGTGGCACCAATTATAGGCACCGGCTCCTGTCCACACTATTCCACTTCTGATCCAGCTCTCTGCTAATGTATCCGGGGAGGCAGCACAAGGTGGCACCTGCCATCCATGTGGGAAGCACAGATGAAGCTACTGGCTCCTGGCTTCAGTCTGGCTCTGCACGCCTTGCAGCCATCTGGAGAGTGAACTAGAGGACGCTGGGGGATGGAATCACTCTCCCTCTTGCATTCTCTCATCTCTCTCGTCTCTCTCTCCCTCATTCCAACTTTCCAAATAAATAATCATTTTAAAAACACTGTCAAATTCTCCTCCAAACAATCATTATAATCCTCAAATTTACCAACACACATGTATCACACAGCCTCATTATGGCTGCCAAGAAAAATTGAAAAGCAAATATCAGATTTTTAAATTGGGCAGTTCTGACAATATGACAAAAGAAAAGAAAATATTATCATTTGCTCATTATTTCAAGCCTATACAGACCTACAGTACACATCACAGACACAGTGGGCTTTTTAATTCATTTACATTTTTTGAGGATGTGTATATATATATATATATATAGAGAGAGAGAGAGAGAGAGAGAGAAAGAGAGAGAGAGACAACTTGCACCTGCTGATTCACTCCCCAGATGGCTCCAGAGGCCAACCTTGGGCCAGGCAGAACCCAGGAACTTCTACCACGCCTCCTAGGACCACACCGGCCTCCAATATCACTTTTTACCATGTGATACAATCACCTGAAAACCTAGCCTGGAATCCAGATTTAACATCATTCATTAAATACAATTTTCTCCCAGACTGTAGATAATATTCTGGTGCAAAATCTCATAGAGATGAATGAGCCACATATACACAAAGAGTAAAATTCCAGGAGAGCTATGGCTTTTGCACCCAGGTCTCTGACAGGGGCAGCAGAGCACAGCTTAGGAGCACATGCCACATAATATGGTCCCAAAACCTCGGATCTAACCTCACATGTCTCTAACTCCCCTTAAAGATTCAATAGCAAGGACCCAGCACAGTATCTTAATGACTAAAGTCCTCACCTTGCAAGAATCCATAAGGCACTGGTTCATATCCCAGCTGCCCACTTCCCATCCAGCTCCCTATCTGTGGCATGGGAAAGCAATTGAGGATGGCCCAAAGCCTTGGGATCCTGAAACTGCCTGGGAGACCTGGAGAAGCTCCTTGCTTCCTACTGTGACTCCACTCACATGGGATGACTAAATCTTGTGTATTTCTTAATTCCCTGGTGCCTACACATAGTAAAGGCAGAGAAATTACATGGACTACATATTTACCCTAACATCAACTGTTTGCTTGAAGATTTTGAAGAGAGTAAGCGTCTGTTGACTTTTTTCCATTTTAGTAAGACTTGCGTCCAACAAGGAAAATAGTTTATTTACATGTTATGGAGGAGATTCAAAATACCATCATTGTCACGATCTTTTTGAGTTTTAAATAAAACTAAATAAATATTATTCAAAAGGCAAATATAGATAGAGCAAGAGAAACAGAGAGATCTTCCACCTGCTGGTTCACTATCCCAAATGGTTTCAACAAACGGAGTTGAGCCCATCCAAAGCCAAGAGTTAGGAGCTTCATCCGGGTCTGCCACATGAGTGCAGTGGTCGATGCATCTACCATCTTCTGCTGCTTTCCCAGTCCATAAGCAGGCAGCTGAATTGAAAGTGGAGCAGCCAGGATTCAAACCAGCACCCACATGGGATACTGACACTTGCTGGTGGAAGACTACCTTGATGTGCCACTGTGACGCCCCCGTCACTGCCATTATGAAGAAACCAAGCCAGTGATCCTCGGGCACAAAGCACTCTCTCTGTTATAGTCACACAATGATACAAGGAGATGGAAATGTGAGGACTACAGAGGTCTACAACCTGACAGACACAGAGCCTGCCTGGGAGGACTGAGGTCTCCACATGGAGGATGCAACACTCCTGGCCTCTGCCTTTGCAAACCCCAAAGCAACCCTGTCTTCTCTATACACACCTGAAGACTTCTTTATCAATCACTACCGTCAAATTCAAAGAAACCTAACTTGCATGTTGAAAATATCCTATGTGAAGAGAAGAGTGGAAGACCTATCGGGTCCATTATTATTCAACACTTCAAGAAGAAAGGAAAACTAAAGGAAGAGTGCACGTGGGACTAATGAAATAAGTTCTTTCTGGAACAGGAAAAATGTAGAATGTCTCACAGTTCAAAACCTATCTACATAAATGAATACATCTGCATGGAGATAGTCTTTCAAAAAAGGGGATGAATACAGGAGAATTAAAATAGTGACATAAAATCAATAAAAATTTGTTTTTATGAGATTGAGCAAATGTTAGGATATTACATTAAGAGAGAATCAGAATATTAGTCTGTGCAAAATTATTTTTTTTAAAATAGCAAATATTAGCCACGGGTAGTTTGTGTCACAGGATTATAAGATGTTTGAACTAAATGTCTTATAATGATACATTTGTCATGCCACGCAGTTAATAACTTCATACTCAGAGAGACAATAAGGGGCATGGTAGCTCAGTAGGAAAATCTTCTGTTTGTAGGTGTGTATGGGTGCTCAATCATGTCCCTGCTGTTCTACCACCAATCTAACTCGAGCTTATGTCCTGGGAAGGCAAGAGGATAACCAAAAGCCTTGGAATGCTGCACCAACCAGGGAGGTTTAGGAAAAGCTCTTGGCTTCAGATTAGCTCAGCTCCAGTCATTACGGCCACTTGGGAGTGAACTAGCAAATGAAAGATCTCTCTCCCTCTACCTCCACCCATCTCTCTCTCTCTCTCTCTCTCTCTCTCTCTCTCTCTCTTCGTCTCTCATCCTCTTTATAAATCTACCTTTCATATAAAAACAAATACATCCTTGAAAAGAAGAGGAAAACAGTAACAATATTCTAAAAAGATGGAAAACTTTCATCAGGTACTCAGCCCTTCATGTCATGCTGTCCAAGGCGGTTAGGTGAGAAATCTCCATGGCAACCATAATGTCAAAACACAGGCCACATGATTTAACTAAAACCACAAACTTTCAACACAGTTTCTTTCAAACTATTCTAACTCTCTTATGGTCATTTGGAAGATGAATTACTTGAAATACATCTTGGAGCATCAATAGGTTTTTAAAACACAGAAGATCCCCATCTCAGAAATCGACAATACATGACCCTATCTCAGCCCCATTGCAGGTTAGAGTACAGGCCGCAGGTGCAGGGGGAGCACTGTGCTTCTGCTGCACAGAAGTAGGTGGCTGAGTCAGCAACATGGGCAGCTGAGATGTGCAAGGAGACCTGCTTCTCCTTCTTGTTCAGGAGCACAGTGAATCTTATCTTTTCTTTCTTGTCCATACTTGAGAAAATAGTTATAAATAACTGGAGACCTTCTCCGGGTTCTTGCTTATACCAGTACAAGGTGGTGGTGGCACTGTCTGTGTACGTGCAGTTGATGACACAGTCGTCTCCCTCCTGGACACTCAGGAAAGCAGGACTCTGCTCCACCTGCTCTGCTCCACTCACACCTGTGCAAAGGCAGAAGTCAGGAAAATCGTCAGGCCCACATTCCCTGGAGGAAATACCGATTCCTCAAACTAGAGCTAAGCAGTTGGGAAAAGCCACTATCCTACTCACACTTCCAACGAAGATGTAGTAAACACCCTCTTCTCCCAAAACTCCCAACTCACAGTGCAACCACATGAGCACAAGGAATGCTCCTGCAGCTGTCCTCATGGCTCCTCCTCTCGGGACCTGCAGTCTCCAGCCGGGAGAGCTACTTCGATCCTCCGTGGCTTCTTCCTTTCCCCAAAGGACCCAGAGGGGATGTCTTAACACACTGCAAAGGCATCTGCCTCTGACTTACCCCTTCTACAGCAATCAGCTGCAATCAGCCTGTCCTACAAGGGTGCGTCAGCAGAGACGCTCTGCCCTCTAGTGGCCAGATGTGAGCTGCCCAACTCCGTGTCCAAATCGGATTTCATCTTCACAAACTTAATCCAAAGAATACAGGAAGGGATGGAAAGAGGAGGGAGGAGGAGAGAGGAGGGAAAAAGCAGGGCAGGGGATGTGAGGAGAGGGGAAGGCAGGAAAGAGGCAACATGAATATGTCAAGCAAAGTAAATTTCAGGGAAATGAGGCAGATTAACAGAAAGCTAACTTCATGTAAATGTAGGGTTCAGAATTTCATTTCATCTTCTCAAGAAACAACTGGGAGATTTTAAATCAATCAGAGATTTTAAATTTTCTTTTCATGATTATTTCACCAAAGGATTGCATATTTGAAGTCAGGAAAATGCTGGTATTTTTTTACACCAAGTACTTGAAACCTCAATTCTCCTAACTCAGACCTCCGCTACTGTTAAAATAGGCTAGAGATTCACTCAGCCAGTGTTCTCATCGTTTTCCTTCGGTGCTGAAGAAGAAAACCCAGGGCTAGCCTCCCTGGCCACTTACCAAAAGGGGAACAGTCATCACAGCCTGCAGTCTTGAAGGGCACTGTTTATTCCCATTTCATAGATGGGAAAACCGAGGTTTTGAAAAGAAGTGTGGAATCTGAAACAAGGCATGTTCATTCACAGCCATGATCTTAATTATATCTTATTTACTCTGTCCAATTAAGAATTGTGAAGAAAAAATCTACCCTAAATCCAGGTGTAATATCATAAAGTCAAGCACTATTATCTCCTATAAGAGAGATTATGTCTTTTTAAAAATACATACTTTGGGCCCGGCGGAGTGGCCTAGCGGCTAAAGTCCTCACGTTGAACGTGACGAGATCCCATATGGGCACCGGTTCTAATCCCAGCAGCCCCACTTCCCATCCAGCTCCCTGCTTGTGGCCTGGGATAGCAGTCGAGGACGGGCCAAAACTTTGGGACCCTGCACCTGCATGGGATACCCGGAAGAGCCTCCTGCATCCTGGCTTCAGATCGGCATAGCATTAACCGTAGCGGTCATTGGGGAGTGAATCATCAGACGGAAGATCTTCCTCTCTCTTTTCCGTTCTGTATATCTGACTTTCAAAAAAATAAATAAATCTTTTTTTAAAAAAATACATACTTTTTAATTTATTTGGAAAGATTTACAGGGAAAATTACAGATTTACAGGGAGAAGGAGAGACAGACAGAAAGATCTTCCACCCACACGTTAACTCCCCACGTGGATGCAAAGGCAAGAGCTGAGCTGAAATGAAGACAGGAGACAGGTGCTTCCTCATGGCTCTCCCATGCAGCTGCAGGTCCCTGCCTTTGGGCCATCCTTTCCTGCTTGCCCAGTACAAAAGCAGTGAACTGGAAGGGAACCAGAGCAGCCAGGATAGAAAATGGAGCCCATTTGGGATCCCAGTGCATGCAAGACAAAGGCTTTAGTCACGAGGCTACAGCACCAGGCCCATAGACTACATTCTTGTCTAATGGTCAGGGAGAGGCATGAACTGCGTGGGCAGCCAGGAGTGAGACACTCTGACAGCAGTGACCACAGCGCACTCGTGTCTGCAAGACAACAGGGGACAATTCGTGGATGAGAACGAGGGCCCGCTCATGTCATACCCCTAATACTCAAGACTCTAACCCTACATAGCTCTGGCTCTCCAAAACCTTAAATGTAACTATTAATTTTAAGGCATCCCGATCCTTAATATATTTTGAACATTGAAAATGGTCTTATCTTTTTATACTCTGCAAAATGGTGCTTCAAAATACATGCGCATTGTGAAATGGCTAAAGGGAGTCAGTGAACACACACATTGCTTTACATGGTCATCATTGATCTTAGGGAAAAGAAGAATTCTCTGAAACATTGTTAATCATACAGCAAACTGTTATTCACTGTGGTCGCCAGCTTGTCTAAAACACCACTTGAACTTCTTCCTCATGACTAAAAGAATTTTGTACTTTTAGAAAAAAACATCTTTGTTAATCTCTATAGCAACTCTTAAGGCTGATTTTATATAGGTTCAGTCTGCTGGATTTACATATTTATTTCACAATCTCGATCACAACTCAAAGTAGTCATATCACAATGCAGACAACCCAGACCTTCCAGCTACTGAAGAACGCATGAACAAATGTTGGGTATTCATGCAACGTAATTTAATATGTCCCTACAAGAAAAAATTTTGGAGGCCCAGTGAAGTAGCCTAATGGCTAAAGTCCTCATCTTGCACTTGCCAGGATTCCATATGTGTGCCAGTTCTACTCCCAGCAGCCCTGCTTCCCAACCAGCTCTCTACTTGTGCCCTGGGAAAGAATTCAAGGATGGTCCAAACCTTGGGATCCTGCACCTGCCTGGGAGACCTGGATAGGTTTCTGGTTCCTGGCTTAGGATTGGCACAATTCTAGCCCTGCAACCACTTAAGGAGTGAATCATCATACAGAAGCTTTTCTTCTCTGTCTCTCCTGCTCTCTGTATATCTGACTTTCCAATAAAAATGAAATTTAAAAAGAAAGAAGAAAATTTTAATGCATGACAAAGCATGGACATGCTGAAACTGGTATACAAAGTGAAATAAGAAGACTGACACAAAACAACAAATATTTTGAGGCTTAACACACATAAGATACCAGGACTACATAAATTTCTTAATTCCATTTGGCTTTAAAAACAGAAAAAATCGGGCCCGGCGCGGTGGCGCAAGTGGTTAAGTCCTCGCCTTGCACACCCGGGATCCCATATGGGCGCTGGTTCTAATCCCGGCAGCCCCGCTTCCCTTCCATCTCCCTGCCTGTGGCCTGGGAAAGCAGTCCAGGACGGCCCAAAGCTTTGGGACCCTGCACCCACGTGGGAGACTCAGAAGAGGCTCCTGGCTTCGGATCGGCTTGGTATCAGCCCGGTGCGCTCACTTGGGGAGTGAATCATCGGACGGAAGATCTTCCTCTCTGTCTCTCCTCTCTGTATATCTGCCTTTCCAATAAAAAAAATAATAAAAATAAATCTTTAAAAAAAAAAAACAGAAAAAAAATCACAAAACAGAGAAAATGAAAGTTGGCTTATCATCAATAAATCTAAGACATTTAAGAAAGTTGAAAACTGTTATTCTATAAATTACTTTATCTTAGAGGCAAAATATGATTTGTTTGCATACTTTGAAAGGAACATCTAAAACCATGTGTGTCATTCATTAAAAATATATATATATATATATCAACTTCTAAATCAGAGTTATAGGAAGGAGGAGAGAGACAGAAAATCCTCCATCCTTAGACTCACTCCCCAGATGGCCAGAACAGCCCCTTCTGGGACAGGCCACAGTCAAGCGCCCAGAGCTTCATCTGGGTCTCCCACATGGGTGGCAGGAGCCCAACACTTGGGCCATCCTCCACTGCTTTCTTCCAGGCCACTTGCAGGGAGCTGAATCAGAAGTGGAGCAAGCAATGCCAAAATGGAAGCTGGTGTTTCAGGCATGATTTTGCCTGCTACACAACAATGCCAGTCCCAAATAGATGTCATTCTTCAGGAGCCAAACCAGTGAGCCTAGGCCACAATGTGCTGTAGATGTGACATGGTGATGCAAAGAGATGGAAGTCCAAGAACAACTGAGGCTCAGAACTGGGCAGTCACAGAGCCTGTCCGGAAGTGCCCAGGCTGGACTCGCGGCACAGAACGCAGCATTCCTGCAACAACACGCACCCTGACCCCTGGCTTCACAAATGTCTCTAGACCAACTCTGACCTCACTGCACACACATCAGAGAATCTCTCTCAGGTTTTAAACTCACAAGTGACCCTGGAATAAAATGGGAAAGTGTGGTGACCTATGAAATTGATAACACCTCAAGGAAGGAAGGAGAACTGAGGAGAGAGCAGGTGACTGAGGAATGAAATGCATCTGAAGCGGGAGAATATTGGGAATTGCCTACACATTGAAAAACTCAGGAAAAGGAAACATCTGAGACCAGAGAATACTGTCTCCACCAATACGAGATGAATGCAGAAGAAATAGAATGGTGACTCATGAGTTAGTACACTAAGGTTATACAATATTCAGCAAACTGTGATATGTCTGGATCGGTGTATAAATTAGTTGGAAATAAGTCAAAATGTAGGTTTGTGTTTCCTTCATTTTAATAAAGCTTAATAAAGAAGGAAAGTCAACTGTTTGCCATGGTATTGTTATATAGCAAGAATATAAGACATCCTAACCTTCTTTGAGGAAAAAAAAAAGATTTATTTATTTTTGTTAAAAGGCCAATTTATACAGAGGAGAAACTGAGAGAAAGGTACTCTATCCGCTAGTTCACTCCACAGGTGACCACAATGACCAGAGCTGATCCAAAATGAAGCCAGGAGCTTCTTCTTCATCTTTCATACGGGTACATATGCTGCTGCTTTCCCAGGCCACAAAAAAACAAGCTGGATGGTAAGTAGAGCATCCAGGACACAAACCTGCTCCCATGTAAGATCCCTGCACTAGACAGGGAATGATTATCCAATCAAGCCATTGCACCAGACCCAAGACTACCTAATTGTGTACCTTCCATTTACTGTATTTCCCACACCCCACACTGAATAATTTTATCATCAGACATGACCAATGCATCCTATGTTTTAAAAAAAAGATATAACTCCTTTCACCAAGAACAGAATTCTCTGACTTTGACATCAGGGTGTAGAAATATCACCGGTAAGTCAATCCTGGTGGTGTGGTTCAAGTGGAGATCAATAACTCTTCATAAACTCACTCAAAACATTCTCAAATTCACTGGGTGGCTTTGAAGCTCAGTCATTACAATATAATTCAACTGGTCGTGGTAGGCGCTCTTGTGGCAGCTATTGAATTTCTGTCAGAAGTTGAGCAGCGCCGCTTTTTGTGATATCACCTACGCTACACATATAAACGTTTCAACAGCGACAGGTCAATCCTTCACTCAAAGGACAGAAACAAGTATGTCTTCAGCCCTCGTGCAGGTTTGGGTACAGGCTGCAGGTGCAGGGGGAGCACTGTGCACTTGCTGCACAGAAGTAGGTGGCTGAGTCAGCAACATGGGCAGCTGAGATGTGCAGGGAGACCTGCTTCTCCTTCTTCTTCATGAGCACGGTGACCCTTTGGTCTTCTTTCTTGTCCATACTTGAGAGAATGTTTATAAGCAACTGGAGGCCTTCTCCGGGTTCTTGCTTATACCAATAGAAGTAGGTGGTGGCACTGTCTGTGTACGTGCAGTTGATGACACAGTCGTCTCCCTCCTGGACACTCAGGAAAGCAGGGCTCTGCTTCATCTGCTCTGCTCCACTCACACCTGTGCAAAAGGAGAAATCAAGAAAATCATCAGACCTACATCCTCGGAGAGAACCCCGATTTCTCAAACTAACACTTGGCAGTCTGGTAGAGGCCAGTCTCCTTTCTCAGACTTCTGATGGTCGCTTACTAAGCCTCCTGTTCACCCCTTGTTCCCAACTCACAGTGCAGAGGCAGCCACAGGACCACGATAAAATTTCCAGTAAGCATCCTCATGGTTCTGGCTATCAGCACCTGCAGTCTGTAGACAGGCGAGCTAAGTCTACAATGACTTGTCTTCCTCTGCTCCAAAGCACAGATCTGTGACAGCACAGGCATCCGCTTGCATCTTCAGCCTGTCCTTACCAAGGCTAAGGAAAGCGACCTGGCCTGTTATGCCTCAGGAGAGACACACTGCCCTCTTGTGGTCAGATCCCCCAACTGCTAACCAGATCCTCTTAACACCGGGTGGGTATCTATGGGAAATGATGCAAATCATCAATGTCATGAAGCAAGTTTCACGTGTGTCACCACTCAGAAATGAAGCTGATTAGCAAAAAGTATATCATGAGAATGTAGGGCTCAGGATGACAGCTCATCGTCTCAGCCTATTACTGAGGTATTTTAAATGAACTTGAGATAACTGGTATTCAGTGTTCACTAAAGCAACAGAATCAGTTTACTCCACGAGGGGGGAAAAGTACTCTCTAGAGTCCACAAAATTCTTCCGCCTCTACCTCTCGCACTCTGTGAAATGGCCACTGAGACCCTCAGCCAAATCAACTGCTTAGATTCAGCTCTAATGGAGAAAGATCTCTTTCTATAGGTGAGAGAAAACTTTGCTAAATGCATGACTGCAAGCTCTGCTCCTCCAAGCCTGGCCTTGTTCTATTCTTGTCATTCCAGGAAATATACAGTGCCATGGAGCTAAGTAGAAATGTTATTTTAGTACAAACGGCTAAATTAGACTACATGATTAAACCGGGGGATAATATCACTCAGTTCTTTGCATTAATGTAAACCAAAGGGAAGGCTTTATCCTATAGATTGTGATGAGAAGTTTATGTATGCTCTGAAATCCTCTGGAATCCTTTCTTCTATAATTGTGCTCTACTTATTGGCATGAATTGACAGAAAGGAGCAGAAATGCTCAGAAACACAAGCTATAGAATGCTGCCGTGTAAGCTTCCACTAGGTGCTTTGTTTATTAATATCAAAGTTCATGCTGGGAGCGGGCCTTATGGGGAAACTGTGCTAATGGGTTGCAACTCCCATTGATAACCATGAGAACAAGAGCCGCAGGCAGGTCTGGCTGCACAGGCTGTAACTCCGTGGGAAGAAGTGTGCTCTGGTTAGTGGGATTAGACAAGCTGAGCTAGGCTGCAGCCCTCCTTGGTGTGTGTCAGAACCGAACAGGATGCAGGACATTCTGGACCAGTCTGCTGCACATACAGGCATGCACAGGAACTGGAGCTGAGGACGCGCCTGATGGGGGCTATTGGGGCTCATTCCAACTAGGCTGTAGTTCTTGCTGGTGTGCTTGAGGGCCAAGTGTGTGATGGGCATGGTTTGGCTTAGATGATGACCCAGGCACTTGAAACCCACGTGGAACGATCAGAGTTCCTGGGTCCTGGCTGCAGCTGGCCCAGCCCTGGAGGTTACAGGCATTTGGAAAGTGGAACAGGGGTTGGAAGAGTACACTCTCACTCATTTCTCTCTCTCTCTCTCTCTCTCTCTGTCTGTCTCCCTCTCTCTCTCTCTTTCTTATTTCTCTCTGTACACCTTTAGAAAATAAAATGAGTTCATGTATAAAAACACATAAAGTGACTCTCTGACTCATTCCCTATGGAAGATGACTAGCAAATCACTCACCCTGCTCTATCCCTGCTGCGTGGTTCCTGTACTTACTTTGAAATTTCGTTTGTAGCATTTTTCATGGGGGCCAGCATTGGCAAGCTGTCACCTGAAACACTGCATATCATATGAACACCAGTTCAAGTCCTGGCTACCCCACTTCTGATCCAGCTCCCTGCTAATAAAGCTGGGAAAGCAGCAGATGACCCACGTACTTGGGCCCTGACATGCACATGAGAAACCCAGATGAAGCTTCTGGCTCCTGGCTTCAGCCTGGCTTGGACCATTGTAACCATTTGGAGAGGGAACAAGTGAACAGAATATCTTTTTCTCCCTCTCTGCCTCTCCATTTCTCTTTTCAATTTTGCCTTTTATACAGAACCAAAAAGAAATTTGACAACCATAAATGTCTATATTTTTGTGAGACGCTTTGATAGTTTGACACATGTGTACAGCAAGTACCAAAGAAAAGAGGACTTTATGTTGCTATCTCATTTCATTCTGTTTGAAGCCATCGTGCTGTCTCTCATGGCTCTTCATGAAGTATGTGTTACATTGTGGTGAACTCTCACCACCTCCACCTGCTACTGTGGAACACTGATTCCTGTCTCACTGTGCTTTGCTCCCTGTGGTCCAATTTCCACTGAATTCTCTCCCTGTCCTCTTCCTATTTCTAGTTTCTAGAAATGACTTATCTGTACTGTTTTAAGAGTTGATTTCCTGACTTTGAATCAGCTCAACTCTGGCCCAACAATCATGTAAATGTATATTCCCACTTAGAGCGTACAACAGTTTTCTTTTCACTACATCCTCACATGTTGCTTGTTGTGCTTACAATAATCCATCTAAATAGATGGTATCTCAAGGATCCAGCTACTCGATTGTCACCTGCTGCCTTCATGGTGTTTGTTAGCAATAAGCTGGAATCAGCAGAACAGCACCTACTAATGCTCATGGAAGAGTAGCAGAAAAGAACTCAAGTCCTTAGGCCCTGGTACCCACATGGGAGACACAGACATTGGTTTCACTCCTAGACATTCCTGGACATGTCTTCAGCCAGGCCCAGTCCCAGCCATTGCCGGCTATTCAACAAGTGAGTTAGCAAAAGAAAGATCTACGTCTCTCCATCTCTTTCTCTGTAACTCTGCCTTTTAAACAAATAAATAATAAAGAGGATAATATCAGAGCTCAGAAATATTATCCATCACTACAAGTATAGAAGGATGATGACAGAAGAAATAAAATGGTGAATTAGAACAATCAAGATCTGTAAGACTCGGCAGATTCAAGATGCTCAATTTAGAATATAATATGAAGTGGAAATAATTCAAAACAATCATATAATCTTAATTTTTAATAAAAGTTAACAAAGAAGGAACACCAAATATTGCAAATGACCTATTTCAGCCAGGATGTGTAACTGCATCTGTTTGGTTTGACTTTCATTTGCAGGATATCTTTTTCTACCCTTTCGCTTTCAGACTATGTGTATCCACAGTGGAAGTCTGTTTCTTGTAAGCAGCATATGCAGGCATTTGTTTGCTTATCCAGGCATGATTTATTCGTACAACAGGATTTAAAAGCATTTTTACTTTTTACTTTATATTTAACTGTTCTCCCATACTGTTTTCCCCATAGCTTACATTAATAATTTCATCATCAGAAAAGCCAATACATATATTACTAAAGGATAAAGATCTTTCATGAATTCACTAACCTTGACCTCAACATGTCCTTGGAGGGAGAAAATTCATTTTTGAAAATAAGGTTACCCTTGGAGCTCTGAAACTAACTGAAGACCACTAATTCTCAGGAAGACTTCACTCAAGATGATCTAACATGTACTGGATCACTTAGAAATTGAATTTCTTTCAAATGCTTTTAAATGTCCATATGTTGAAAACAAAATACCAAAAATCCTGACTCAAATATCAAAAAACAGCAGATATTCAGAGTCCATTGAAAACGTTCCCATTTATTCTTTTTTGTTGATTTCTATTTATCAAAGGGCTTGGGATTGTAGCATAGCAATTGAAGCTACCACTTACTCTGTTAGTATCCCATATCAGAAAACTAGCTCAATGCTTTTTTTTTTTTTTTACATATTCCTGCTCCTTAGAGAGTTTGTTTCCTAGTAGGGTGCCCATGGAAAGTTTTGTTGCGACTTGTGCATAACGTAAAGTGTTCTGTTCTGCAATGTTTGTGTTTGAGTGTCAACATAGTTACATAAGCAAAAGATAAAATAAAATTTTAAAAAGAAAAGAAAACCAGCTCAAGTCCCAACCACTCTACTTCCAATCCAGCTTCTGCTAATGTGCCTGGGAAGGCAGAAAAGATGGCCCAAGTCTTTGGACTGCTGCTACCTATTTGGGAGACCAGGATGGAATTGCTAGATCCTAGCAACAACCTGATCAAGCTCTAACTCTTATCACCATTTCGGTAATGAACCACTGAATAAATGACCTACCTGTCTGCCTGTCCCTCCCCTTCCTCTCTTCGTCTCCTATCAATCTTTGTTTTTCTTTTTTTTTTTTATCTTTTTTTAAATTATATTTTTGACAATCTTTACATAGTTAATTGGGGCAAAAAGGTTCAAGGGCTATAGGAAAGTGGGTAAGACTATTATTTCCATATTGTTTCCTTCATGTTTAAAGGGGGGTATTAAGGGAGAAGGCCCACCCAATTTCCCACCCTCCTCAGGTCCCGGTTGTAGGGTATGCTCCAAAGTTCTTGCTCAAGTGGTTTTGATAGTTCACCAGTTATGAATCGCTGCCAATCTTGCCACTCCAAGCACGATGAGGTCTTTGAAGAATCCACCGATTCCTATCAATCTTTGTCACTCTGTCTTTCAAATAAATAATCTTTTTAAAAGGGGGCAGGAGGAGGCATAGATAGAGAGACAGATGTTACACACGTTGGTTCACTCCCCCAAATGACTGCAGGAGTCCTGTTGCAGGTTTGGGTACAGGCTGCAGGTGCAGGGGGAGCACTGTGCACTTGCTGCACAGAAGTAGGTGGCTGAGTCGGCAGGATGGGCAGCTGAGATGTGCAAGGAGACGTGTTTCTCCTTCTTCTTCATCAGCACAGTGAACCTTTGGTCTTCTTTCTTGTCCTGAGTAGAAATAATATTTATAAGCAACCTGAGACCTGCTCCAGGTTCTTGCTTATACCAGTGTAAGGTGTTGGAGGTACTGTCTGTGTACGTGCAGTTGATGACACAGTCGTCTCCCTCCTGGACACTCAGGAAAGTAGGACTCTGCTCCACTTTCTCTCCTCTGCTCATCCCTGTGCAAAAGAAGTCAGACAAGTCTATGATCGTCATGTCATCATTCCTCCCTAAATATTTTCCATAATAATTTCAGGCAACCTGAAAAATGCCAGCCTCCTCCTCAGTCTTCTAATGAACATTTATTAAACCTCTTGTTTCTCAAAGCTCCCAACTCACAGTGCAACTGCAGCCACAGGAACAGGAAGAAAGGTCCAGAAGGTGTCCCCATGGTCCTATCCATCAGAACCTGAACCATCACCCAGGCAAGCTACGTCTCTTATGGCTTAGCTTCTTTCCTCCCGAGCACAGAAGATTCTGAAACTGCCTACACAGGCACCTGTTCCTATTTTTAGCCTGCTCTTACACAAGTCTACCAAAGAGAGCCTGTTCTGACTGTGAAGGACTGTGCTATTTTAACGATTCAGGGGAAGTCAGTGGGGGAGGAGGGAACGTTGGGAATGAAGGGAAGGTGAAGGGAAATTCCAGAACCTATGAAATTGTATTATAAAATAATAAAATAAATAAATAAATCTATTTTTTATGAGAAAATTTTTAAACAAATTTTTTAAAAACCTGTTCTCTATTATGCATCAGCAGAGATAGGCTGCCCTCTTGTGGTCAGATCCCCAATACTAAACCACCTTGCAAGGTCCTCTTTCATCCCAGTAGGCATCTTTTTGAGAACATACAAAGCACCAATGAATGAAATAAAAAACAAGATCCAAATGTGTCTCCAGTCAGAAATGCATTTTGGCAGAGAGCAAATGCATTGAAAATGCAGGATTCAAATTTGTTCATCTTCTCAGCACACAATTGAAACAACTGAAATGAATCTGAGGTTCTTGGTTAGCAGTGTTTACTCAGCTACAGGATTAGTGTATATGACCACAAAAATGCTTGATCCGCAAACCAATTGGAAATCAAAATCCTTCCAGCTCTTAACACTCCTACTATTTAAACTGGACACAGATTTCCTCAGACAAATCCACCATCTTGATTCTGTGTAGCAGAGACAAATCATCTTGATTCAGTCTAGCAGAGAAAATCTTTCTTTAGATGATTTGTAATCACAGAGGTTGCAATGAAAGAAACAACCTTGCTAAATATGTCAGATATGCACACTGCAGTCTCTGTTCCTTCAACTCTGGCCTTGCCCTGACCTTGCCACTCCCAGGAAATGATGCCATGTATCAAAGGAGGAATATTTCCTTACTAAAAATGACTACTTTGTAGAGAAACAGATTAGAGAGGCGATAGGTTTTCATGTGTAAATTGTATTGGTGCAACCAAAGGGAAGGATAAACCTTGTAGGTTGTAATGAGAAGTCTGAAGTAGACTTGGAAATTCCATCTTCTGGGAAAACAGATTATCTCGGGCAATGGATATGTGGCTTACAAGTTGGCAAGAATTGACAGAAAACAGTAGACACTCGCAGAAGCATCAGGCTGCAGGTTGACATAAGGGAAATAAATGGGAGTCTCCTGCAGGTGCTCTAGTGTGTCGTAACATCAGTGAGTGATCTCTCCTCAAAAGCGACCACTGAACGGTCCACAGTGCAATGACCCCTCCTGGGAATGGTGAGCACTTTGATTTCCCTAGATTCCACAGCCAGTGTCTGAAATAACTGTATGAAATGTCAACTGACCCTGTACTCCTCTGAATCCTCTCAGACTAAGTCTCCCCTGTGTCAACATCTCATATCTTTAGGGTCATTCCAGCAACAATAGACCTGGGCAAGGATAAGTCAATGCCTGTGAGTCTAACAGGCACATGAGAATTTCTCTCCGTAAAACACAGTATCACCCGTTGTTGGAAGCAAAAGTTCCCTCCTAGTGATTGGAGCTCATGCATTAAATATAGAAATTTAATATGCCAACATATCAATTACACAGATTTACATTCCTAATATAAAAAGAAATGGACACATTTCAAGATTCACATAGATGCACACATTAAGCGTACTTACAAATATTCTCAATTTGAGATTACTGTTCAGGATGGGCCTTGTGGTACAGTGGTGAAGCCCCTGCTTGGGACAACAACAGCCCTTTCGTGTTCTTGGGATGCAGTCTCACCACCACTTTCAGTCACTTCCTGCAAATGCACAACCTGGGCCACTGCAGACTTGGGTCCCTGCCACCAGGAGGGATGCCTGGACAGAATTTCTGTTCTTGGCTTTGATCTGGCCCAGAGCTAACTATTGTGCACATTTGTAAAATGACCACAAGATGTGAGATTTCTCTCTCTCTACACCTTTCTCTTTGTCATTTAATCTTTCAAGTAAACAACAATACAAAATAAAATTATGACTCCTTCACTCATTCTACATAGATAATTGCCAAGTCAGTTATCCTAACTCAATGCTGCTAGATTGTTCCTGCACTGACTAGAACTTCTAAACTTTTTATTTTTATTAACAGTCATAACTGTCCATATTTATGGGAGGAAATGTGATTTCTACACATGTGTACAGCAGGTACCGATGAAAAGATAATTAGCCTGTATATTTATTTCTCTCTGTAGCCTTTACAATCTTTCTTCTAGTTCTACATAAAATATGTATTACATTATGGTGAACTACAGTTATCCTACTGTGCTTTGGAACAAAAAACTCACTCTGACTCTGTTTTGTTTCCTGTTGTCCAACTTCCTACTGTCCTCTCCTCTACCTTGCTAATCTTTAATAATAGTGGATCCATACTTTCTTCAAGTTGACTCTTTTTGCAAGATTTATTTATTTTTATTGGAAAGACAGATTTACAGAGAGGAGAGACACAAAGAAAAATCTTCTATCCTCTGGTTCACTTCCCCAAGTGGCTGCAATGGCCAGAGCTGAGCTGATGGAAAGCCAGGAGCCAGGACCCTCTTCCGGGCCTCCCACATGAGGGCAGGGCCCCAAGGCTTTGGGTCATCCTCCACAACTTTTCCAACCACAAACAGGGAGTTAGATAGAAGAAAGTGGAGCAATTGAGACACAAACTGGCACCCAAATGGGATCCCAGCATGTGCAAGACAAGGACTTTAGCCACTAGGCTACTACACCAAGCCCTCAAATTGACTTTTTAGCTAACACATCTTGGCTATAACATGCAATATTTGCTTTTCTATGTCTCTTGCTTCACATAACATAATGTCCTGTATTTGCATCCATTTTGTTGCAAATTGCCCTGTCCAGCAGGACAGTCAACGGGGGTCGCAACCACCTAGGAGAGATTGGGGGACAAGAGACACGAAGAATGGACAGCAAGATGGGATGTCTGATCAAGCTGTCAGTTTATTGATTTTAGTTGAGGGTTTTTATACTCTTCAGTAACTAAGGCTCAGGGAGGAAAGGAGAAACTAGGACGCAAGCCATGGTCTCCAGACTGATTGTTCTTGAGCAGCCACCATATCCACAATAGTAGCCAGCATATCAACAATAGCATAGGTAATCAGTAACAAGATGTCGGCAGGTACAGCATAAATCACATTCTAAAACAGTTGCTACAAACAATTGAAGCTAAGCGTGTGATTAGTTTCATAACTTCTTTCCCAAGCATCTAGCCAGCCGGGGATTTTCCACTGGCCCATAGTTCTATATTCAAAATGGCTTCAGTGTGGCTACAGTACACGGCTCCTGACAGCAAATGACAAGATTTCATTCTTTTTGTGAATGAGTAGCATTCCATCGTGTGCCTATTTCACTGATCTTCACTCATTCATCCCTTGATGAACCCTTAAGCTGACTTCACATCTTGACTGTTGTAAATTGTGCTGTTGTAAATGTGGTGGCTCATGTGTCCATTTGATATGCCCATTTTCTTTTCTTTAGAAATGTACTAAGAATTGGTATTCCTGAATGATATACAAGATCTGTTTTTCAGTTTTTGGTGGAGCCTTCACAGTGTTCTTCATAATGACTGTAGCAATTTGCATTCCCAGCCCTAATGTGAAGTGCTCCCTTTTCTCCACATCCTTGCCTGTGTTTGGCATTTTTTCCCTGATAGTTGCTTTGGTGAGGTGATTGGGCCTCACGTTTCCACATGGATTTGCCAACAGTGAGGCCATGCTTATGCTCATCATTCAGTTTCTAGCACCGAGATGTACTTTAGGGATTCCTCTGCCATCTCAGCAGACTCCATCTCAAGTTTCCCAATGGTTCTTTGGTGGATCCCACCACACTTGTGGATTTGATGGCCAATAGTGATAGATTTACCTATCTACATTTCCAATAATAACACTGTCTTCCTTTTCCATTTGGCTTTGATTTAGCAGGAGTTCTCAAAATGCCTATGTTCTGATACCAAACTCATTGGAATAGATAACCAATCAGCTTTAAGGCCAATTTTGCATGTCAAAGACACTTGATCTGTACAATTCTCATAGAATCACTATTTACAAACTATTCATATCAAACACACAGACACTGACCATCTACAACTGGTGTGTGGATAAACAGTCATATAGCCATTCAATGAATTTCATTTTTAAGAGGAGGAAAACCTCCTACATGCTAAAACACCATACCATGAGAATACTCTGCAGATGGAGATAAGCAAAACATAAAAGAACAAACACTTTGTGATTACACTTTCAAGAAAAAGAGAATATGCAAATTAATACATGCTGTTTACCTGCAATAAGAGCAACAATTACAGTGTAAGACAAGGCCTTTGTAACTTTCTTAACATCAATACTTCTCTATAAGACATTTAGAAAGTCAACATCTACTTTTCTTATAAAATCTGTTTGCTACTTCCTATGCTGCACAAGCTATCTATGTAAAGGCCATATCTGAACCCAGAAATACTGCGTTTGATTACAAAAACAAGAGAATAACGGCAGGAGAAATAAAATAGTGCCATGTAACAACTAGGTTCAATGGTCCAGCATTGTGGTGCAGCATGTTAAGCCACTTTGTGAAACATTGGCATCCCTTTCCAGTGTCAGTTCAGCTCAAGCGACACCACTTCTGACAGAGTTATCGATGCTCCTGTGAAGGTCCATAACATGGTTCCTGTTGCCCAAGAGGGAAGCTAAAATAGAGGTTTTTTGCTTCCAACTTCAGCCTAGTCCAGACCTTGATACTGCACTAATCAGGGGGTGAGCCAGCAGGTGGAAATTTATCTGTGTGAGTGTCTGTGTCTTCCACTGTGCAGCTCTTTTTGCAAATGCAAGAATAATGTTCAGAAAAGAAAAGAGAGGCAGAGACAGAGACTGACTGAGAGTATGGGAAATCGCCTGGTTCATCCCTCAGACAGCTGAAACAACCCTCTGTGGGTTTGGGTAGAGGCTGCAGGTGCCCGTGCAGGGCTGTGCTTTGCTGCACAGAAGTACACAGCAGAGTCTGCAGGGTGGGCAGCTGAGAGGTGCAGGGAGAAGTGTCTGGATTTCTCATTCATGTGGACAGTGAGTCTTTGGTCTTCTTTCTTGTCCATATTTGAGAGAATGTTTATAAGAAACTGGAGATCCTTCCCAGGTTCTTGCTTATACCAATAGAAGTAGAAGAAGCCACTGTCTGTGTACGTGCAGTTGATGACACAGTCGTCTCCCTCCCGGACACTCAGGAAAGCAGGGCTCTGCTGCACCTGCTCTGCTCCACTCACACCTGTGCAAAGGGAGAAGTCAGGAAAACCGTCAAGCCCACATTCCCTGGAGGTCACACTGATTTCTCAAAGTAATGTTAGGCAGTCTGGAAGAGGCAAGTCTCCCCTGAGAATGCAGGGGTTTTGGTTTTTTTTAAGATTTATTTATTTTTCTGGGAAAGACAGATTACAGAAAGGAGAGACAGAAAGATCTTCCATCCTCTGGTTCACTTCCCAAGCAGCTGCAACGGCTGAACCAGCCCCTAAGAAGGAGGGAACCAGGAGTTTCCTCCAAGTCTCCCACATGCATAGCGTTCCAAGGCTTTGGGACAATCTCTACTGCTTCCCAGGCCACAAACAGGGAGCTGTATGGGAAGTGCAGCAGCTGGGAAACATACTGCACCCATATGCGATCCAGGTGGTTGCCGGCCAGGATTTAAACACAAGACTATCGCGCCACGCCTCCTCCCTTACTCCTTCGCCCACACACAGATTTCTAACGAATATTCCCCCTAAACTCCCGACTCACAGTGCAGCAGCCACAGTAACAGGAGGGTAAGTCCTGCAGGGGTCCTCACGGTTCTGTCCATCGGGACCTGCAGTCTCTCAGCCAGGAACACAACGTCTACTGTCAGTTCCTCTTCCTTTCCTCCTAAACGCAGGGGCTCCTTAAGCTGCTTGCACAGACATCTGCTTCTGTCTTGAGCCTGCTGTTACAGAAGTCAACCCTGAGCAATCGATAAGGCCCACGTCCTGCAGGAGCAGGAACACTCTGCCCCCTTGTGGTCATATCCCAAATTGCTAAACCACACACAGAACTTTTTTTTTTTTTTCGTTTTCGTTTTGTTTTGCTTTGCTTTGCTTTTGTTTTTGTTTTCATGATACAGTTCGTTAGGCTCAGAGGATTCTGCCTTCCACCCTCCCCATCCCAATACCCCATTCCTCTCCATATTATTACAATAGATTAAGTACTTCAACAATAGTCACAAGTCCATCGTTCTGCTAAGTGCATCCTGACATTGTAGGTCTAGACAATGGCAGAAATTCCAATGTCTTACTGTCAAGATATATTTAACAATTTCATTGGGAACCTTATATTAGGAGTAGAGATGTATAATGCAATGAGTATTCACTTCTTGGTATGCTAGTCTCCGTTATACAGTTCCTATAAGTGTATATATATACATTATATTTTATACATGTATTTATATTTATATGTGTGCTTACCTATGTATCTATCGGTCTTGTATTTTGCAGGAAGGTTGCCTTATATCAGAGAGAGATGATATATGACATTTGTCCTTTGGAGATTGGTTTATTTTACTGAACATCATAGTCTCTAGTTGAGACCATTTTGTTGTAAATGATAGAATTTCATTCTTCTTAATGGATGAGTGGTATTCCACAGAGTAGATGTGCAACAGTTTCTTTATCCAATCCTCTTTCAATGGGCATTGGGGTTGTGTCCACATCCTTGCTATTGCAGATTGCACTGCTATAAATACAGGATTACAGGCCTTGTAATGACAGGCATTGTTCATATGCAAATATCACTTCCTTTGGATATATTCCCAAAAGTAGGTTAGCTGGGTCCTACAGTAGATTGATTTTCAGTTCTCTTAGCATTCTCCATATGACTTCCATAGCAGCAGTACTAGCCTACACTCCCACCAACAGTGAAAGTGGGTACCTTTCCCCCCACATCCATGTCGATGGTTGTTGTTAGTAGATTTCTAAATGAAGCCAATCTCACTGGAGTTAGGTAGAATCTCAGTGTGGTTTTTATTACTATTTCCCTGATAGCTAGAGAGCCTGCGCATTTTTCATATGTCTACATAACAGAACACATTTAGGATACCTAAGATACACACATTTTTTATTGTATGAAACTGTAATAATAATAACACTAAAAATCACAAAAATGAAGTCACATAAGTTAGGGTAACATCTACAAGACATTTCAGAAAGTCTGCATCTGGTTTTCTACTAAATGTTTTTCTCAGAAGCAAAATGACTTGCTTGTATACTACATATTGAAAGGATGCCAGATAGCATCCCTGTCATTCTTAGCAAATCACACCAATAATCCTAGTCAGAAAATTCTCACACTGTGACAGTGACACAGTGACATAAGGAGATGGCAGTGTGAGAACTACTGAGGTCCAGAACCAGATAGCCATGGGAGGCTCTCCAGGGGGTGCTCCAGCTGGGGTGTCAACACACACGCCTATGGCACCATGCATCCTAGCCTTGGGCTTCACAAATGATTCCACTAAACCCCAACAGCTTGGAATGCAGCTGGAGAATTTCTAAGAAGCCCATTATCATTAGAGCTCAAAGAAACTTTATCCTACCTGTTTGAAACACACACACACACACACACACACACACACACACACACAATCCCTTTTAATTAATGAGGGAAAAGGAAGACATGTGGGACCCCTAAGAACATGCACTCCTCAAAAGCAGAACAACTGAAGAGAGGACATGTGACTAATGAAACAAATTGTTCTGAGCCCAGCAGGGAAGCCTAGCACTAAAGTCCTTTCCTCACGTGCACCGGGATGCCATGTGGGCACCGGTTCTAATCCTGACAACCCCATTCCCCATCCAGCTCCCTGCTTGTAGCCTGGGAAAGCAGCTGAGGACAGCCCAAAGCCTTCGGACCCTGCACCCCTGTGGGAGACCTGGAGGAAGTTCCAGGTTCCTGGCTTTGGATCGCCACAGCCAGGAGCCATTGCAGCCACTTGAGGAGTGAATCAGCAGATGGGAAACCTTCTTCTCTGTCTCTCCTCCTCTCTGTATATCTCAATTTCCAATAAAAATAAAAAATAAATCTTTAAATATAAGTAAATAAATAAATAGTTCCTATAGTAGGAAAAATTTTAACTTTTATGCATTAAAAATGTAGAAAAAAGATTGAAAATCAACAACTGAGACCAGGAAAATATTATTTTTCACCACAAATACAAGATAGTGCTTGCAGAAGTAATACAGCAATGACACACAAAACAGTGAAGATCAGTGATTTTTAAAATTTATTTTTCTTTGGAAGGCAGATTTACAGAGAGAAGGAGACAGAGAGAGAGAAAGAAAGAGAGGTCTTTCTCGCACTGGTTCATTCCCCAAATGGATTCAACAGCTGGAGCTGGATCAGACTGAAATCACGGCTTCCACTGCCTCTCCAACATGGGCGCATGGGCCCAAGTGCTTGGGCTATCCTCTGTTGTTCTTCCAGGCACATTAGCAGGGATCAGAAGTGAAGCAGCCGGGACTCAAACCAACACGCATATAGAATGCCTCTACTGCAGGCAAAGGCTTAACATACTATACCATGGCATTGAATCAGATTAGGTTTTAAAAGACTCCTCAAGTTGCTGGCATTTGTGTTGTGTTGTGGTACAACAGCTTAAACCTCTGCTTGTGACACTTGGATCCCATATTAGAGGTCAGTTGGAACGCTAATTGCTCTTTCTGATCCAACTCCCTGATACTGTGGCTAGGAGAGCAGGGCGTATGACCCAAGTACTAGGGCTCCTGCCACTCATGTTTCACATAGGGGTGGACTTCTGGCTTTCAGCTTGGTCTACCCAGCTCTGGCTGGTGAGACCATTTGGGGAGGGAACCAGTTGATTAACAATGTCTCTCTCTCTCTCTTTCTCTCTCTCACCATGCCTTTCAATTAAACAAATCAATAAATATTTTTATAAAAGATTGAACTATAAACTACCAAAAAAAAGAAAAAATTCAACGCTATAAGAAGAGAAGAGAAAAGAAAAGATTCAGCATGTGGCATAACGAGTTAGACTCTTGAAATACTGCCATATTATATGGGTTCTGGTTCAAATCCCAAATGCTCCACTTTTGATCCAACTCCCTGCTAAAGTACCTGCAAAGCAACCTAAGATGGTCCAAATCCTTGGGCTCTTGTCACCCACACAGGAGACCCAGCAAAGCTCTTGGCTTCAGTTTAGTCCAGCCCGAAAGAGGAGGCCATTTGAGGAGTCAACCAGCAGACGGAATATCCTTTTTCTCTCTCTCTAATTCTGTCTTTCAAATGAATGTTTTTAAAAAGATTCAGCAAATAAAAAATGGGTAAAATGGGATATGATATTAAGTGGAAATAAGACAAAATACTGGTGTGTATGATCTCAATTTAATTATATTTTAATTAAGTGAGACTACTAAATATTAGTCATGATTTCTTTGTATGACAGATTATAAGACAATTTAATTTGTTACATTTTGCTGATTTCACATATGGTGCAGTTAATAATTCCATAATCAGAAGAACTCTATAAGTAGTATTATGAAAAGATAACTCACCACTAAGAAGAATGTCTCTGAAACTGACCTTAGGATGTCCCCAGGAAAGGACAATTCTTAATAGCACCGGTAATATCAACCCTAAAGCCTTTTGCTCTAACCAAAGATTGCCAACTCCCAAAAAAGGGGGGGAGGGATTGATTCATAATATTCTAACAATTAATGAAGCATTTACAAGCTGTCTTTCATAAAAGATGGCTTAGCATGTCCACATAATAGCAATCAAACATAGAACAATCCATAACTCAAAGCACAAGCAGAGATGAGCCTGTCTTCAGCCCCATTGCAGGTTTGTGTGGAAGCTGCAGGTGCATGGGGAGCACTGTGCTTCTACTGCACAGAAGTAGGTGGCTGAGTCGGCAGGATGGGCAGCTGAGATGTGCAGGGAGACATGCTTCTCCTTCTTGTTCATCAGGACGGTGACTCTTTGGTCTTCTTTCTTGCCTTGCGTAGAAATAATACTTACAAGGAACCGCAGACCTTCTCCAGGTTCTTGCTTATACCAGTGTAAGTAGGTGGCGGCACTATCTGTGTACGTGCAGTTGATGACACAGTCGTCTCCCTCCCGGACACTCAGGAAGGCAGGACTCTGCTCGACCTGCTGTGCTCCACTCACACCTGCGAAAAGGAGAAGTCAGACACACTCGTCAGATCATCACTCCCCAAATTTTGCATTGTTTTTCTGCAAATATTCAAGTAATTGAAAGAGGCCAGTCTCATCCTGAAACTTCTAACGGACGTTTCCTAAGCCCCCTGCTCCTCCAAAGCTCCCAACTCACAGTGCAGCTGCAGCCACAGGAACAGAAGCAAACGTCCAGTAAAAGTCCTCATGGATCTGCCCAGCGACACCTCCAGACAGGCGAGCTACGACTCTTAGGAGTTGTCCCCTCCTTCTTTTCAAAGCGCAGGGTTTTCTTAAACTGCCCAGGCGTCTGCTTCTGTTCTGAACAAAAAGACTGTTCTGTCACGCTTCAACAGAGACGCTCTGCCCTCTTGTGGTCAGATTCCCAACTGTTAAACCACCTACCAGATTCTCCACCTACCAGATTCTCCACCAGCCTTAAATCTATGGGGAGCTGACACAAACCAACAACAAATCAACAAGCAAAGATCTAAGCTCATCTTCCAATCTAAAGGATAAACGTCAGCATCATGCAAACATAATGAATTCTATATGGGTTCAAAATTGTACTTCATCATCTCTAAACATGCTTTAATTCTTTAAGATTTATTTGTTTTTGTAAGGTAGAGCTACAGAGAAAAGAGGAAGAAACAGACAAAGACAAGGGCTGGGCCAGGCCAAAGCCAGGAGCAAGAGACTCACCCAGATCTCCCACATAGGTTCTGGGGTCCAAACACCTGCGGCTGCTTTCCCATGTGCACTAGGAGGGAGCTGGATAAGAAGTGGAGCTACAGGTGCCCATATGGGATGCTAGTATTCCAGGCAGTGACTTAAGCTATCACTCCACAACACTGGCCCCCTTTGAATTTGAAGCTACAGGGTATGCATAAGCAAGAAGCTGCAATCAGGAGTAAGCAAGGAAAGAATCCCATGCATTCCAAATTGGAATACAGACATCTGATTCAGCTCCTTGCTAAGGTGCTTGGGAAAGCAGCAGAGGATGATCTGGTACCTGGGTATTTGCTACCCACATGGGAGACTTGATAGAGGTTCCTGCCTCCCAGGTTAAGATGGACCTAACCCCGGCCATTAGAGCCACTTGAAGACTGAACCAGTATATGGAAGATCAGTCTGTCTTTCTTGTGCTCTGTGTGTGTGTGGTTCTGTGATTTAAATAAATTAATGAATCACTTTTTAAATTGTTTTTCATTCATTGTCTATTATGAAAACATTCTGCAGCTGTATCACCATAAACCATGAGTTTGTGGGGGCTAAGACGTAGGAAGCATTATTGGAACTGGTATGGTAGAGTAGCCAGTTAATATGATGTGCTGACAGCTCATACGGGTACCTGCTGAAGTCCCAGCTGTTCCACTTCTAATCCAGCTCCCTGACAACATGCCTGAGAAAGCAGTAGAGGATGGCTCACCATGTGGGCCCCTGAGCCCACCCTGCAGACCCAGAAGAAGCTACTGGTTCTTGATTTCAACCTGACCCAGCCTTTGACATTGTGGCCATTTGAAGAGTAAACCAGCATATGAAAGGTAAACCTCTCTTTCTCTCTATAACCTTCTTGCTTCAATTCTCCTTTCAGATAAATTAGTTTTTAAAAAAATATAGAGTGCAAAGATTAACAATGTAAAAACGTGAGCTCTGGGGCTCGTGCTCTGGCATAGTAAGCTAAACCGCTAGCTGAGGACCAGCATCCCATACGGTTCCAGTCCATCCCAGCTATTCCTCTTCTAATCCAGCACCCTGCTTATGTCCTAGGAAATCAGCTGAGGAATGGCTCGAGACCTTGCACCACTCAATCCATGTGGGAGACCTTGAAGAAGCTCCTGGCTTTGATGGGGTCTAGATCTGGCTATTGTGGTCATATTGAGAGTAAATCAACAGATGAAAATTTTTTTCTCTCTCTTCTCTCTCTCTCCCTTTCTTTCTCTATGTAACTCTGCCCTCTACCTTTCAAATACAAATAAAATACATCTTAAAAAAAAAAAACACTTTAAGGGTTCAGCAGGGTTGCCTAGTAGCTGAAGTCCTTGCCTTGCACACTCTGGGATCCCATACGGGCGCCGGTTCTAATCCCAGCCACCTGCTTCCCATCCAGCTCCCTGTTTCTGGCCTGGGAAAGTAGTCGAGAACAGCCCAAAGGCTTGGGAGCCTGAACTCGCATGGGAGACCCAGGGGAAGCTCCTGATTCCTGGCTTCGGACCAGCACAGCTCTGGGCATTGCAGCCACTTGGGGAGTAATTCAATGGAAGGAATATCTTCCTCTCTGTCTCTCCTCCTCTCTGTGTATCTGACTTTCCACTTAAAAAAAATCTTTAAAAAGAAAAGAAAAGAAAACTTTAAGAAATACAAGCTCTTCCTTTTCAATACTGTATGTGACATTTAGTAACTTGGCCTTGAAAAATTACATAACTTCTATAAGCTTCTTTGCTTTGTCCTAAAAAAGAAAGAAAAAAATAAAGATACCACAGTTTCCACCCAATAAGATGATGTGCAAATTAAATCACACCAAGGAGTTTGTACTGTGCTCGTCACATGTATGGTCCACTAAACATTAGCTACCTTGCTATTATTTTTTCAGGACTACATTGCACTAAAGGTCACAAATGCAAACATGGCTTTTCACCTTCCTTAAAATTTCATCTATACACTGGTATTAACAGGTAAGTTATCCCAGCAGCAACTTCATACAATGTCTCTCCATAGTTGTCTATTCAAGGCCAGTCTCATTGACATTCTACCATTGACCTTGAGTTGGACTCTTCCACAGGCTACTTGCACATGGACTTGACACCTCCCTTATTTCTAGAAACACTGAGTACTCATCTCAGCATTCTGCACTTATCCTCATAGAAGAGAAGCAGTAAAACATTGCCAGCACACATGAGGAAACCCTATGCTGTGCAGTGCTGCTGTGCAATCCTCTGCATGTCAGAGACTGGGGCTGCAGTTTGAGTGCAGGCAGCAGGTGGCCTGGGAGCACTGTGCATCCGCCGCACAGAGGTAGGTGCCTGAGTCTGCCAGCTGGGAGGCTGTGATGTGAAGGGTGCTGTAGCGCTCCTTGAAGTTAACCACTGACTTTAACCTTCCATTCTCTTTCATTTCTGAAGTCAGAAAAAGTAGACTGACCAGGCCGCCCCCAGGATGCTGTCGGAACCACTGAATGCTTGTCACAGTGACAGAAAAACCGCAGCGCAGGGTAGAGTTGGCTCCCTTCAGGACATTCAGGACTGAAGGACTCTGCTCCACCTGCATCCCCCTCACCCCTGCATGGGTAGAGAAAGAAAACACAGAGCATGTCACAGGGGAATGAGAGAAACGGCTTCCAAAGAGTAACATGTCCCAAGAAGCACACATGAGAGGGGAGGACGGTGCAGAAAACCCAAGTCAGCTCTCACTTCGTTCCGTCCCACCATCAGTTGTGCAACATCCTCAAATCCCCAAGTGAGGTGGCCGGAACTCACAGCCAAGCTGGATCCACAGAAGTCCTAAAAGAGCTCCCAGTCTCTTCTCCATGGCTGCTTGCCTGCTGACTGCCAGCTGTGAGGAGTGCTAAATCTTGGGTTTAGACAAACTTCTTACAATCAACAGATTCCCCAAGAACCAATCACACTCGCACAGGAAATTCTGCTGTGAAGAGAAAAAGCAGGTGGATGTGTTCTATCTATCGACGTGTGTGTGTGTGTGTGTGTGTGTGTGTGTGTGTGTGTGTGTGTGTGTGTGTGTGTTGCAGAAGGAAGGCAGATTTAGGATTGTGGGGCAGGTAGGAGCAGGAAGAGGTACTACCTCCAACCCTCAGAGTCTTTTTTCTGAGAACGCGTTAGACGAGGAAGCTGGAGACTCGCATGGAAGAAGAGTGAGAGCACAGCAAGGAGAGAATCCGGGCCTTCCTCTGGGTCACTGCATCCATGAGTCACAGTTTCTAAGCAGGACATGTTGTTGAACAAAGAGCTGCAAAATTCATGTTATTTATATGAAATGTCTAACAAAGGACTACAGTTTCATGGTACATTATTTATTAGTTGTGTTTCTCAAAAAGTGTCTACAAACAAAAAAGATTTGAATGATTTTATTAACTGGTAAATGTGGCTATGTTTATACATGAACTTGTACCTACAATAAGACCTAGTTGGAGAAAAAGGAAATAGGATTTATGAAAGACACCTACCCTGGTCTCACCCCTCTCCCTCCTAGCACCATGCATACCCTCCACATGCTACTTCTATTCTGTGATTACAAGGAAAGGTCAGACTTTTTTTGCAATTCACACCAAGTGCTTCATCTTTCTGCTTCCTGTATTCTTTTCCTATTCATCTTCCTTTTCTCCTCTCTTCCCTTTTTGTTCCTTATTTCACCATTTCTTCTTTCCTTTTCCACAGTGTTGTTATGGACAAGAATTTCATCAGAGTGCTGAAGAAATGTCTAAAGGAGTAGCATAGAAGCTCATTTTAAGCACGTCTAGTTATCAAACCTAGGATATGGATAGAGAGATATGTGTTTTATAGATTGTCTGAATCTCAAGAGAGGAGAGAGACACAGATCCAGACTCTTAACCTCAGTGCCACTCGAGGACTGTCTGTGATCCGCATTGAGCCAGCGGTGGTCAAACGCAGATCTCAACTTCGGGGTTTTTGGAGATGATGAAGCTAAAGCGACAGAGTTCAGAAAAGAACAGCAGCAAACCGTTGAAAATCTCTCTGTGTGCTCACTGATTGATCTGATCATGCACTCTTCCGCTCCATGCCATAGCTGGAATTAACTTTCATTTTTCCTTTCATTTTTCCCCCTATTCACTTTTTAAAGTTATGACTTACAACCCAGCACCTGGGACCTGAAGTAAAGCTCTAGAGCCCAAGACTTAAAACGCCCCCTCGTGGATTTAAGTCGACACCGCAGGTCATAGCTGCACCCACCCATCCCTGCCTGTTTGGTCTCAGGTGGCAGGGCCATCTCCACCCAAAACTTGACCTGACATCATCCCCTCTGCAGTGATACGTGGAGCAGATGCAGTTCCCAGTCTGAGACAAACAGTTTTCTGATCTCATGAAGTGACTTGTTCTCACGAATTTTTGACTCTTAGAAGAGCTAGGAGACCTGTCTGCACAGGAGCTAAGCAGTTGAGTATCCACTGCCACACATGTCCTCACAGAGCATGGACTCTCCTAAGAATCCTCCAGTAGCACCTGGCCACCAAAGCCCCACAGTTAAGGCTTTCTCGGGTGGAGGGGGGCGTCCCTGTTCCTAAATCCAGCCTCTTGGGCTGGCATCCTAGCATGGTAAGCTAATCTTCCACCTGTAAGCGCAGGCATCCCACATAGGCACCACTTCGTGTCCTGGCTGCTCCACTTCCAATTCACTCCCTGCTTATAGCCTGGAAATGAAGCAGAGGACGCTCCTGGACCTTAGGCCCCTGATTCCATGTGGGAGATCCAGAAGTGGCACCTAGCTTCGGATCAGCTCAGCTTTAGCTGTTACGGCCACATAAGGAGCTGATGGAAGATCTCCCTCTATCTCTCCTTTCTCTCTATTTCTGCTTTTCAAATAAAACATTAATTTTAAAAAATCCGGCTGTAACATCTTGTATACCTGGGAGCAGGTTCTTTCTACCCTGTGCAGTTGGAGAAGCCAGAGTCCCTGAGTGGGGATGGCATGGAGCACAGAGACCCTGAAAAAAGAGAAGAGGGGTGACTGGGTCCAGACCTGGATTCCCACTTGCCTGCCGCATGGCTGCTGTGTCGAGGAGATCTCCCCAGCCATAGAAGAAGCACAAGGCGCCCGGTCCCAGTCCAGCTGCAATCCTGAGCTCCTGGGGACCGGGCGGTTGGAATCGGGGCTCTCTCACTCAGGATTGTACCATTTCAGAAATCACTCAGGAAGGATTCAGAATGAAGGGGGCTGAGTAACTCCCTCTCTCCTGGAACCATCTGTAGCCATCCATAGTCATACCTAGTCATACCATCCACAGAGGCACAGTTTTTGTGGTTCTTATGATTTTAGAGATAAGATACGATTTGCGGATGTTTGGGCATTTCTTCCTACCTTAGTATGCAAGACGGTGACCCTCACGGTCCCTACAGTTCATCACAGGCATGAATAGAGGGAGAAACTAAGAGACTATTCAGAACAAGAGGATTGGACAAGCACAAAGGTCTCAGTCACTGTAACACACTCCACTGAAAGCACCAAAATCATTTCAAGGGCCTGGAAATAAGGATTAACCCAGGCTTAGTTTGGGGAGTGAAACTGGACAGAACCAGAATGGAGCATCATGACAGCTAAAATACAAAGCACACCGATGCTGCCAACACAAGAAAAGGAAATCTGGAGCAGGCCTCGCAATTAAAGTTTCCCCTGTCCGTCATCGGAGTGCCTGAGCTAATCACTGGATCCAGCTCCTGAGGCCAGCTTGTCAGCAACCAGGCAACTACGATGGCTCAAGCAGGTGCACTCCCACTTCCCTCCAGGGAGTCCTGAATGATGGCTCAGTGTCAACAAGGCCAATTGGGAATCAAAAGCTCTACCCAGCTCCTTCTCTACATTACCTCTGTTCTCTCTCCTACTTAATCCACAATAGGGCAAGAGGGGTGGGGAGGAAGAAAGAAGTGAAAACCAGCTAGGAGAGATAGAAATGGTAAGGAAATGTTCAAACACGCATGGGATGATAAATGACACACTGACATTTGGGGCTTATTTTGTCAAAACTCAGATGTATATTGGCTACATTACCCATTGATGTGTATGTGAAGAATGCATAGCAAGTATGTTTTGTGCACGTACATCTATCTAATCACAGAGACAGAGGAACTCCCATGTGCTGCAAGAGCAAAACCCCAGAGATCATCCTCTTTTGAATAACTGGGAAGTCAGAAACAATGACGAACAAAAACAGTGCATTCCATGTCCTTCTATACTTTCTGAATTTTAGGACACATGCATATTTACTTAAAAATAAATCCAATCCAGATGGTATCAGCATTGTGATGAGACAGCTAAAGCTACAACCTGAGCACCAACATCCCATACTGGCACCAGTGCTGCTCCACTTCCAATCCGGCTTCCTGCTATTAACCTGGGAAAAGCAGCAAGTGATGGCCCAAGTGCTTGGTCCCCATCGGGACTCCTAGAAGACATTCTTGTCTCCTGGCTTCCACCTAGTCCAAACCTGGTCAGTGGCCATCTGGGGAGTGAACCAACAGAAGATCTCTGACTCTCCCTCTCTCTGTATAACTCTTTCAAATAACTAAATATTTATATATCATCTGAGCAATATTTTTAAGATAGCAATAGGATTCAGAAATTTTCTAGTATAATCTAAAGATGAAAAGATAAAATGAAAGTAATAGAAGGCATTGCTTTTAGGTTTCTTCCAGGCTGTGAGCCCTGGCCCACCACAGGAAGGATACTGCACAGGTGCAAGCCACTGTGCATCACTGTGTGCCACCCACAGTGCAGTAGTACACAGCAGTGTCCTTCAGGGAAAGCTGGGGCAGGCCCAGGGTGCTAGACTTTCTGTCGGCAGCAATGAACAGAGACGTCGCTTCATGTTCCACATCTACTTTATATCCTTGAATAAGAAACTGTGGTCCCTGGTTGGGAAATTGTTGATACCAGAAGATATATTCATTTGTGGCAATGTCAGGGTGGCTACAGGAAATGTTCACATTTTGTCCTTCAAATGCCTCCATGGAGGTCGTCTGGGTGGTCTTCGCAAGGCTCACAGTGCCTGTGGGAGTAAACACAATGCTAGTGCCAATCCTAAAATCAGGACAAACTGAAACCCCAGACTGTCTGCCACAAACAACATCCCTATGCTTCCTCCCATCCATATACTTTAACAATTCCTTCTTATATGTGCTTCAGGACATATATGCTTTGAGTTTGTTTATTCTAAGGCAGACCCAACACACACGCACACACACACGTGGAAAATCTGTTTTGTCTCTCCTGGGGAAAGAACCCATGAGGCTGTGATGCAGAACATCTTACATAGCCCAAGTCACAGCTCACACAGAGGCTTAGAAGCTGCCTGAGAAAATAAAAACACCCAAGCTCTCTCTCTCTGAACCTTCTAGATAAAAAAAAAAAAAAAAGCAACTGCTAGTAGGCAAGGATGCAGGTCCCCTGTCGAGCATCCTCAAGCCGTCATCCTCGGAGTCTGAAGGTAACTCACCCAAGACCAGAAGCACAGTCACTCTTGTCAGTTCTCTCATAGTCTAGATGTAAATTTGAGCCCAGGCTCCAGGTTTGCTTTCTGAATCCACTTCTAGTCTGGGACTGAAGTCAGTGAGGAAGCAGCAGCAATCACCACAGCACCCTAGCACCTGCCACTCTGGGGCTGTCCCTAGAACAGCCAATAGCGAGGTGCAGCTCTTCACAGGAGTCCTGCTGCTCTAAGTTGAGCTGCACCACCAGGAAGCAGAACAAAAGCTGGCAGAACACAGCCACTTGAGAATCGCTTTGAGTCTTCACTGAGCTCTAACCCTCTCGAGATTTGACTGGAATAAGGCAGATGTGGGAGAGGTTCCTGTTCTGCCCACTTCACACAGCCCCAGTCACTTGTCCAGTCAGTGTGACACTCATGGATGCATGAACACGTATGGTGATAAACCCAGAACTGCATGCCTTGAAATGTTCCATGAATCTTAAAATTGCCACAATAAGCCAGAGTCCTGCTTTCAGGTCAAAAGAGAGCAGGGAAGGTTTTCTGAACTAGACCTTCCAATGTCCCAGCACCTGCTGTCCTTTAGGACTCCACTGAGTCTGCGTCTATCATCATCAGCATCTCCCCATGTTACAGCTGTTAAATGGGGAAGTGACCCTCATTAGTGCCCACTGACACATTTGCTGTAGAATCATTCACCTAATCAGGAAAGAATTGAAGTGAGAAGAAAGCGTACAGTTCAGCATCACAGAAACCCAAGTCCAGACCTCAGCTCTGCCACTTCACGATTTTGGGCACCCCTCAGTGCCTCAGTTTCCTCATCTGGGAACTGGCAACTAAAGTTGTCATTTCAGAGGCAGCCTACGATATTTAATTGGCTGACAAATATTGCTCCTTCCCTTTCCTGCATTCTTGTCTGAATCACATGTAGAGTACTGTGGGCTCTACAAAGCAGTTGCATAGGATTGTTGATGTGATTTTGGAAAGCACATGCAATTTTTAAAAACACAGAGTGGGAACTCTGTAATAGTAGCACAAAACTTTAAAAAAAAAAGCCCCAATAAATAAATAAATAACACAGCTACGCATGAAAAACAGCCATTTCCCAAAAACACCAAGATGTTGACTGGGTCAGACAAATGCTGTCATCAAAACATGTAAAGTGCTCGCCTTAATATGGGAACAGCAAGGTGATGCTTGAGTTCCTTATTTATGCAATACCAGAATGGAAAAAAAAAACTGTAAATGTTTGAAAAGAGCCTCTTACACATCTAAGATTGTGAAAAGTTTTCTGAGGAGTATTTTCATTTTCCTGTGCAAAAATCAATGAATGCTAATAGAGTCTAGCAACTAATTGGGCAAGACTACGCTGTAACACCAAATAGCATAAGCTGGAACCAGGGGCAGGTTGATTCAAACTAGTAGCTGCTGAGGTGAGATGAGCCATGCCATTGTGGGAGCAGTGGGTGCAGGGTCCATGAGCCTGAGGAATGGAGGGGCCCTTTGACCTGCCAGTGAGGTGGGATTGGATCCATGAGCACCAAGGATGGGGGTCTGGCAGGCCTTCATCTGACCCAGTTCCTGGGACCCAACTACATGGTGAGTGTTGGGTCTATGAGCCCCAGGGGCAGGGAGTTCAGCGGGTCATATGACCCAGGACTTTCAGCCCATTTGTGAAGTTGGTGTGGGGTGCATGAACCCCTGGGGGTGGGTGATCCAGAGGGGTCTTGGTCTCCTGGCCCAGGTCACCAGGCCCACGTGTGCAATTGGTGCTGGATCTGTGAGACCCAGAGGGATTCCAGCAGGTCCTGGGTCACATGGCCCAGGGCCTGCCTGTGAGATGGGTGCTAAGTCCAAGAACCCCATGGAGAGAGGGCCCGGTCTGGCTTGGGTCACCTGGCTCAGGTTCCTGGGCCCACCTGCAAGGAGGTCCATGTCCATGAGCCCCAGGGTTGGAGGTCTTGCTTGGCCCAGGTCACCTGGCCAAGGTCCATGAGGTCCTCCTAAATGTAGACGATGGAGTGCTGGATGGCAGACCATGGTGCCCATAGAGGACACAGTAGCCCATTGGGGCATACAGAGGACATCTGGTACCATAGCAGAGAATGGAGAACAGAACATATGGACAATCACAATGACGCAAATATCTGGGCAATTGGAGATTCTAAGGTCCACTGTGTCAGCCAATGGACATTGGAAGGGATTCCTCATCCATAGATGGGTAGGATCAATAGCATTTCATAACTGTCACATCCACCTGGGCTGAATCCTCAGAGCATGCACCACATTGTGACCCTGGGTTGATAATGGGTGGCCTTTCCCCATCCTCTGGGATGGTTGGGAGGTTGGTTATGACCTGTCCCCTTATCTCCCCCTCCTCCCAGAAATGGGAAGAAGAAATATAAAGTTTGGAAACAGTGATCACACCCACTTCTCCCTAACCCTAGATTCTTCCCACCCTGATCAACTATGTAAACATTACCTAAAACAGTTTTTTTTAAAAAGTAAATAAATAAAAATATATTATACACACACACACATATATATAAAGTATGTAAATAAAATCTAAAGAAAGAAAAGAAAAAAGGAAGAAAGCGGATTGAGGAAGGAATCAAAATATGATTATCTTCTTAGAATTGTACTTATGTGCCTGTACTCACAAGCACAGTAGCTGAGTGGCTAAACTCATCTTGCACAAGCCAGGATCCCATATGGGCGCAGGTTCTAATCTTGAAAACCCCACTTCCCATACATCTCCCTGCTTGTGGCCTGGAAAAGCAGTGGAGGATGGTCTAAAGCCTTGGGACCCCGCATCCACGTGGGAGATCCGGAGGAGGCTCCAGGCTCCTGGCTTCGGATCAACTCAGCTCCGGGCATTGTGGCTGCTTGGAGAGTGAATCAACAGATGCAAGATCTTTCTCTCTGTCTCTCCTCCTCTCTGTATATCTGACTTTCCAATAAAAATAAAATAAATCTTTTTTTTTTAAAAAGAATTGTACCTATGAACTATACTAAATCTGTTCTCTTGGTATTAATAAAAATTTTTAAAGTATCTTGAAAAAAAATCTAGCTAAAACACTGTAATTTTTTTGTTGGAAACAAGTGAATTCCATATCCTTTTTTTAGGTTTAGTTTATTTACTTTCATTTGCTGGTTTACTCTCCACATGACCACAACAACCAGGATTGGGCCAGGCTAAACTCAGCAATCCAGTGATGATTGACACGGAGAGCAGGAGTCCAAGTACTGGACAGGTAGCAGGGGCTCAAGTACTTGGACAGAATTCTGCTGCCTTCCAAGGTGCATTGTCAGGGAGCTGATCTTGAAACACAGCAGCTGGGACTTGGACCAGTACTCCAATATGGGATGTCAGCATTTCATACAGCAGCTTAGCTCACTGCATCACAACACCAGCCCTGAGCTACAGAACTTAGAGTGCACTAAATCACCAGGTAGCTCCCTCCCATCATCACAAGTGTTCCCTCCCCTACTCTCCTTCAGGCTTCCCTTGTTTGGGTCACACGGCCTTGTCCCTAACACATTAATGTGCCCCTGCTCCCCAGGATCATCACCATCTCCATGCTATTGAAATAAGATAATTAAAATGGGAAAAGTTGGGTAGGCAGAGAGGGCAACAAAGGACTCACTGGCAATGAGGAGAGTTTTCCTAACCTAACTGAAAAACAGGAGTTTGCTGAGTAGTAAGTCTAATGCCATAAAGAATGCAGAGGTGCCCGGCGCAATAGCATAGCGGTTAGAGTCCTCATCTTGAACACCCCAGGATCCCATATGGATGCCGGTTCTAATCCTGGCAGCTCCACATCCCATCCAGCTCCCTGCTTGTGGCCTGGGAAAGCAGTCGAGGATGGCCCAAAGCTTTGGGACCCTGCACCTGTGTGGGATACCAGGAAGAAGTTCCCGGATCCTGCTCCTGGCTTCAGATTGGCTCGGCTCCAGCCATTGCAACTGCTTGGGGAGTGAACCATCGGATGGAAGATCTTCCTCTCTGTTTCTCCTCCTCTCTGTATATCTGCCTTTCCAATTAAAAAAAAAATAAATCTTAAAAAAAAAAAAGAAATGCAGAGTGCTTCACTAATTAATCAGCAAAAATAAAACCCTGGTGCCAATACCAATACAAGGGGCTGGTGACCAACTTATGGTGACTAGTTATTTGTGACCAGTTCCAGGTACATGGTGAAAAGAAACAGCTCCCTAGACAGGTCCGAAGAAAAAGTTCTTTCTTCCTTCTGTAGAAAATCGTTTGATGTACAAAAAATGTAATGGATGCCTTTCCCTTCCTGTGCTTTCAATAAAACCCTTTTGTTAAACTTACTTTCTTGTTTGTTCATTGGCCTCATATATCATCATCAATAGCACAAGTTCCTGGGGTTCATATCTCAGCTGGAACACTATGCAATAACTTCTTCACTTAAACTGCCAGACCACCACACCTGTGATCAGCATTGGACCCCTCCACCAATATGGCAGACCAGGATAATGAAGTATTCACAGGCATTTCTGCCTTGTTCATACTATCAGAAATCTGCTGGCCAGTCTCAGAAATATTTAAAAATGAAATGCATCCACAAGAGGATAAAGAATATGCTCCAAGTCATTTTTAAACGGCCCAGAACACTAAAACACAACTCAAAATTTGAGCCTACCACACCTCTGCACTCCAGAGTCCTTGAAATGACGTTACTCGGTGAGGACTGCAAGGATAATCCCTACCACTGTCCACTCTCCTCTCCTATCTTCTTCCCCACCACCCTCATCACTCCTGTCCACTCCCACCACCCTCTCCCCTCCTGCTGATCAAATCCCAGCATTCCTGCTCCTCCTGTTAGATTTGAAATTGACTGAAACTTTGGTCTGATCTACTCTACACTGTGGGACAAAATTAATCTGCCTTTAAAATTACCAAATAGCACATACATGGGAATCAGTGAGGCTTGCTGTCTGCAAGTAGGATGTGGTTCCAACAAGTGTACAATAGCAGCCTAGTACAGCCCTTTGACCAGCCTCCCCTAATGGCAATGCCTTTTTGCTTTTGTTCCACAAAACTATTCTAAAGCAACATGTGCAAATTCTTCAAAGATCCTTTAACAGTTTACTCCTGAATGGGACTGTACTTTGATTCTCTGCCTGCTGGACATGCTCTGTGTTCACAGCTTGGTTCATGGGCTTGGTTCATAATGCTTTTACATAAACTAATCACCTCATAACCACCGCAGCTTTAATAAAGCCCACTGGGAAACTCCGCTCTCTTTGTTAAGCACTCTTCTTACTAAAGAGAATCAGTTAACGTCCAGAGAGACATCAATGAAAATAACACTCTTAATGAATCACTGGAGGCATCCTCTGTCTTACTTATGATGCTGGCATGGACCAGAGAAACACAGGAGATTAATTAAAAAGTTGTAATTTCCCCTGGATCATTTCAAGAGGCAGTCCCTATTGAACCGTAACTTGTCAAAAGTAACTACATTCAATGCTCCCTCCTTTCCAGAACTTTCTGTGAATTTTGTCACAAACACCTAACCTCCTGAGTATCCTCTGACCCAGTAGAGTAGGAGCAAATTAGTACCCTGTCACCTTCTTCCCTTGGGCACAGAGCCCTTCATCATGAAGAGAAAGCATGCTTGAGAAGGGGAGATTTTAATGTAATAATACAGTCATTTCATTGCTTTGCAATCCATATTCCAGTCATCTTAATTCTAACATACTCTTTATACTACTTCTACAAAATCTTCCTAAAAGAAAAACTGTGTCACAACACATTTAATAAATATAAACTGCAGGGCCAACATTGGGAAGTAACAAGCTAAGCCTTCTCCTACAGCACCATCATCCTAAATGGGCACTGGTTCAAGTCCCGGCTGCTCTACTTCTAATCCAGCTCCTTGCAATATGCCTGGAACACAGCAGATGATGACCCAAGTGCTTGGGCCCTGCCACCTGTGTGGCAGACCCAAAGGAGGCTCCAAGCTCCTGGCTCAGCTTAGTAGCCATAGCCTTTTGGGGAGTGAACCTGCAGATGGAAGATTCTCTCTTTCTCTGTTATTTTACCTTTCAAGTAAATAAAAATACACTTACTTTAAAAAAGCAAATAAATGTAAACTGTGTGATTATAACCTGTCATTGTTCTGCATAATTCCCTATGCAGTAGTAGGCAAGGTAGGGGGTCTAATTAGATTATTGCCCTAGTTTTCTACTCAATGACTCCACAACAATTTGTCTAACTCATTGACCTATACTCTCATGTTGATCATAGCTTGGATAACTATACACAGCAGCATTTATTTCTGTGCTACTGTCATCATTATTCCAGATATCTTTCACTTAACAGTGCATACCCTACCTTGCTTCGATAACCATGTCAACGTACAAAACAAGTTGGATTTTTACTGAATTGAAACATAATGAAAGACATAGATCTTATCCATCTTTTCCAGCAGGGATTATATTTCAGGAGGACGTTGAAAGGAAGGTTCCACAGAAATGTCCTAAGCCAGTGAAGCCTCAGATGGAATACAATTGCACCTGAAGTTGCAGAGTGGTCTGACTGTCTCTTCTCATTGGTTAACTAAGGTAAATAGCCATGGAGTTGCTTGCCACGCACAGTCTACTCCACATCCAGCATTGTTACAAAGCTGATGTATTTGTCATTTCCCCATTCAGTTCTGTCTCTGTCACATGGCAATGCCAACTATATTATAGCGACTCACAGCTACTCCTGACTGTGTACCCAGAGAGCAGCCAATCATTGGCCCCAATGCGGAGTATATGCCCTTTGGACCCCATCCGGACTATAATGTAGCCGTCCTCTCCTGGCACTATCCTTTATCCCAATTCAATCTCAAATGCACTAAGTAGATCATCTTTGCATAATTTAGCATTTAAACTATTAAATTTTCAGTTTAAAAAGATATTTTCCACTTTTTTCAATTGATTTTAGAGCAAGAGAGATAATAGACAGAGAAGTCTGTATTCTGCAGTCTCCATTCTGAACTTTTCAAAGCTAACATTCATTGAATGCATAGTACATGGTATGACTATGCTAAGGTTTTGTATGCATTATATGTTCACCTTCAATTCCATGGTGCAATTATGCAGACATTATTAGTACACATGGTAAGCAGTTTAAGAAACTAATACTGAAACAATTGAAGTAATTTGATCAAGATTGCACTGAGAGTCCAGCTGCTCCACTTCTATTCAGCTCCCTGCTGATGACCTAAGAAAGTAGTACAAAACAGACTGAATCTTTGAGCCCTACATCAATGTGGAAGATACAGAAAGAAGCTCCTGACACCCAGCTTCAGATCAGCTCAACTCCAGCCACTGCAGCCATTTGGGAGTAAACCAATGGATGGAAGATTCTCTCTCTCTCTCTCTCTCTCTCTCTCTCTCTCTCTCTCTCTCTCTCTCTCTCTTGCTCTAGCTCTCTCTCTGTCTCTGTCTTTCCTTCTCTCTCTGTAAAAATCTGCCTTTTACATCAGAGCAACAGCCAGGAGCCCTGAGCGGTCCACAGAAACAGAAGAACAATAAACTCCCTTCAGGACTAGGGAGAGGAGCTTTCTCTGGTCCTTACTTAATTCCAACTTTGGATCCCCATCCTCTCTCGCAATGACCATCAGGGTCGTTCCAGAGCCCTCCCAAAACAAACAAACAAACAAAATTAGAATAGATACACAGAGATCAACAAGGAAAACTTAGAACCAGACAGGAAACAGTCAGCGTGGATTCACATATACTTTACTAGGTAGGACACAGAGAATAGCTACCCCTCACTAGGGTATTGAAGATTTCTCCTCACACCCCTCCTAAAACAGTTCTACACCTCAACTGTTGACATATGCCTTGCTAGAGTTATAAGCCAGTTTAGACTCTCCTAAAATCTACCAAGTTCAGTAGAATTATGCTTCAATGCTATAAACTGCTAAATACTAAAATGAGGATAGACAAAGACAGCTGAACAGTACCCTATAGCCATTTTAAGGTGTATAGAAGCTGGTTGTATATAAACTAGAATCGAAATGTCAATGAAATAGTCACAGGATGTGGTTAAGAATTTGCATTTTTTAACATATTGGTTACTCAATACATGTCAATTAATTCCATAATGTTGTAACATGTTGTTGATGTTATGTTGGGGCTTTTAACTGATCGGGATGATATTCTGCCAGAATATTCTGCCAAGAAACTGCTGAATTTATCTGGACAATTAGATGCTAGATTCTTTGCTTGGAATATGCTTGCAATGAAAGAACTTTGACTAAATTTGAACTGTAATGCTGCAACAAGGTGGAGGAATCTACCATGGGGGGAGGGTATGGGGGAGGGGTTGGGGGAATCCCAGAGCCTATGAAACTGTCACATAATGCAATGTAATTAATAAAAAATCTGCCTTTTAAATAAAAATAAATTCTGAAAAAATAAAGAAAGAAAATATTCCCTTTCCTGAAATTGCTTTACACATTGCTTCGTTTTCATATCACTCTTCGTCATCCTGGCTTCCCTGTACCACAGTTTTAAAATCTATGGAGGTGAGGACCAGAGAAAGCTCGCCTCCCTAGCCCTGAAGGAAGTTTATTATTCTTCTGTTTCTGCAGACCACTCAGGGCTCCTGGTTGTCATTCCAATGATGCTTGCTTCTGCATGGCAGAGTTTGGACTTCTTCCATCCCCTGTGGAAGCTCCAGATGGGGGTGGGTGACCTCAGAGTTCTCGGCCTCCGAAGGCATTCCTATTCCCCATGGTCTCCTTGGCAATTGGGATGTAGTCCTTGGTGTCCTTGGTGAGGATCTGGGAGTCTTCAGGGTTGGGATATGAGCCTCCTCCTGTCCACCTGCTCCACTCTGAGGTCTCCCCCCGCCCCTCCATATGCGCAACCTTCTGTTAAGAGGCTGTGGCTCCTGATTCCCCCCTTATGCCTGTGTAGCTTTACTATTGTCTAGCGCCGACAGAATCTGTGGTCTGACAGTGGAGTCTATGTAGATCTAGGCCTCCTTGGTTGTTAAAGCCTGAGCAGTGAACAGCATGCCCAGATGCACATGGGGACATGACAGATCATTAAGGCCTGCAGCAGACATCTTGCACCGTGGAGGACAAAACAAATTGGACAATTCTTCTGGCCAAGATTTGACAGCAAGTTTCTGAGCAAGTTGAGACTCTAAGGTGGACTATGTCAGCCAATAGGCCTTAAAAAGATTTCCTCACCCTTAGAGCAACAAAATCAATAGCATCTCAGAACTATCAAAACCACTTTAACAGTACCCTTAGAACATGCTCCACATTGGGGACCCTAGGATGACACCAAGTAGCCATCCCATATGCCTGGGTAGTGATGCAGTTAAGCTGTTCAGAACTGCCCTCCCTCCCTTCTCTTCTTCATTCCCTCAAACACAAGAAGAAAAAAAAACTGAAAGCAATTGTCTCATCCACTTTTCCCTATTCCTTGACCCTTACCACCCTAAACAGTGATCAACAGTCCTTCTCAACTATGTAAACATCATCAAAAATAAAAATAAATTTATTACATAAAATTAGAAATACAGAAGAGATTGATATTGAACTAATTGTTTTCTCATTTTCTGGTTAAAACTTTTTTTAAATTTGAGTTCTTTTCCTGACCTCTAATATTCTTTTTTTTTTTTTTTACAAACTAGAGAAATTTGTTTTGTGCATAAATTCCATTCCTATGATATATATTCAAAAAGTTCATAGGGTCCAATCTTGTGGCACATCAGTTAAACCCACTGCTTGCAATGGGATCATGGAGTGTTGATTGCATTCTCAGCCACTGTGCTTCTGAACTAGCTACCTGCCAATGCTCCTGGGAGGAAAGTGGAAGGAATAACCTCTAATATTCTTAACGTCTCTCTTGCTCTCTTGGAGTTTTCAAAGAAAACCAAAGAAATATTCCTCTGTAAGAAAGCCCAACACACTGGAATCTAATCTGTCCAGACCTGTGATGCATAAATAATTCAAATTGACAGGCATTCTTACGGTATCACTTAATCTTCCTTGGGATTCTTAGTTATATGTTTCCTAACATGCAGAGCTACCTTTCCCATATTTGCCTTTATGCATATGAAATTAAAAGAAACTGATCTTTTAATGTCATTTTTAAATGGGCTTCTTAAAATATTTATTTACTCTTATTTATTTGAAAGATAATGCCAGAATGAGGGGAGGGAAGAATGGAAGGAGTGTGAGACCATCTATTCACTGGTTCACTCATCAAATGCCCCCAATATGGATCAAACCAAAGCCATTTATTTGAAGCTTCCCACACTGGTAGCAGGGAGTCAAGTACTTAAGCCATCATTTACCTCCTTGTGCATTATCAAGAAGCTGGATTGAAAGCACAGGCAGAACTTGGTCCTAGGCACTTCAATATAGGAGGTGGGTGTCCTGAGCAGAGACTGAATCTGCTATGCCATAGTACCTGAACATGTTTCTTACTTTAGATTTATCTTATGAGCAAAGTAACTATGTTCTAACCTTGAATTTCATCACAAGACTTGATGAAGTATATCAAACCAAGTTTCAAATACTCTTTTTTTGTTGGTGGTGGTGGTATTGTTAAAATGTATGCCATTAGATAGAAATTTGAAGTCTCAAAAAAATTATAGCATGCCCCCTTTTATTTTCAAAGATATTAATCCCATCTATCACTACCATTTTTTCCTCTATGTTAGCAATATAGTAATTCAAATTTGGGATTAGATTTGAGCTCTGAGCCTATATTCGTTAGTATATCATTTTTGCTTCTCTGAGAAGAAAGGTGACCCTTAAATGCTTAAAATTTTCTTCCAATCTGGCTTAAATTTTAGCTCATAAACCATGTTTTCATAAATGTATTTATCCCTCAACAGGAACAGATTCTCTTCTTTATCTGTTATGCATTCTCTACAATAGAAAAAAAAATCTAAAGATTTATTTATCTTAATGGGAAGGCAGTTAAAATGTATGGAGAGAAGAGACAGAAAGAGAGAGCTTCCATCTACTGGTTCACTCCCCAAATGGTTGCAACAACCAAAGCTGAGCCAATCAGAATCCAGGAGCCAGGAGCTTCTTCTGGGTCTCAAGGCTTTGGAACATCCTCCACGGCCCTATCATGCCACAAGCAGGAAGATGGCTAGTAAGTGGAGCAGCCAGGACATGAACCAGGGTCCACATGTGAACCTTGCACTTGCAAGAGGAGGATTTAGCACCTCCCTGGTGGTCTAGTGGTACTTTCTCACAAGAGGAGGATTTAGCCATTGAATCATTGAACCAGGCCTGGAAGAGAATTTTAAGTATTTAAGGGTCATCTCTCTTCTCAGGGAAGCAAAATAGTACACTAGAGTACAGGCTCAGAACTCAAATCTAATCCCAGATCTGAGACAGATTGACTGTATTCATGTAGCTTAGCATACCTCAGCTTCAGGTAAGTCGCAATTACAGTAGCTGCCTGTGAGTAGATAAGAGAATTAAATGATGCACAGAAGGGGCTCTGGCACATGGAATACATTCAACAAATATCAGGTCCTTCACTGACTCTCCTGCCTTACCAGGAAACTTCCAGACAGTTTTGTTCGTCTCTGTCTCCTGAGCTTATAACAAAACTACAAATGTCCCCACCTGTGTTTTAAAGCATAGACAGGCTTTTCATCTCAGAATATCCACTTGTACTTTACATTTGGGGTCTTTTTTACCTTCATGCAATGCTTTGGTTCAAAGAGCCTTAATAATCCATTCTAGCCATCCAAATAGTGATTGGATTCTTAAGGAAGTATTTCAAGAAATGGTAGTTCAGGTTTTGGCTAAAAATCCACTGTTCTTCCTCATTCCCAAACAAGAAGTGATTCTTGAGTAATAAAATCAATTACATTATAATCTAAGCTTCAGGAGCCAGTGCAGTGGTATAGGAGGCCAATCCAAGATGGCTCAAGCTCTTGGGCCTCAACACTCACATGGAAAACCAAGAAGCTCCTGGCTTGGACAAGCTCAACTCCATTCTCTCTCTCTCTCTCTCTCTCTCTCTCTCTCTCTCTCTCTCTCTCTCTCTCTTTCTCTCTCCCCCTCCCAACCCCGTCTCTCTCTCTCTTTCTCATCTTTCAAATAAAATAAATCTTTAAAAATCTTAGCTTTAATCTCTACTGAATTTGAACTGTAGTAATGCAACAAGAATCCACCATGGGGGGTGGGGCGGGTTTTGGGGAGGGAAGGGGGGAATCCCAGAGCCTATAAAACTGTGTCACATAATGCAATGTAATCAATAAACAATAAATTTTTAAAAATCTAAGCTTTAAGTCCCATTTTCTTCTATCACAGGAGACATCTGAAGCCACTGAATCCCTGTTTCACATGAAAACCCTCTCACAGGAGATAGATCACTAGTCCTTCTCCACCTTAACTGTCATTTACAAGCAAAAGTAGCAGATTCTCATTGAGCACAATAGCTCGTACAAAACCTGTCAGTTTTCTAGATTTACAAGCTCTTTTTCCTTTCTGATTTGTGAGAAGTCTTGACAAGCCTTGGAGATACCAATACAAATACAAGCAAATCATCAAGGCTTATTGCCTTTTCTCTAGGACATGTGCCAAGAGACTACAAAGCTAAGTAAATCAGTTGCAGGATTCACACTAACCTTAATGGTGCCTCAGGCTGTACAAAAATCGTTCAGTTTCTCAGCAGGCAAGATTGCTTCTTTCCCTTCACACATCACTACTCATGACTTAGGTCATCTGCCTCCAGCTACATTCCTTCCCTTTCCCAAAGAAGAAGCCTGTGCCTGCTCACCTAAACTAGGGAACTATGCACATCTGCACAGACCAAGAGCCTCCATTGGGTATTCCTGATTCGAAATTATTTATTAATAGTTGTATCCTGTTTGAAAATCTGATCAGTTGGGAAGCCAGCATTGTAGCATATCAGATTAAGCCACTACTTATAATGCCAGCATCCCATAAAACACCAGTTCAAGTCCCAGCTGCTGCATTTCCTATCCAGCTCTCAGCTAATAGGCCTTGGAAAGTAGCAAAGAATGGCCAAAGTTTTGGGGCCCCTAAATCCACCTTGAAGACCCAGAAGAAGCTATGGGTTCTTGCCTTTGGCCTGTACAGCTTCAGCCATTTAGGGAGTGAACCAGCAGATGGAAAAGTCAACTTTTTATCTCACTCACTCGCATTCATTCTCTCTCTCCACCTCCCTCTTCCTCTCATTTCCTCTACCCCTTCTCTGCAGTTCTGCTTATCAAATAAATAAAAAATTAAATCTTAAAAAAGCTGATCATTGGAACTATGAACTTAGCCTGGTAGTTGGGATGCTCACATCTCACATCAGCACTTGGCTTTGACCTGTGGCCATGACTCCTGATTCCAGCTTCCTGCAAACCCAAAGAGGAAGCAGTGATGGCTCAAGTAATTGGATTCCTGTCACTGACATGGAGACCTGGATTATATTCCTAGTTATTGACATCAGGCCTGGTCCAGTCAAGCCAGCGAGGGCATTTAGGAAGTAACCCAGCACTTTGGTGTGCTCTGTTTCTTTTTCTTCTAATAAACAAATAACTTATTTTATTTTTTTTTAAAAAAGGATATTGTGATGCAGGTTTTTCTACCTAATCCTTGAACTTACCCTGAAAGTTTGAGCTTCTCCCAGAAGTTTTTAAATCAGCTTTGACAATTAAATTAATTGCCCTCTTCTTCCTGGTGGAATGGTTGAAAAATATTCACATTCATTACAGGTTGATATTGAGTCAGTCTTTGATTTTAAAATGCCTTACAAATAACTCCATAAATCTTTACCTTTAACTCAAAATTTTCCTATACATGAATATGAGAAAAGTGAACAAATGAAACTAAAATTCAAAATAAAATTAGCTACTTTAGCAACTAAAACAGCTGACATAACAACTGACACAGAGACCAATGAAGCAGAATAGAGAACCCAGAAGTTAATATACATACTTGCAACAAACTGATTTTTTTTTTACAAATGTGCCAAGAACATAAATAGAAGGGATCTTCTTTTCCATGATAGCTTTGGCAAAACTGGACATGCATATATAGAAGAATAATGAAAACAGGTCTCCACTTCTCTCTATGTGCAAAAATCAACTCAAGATTGATCCAAGATCCTCAATATAAGCCCATGAACTAGGAAACAGCTATAAAAAAAACATAGGGAAAACAAGTCAGCACATTGGTATAGGCGCAGACTTTCTGGATAAGATCCCAAAAGTATGTGCAAGAAAAACAAAGTCAGAAAAAATATGGGATTATGCAGCTAAGAAGATTCTGCATTAAAAAAAATAACAAATAGAAATCAAGACAGTGAAGAAACAATCTGCAGGAAAGAAACTGTGCAGCAAGAACCAGGGTAAAGCAGGATAATGGCATATAATTAGAAGCAGAAAAGCTCAGAGACAAAGCTAAAGATTAAGATTAAAGCCAGCAAGGAACAACAAGGTGGGGACAACAAGGGACAACAAGGTGGGGATTGCAGTCATTTGGGAAGTGAATCAGTGGATGAAAGATCTTTCTCTCCATCTGTGTGTGTGTGTGTGTGTGTGTGTGTGTGTGTGTGTGTGTGTAAATCTGCCTTTCAATAAAAATAAATGAATCTTTCTAAAAAAAATCTTAAAAACTCTTTTTAAAAATTTCAACAATATGGTAACACAGGCAAATGCCACAGTGCCTGACTTTCTCTGCTGTCAGTGAGGAGAACCAACAAAGAGAAAAGCAGCCCCTGACAGCTAGAAAGTGATCTATCATGGTTACAGACATTGGTGGGCCTAGAATCTAGTCCATCCCTCACAGGTAGGCCCTGATAATCTCCTCTCTTCAATCTCTCAGACAAGTCATATCTGAAAAGGCCACTCCGTGCCATAATGGAGCAAGACAAGTACAAGACCTCCCATAGACCTGTCTGGCCACAGTACAAGATTATGTCCAAACCACAAAAATAATCACATACACCCATATCCTAGCTGCATGTGTCATTAATTTTGTCAGTTAAATATTTTTCTATTCTCTCTATCATTAAAATACTCAATTGTTGAATTATCCCCCACTTACTGATGCATTCTTCCCAAAAAAAAAAAAATTCTGTTTCCCTTAACCCTCTCATGATAACCCATTATAAGCACAAATTCTCTAACATGTCCTGTCTAAAATCCTCCCATTGCATGAGACTTCCATGTTATCTATTATGTATGGGCCCCTCATTGTAAGGAGCCAGGAGCTGGGGCTACGGAGGCCATGGTGGAAATCTAACCTAAGAACCCAGACCTGGATCTTGCTGGAGGGAGTGGCACAAGTGACTACAAAGAGCCGTGTACCAACTGCAATAAGTAAAACCAAACTGTAGACCTGAGGGTAACACAGCTTAGAAAGCTGCCCAAAGGAGAAGGCTCTGCTAACCAGAAGTACAATGACCAAGAGCAAAAGAAGACACAAAGGTACAATGAGTATTATTGAGCATTCCCCTGAAAAGGAGCAAAAGGCTTTACCAACCTCAGTATTCACTGAGGAAGACACTGAGAAAATAAGGGATACAGAATTCAAAACACTTGTTATAAAACTTCTTATCAACAACAAGAAATATGTAAAGCAGGCATTCAAGATATTCAAGGAATATCTCACACTAGAAATGAATCCAATGAAAGCTCAAAAATCAGAACTTAAGAATACAGCGGAGCAAATTAAAACCGCAGTGGAGAGTCTCCAAAATAGAATGAAGTAAGCAAAAGAATCTCAAAATTGGAAGATATTCCCTGTCACCAGGGGGAAACAAACAAAAAGCTGGAAACAGAGCTGAATCAGGCCAAACAAAGTATTCAAGACCTGAAAGCCCTATTAAAAGGCCAAATATAAGAGTTATGGTAGTCCCAGAAGGTACAGAAAGAGAAGCTGAGTTAAAAATGTATTTAATGAAATAATAAGGGAAAATTTCCCTCATCTAAGAAAGCTTTGGGAAACAACATTCAGGAGGAGCACAGAACTCCCAACAGGCTTGACCAACACCAATATTCACCAAGACACATGATAATCAAGCTCTCTTCAGTCAAACATAAGGAAAGGATACTTAAACATGCACAGGAAGAAACATCAACTAATATATGAAGGAATACCTATAAAACTCACAGGAGACCTCTCACAGGAAATTACAGGTCAGAAGAGAATGGAGAGACATATTCTAGATTCTAAAAGAAAAAAATAGTCAATCCAGGATAACATACCCAGCAAGGCTTTTTTTTTATTTATTTTTTGCCTTTGAAAATTAAATAAAATTCTTCCACAGTAAAGAAAAGTTGAAAGAATATGCTTCTTCCAAACCTGCCCTACAAATGATGCTTAAAGATGTTTTCTTGACAGAGAAAAGGAATAGCACCCATCAAAACCAAGGGCAAATGCGAAGAACATCCCAGTAAAACAAAAACAGAACACTAAAACAATGAACAACCCATTCCTAAAATGACAAGACCAAATTACCACCTATTTGTACTAACCCTGAATGTAAATGGCTTAAACTCATCAATCAAACATCATAGATTAGTAGAGTGAAGACCCCTAGTGAAGTGTGCCAAGTGGGGTGAAGGCAGAAGCTACCAAGAGATAAGGAGAAAAAACAGAGACACATGTGAAGAAGCCAAAGTTGCATTTCTCAGTGTTGCCTTTTACCAATTTCAATGGTGACATGATTGCCTCATGATCAGCTGGACATCACTTGCTGTACTGCCCATGCTATATAAGGCGTATCAAAAGACATTTCAACACAGGCATAAAGAATCAGCATAACTAGCCTATTTTCTTAAACTGTACCCTGATTCTTTTTTTTCTATTTTTTATTATATTTTTTACAATCTTTACATAGTTAATTATGGTAAAAAGGTTCAAGGGCTAC